>NC_134424.1:10580000-11205000 GCF_030867145.1 Opisthocomus hoazin | reverse complement strand
CAGGGAAGGTGACTTGTTGGTAACCTGGTGCTGAGGAGGCTATTTCCATGCTCATTCACACCTGTGTGTAGCAGAAGTGGAATCTGCAAGCCAGGGACTTGCCCTGAATTGAGATTTATCTAGAAAGCATTTAACATAGCATGATCATATATTGAATTTTCTCTTTAAATTTCTTCCAACATGTGAAAAGAGTTAGGTTAGTAATAAGATTAACAATATTTAATAAGATTAAAATTACCAGCATAACTCTCTTGAGAAAGGTGGATGCAGACTGTCAACAGTTGACGCTTGATCTCTGCTTTCTCTCACGTAAGTGCTGTAAAGAGTTTGGGCTCCTAGGCTCTGCTTGCTTTTCAGAAAAGAAAAATTCTGCCCTCACGTGCTGACAGCTCAGGTATTGCCTTACCTTTCATGTCCACCAAAAGCATCATATTCCCAGCGGGGCCATGGGATGTTGCCATATAAGGGCAGAGGGAATAGCTGACAGAGGGTTGTAAGGAGTGCACAGAGCCGTTCCCTTCGCTTCAGTGCCAGTCTTTGTGTAAAGCAGTGTTGTTTCTGTGAGTGTTGCTGCTGCTGGCACGCTTGGGCTTTCCTGGCAGCGTCAGCAGAGACTGCAAGGACTGAGCGAGTCTGGAAACTATCTGTTGCTGCTGAAGGTGGCCCCGTGTGCCTGGAGAGAGACTGCCTGCCAAGTAAGCAATGCCAATTGTATGCTGGGTGTGCTCTGAAGGAAGAAGCACCCACCCAGGTTGCCTGTGTGTGGGGTGTGTGCTATCCAGCACTGTCCGACGGGAAGACAAAAGCAACCGTGCTTGCTGTCTTCCAGTGCTGCTGTTTGCTTTCTGGAGTGGTTTATTTAGCCAGCAGTGTTGGGTACAGGGAGGCGTGGTATTTTTTTCAGTAGACAAAATACTTTATGCTTTAGTGTCACCTGAGGAGGAAAAACAGTGGATGGGGTGGGGGGAAGTTCAGAAGAAGGTGAAGCAGCCGCCTCCCGCAAATGCTTGGTATTTTTTGTGGTAACACCTCTGAATCAGTCAGATTCATGTTATTTCTCTTCTGTCATCTTCCTCTCGATCTCTAGTCCTTCCTACTGCCTTTCAAAGCAAGCTCACAAGGACTTCAGTTTCTTCTCCTCCCTGGCAGCTTCTCCATCTGTTCTCTGTTTGTTTGTTTGTTTGTTTGTAGCCATTGCGTTTTTTTCCCCTGAAACTTCAAATTGGCTGTTGTAGCCACGTTCTGAGCTCAAGCTTCCCAACCTTGCATAAGGGCATCCTGGAGGAAGATGATAGGACTTTGATTCATCCCAGCTTGCAGGCTGTGCAGGGTGGTAGCAGTGAGAGGAGGCATGACCCTGCCTGCTTTCTTGTAAGAATTAGCCCTCTAGATACGAGCTAGTTTCAGGAAGCAGGAATTGGACTGGTGCTCTTTTTGCTCACCTGGATCTTCAGTGAAATGTCTTTGTGCTCCAAGTGCTGGAAAGCTGGTGTGTTCTTCTGACTCTCCTTTGCATTCCCCATAATCTGTTCAAGCCCTGGATTTGATTCACATTTATTTGCAGTTCTTGTGAGTATCTGGTTGCAGGATTACTCTGTCTGAAAGGATTCATCTTCTGCTGTTCATCAGAATCGCAGGAGGGCTGCTTTTGCCTTTATGGGAATGTGCCAGCTGGTCTTTCATTGTGCTGGTATCATTTTGCGTGTGCTGTTATCGGAGGTGCCTTTGATGACCTGATAGTTTTGATGAAGTATTTGGAGAAGATTCATATTGATCATTACTTGAGCTTTGTCTGGTTTGATCTCAGTGCTGGAAGACAATGCTTAGAAAATTCTTGCATCGGTTTTTCAGGGACAAGCATTTGAGATATTAGGAGCATGTGCACGGTCTTGTGACATGATACCATTGTTCCAGGAGGCAGAGTAGATCCTTAAGTCCATTGGGAAACAATAATCTCGTGTGTTGCACAGTCTTTGCTCCAGCACTGTAGTGAGAGCCGAAAGACCTTACTCTTCATCATGCTGAGTCCAGGGACTCTAAAAACTTCTTGGAGGGATTTTTGCAAACTGTGTAGCTCTCTAGAGCCATATAGGATCTGCCTTCATGCTGTGGTTTGCTATAGGAATAACTGAGATGCACCCCTGCTTAATAAACTGTCCTGTATTGTAGTCACTGGAGCTCAGACTTGCTAAGCTGCAAAGGTGCAAAAACATGAAGCAGGATGTTTCTACCTGTACTGACATGCAGCCTTGACTAATGGAAGAACCACAGTGCTTTGGTGTGATCTCTTTAAGGCTCTGCTTTTTCTCCCCAACTGCTTAAGTAATAAATGCGGAGGACTTGTTTTCACTGCTAATAATTTTTTTTTTTTTTTTTTAGCCAAGTGGTAACTAAGATATCTGAGCTATTTTGAGGCTGCAGGAAGCAATTTAGGTCTCCTTCTCGTTAACTAGAGTAAGTACTGCCTCCCGATGCTGGGGGGAGAAGAAGAAATAAATGGTATCTGTTTAGGTGGATTTTTTTTATTGAATCAATTTTTAAAATATTTCTGATATCATGATACTGCCCCCAAGAAAGAAAAAGAGAAAAAATGAAGTAGAAAAGAAATTTGTGTTAGCATGATCTGATAGGAAGCTTTTAGATGTTGATCAAAATGTGAGGTGAACCTTCAAATGGTATAGATCCTGAGGAAATTCCCAGATGCCAGACTTTAATCGTGTGAACTTCAGTTGTTTGCTTGCAGTATAAACACTGCAAGTACTGTGAGGAACACTTCTCCTGTGCCTGGCAAACATGGAAGATTTCACATTGCTTTTGGCTTTGAAGTTTAACTATAGAACAGTGTGGAGCTGGTGGGTTGAGTTTCCCCAGCCTCTGCTCTGCACCAGTGCTGCTGCTCTTAAAATTCTTGCAACTTAATAGCTACCCTCTTTTAGGAAATGATAATTCGTTTCCCTTCTTGAAGTATGTGAATGTTGTAATTTTATCTTGCTACTTGTATCTGTTCCCCTTCCATCTCATATGGAAATTCTTTTGTCCCTATGTCACAGGGACTGTAGGTAGATTGATCTTTGTTCCTGGTGGTGGTTTAGCTCGGCTGGTTCTGTGCTGGGGGCTGGAGTTCAGGAATTGTGTGACCGCTTGCTCCTAATACCCAGCTAGAATCTGTGGTGAGCCATTGGGATACGCAGCTGTAAGGTATTAACTAAATGGATTGCTGTTGCTAACAAGCTTTGTATCTGCAGGTGCAGAGAATTTCAAGTCATCACCACTCATTCTCTTTTGCACTTCTCCTTAATTCTGAATTTAAAGGCAGTGCTGCCTTTGGAGCTTCTGGGTTTCAGTGAAAAAACATGTGTGTCAGCTTATCTCGGCATAATGTAGTATTGCCTCTCAACTGAGTTGCAATGATGGGATTCATTCTGCTGCTGAAGTTATCACAAAGAGAATGTGGTCTTTCTTGCATCCTACTCTTCCCTGCAGCTCTGCTGTGGCAGGGGAGTAGTTGTGCCTGGGACTGTACAGGTGGGGGAAGTTGATTGTATTCAAGCATTTGTCTCTGCTGATGAAACGAGTTTTCTGACTAAATTGCATGATATTCTATAAATAGAATGGGTGTATTTGACATCTTACCCTATTATAATAATTCTGAAAATTACTACATAGAAGCAGTGTTTTCAGCTTAAGGTTTCTGCCCATGTATGCTTATTTCAAAATTATTTTTGTTTCAATCTCTGTTCCTGTAGTTCTTCTATACTGCACCATTTCACATTTTTATTAGGTGACCTCCCTATTCTTTGTGTGGAGTTACCCTAAGAACTGTAGTGCGATCTGTTTCCCCTCTCTGGTCCTGACTCCTGGAGACTGTGCACTCTTGAAAACCCTCTGTTGCTTACAAGTCACCGTGCCCCTATCCTTCTGTGTGATACAGTGAGCTTCTGGGCTCTCTAATCTCCATAAAGAATAGCTAACCTCTGTGAACAGCTGGCCAAGCAAATGCTTGAGGACATGCTCCTGACAGTGCCCTGTAAGTGCAGTGTAGTCAGTTGGAAGTCTCTCAGATGACACGAATTTCAAGCACAGGAATCAGGGTTTCAGAGATACTTCTCTACCTGTCAGACCAGACTTGGTCAGAAATAATGTTGTTGCTGAAATTGGTGTAGAGTTTTGGACACCTTGAAGTTAACAGCTCTGAGACAACTCTCTTAGCATTTTCAGCTTTGACCCCAAGATTTTCTGCATCAGACTAACTGTCTTAAAATGCTGGAGAGAGCAATTCTGTTAGTGAGCTACCTAATAGTAAATTATCATGTGAGAGCTTTTCAGTAACTCTTCTGGCATCATCTGTCTGCTGTCTTCCACACACCAGAGTCATGAGCTCTTCTCACCTATCCTACGCTGTCTCCTACCTTTAGTGTAGCCAAAAAATGTGTGTGCTGGAGATCTCTAGTGCAAAAGCAGTTCCTGGACTTCTGAATCCCACTGACATCAATGTTTTGATCTTTATTTGCATACTGCTCGACTTCTTGCATACAGATTGCAGTCCATTACTGAATGACTCTGCCTAAGAGAATGGTAAAACACGTGTGCAGCTGAATTAATTGCGTGGGAGCTATGTGTGCCACTGTAGAAAACAGAGAAGTGGTAACTGGGGGCTCTGTTTATTTGCCAGCTCATTTTAGCTAGTTTTTTGAGAGAAGTTGCTGAAATGAGACTGCAGGAATGTTGAAGGACCTGGGAAGACTAAGGCATTTGTGAATTCATATTCTGATCCTTAGCTTAGCGGAAATGTATTTTGTATTGCATTTCATGTCAACCTGCAACTGTTGAGAGAAATTTAAGGCAAAGGTCACCAGGGCTTTTTGCTGCTTGGCCTGCATGTCAGTGCAGCTTTCTCGTGGCTACGATGAAGAGGTGTGGTTCCCTTGCGTGACTATGCCTTCTGGGGGACTGCTATTGCAGTAATGGGTAGCACTGACTCTCTCTCTTTCTTTCCTTGATCTAGATTTTTTCCTGTCTTTTTGGAATATGTTCTCAGAAAATGTTCTCCAGATGTGTGACAGCCTACCAAGGTGCATGTGCAATGACAAAATGGCCCTGGGTGCCTGCTACCAGCTTGTTGTCTTGGCAGCATAGACAAAATTTGAATTGGCAAGAAGGCAGAGCAGTCCCTGCAGCACTGCCATTCCCGAGTGACTCAGTGTGCCGACCTGCTTGGCCACAGTAACAGGCAGTTGGAGTCCCAGTGCTGGAGTGTCTGGTTGTGCTCTGTGCCCAGCACTGCTGAGAGCTAAAGAAAAAGGAGCGGTGAAGCAGAGCAGCTGCCCTACAAATGCTGTTCTTGTTCTCTGCACTACCGAGAGGGCAGCTACCTGCAAGGTTACTCTCCACAGCAGCAGAGATGAGGAGTGGGGGCTGTGTGTGCTGGCAGTGTGGCTATATGAGCAGATGCACAGGAACAGATGAAAGAGCCATTTAGCCTGTTTTGCTTTTTCTGGGCTTGGGACAGTTATGTCTCTGTCCTCACAGTGCCCAAGTCACCATGGCCCCTTCCTTCTCAACACTGAACTGATCTGCCCGTGTCAGTAGCCTCAATAACAAGCTAAGCAGAGTGTCACAGATCTACAGGCTTCTGGGGTAGTTCTGACAATCATGCTTTCTTGTTGGTTGTATTTTAAAACAGTTCCAGTGTGTTGTAGTAATAGTACTGTGTTCTGGATACTTGAACCTTGTAAATGCATTATCTGTCCACAAAACAGAGAAGGTCTGCTTGCTATCAATGATCTTGCAAATAATGGTTCTGTTTCATTGCGGTACCGAGGGCTATATGTACAAGGTGGTGGTGTCATGAAGCTTTCCTTAACACAGAATCACAGAATGGTTGGGGTTGGAAGGGACCTCTGGGGATCATCTAGTCCAAGCCCCTGCCGAAGCAGGGTCACCTACAGCAGGCTGCACAGGACCACATCCAGGTGTGTCTTGAATATCTCCAGAGAAGGAGAATCCACAAACTCTGGGCAACCTGTTCCAGTACTCTCTCCAGTAGCTCCTCATTTTCTTGAACTGGGGAGCCCAGAACTGGATGCAGGACTCCAGATGGGGCCTCACTAGGGCAGAGTAGAGGGGGAGGAGAACCTCCCTCGACCTGCTGGCCACACTCCTATTAATGCACCCCAAGATTCCATTGGCCTTCTTGGCAACCAGGGAACACTGCTGGCTCATGGTTAACCTGTCATCTACCAGGACACCTAGGTCCTTCTCCTGTATAATGACCCATATTGATACTGGCCACTGTTCCATTACACATAACCAGGCTTTGCAACACCGTGGAGAGCTGTCTTTGTTGAAGTCTGAATAAAGATTGTAAAGAATAGAAAGAGCAGGCAAACTGATGGCTATATTGCAGACTCACCTTCTTTTGGAGCCAACTGTTCAAATATAACTACAGCATCCTACCATCAGAGACTTGCTATAGCAACAGCTCTTGTAGTGGATCTATAAATGCCAAACTCATTAGCTACAGACAAATAACAGCTAAACAGTGTTTACCTTTCAGATGATGACAATGATGGGTGTCATGCTGGGAGGAGCTCACATGCTGGTATTCTGTTCATGCAGCCCCAAGAAACTTGAACATTTCTGGTTCTAGTTTTGCCATTTGATGTTCTGCTGCTGGTCAAGGATTTGTGTTGGTGTATGGTACAGGGGGTTAACGTGCAAGTCCCAGGATGCTGCTGCAGGAGCAAAGCTGTTGCAGGACAATGACCTGCACTTGCAGTTCTGAGTTTTCATGCTTTTCCTTTGCCTGTATTGCATTCTGAATGTTTGAAAGCAGTTGGCCTATGTGTCTCCAAGTGCTGCTAGCACAATGTAATCCTAATGGGTGCTGCGGTGACAATTACAGGCTCTGTGTTCTCTGCAAGCTGCCAGAGCCTGTTGGATCATCAAAACACAAATGACACCTGACCGTTCAGCTCTAGGATTGTAATCTGCATCCCCAAGTGCACCATGTAGGGCATACCAGAAGGTCCTGATGGTGGAACTTTTCCCAAAATGCAATGCATTTATTTTAAGCAGGTAGAAATCATACGCATGCATGATTCACAAGGGAAATAGTTTCAGCCAATATAAGCATATGGAGCATCCTTGTTATTCCACTGTGTAATGAAAAATACATCTCAAAAAACTTTTCTGCATAGAGAAAGCCCTAAACTTTTTGTGCTTATGAAACTGTTACCTCTGTACTGTGAGCTGACCTCTGTGATGCTTCTTCACTGTGGTATGACTGAACTAGAACTGTTAGTCCACAAATTGGTACTGATTTCTTTACCATTTGGTGAACAATAGGAAGATCTGTGTCTTGTGTTTGTCTTCAGGCTGCTCTTCTCTATGTGCTCTGAGAAGTCGTGTCCCTTTGGCCTGGACAGAAAGGTGAAAAGCTCAAGTGGAGGAGAGAGAATTGATCTTCTGAGAGCTACAAGAAAAAAAAAAGTATTACAGGACTTCCCTTCTAAGGGAGCAAAACACTTCCTTTAAAATAAAGACTCTGTTTACATGTGTTAATTCCATTTGTTTTCTGTGGGATGGAAAGGTCACTTTATCTTTATCTAAGCTATGAAAAAAAATCAATAGTCTAATCAATTTCTAAAGTAGATTTAGTCAAAATGACTACTGTGGTGTGGCTTGGGCTTTGATGTGTGAAGGTGTCCCGAAAAGTCAATGCAGAGTATCACTGCAAATAAACTTACAGAATTTGTAGGGAAATTTTGTGTCCCATTCACTATGTCCACAGGGTGTTTTTTTTCCGTTGCCCAGCCCCAGCGTAGCTTCCTTCTGGTGTTCCTACTGAAAGAATAGATCACTGAGAGCAGATCAACAAAGGCCGTCACGCAGTTCATTTGAGCAGTCATGCATAAATATGAGCAGACTTTCTGCTGTTAAAACCGATGGGTAGCCTTCCCTGCCACCAGCTTTCCATAGTCAGCATGTTTCTGCTTCTTGGAGCTACGTTGAGGATCTCATCCCAGAGGAGAGTGTCCCTGATAGACAGCCAGGTATTAGTGTTCCCAAGTAACTGGGCTGGGGGCTTCACAGTGGCAAGTACGTTTACCACTTTGAAAATACCAGGTTAAGGATTTCTAAAAGCCACATATCTCATTCTACACTATCGTCTTAGAATTTCTTACTTCTGAGTGGTTTAATGGGCACAGCCCTTCCTGCTATCACACTGACCTGCACCCAAACCTTTGTCTGTGCTCTGGCCTGCACACTCCTGCCTTGTGCTTTTTGTGAATTTAGATGTGCATTTGACATACAACACAAAATGAGAATTGTCACTAAATGGAAATGCTGGTTGGAGGTGAAAATTCAATGGGCCTCCTGCTAGAACAGAAGCAGTAGGAGGTAGGGAGGTACTAGTCACGATATGGAGTGCTTAGTTAACATCTACAAGGGATTAATGCTTTTTGTGCAGTGATCTTGAATAACTCGTGTCCTTGGGGAGATTTGAGATGGATAGTTACTGGGTTTGATGTATACTTCAGAGGATCTATACCTCTGAAGGGTTCAGTTGTGTTAATAGTAAGAAAGAACAGCTGGATAGAACCAGGTGAGTATGCAGCAGCAGGTGACTATGTTCATGTAATGTGTTTCATAGGATGTTTGACTTGGAGCTGTACAATGGTATGAATAATTGATCTGTGCCAACATCAACAGCATACCTTGTAATAGTTTAATTAAAAAAAATAAAAGGCTGATGCATCTGAAATCATGGGTTACTGGGGATGTGTTGGAAAGTGGTATTCCTAATAAGTGTCCTCAGCAAGTATTAGTACTGTAGTCTGTGCAGTTCAGAAGTTCGTCAGTATTCTGGAAATAAATCTAAAGCCACTGTTGATTCAGCAGAAAAGCAGGCAATGCTGAGGGCACATTCAAAACCATGGCTGGAAATGACAGGCCTGTTGGGATTTTCTTGCTTGAAAATCTTGAATAGTACATAAATCTTTGGTGTAATGGGGATCAGGTAGTGAAGTTTGCCTCAGCTCTTGTGGAGAAATGTTTAAATGGTGACTAAGAAAGATATGAGCTCCTTACACTCAGTGAAGTCAGATAATTGACTGTTAGATAGCTGATATTATCTTTGCAGTCTGTGATTTCTGTAGCTCCTCCGTTATACTGTAAAACGGGTCTAGTGAAATAACATCTATTTGATACAGGCAAGTATAGACTTTTGTGTGCCAGAGATGCCGATAGCTCGCCAATTGTGTGCTTCACCAAAGCAGTGACCCTGAAGAAGGGAGATGGAGTGGTGGGGATGACAATCAAGTGGATATTTAAAAAAAAAAAAAGTTCTAAGTTGTTCAAGCACCAAAGAAGGTGTCTTGTAATAAGAGACTAACAGGACTGATCTGTTGATTGCCAAAAAAGCTGTTGAGAGGTGACTTGGTTAAAGCACATGCATAATTGCCTCTGAGGAGCCACTCTCTAATCCAGCAGAGAAGGAATTAATGGCTCAAGGCAGAAGGCAAATAAATGAGACATTAGACTGGCCTTGCTGCCAGAAAGAATGATAGAGCCATTGGAGCAGACTACTAGGAGAGCAGTGAACTTATGTTTTGACCTCCGAAGGCCTCTAGTCTACATGCCATAAACCACTACATTTCACAGAACCACTTAATGGGTTTTGAGGAGGTGTGAGTGGATAAAATGGAACAGTGCCTGTGTGTTAGGCAGGAAGTTGGAGTGGTCTTACCTTAAATTATGTGACTCTGACTACTCCTGCTGCCATTGATTTCTCTTGTTCTGTGCTTTAGAAATAACCCCAAGACTAATGCAGTTGCATTCCTCATCCGTGGGTTTTTTTTTTCCTCCCAAACTTTGTTCATGCCTTAATTTTTTATGCAACATAAATGCTACATCCTGGATATGAAGAATCTTGTTCATGACAGAAATGTTAACTTGAGGTTTGTGCTTCAGGTGTCTCCTGAGAAAGAAAGACCCACATAATGGTGAAAGAAATATTGTGAGAAATATAAAGAATATTTCAATCTGACCTGTCTTGTGGTCCTTATTTTACTGATGAAACTTTCTAGGAAAGTAGAGTTTTATTAAGCAGTTGGTGTGTAAATCCATGTACCCTGAGGAACAGTGTTAACTTATATGCAATCGGAATTTATTTTGGTTATTTTCATTAATCTTCTCTTGTATTCGATATGGAAATCCTGTACAAGAAGTAAATCTAATGAATGTTAGCCTATGATTGTTTCAGAATAACTTATGATTGTTTACAGGCTGAAAACAAATTTATAGTTTTGTAAGGCCAGGCAAATCATGGAGTTCATGTAATCTGATGATGTGTAATATAAGTCAGTGGGCTTCCCTGAGTTTAAACTAAACCTCTAAATCGAGACTGAATGTTAATAAAGAGAAGAGTTGTGGGTGATGGAGAGCTTGCCATACTAAATACATTTTAAGATATCTGACAAAAGAGGTTTGGAAAACAGACCTTGGTCTGCTCACTCCAGAAACCTGCAATTAGCAAATTATTAACTTTGTTCTGAACGGGTTAACTAACGTGACACTTGTTCTGTTTGGCTTCTGATTGACTGTATAATAGCCAACATCAGCAATCTGTCCTGTGCTGGATTGCGAAGTCTGCTAATTAACACATTAATTTCATATTGCTGCTGCCAATGTTTGCACTGAAGAACTTTGCTTTTTTTGGCCATATGGATGGGTGGGAATATCAAGATTGTATTATGGCTCTGTGCTCATTCATGTGTGAGGCTTTGTGCTCTGTTTTTCCCAAGACATCTAATCAGGCTTGGGGCTGAACAGTGCCTTTTCGGAGAATCTTTAACTGAAAGGTCAAAATAAGCACAAGGCCTGAAGTCTCGCTGTCTCTCTCTCTCTCTCCCATCCCCTGCCCTCCTTTGTGTCTGTGCCTCTCTGCATATACATATGTACGAGTCCTTCATCCAACACATTCATCTGCGATTCCTTTCTTGAGGCCCAGGGCTTCTAAGTGCCCTGCTGCCAGTCAGGGTCTTCCCAAACAGCACCCAGCTCTGCAGGCTGCAGCTCACGCAGCAATCTGCGAGGCTGTTTTTGGGGGGCCTGGGGAGTGGGCTGATATGTGGTCCAGGAGCTCCTGGTACTCACCTACCAATGGGTCAGCTGGCTTTCCACCATTGCTGGGCACAGTTAGCTGCCTGGCGTGTGCGTGTCTCAATTAACCACATGCAGGTAGACTGGGATTTCACTTAAAGGCATTATTTGCTTATAAACTGAGACCTGGTGGTTCTTCAAGGGAGCAGGGAGGAAAATGTACCTTACAGTGGTCTCAAAGTGAGAGCTCCAAATGATGCCATGGAAGCTGAAGACTTGGATTTGGGGTACAGATCTGGTCTGACATAAGTGGGCTTTGTTCATGCTTATCCTGCACTAACTCCCATCCGTGCAGGAAGCCTCTCCCTGGAAAGTCACTGTGGGAGAGCATAACCATCAGGAGTGGGAGATGTTGAAATCTAGGTATTTACTCCAGCTCACAGTGTTTCTGAGGCAGATGCCTTTGTTTTAGTAAACAAGATTTATGTTTAAGGTATTGGTGGGTTCGTGCCTGTTATAAGAGCATTTGAGGCAGTCAGCTCTTTTGCTTTTCTTTTACTGTCGCTGTTTCAGCCCTGCCTTGGCTACTCCCTTCCCTTACTCACCAAGTGCAGCTGAAAATGAGATATTGAAGCAGCCCATCTAGTTTTTTTTATATGCAATCTAGCAAATGTTAGTGCTGGAAGTTGGACTCTTGCTGCTGTTTAGTAACATTAGTCTCTGTTTTTTCCTTGTGCTGCTTTTGAAAAATAGCTTTTCTGGTTTCTGGTGCAAGATGTGGTTGGCTTGTACATGTATGTCAACCCACCTAATAATTCTTTTCAAAAATCCTTCATCAGGTCTTTTCTGTTATGAAGTTTAAAAGCAAAAAAACCACCAAACACCTCCCTGTACCCTTGGAAACAGCAGTCGTCTTGTTCTGCTGAGCTGACCGCTGCTTATGCCGATCACTACTGTTTCCTTTGTCTTCGTTTATTTAGAGTTAAGCTACAAGCTGTTCAAGACTAGGCTATTTTTGTTCTGTACTTTTGCAGGATCTTTTACATGAGTATCCTAAATGCTAAAAAAAAAAAAAAGCTTTTAAAGGCACAACTACCATCCATGTCAGGGGCAAGATGGTCATTGCTTTAAAAATGAAGTTTTGTGGGTTTGCTCTGATAAAATGTTTTGGCAAGCACAGAGGAATGAATGCCTAGGTCAGGGCTGGACTCGCGGCCATCTTCTGTCTTTAAGTTGGATTGCCTTTTGTCAGCCAGATTCCTAATGATCCCCACCTTCTCCCTCCATCCCTCTCTGACAGTAGCTGTGGGCGCTCAGCAGGGGCTCCGCCGCAGTGTTTGCTTTAGCTGGGGAGGTGTTTGCCTTCCCTGCAGAATTCCAGCTTCCAGCTGCCGGGGAAACCTGGAGCGCTTGTGTTGATTTATTAGGGCACAGTGCGCCTCAGGAATGCCTTCGCTAAGGAGCTGGGAGTGACGGGAGGGAGACTGCCTGATGCGGCATGAAGCCTTCTTGTTTCTCTTTACAGAGAAGCTAAGCAGGAATTTCCCAAAGCAAGGTAAGAAAAATAGCTCACTCAGCTGACTGCTTTGGAGAGTGTCAAAGTGAGACTTCAGTTAGGTTTCCCTGGCATAGAATCAAGGAGGCGGACGATAGCTGCAATTTTAAGAGAGTTTTTTGTGGGAGAAGATAATGTGAATTTCCCAACCAGAGGGTTTGTATGCTTTTGGTTTGTGTTAAGAACTGGCATTCCTGAGCTACTGACTAGAGCTTTTTTCTGGGACTTGGCTTTGGGCCATCTAAATGTTTGCACTTGAAAGAAGCAAGTTTCGACCTCTTTGGATTTGCAGACTTCTAAACATTTTCCAATAGCGATACGGCAGTGGATTTGCTTTTTTAATTATCTTTGCAGACAACAAAAGTCTACGGACTACAAGTTTAAAAATCACTGACACAAGTGTGTCTTCCCTGTAGTGAGTTCACTGCAATATCTTCACCTCTCTGTAATTTATCCCAGCCACCTGACATGCACCCCTTATTTTCCTTTCTTGTCTGGCAAGCACACAGAAATGTGTGTTTCTGGACTTTTTCTTTCATTTGAGATTTTGGTGGCTGTTGCCCCAGCTTATCTGAAACCAAAACCTAGGAAAATGGGTGTTTATACAGGGTAGGGTGGACAGCCGGTCACTTTGTGTTGCTCAGGTATTTGGTAGTGGCGGAGTGGGTTGTGTTTATGGGGCATCAGTGCTGAGAAGGAATTTCCTTTCCTGGCTGAGGTAGAAAGACTGTCCACGTACAGCTTTCTTCCTTTGCTTTAGCATTCCTTGAGGTTGTTTCCTATTTTACAAATGCATCTTTTGAGAACTGCCAGGAAAATGTCTCTCTCAAATAGAAATGGAAATTTCTGAGCTCACAGGGATGAAAACCTTTGGGTCTGTGCTCACTGAGTGAAAAGAGGATTACCAACCAGCCATTCTTCAGCATGCAAAGCAATGGAGCAAAGTCTGCAGAGACTCTCCGAAAGTTATTGGCTTTCCTCAGGAAGGGTGCTTGTGAATAGAATTGAATGAGGTTGGTCTTGTCCTCCTTAGCTACCCTGCTGCAAGTGCAGAGAGCAGTGAAACTTTGAACTTGGTAGATGCTTGAATAAAATGGGAAACTTCTTTTTGAAGTAGATGTCTTGTGGACAGGTCTAGAGACAATGTTCCTATATTACTGTAAAAGTATTAATGGTTTTGTGACTGCCTTTGGGCCTGATAACCAGCGGAGAAGCAAGGCTGATTTTTCAGAACTATTTGAAGGGTTCAGAAACAAGGATGGTCTGCTGGAGTAGATGCAGATAGCTTATTTTCACTGGGGACTGTTAAACCTGCCAAAGTGTAAACTGCATCTTAACAGAAAGATGCAAGACAAGGCCTGCACACCTCTCCCTCCTAATTACCACAGCTCAGCTGCTGCTGTCTCTTACGCTTACACATCTGAAAGGTGACAAAGACAATGTCTTGAATGGCAAAGTATTTAATAGCAGGAAGGTTTCGGCGGTTTTTTTAGCTATAGTCTGGAACAAAGAAGGTATTCAACCAATAGTCAAGAATATCCTCATGAAAAATCTTCCTCCTAGAAAGTGCTCTTCATGAGACTATCAGAATTTTTGGAGGTCTCAACGGCTTGTCTCCTGAGTGACTGCAGGTAAAGCAGCACCCGCCTTCATCCTCTTTCCCACACTGACAGCCTGGGGAGTGTCCGTCACCATTTTTGTTGTCCATGCAGCTCTGCACCGAATTGCCTTTGTGCAAACTGTCTCTGCAAGAAGTTGGAAGGCTCTTCTCACCTGTTCTGGCAAAAATCTCTAGTAATGTTTTCACAGTAGTTACTTTAGTTGTCAAAACCCAGACTTTCAGATCGACATCCTTCATGGCACACAAAAAAGAGAAAAGATAGTTTTGGGTATCACCTTCTCTTAGAGGAACAGGGACTTCAAGGGGAAAGGATAGTCCTGTAGTTGTGATTGTATTGCAATGGTACAGAAAGAGCAGAGGCAGCGGCAGCTCCCAGTTGGTCTGCAGGTGACAGTTTTGGATGTGGTGTTTTCCTGTGAGCATCTGTTTTAGGCTGCGGTCTCTCGTGGCACCATTGCTGATTAGCTACTAATTTGTTCGGTTTCTCCTCACCCATGACCCTGCTGTGTTTCACTGTACCCTGTAAATCTGGTTTAAGAAACAGCTTTGTGAAAATTTCTCTTCCTGCCTCCCCACTTGTTCTCTTTAACACAGGAGAACATGCTGGCACCCAAGCCTTGTCAGGCACATTTTTAGTGCCCTGTTTTTCTTCTGCCCTTTACCCTTCGAGCAGTCCCTGGGGAGCCCTGTTCCAGGGGTAGGAGGCAGGATGGGCTCTGATCAGACACTGTGCAACGGCCTGGTGAGATTACTCTCAGGTGGGAGACAGCACAGCAGAGGAAAGGCAAAACAGTGCTGAAAAACCTCAGCATTTTTAGCTGAGAGGAGAATGCCCTTCTTCATATATAGCCCCTTCCTGCTTACCATGATGATTCCATAATTTTCTGTCACTGCGTCACGGCAGTCAGATTAGTGCAGATCTGAAGGAGCACCTATATTAAGAGATTATTCTGCAATGGTATTTGCCTTGTTTTTGCAAAGGGCTCCCTTTTCTAAGTACTGAGCTGTCTACTTCTATGTCCTCCTGTAAGATGTTTCTTCAAGTATGCTGCTTGCAACTGCATTGGACCCTACAGCTCTTGCTTTCCCCATTGTAATAGCCAGCTCACTTGGTCTTTTCATAAACAGGGAATAAAAGTTGAAGTGAGGGGATGCCTGTCCATTTGTATCAGCCTAGGAAATGGTAGATTTCTCTCCTGAGGCCTTTGCCTCGGGCGTCTCGCCAAAAGGCATATAGTCTCTATTCACTTCAAACACATACAATTCTTAAGCCAGAAACGTGCAGAAAGCTCATGAACTGTGATCAGCTAAAGGCCAGACAGTGTGACCTGGTGCCTCTTAAAAATCAATGAATTGAAGAGCTGTGACTTCTGGACACTTGAGAATCTTAAGCAGCCTGCAGCACCCACCATGCAACGTGAACCTAAAGAGAATCACAGGACGATCAGCTCAAACATGGACCTAACCTGTATTTATGGTAGGAAAAATATCCTGAAATCTGAGCCAAAAGAACGAGAATTTACCTAAATGAAGTGTTCTGGCAAACACAAGTAATTACCTTTTTCATAGATCCTGTGTACGGGCTTCCTTGCTTCAGAGCACGAGGAATTTAAGGCAAATTTTACTTTGGAGCTAAAAGGCATGTTTTTAGTAAAGGCGGTGCAAGCAGCATTGGGACGGACTCCAGGCCTTTGGTGTTCCCGAAGAAACGCAAACAACTGCAGAGAAGGGTATAGCTCAGATCTTTTTGCCAATGTGCTTAGCAGGCAGCCCAGTACCAGATCTGGTTCAGTCTCTGACAAGTGACCTCTGTCACTGGACGGGAACATAAAGAGCTTCAGTGAGCTTTGGCTGAACTGGGCTTTTGCCTGTCTGCTCTGGAGAGAGAGTAACTTCAGTGTTCCCCTCCCTCCCTCCCCCCAGCATGTCTGTGAAAATACTAACTTGATTTAGCTGCCAAGAAAAGACATTTGAAAAGTATACATTGCTCTCCTGTGTCCTAACTTCTGTAAAATATGGGTTACCTTTGGTTCCTGTATATGGTGCTCGGTAATTTTACAGAAGAGAAAACGGCACTCCTACGACTATCTACACAACACTTAATACAGTGAGGTCTTGGTTTGTGCTAGGACTCCAGAGTGCTATTCTGAGCATTATGAACCCGATTGTATTACATACAGAGCTCAGATGGCTCAGAGCCACACTTGGGATATTAACTGTTTCTATTAAGCTTTGCATTTAGAGATCCTTCTGGCAGAGGAGGATGATGTCACATGAGCTAGCTTTCCCACAGCAAAACTGTGTGTATGTACAGTTAGGGAGGGTTTTGTACTTAATTTGCACAAGGGGTAACCTGAGCTCCAGAGCTTGCTGACTTTATGGATGCTCAGTGTAATAATCTTTACAGTATACTAGTTGTGTAGCTGCAGGTGTTGTGGAGGAGACGCTGATGTAGGTGTACGTAAGTGCAACAGAAACCTTACAAAGCACTATAAAAGTCACAAGGGATGAATCCATATGTAGTGTATCATTTGACAGAGTATGTGATAAAACAGCGTTGAATGTGATTACTTGTGATTCTTGATAGCCTGTGTCCCTGAAAGAGTGTTTTTAAGACTTGATTTAGTTTGTGATGAAAGTAGCTTCAGGAACAGTGAAGGTCCTTCCCACTTCTGGGGCTTTTTTGTTTTTTGTTTTGTTTTGGTTTTTTTTAAGTTTCTTTGAATGATTTGCCTTTTGTTTTGTGCTGTTCCGGATTTTGTAAGAACAAAACCCCTGAAAAGCCAAACAACAACAACAATAATAAAAGAAACCCTCTGTTAGATCACTTGGGTGACCCAAACAAAGCTGCTGAGTTTCTCACTGTTTGAATACATTAGTTGCCAGGTGGGAGCTGTGCAACTCTTCCTTCATCCCCCACAAGAGCAGGAAGAGACAAGAGAAATGTGTATAACCCTGCCCTGGCACTGCCCAAGTTTGAAGCATGCTACCAGCAGACAGGTACGCTGACCTTGGAACCTAAATGGCTGCCCTAAGGAGAAAAGGGGGGTGGACAGAATTGTGTGGCTGTTAGGGATATGAGGCACAGGGATAGGGAAAGTTACGGATTTGGTGGTGGGAGGAGAGGGGTGCTCGAGGTGGCAGCATGGGCTGTTGGGAAGGCAACCTCTCATCTCCTCGGAGGCAGTGAACCTTTGCCTGCGCCAGGCTTGGGGTTAAGCCCATCTCCCAGTAAACCTGCAGTTTGCAGCTCCTTTTTCTGTAGTGGGAGAGAGGGGAGACTGTTCAGGCAAGGACTGTCTGCTGTGCAGTGAACACCTTTCTGTGCAGGAGACAGAAATGAGTGGATGGCAATATCCCATGTGCCACGTGGAACCGTGTGCCCCTGGCTAGTTCATGCACAGGTTGATAGTGAGGGACTGAGTCTGTATGTGTTTTATTGATGAATATCCCCTTCTTCAGAAAGCAGACAGCTGATGTCTTCACTTTGCAAAGGCTCTGCTCTCCAAACTTAGGCCTATAGAACAAGGAAGGCACACGATGACCTTGATATTCCTGTGCCTTCTCAGCTGCTTTTTTTTTGCCTTTGACTCAACTAACTCTGAGATTGGGATGTGTTTCCCTCTGCTAGTTTGTGTTAAAATTGAAGAATGAAGTCTAAGGTGGGGAAGTAGTTTGTGTGATGGAACCCATCAAAATAAGCATGAGGATGATAGTGGTGGTAGATGTTAGAAGGGCTCAGATGAGACGTGGTAACTGGGCTGGATGTTGTAGTGAGGGGGAGAAGGGGGGCTAGGAAGGGACTGCAGTGGGAATCAGTCCCCAAAATAAATACTGCACGAGCAGGGCATGAAGGCAAAGCAGCCTCCTTCAAATCAGATTCTGTGCCTGAGCCTTCCTCCAGAATTTCCTGCAATTTAGACAAATGGCCAACATCAGATTTTTAAGTGGTGTTTGTGCTGAATGCTTGCAGGAGTGCGTTCCCATCCAGCTGCTGAGCAGAAATCCTCATTCTTTGCTCTTGCTGGGAGCCACTTTGCACTTTTCTGTGGCAGAGGCCTTTGCAATAGGAGCCCCCCTCCTCCCCCCTCGAAAAGGATGGCTTTTTTCTGTGAAAGAAGCCAGCGTAACTGGGCAGACATTATCCCGTTGCCGGAAGGGGGGATCCAGGCTCCCTGGGGAGGAGGGGATGGGGGGGAGCGAGTGATTCATTGCAGCTGGCTGCAGTTTGGCCTCCTTCTCTCTCTTTGCCCTGGGTGCCAGGGAGTGACAGCTTGTGGGCAGCGGGCCAAGCTGTGAAAAGAGGAGTGTGTGAGGCCTTCAGCTTTCTCATGCTTTATCAAGCTGCAAAGAATAGCTCGATATTCAGCCAGTGTTCGTGCAGGTCAGGAGAATGGAAATGCTGACTTAACTCCTGACATGCCGGCTGATTGCTGACCGCACGCTCTGCGCAGAGCAAGGGCTGCTTTGTACGGCAGCACAACTTTCGTACAGCAGCATGCGGGGCAAAAGGAAGAAAACATGCTTTGATGTAATGATGAAGATATCTTTCTGTTCAGTGGGCAGCCTCTCGGACTTGTGGGGAGTGTGGAAAGATGGAAAGAGTGCTCTCCTCTTGCGGCTTGCTGTGTGGAGGATGGGAACACTGAAAGGTAGGACAGCAGGAGTGATGGGTGTCTTGGGAAAGCAGAAAGGACCGTGGTGGGTGAGTGGCAGATCTCCCCTCGGCTGTCCTCCCACTCGTGGCACAGCCCTGCAGGCTCTGGGGCAGGCCAGCCTGGTCCCTGGGCAGTGCCTGTCAATGCAGGGGAGCGGTGTCCTGGGGAACAGGATGGGGCCAGTCCTGGAGCTGTAACCCTTGGCTGGAGGGCCTGCCAGTACGGCGTGCCTGTGACGGCCGGCTCTGCGGAGGGCTGCGCGCCGGCACAGAGGGAGTTAAGCGCTCCTCGGCGGCTGGGGGTGAGCCTACCTCGGGGTGTTGAGCTCCATTCCCACGGCTTTTCCTTTCTGACCGGGGCTGGGGGAGGGATCGCTCCTGGAACAAGTAAAATGCCCGGAGGATGGAAAGCAGCGCCCCAGCCCCTCTGGCCTTGTGTTGGTCTGGGAGGGATTTGAGCTTCACCGCAGGCTGGACAGGGGCTGCTGGCCAAGGCCGGGATTTGTTGCCGCTTGGCCGGCTGCTGGGTAAGATTGTGGGTTTATTTCCCTCCTTTAGGCAGACCCAGATGGCTTGTAGGCAGTCGAGTTCCTGCGTAGGGGACTGAAAAGAAACTATTTCTCAACTGGAAGGATGTAAAGTAGAAATCAAGTCCCAGCAGCTCCATGAGCAGATCACAGCACAGGTTAGCATATGGGTTTTGTGGCTGAGCGAGAGCAGCAGCGTTTGAAGGAGCGTCATTCCCTACAGGATGTGCAAGTTTCTCAAAGGCATAAGATAGCAGGGCCCTTTCCTGATGCTGACTCCACCTTCTCCTCCTGCACCAGTTTGAGCTGCTGAGTTGAGCTGTTTGAAGCCCTGAGGAGCAGGAAGAGGGGGAAGAGCAGGTGAAAGTCTGAGGGGCCGGGGAAGGGAGTTGGCGGGTGCTCGGAGCACAGCCTGCGGCTGCCTCGGAGCCCAAATCCACTGTTTCTCCATCAGCAGTGCAGGGGGCTGGGCGAGCGAGAGGGCTCTGCTGCATCGCAGTTTGCTTTGGAGCTGAGTTTATCTCTGCGTGGGGTACTAATTCTGGCCAGCACCAATTTCCCAGCAGAGGGAGAAGGGAGTTAGAGTTCCTGTTCAGCCCCTTGAAACACTCTCTGAAGTTGTCTCTGAGGTCTAAGGTGTGCAGTCCCTGTACTCAACAACTTCTGAGTTCAAGGCAAGGTGAACTGGTGTGAGTGAATGGGACCCAGTAATAGCATAATGGAGAGATGTACTGTTGGCTTGGTGTGCAATTCCCCAGTTTAATTCCGCTGGGCTGTGCTTGCACTGTGCCAACCAGGTTATACCAAAAAGCATGGTAAATGTGTTGTTGGAGACTGGATTTTTGTTGGTGGATGGGATATATAGCGTTGCTCCTGTCCCAGATCCTCTTTGCAAGGCTGTGATCCTCCCAGCTGCTGTGCTGGCCTCAGCGGCAGGAGGATCTGAAGGCGAGGAGGTCTGGGAAGCAGTATTGCCCGTGTGGGGCAGAGGCTTTTCTTCGTGCAAAATCAAGGCAGTAGCCTGGGTCAGCACCTAGATACAGACATGAGTGATGAAACAACAGTGTCTGTGCAAATATTCTACCAACACCAAAGTATATAGATTCCTCCTGGTGGATCTTGCTGATTGTTAGATGCCAAAATCCTAATAAAGACTAGTGGGCAGCAGCCTCTGTTCTTCGATCTACTGTTAGTGGTCACTGAGCTCTGCTTTTGAGTGTACTGCAGCCCTTTCCTCTGCCCGTTTATTTGTCCAGCAAGGGGAAAGGTGGCTGGAGTGGGAGCCGGAGCCCTGTGCGAGACAGACCTGTGGTGGATGCACAAAGAAACTCTTGCCTGCTGTAGTGGTGACTTGGGACCCAGGTGCAGCGAATGCACCAGCAGGAGCTGGCTTTTCTGCCGTGCTCCTGCAGGGACAGGGGGTGTGTTCGCATTGTGCCTGTTCTGCTGTGCTCCTGTCAAGCCTCTGCTCATTATTCTTGCCTTGAGCTGTCTCAGGCCCGAAGGCAAAGTGCTACAGAAGGCTCTGTAGGCTTGCCCTTGAGAGACTGGGGTCCTTGGAGAGTGGCTGTTCAAGGGAAGCACTGCAGTGGGCTGAATTGAGGCTGTTTCAGGCTGCACAGCTCTGAGCTAATCTCCCAGAGGCAGAGACATTACTCACCAATCAGGAATGTGTCTGTATTTTTCCTAATGAGAACAAAACATTTTATCCCTGTTCATTAGCAGAGAGTTAGGGTGTACTGTTGCTATGCCAACAGACTCCTCTCCCCTGCAGACACACTGGGGGTGTCCTCCGTGCCATGGTTAGGAGGGTGAACGGGAAGGCTGGTTCTGGCAAGAAAAAGATCCCATTGTTTTCCCGGGGCTGCCTGGACTTTGTGCAGCTGGCCAGACCTTGCCTTCTCAGGGGGAAGGGAACCACAGCGGGAGTCAAGTGCAACAGAGATTTAATTTATTGGAAAAATAGTCTTTGCATTTCATGTTATGTTGTTTTTTGCAGCTTGAGGCACACTCTTCAGTAAGAGAAATGAAGGTGTCTCAACGTTCCCAAGAGTCCAGATGGTAAGCAGAATGCGCCGGGAGTCAGCACTGGGATGCCCATGGACTGCTGCAGCTCGCTGGGCACCTCCATGTTCCTGGTCGTCTCAGTTTCCATGGCCAGTGTAATGCTTGGGCAGCCTCTTGATTCTGCTGCATAACGAACCCACCAGACAAACTGTGTCACCTGTGGTTAGTTGGACAAGTGGGTTTACTGGGCGTGTGGTGCACTAGAAAGAGTGAGTGGCTGTATGTGAAAATGTGCGCTTGTTCCCTTTGCAAAGGGAACATTCCCTTTATGTAGGGAAACCCGATGAAGGGGGAGGGCATCTCTTCAATAGAAGCTTTGATCTGTAGAGTTCTGCTATAAGCAGATGTATTTCTCCAAAGGCTGGCTGCCTATTTGCTTGTCATTTTTGTCTTTGCCTTGGTCCTGCTGCCCAGCTGCACCCACCTTTCCTGAGGGACTGGGTGGGATCTGTGGGTTGCAGGGTCACCTAAGTCACACCACTGTACACCTTTTGCAAGAATCTTCTCAGCATCTCTGTTGCAATGTAAAAAATCACTTTTAAACTTTGAATTTTCTGTAGAGGGGAATGAGTTTAACCTACAGACAGAAACAAACAAAACAAGAAAACTACTGCCAAATCTGAAGACAGTCTCCTGGAGCAGGGGTGATGTTTATATCTGGCTGTCAGTCACCACGCATTCTGAGCTGCTTTGTGCTGGCTGAGCTCTGCGGTGTTGACAGCTAGAGACCCTTGAAGAAATGTCTCCTTGAAACTGATTTCTCCTTTCAGGCTGCTTCCTGTTAAATAGGATAGTTACAACTCCTATTTCAGTCTGCCTGGTGAAGCACTCTTTAAGTGAATGTGTGGAATTTGAATATGGGAATTTGAATATCAAATATAGGGTGGTATAGCAGAGATCCCAGACCAGATGAGCTACTGGAGATCTGCAGATCTGCATGAACTTCTGGTTGGTGAGTGAAACCCTGGCAGCTGGACAGTAGGTGCCGATTTAGATGAGTCACTGACTCTTCAGCTGGAGAGTTGAGTATCACATTAGAGCACTGGGAGTACAGGAGCCCTTCATCAGAAGGATGTCTGCTTGTTGGACTTGCAGCTATAGCAGCGGGAGGGCTCAGCAGAAGTAAAAACAATGAACAAAGGCAGACAGCAACCCCAGCTCAGACTTTTCCTTGTGTGCAGCCTGTGTGGTTTCAGTTTGGTTGTAGACCTGGATTGAGTCTTGCATGTAAAGAGCAAGCTTTCAGAAAACCTGTTTCAATCTGGAGTCTCCAAGAATAAATCCTGAGTACATATAACATATGGACAAAGATTGGCGAGTCTGGTTTCCTCAGCTTTGCATTGCTGTGGGTAGTTCAAGTAAAACCACTAAATCAAAGCTGTTTGAAATAGGGAATGAGTAGGTACTTGAGATGACTTGAATTCAGGCCAGTCTCTTCTGGATCCATGCTTTCAGGGTATATAAAAAATAAAAGACCATAAGGAGAACGAGGTCTATGTTGTATTCTTTGAAGTATCAAGCTGATTCTGTCCAGATTCTATTGAAAAAGTGCTCCAGCGGAAGTGCACCAGAGGACATGCATTTTTGTACCTTTAAGTGTGAAAGATCCCGGCTGAACAAACTAACTTCTGAAATATGAGTTACGGTTGTTAGCTGAGTTGTGCTCTGCTTCATTCTTGTGCAGCCAGAGTAGCAATTTGGTGTTACCTAGGAGAGTGTTACTTGTTCCCTCCTCTTCCCTCCCCTCCTTTTTAAGCAGTGTAGGGGCTGATTTTTCTGCCTGGTTTTCTGTGACCCGCGTCTTTTTTCCTTTAGAGTAAGAATAAAATACATAACTACTGTTCTGTGTGCAAGGCAAGAATTCTTCAGGAGAAACCTTTGCCTTTGGGGGGTCATAGGCATGTTGTTTGACCTTGTAATCATGAGATTCTTGTTTTGGCAGTTTCTGAGCTTCTCTTAGTGGAAAAATAGTGCAGACCTACACATATCCACAGTGAGGTAAAGAATGAAATTCCAAATCTGCTTCTAAGTTTTGCCTCTAAAAGCACCGCAGGAGAGGAGAGTTCTCCCCTTTGATCAGGACCAGTTATGTGCTTTTTGTGGGGTGACGTTCCTTGTAATGTTTAAAAAATGGTCCAAAGCCCTAAATTGTGAGGTAGATTTATATTTTTTTTAAAATGCTGTTAGCACTGAGTATTGTAACTATAGGTAATATATCTACCCTATCTGGAAATCTGTTGGGTTTTAATGGCCTCACTTCTTTTTCTTTAATTCCACTTACACTTCTGCATCTCTGCATCCTTTAAAAAAATGCTAATTTGACTCTCAGTAGTGAAACTGGTGAAGGACAGAGAAAAGCCAGATATTTCAGCCTGACAGGAAACTTTATGTTGC
This sequence comes from Opisthocomus hoazin, assembly GCF_030867145.1. Taxonomy (NCBI): domain Eukaryota; kingdom Metazoa; phylum Chordata; class Aves; order Opisthocomiformes; family Opisthocomidae; genus Opisthocomus; species Opisthocomus hoazin. The sequence continues at coordinate 11,181,073 of NC_134424.1, read as the reverse complement.
TTAGTGAGCTAAGCATGTATAAATAACAAAGTCCTATATCTGATAATTAAGACTGTAGGGAGCAATTGGGATCACTGTGTTTGTGGAAGAAATCGCTCATGATTTTGAGGGAGTTGTGATAAAACCAGTGTCCAAACCCAAATATTCTTATATGAGTCGGCAGGAGAACAAGGTCCAGTAAGGATATTGTTGTTTAGCATCAGGAAATCACTGAATACTGTACCCGTACTTGAGTAAAAAATTGATGGATTGAAATGGTCATAAAGAACATACGACAGAGTAAAGCTCTGACACACAACCTTTGTTGTGAGGGATATATCCTTCATTAGGGCAGGCTAAATCAAGTATAACATAATTTGTATTTTCAAAGTAGTAATGAGGAAAGAATTATTTTTTTAAATACACCCTATTCTGGAGGAAGAAGGTGTAGCTGGATGCTGTAGCTTGAAAGTAAACTTGCTTTTGAGCAAACTCAAGTTTAAGAATTTAGGCTGAATATTTTAACAGAGAACTACCTGACTAGCTATTCACTATGGCAGTTGGAAATCCCTGCTGTATTTAATAACCATCGTGCTAGTTTCACCAGCTCTTATGGAAGTTGAGTTTTCTACAGCTTTAGGAAAACCATTGCATCTAAGAAAGGTATCTTCAGTTATTAGAAATGGAACAGCAGCAACAGTGACCAGAGGTGAGGATTACCTTCCATACAAGGAGCAAGTGAATAAATTGGGACTATTACACCTGAAAAGCCATGAGTAATAGTTATCTTCAAATCCTGAATGTCATGGAAAGGTTAGATGGGGAGAAACTATTTTTTGCCTCTTCCATTACAAGTATGAATAGGTATTGAATGGAGCCAGCATGTAGTAAGCTTAAAAACAAATAATGACTTAGTCCTTGATGTGTGCAGTTAACCTGGGAAGCTTCTTGCCACAGGATGTTGTGAATGCCAAACATCTGTGTGGATTTGAGGACCCAGGGCAGCTCCATGGAAGAAGGAGCTATTGAAGGTTACTAAATGCATAGAAACCACCTCTATCCCAAGAAATCCCTGAGCTGCACATTGTTAAAGCCTGGGATAGTATTCAGGAAGGTAAAGTGCTACTATGTGCTTATTTCGTGCTTATGCTTCAGGCCATCACCAGAGCCAAACAACTGCAACCTGGTTTGTCGTCATGGAGTGGGTGGAGAAATACAAATAGAACTTGTGAAAACAGATTGGCACGGCCTGTGGTCCAGGTTGCTTCTGTGCTGCTTGTAACATACTGCATGCATCTCTTGCTAAAAGCATTTCCTGTGGGCTGTTGGAGTCTGCAGGCTGTTGACTTGAGTTTGAAGAGAGGTGGAGAGTATATTTCTGGAAACTGCGCAGCTAGGAAGGGTGGTGTGAAGACAAGTATTCTAAGCAGAGAAGCTGACTTTCTCCTTTTCTCTGTGGTATATACTGTTCGTGCTGCTCTGAGATGGTGTGTGTTCTACTGAGTTACAGAGACTGTCTTACTGCTGATAGCCTGAATCTTATTTGTGTTAATTTAGCCCTTCAAAAGAGTGTTTACTGCCTGGTAATGGACTGTAACTTAATTTGAGCTAAAATGGGTGATAAGCAGATGTATAAACAATAGAACCCCTGTTCCAAAACATTTTCAAACTAAAAATGTCATGGCCTATGTGAGGTTCATACCCTTCAGAAGTACTCATAACACTGGTCTTATTTTAGGTCCTGTCTAAACATTTAAAAATAACTCAGAAATAGGGCTCACTTCTAGATGCTTCACCCTTGAAGGCCTGGTTTTGCACTTGGTTTTAAATGCTTACCAAGATCTGCAGAGGGCACAGTAGAGAACAGCAGCCCTAGTTGTTCCCTTGAACTTTTCCTTTCTCTTTTAGAAGGAAGAAAACAATGTCCAGCTATCTGTCATTTTGTCCCTACAAGCATGGTCTCTGCTGTTAGGAAGTGTCCTTTTTTCCCTCCCTTTTGTTGATTAACTTCGCTGCTGTGGTCCCTGGGGAACAGCTATGGAAGGCTGACCGGTAGCAGAACTAAGATGACATATTCTTGGAGTCTTATGACTGAAAAGAACTGAGTTGATGTATTTTGGGAAACTGTAGTCCCTTTGCAAGGATATAGAAACTGACTTGTCTGCATCTCATATTCTGCACTGAAAGTCAATCCGTGGGCTGGCTGTTGGGTGCTCAGATGGCAGCTATGAGGAGTACAGACAGGCCTGGGGCTGAGGCAAGAGGCCAGGTGGAGTACACACAGGATTAGGACAAGGATTGCGTTGGGAAGATTGGGACTAGGAGGAGTGGGCTTAAGTTCCTGTTGGTTGTTCCCCTATCAACTTGACATGTTGCACCTTTAGTTAGCTGTCTGCAGGAAGATGTCTCTATCCCAAACCAGAAGTCTTATCATTATTGAGTTGCAGTGGCTCACTTGTTACTCTGTTTAGAGAGCATCCTTCCTGTTTCATTCTCAGTTAGTGTTTTCATCAGTAGTTTTGTTCCAGCAATGATTCTCTCTCAATCTGTTCCTGTGAGTGCTGGACCTATCTGCCATTCTCCAGACAGTCTGTCCAGATCTGATTTAGTTTGAACCCATCCTTAGCCTATATGACCTCTTCTATTCCTAGCTGATTCATGATTTCAACTGGTTTATTTCCCACTAAGTCCTGAGAAGGTTTAGTTTAAAACATTTTTATGATGCTGGACTTGTCAGCCCCGCTGTGGCCTCCTGGGTTGACATTAGGTGCCCAATTGTTCAGTTTGGTCCACGTATATGTCTGAAGAGTAGTGTCTGAGCCATGTTTCTGTAGGGTTTTGATTAGTTACCTATGTTGTGGCAGAGTTGAACAGTTTCGTTTTCCAGAGGAAGGCGCAGTCCCTGCCATGTGGAGTATATAGCTTAAAATGACAGAGGAAGGGTGCCTGGAGCTGGGACAGTCTGCAAACAGAACAGTGCTGACCACAGGCTACGGTTTATCCTTTCAGCGTAGACGTACATACTTTTCCTTGTTCCCCTTACCAGCCTTGCTGCTCTGTCTAGCTGTTCCTTACAGCAGAAGAGCAGCCACTCAGATGCAAAACTCTCAGTGCTATTCCTAACAAACTACTGTACATTTGGCTTTCCTGTCTTCTGGGCTCTTTTGCCCAGGGGTGACCCTGGCAAGGTAGCACTGTCTTGAAATGCTGACAGTCAGCCAGTTATACTGGCTGCAGTTCCAGCTCATAGCAGTTTGCATTTCAGACTAGCACTGCAGTTTATGCAGCAGACCTGTTAGTGCATCTCTGTGGCCCTAGGGTGAAGGTCTGGGCTTCCCTGAAAGGCAAAGGGAAGAGCCAGTCTGTCCTGCCCAGCCAGTGGCTGTCAGACTGCGAAGGTGGAAGGGTAGCAAACCAGATGCAGAACAGTCTCAACCGAAAAGCCCTTAAAATTCATGGCTGCCATGAACAGGTAGCCACTTCTGAACCATGGTGCCTTTAGGACAGCTTTCTCAGCCCTGGACAGGACCAGGAGCTTAAATATTTTGCCAGAAAAGGTTAGTATCTGCTCAAACTGCATGTATGGACAAGAACAGAAGCTCATGTTGCAAAGCCACTTGATGGTGCTAAATTTTCGTCAGGTAAATTTTGTCTCATAATAAAAGTCCTTGTTCTGGGTAAGATGTGACTAGATGTCTGCTTGTTAACAAGGTCACTGGAGAACTCTTGCTCCAGATGGTTTATTTCTCCAAATACCAAATCTTTCAGTGTCCTAGCTTCTGCTTCCTTTGCTGCTTAATTTTAATGTTGGTCATTTTCACTCCTCCAAATTGTGGACCCACAGTGGTATGAATGCAGAGCACTGGCTGATCGACCATGCACTGCAGTAGTTGTCCCACTTCTATCTGCAGTCTGGTGCTCTGAATTTTGTTCTGGAAACAAGAATTTTCAAGTGTGGGCAATGTCTGGGGTGGAGGGCTGTGGTTGTAGGGTGGAAGGGTACACTGCATCGCTGCTGCCAGCCTGTGGCTCCTCCACCACGTGCAGTGCACCCTGAGAGCCCTTCATGGGTGGCTCCTGTGCCACCACTCTATCTTGGACTGTGTTTGGAAGCACTGGGTGGCAAAGATCCCAGCCTGTGTGGGAAGGTCATTGCTCACGGCTATTGGGACTAGTGCAAAGTTGATCCTGGCTCTCAAGTCTGCACCCAGCCTGTTCAGACTTCTGCAGTAGTGCAGTGGGAGCTGTTGTGATTTATACCTGTTCTGAGCAACTCGGGAAGGTCCCCAGGCTTTTTGAATGACCTGGCGTGCTGCTATCTGTTCTTGGCCTTATGAAAGCTTTGGTATTGGCTTGCAGAGGTGAGAGAATGTCTGGCCACCTCAACCTGGATCCTTATCTGGCAGACCTGTGTAACCTAATTACCAGAATATTGAGCCTAATAGTTTGTAGCTGACTACTGATAGCCTTCCAGGCTGAGGTACTAATTTATGGAAGATGAATTAATCAAAGCTTCATTTCTGATAATGCTTTAAAATGAGTTGAGTAATAGAAGATAAAATATACCCCAACTTGGTTTGAAGCCAAACCACAAGCAGATTGTGTTAACGATGCGGAATTCTGTTGATTTTGCTGTCTCTTCTGGGTGGGAGGGGATAGATGCTACTCCTGTGGTTGCATTTCATTAAAATTATTTGCATGTTACTGCCTGTATTCATGGCTGTAGCCAGAACTGCTGACATTGTTGGAGTGATGGGGGAAGAAGGTCAAACTACTGCCAGGCTGTATAGTTCTCCAGAACATTACTGAGGAGGGCAGAAAGGTGATTTTTATTTGAAATGAAGGAAAACTCCAAGGAGAAGAATCCTTTCCTGTCCACCCAGGGGTGTATTAGCTCTTTGTAGAGCTATGGTACTGAAATTGAAGACTTCTCGGGTGTCGAGGAAATGCTGTTCTTTGACACGCCAGAGCACCCTGCGTGCTCAGCGTCTGCAGAGCGAAAAGATTTGTTCAAAGCAGGCTCCAGTGTTTCACAGTTGTGATTTGCATCTTGACGACTGGATGGTGGAGCTCAGGATGTGGTCCTTGTGCGTCTGCTTGTGGTCTGTAGCACTGCTAGCATGAACTCCTTTTGTGGCAGGTCTCTGTTCTCCCACTATGCAATCCATGCAGGGCTGATGCTGGCGTGGAGACCACAGTTTCCCCTTGGGATGCAAGTGTAGGACGGGCTTCCTTTCACAGGAGTTTCATAGGACATTTGAAGCTCCTTTCCTCTCTTGCTAGGTTACTCCAAGGCCAGGCTATGTGCAAAAGGACTTTCCTTGGGAGCGTGGCCTTTGCCTCTGGGGCATGAGAGCTTGGTTAGGGGTCATGGTGCCGTCCTCTGGGAAGCATGTGCTGGTTGCAGGGGGTCTCCTCCCTCCCCTCTCGAGGGCACCCTGTCAAGGAAAACAGGGCAGAAGTGATTACATGGAGAAGATCGTGTGCTGTCCTGGCTGCTTCTGGAGGCAATGGTTGGGCATTTCTGCTTTGCAGAAATCAGCACAGAATAGCTAAGGCAGCTAGTGCAAGGCACGACTCTGGCTGTCGTAGCTTCTGGAGCCAAAGCTGAGAACATGAGGATTCTGGCTGAGGCTGGGGAGAGGTGCCCCTAATGACAGGGAGGGCAGTGCGGTTGGGAAGGCGTGCCTTGTTTGAGGTGGAGGCTGGTAAAATATGAATCATGTCTGTTTGAAGTAGTGATGAAATCCTAGATGAAGATTTTCTGTAATACCTGGCCAAATAGTCTGGTGTGCTTCAGTTTTCCTTTCTCCCTGGTTAGAACGGACAGTCCTGACCTACTTATAGCAATAGCAGTTCTGTTGAATGCTATCCAGTGATTAGCTGTGCATAGGCAAACACGTTATCTATTTTATTCAGGCTTCTGAGTGAGAAATTTCCATCGAACATTTAGCAAACAGGGAAGAGCTGTTCCTGGAAGACAGACTGCTGGCGTGTTAAACCCAATTCTGCCTCTCCTGTGCACCATGGCCTTGGCCTTTGCTTCGGTTTCTCAGTCTGCTGAGAGTGATTCTTCCTTTCTTCGCTGCTGTGTTGTGCATTAACTTTGTGCTAGGCTGTCAGGATTCAGATAGATGGTATCTAAATGTTAATACGATATATAATGCCTCTAGAAATAGTCAATGAGGTTAGGTTTCCGGCTTCCTAAATATGCAATTAGGCAAGGCTAAAGTTACATACTTAGTATTTAAAAATAAATAAAATCTATAAATGTACCATGAAGAAGTTTAAATAGAGCTGTCATCCTGGGGCAAACTGCAAAGCTCTGTGTAGCTCAGTATCCTGTCTTTGACAAGAGCCAGAAGCAGACACTTAATGAGGACTATATAATGTGACGGGTTTGTTGTGGGTGGGTTTTTTTTTTTTTCTTCCCTCCCTTACTTGACTCCCAGCTTATGACCATCATCAGTTTAGGGCCCTCCTTGGCCAGGAGTTGTATCTAATCATCTGATCTCGACTACATTTATTCTCCATTAATTTATATAATCCCTCTTCTAACTTGTTTATGTTTCTAGTCTCTATGACATCCTACAGCAGTGAACTCTACAATTTAATTATGCATTTTCAATGTTATTTAAAATATTCTACATCCAGTGACAAGGTCCTTGAACTGGCTTAGAAATGTTGTCTGTGCCTTCGTGGGTGCTCTCTTATTTCTTCATTGTAAGACATGGTAGTCGATTATTCCATGTTTTTCACCTCGGCCCTATGTCATGTTTCAGATCTCTTAAATTTTCCGTATCTTCCCCCAGTTGTTTCTTTGCCTGTCCAAAGTCCTACTCTGCTCAGTCTCTCCTTATAGGGAAGCTGCTCCATGCTTTTGATCATCTTTGTTGTCCTTTTTGTCATTCTGTTTCCTCTTGCAGATGTGGGAGTTGGCACTGCCTGCGGCATTCAGCAACATAATGGTGATGCGTGTTTTCTTTTCTAATCACTCCAAAGGTTGTATTTGCCTTTTTGCTTGATACTAAGTACTGAACTGACCTACCAAGTTTCCAGAGTTTTCCCAAGTGGTGACAGCTAATTTGGATCCTGTTGCTTTTGTGTAATTAGAATATCTTGTGTTGGTTTTGATATTGACATCTAAGATATTGCGTAGTTACTTCGGAGTGCATGAGTTCTATTACTTTTTGAAGGCTTTTCTGAATTTGATTGTGATAAGTATTTTGTTTTATTAATAAACTTTGCTACTTCTGGACATATTCCTCTTCAAAGATCTTATGTGAACATGTTGGACAGCACAGGTTGCAGAATGAATTTGTGGCAGGTCTCACTGATAACCTTTCTCTGACGGGAAACTCTTCCACTTTTGGTTTCCTTTCTTTTAACTACTTATTACATCATGATAAGGACTGTAAATCTAATTCCACAGTAGCTTAACTTTTTTTTCCAATAGCCTTAGTTGACAGTTCTTTTAAAATCAGTTTAGTTCATATTAAACAGATTAAAACTGGCTCTTGGACTCGGTTAACTGCAAACGGGAAATCTGCTCTTGGGATTTCCTGGGTACTGCAAGGATTTCTCTCTGCTCCAATATTAGTCTGTATTTTGATCAGCAATTGGATTCTTGAACTTCTGCAAGCAGATTTATTTCTACAGGGGATGATAGGCTCAGATTTATGTAGATTTGTGTAGAAACAGTGGGTTTGCTCACCAGGGTGAATTGAATGGGTAACTTTTGTGAGCTCCACTTTGCCAACAGGGTTCTACTACAGCTGGATTAAACCTATCTAGGCTCTCTGGATGTACTCTACACATTAAAGGCCAGAGAACAGGATTTTTTTTTTTCTGAACTAGTTTCCTGGAAGAATATTTGAGTCTCTGATGGTATTCAACTGGATACAGATTTGGCATGTGATGTGGCAGCTAGAAAAGCAAGAAGTTCTTGGGCAGGTAGATGGAGGAGTGGGGGGTCGAACTGGAGAAAGTAACATTTGCTCTGTGTGCAGCATTAGAATGCCAAGGGATAGTGTATCTGGGTCAGATGCTGTGAAAAGGGGATGCTTATCCAGGTCAGGTACACAGGGAAAAAAAGCGCTGAAAGGGCTACAAGAAAAATTAATTCTTTCTGGCTGAAGAAGTTCAGACCACCTAATATATCCATCCGAAGGGTTACACGTGGCTGCAGTCTGTGATTCAGGAATGCCCAAAACTGCCAGGATGTAGAAGGGAAGGATTGCCTTGTGCTTGTCTGCCCTTATACTACTACTTAGGCATCTATTATTGTCTATTGCTGCAGCCAGCATTTCTGTGTAGGTGGACTTCTGAGTTAGAATAGCTGTCGTTATCTTCGTGCCCAAGGAGGATTAGGAAGAAGGATTAGTTTTCAAACTGTTCATGCAAAAAGCAGCTAGAAGCTTCTTTGACTTGGGACATCCTGTGACAAGCAAGGTTAGACAAAATGACAAGGCATTTTACTTGGGGGGGAATAACCCTCAGGGATCAACTCGCTGGGTTAAGGTGGTAGTTTCTGTAATTGAGGAGCCCTAAGAAAAAACTCTGCTTTCACTGCAAGACTTTAGTCAGGAGCTCGTGGGCTAGAAGAAGAGATTGCTTAGCGGCGTTCTCTGGTTTGATTACGCAGAAAATTGGAGCAGATCCTAAAGGACTCTAATCTTCACATGTGTAACACTGACAGAAAGTTATCCTTTGGTTGTGTTAAGATGTTGAGAAACTAATATCTGACTGGATTTCCCTCTTTAGAACTGTATATACAACATGATACCTGAGTTTCACGTTTTGTTAGTGTTTGAGAGGATGGCAAAGTGAAAAGTCAACCCTCAACTTACCATGGCAGAATATCTGTGAAGAAAGCTTGTTTTAACTGCAAGCAGCTTGTGGTTGCTTTATATTCCTTGTAAATGTTTGTGTAGTTTGCCTTGATTTATAAAAAGTTCACTATTTAACATTTTATTAATCATTAACTCTTCATTAACCATTTGTACTGGAAGCTTGAACTAGTGTTTATAATGCATTTTCATGTGTGCAGGAGAAAAGATCGGTAGTGCTAGAGCTGTTTAGGAGAAGTACTTGTCCGCTACAATCAGTTAATTCCAGTATGGCTAAAATCAATATTTAGGTAGGCCCAGGAGTGTAGAACACTTTCTACAGTTTTTCCAAAGAACCCTAAGAATGCACAGGCAGCAATAAAATGGCAGTGGTATCACAAAGTTGCCAAACTCTTTTGTGCAATGTTGTTTAACTTCAACCCCATTCAGAAAAAGCACATTGTAATGGTCAGCAGTAATTATCAAGGGTTTAGAAAATGTAATTTTTCGAAGTGTTTGTCTAATAATGCTGTTAATTCTGTAGCCTGAAACTACATGTTTTCTGCCACCTTCTCTTGCTGTTTCAGATTTGATATTTTGTCTTTAGAAGGTTTCTTTTAAGTTATTTTGACCTCAGCTTTGGTGTTACTCACATCTGGTATAACAGAGCTGCCTTGTCTGTGCCAGTCCTGCTCTGACAGGATGGCCTGGACTTGGGATTCTCCTTGGGGTCAATTTTATTTGGAAAACAGAGGTTTGTGTTCATGTCTGCCAGAGCTGCTTGCTGCAAGTGTTCTTAAACAGCAGAGCAGGGAACTGGCCTGGTAGTAGTAAATAAGACTCCAAAAAGATTTATTTATTTAATGAGAATGTCATCTTTCACAGCAGAAAACAGCAAGTCTCTGTTGAGCATATGAAACTTGGAAGGGGGACTGTAATCAGGGCTTTTGTGCAGAAAACACAGCAGTGGCCCTCTTCCTACTGCTGGGTGATTTGAACGTGCTGGAGCACAAGGGTCGTCGTGCAGCTGGAAGAATTATGCTTTTATTTTTTAAATCTTTTAATGCTCTAGCTGTTGGTTAGCTCTGCAAATGATAGAGTGGAAATTCTAGGTGCTAATTTCAGGGACTTACTTTTTTCCAAGGATAATTCTGCTGGGATTGATATTGAGTATGAAATCTAGCCGGGAAGTTGGAACATTATCTGACCCCTCTGTGTTTGGGGGATAGGATGTGGTATTAGGGAAATAATCTGTGAGGACTGAAATAATCTTGATGTCTTGATACACTGTTAAAATGGGTCTGAATGAGTTCTGTGTTTATTTCTTTAATAAATGACTAAAGTCTCTGAGAGGGATACGTGAGGTCAGAGAGGTAAAAATAGTGCTACAGAAAACACGGCCTTATTTCAGATTCCCAGTAACAAAATAGTGCCCTTGCTTCCACATTGTTGGTTGTTGTTTTGTGGATGTGATATAAATATTCTGTGGCAGAACTGACTAATCCTCTAGCCCTTCTGTTGTGATCCAGATTAAATAAATGAAATTCAGAAGTATCATTTGGATATTAATATTTTACAGTGTGTTAGAGGCAGTGTTCAGAGTATTGTCTGGAACATTTTCCTATTTAGTGGGAATTCATAAAAAGAAATTGAATATTTAAAACAAATTTTTAAGGCTTGGAAATTGCCTTCAGAATTAATTAAAGGCTACACACTTCTAGTGCAATCTGTCTGTAACAGCTGTGTTATGTACTAGCAGTGAGCACAGGAAGCAGAATGGTTCAGTAAATCCATGAAGAGCTCAAAAGAGTAGCCTGTCATGAAACCATCAGATTTAAATGTAGGTTATCCTCCTCCTTCCTGTCCTCCCAGAGAGGCTGTGATGGGCTTCACTGAAGAGCAAGAAATAAAAAAGGCAGTTTGAGAAACAACTTGGAAATTTTAATCCATAGACACTGCTGGCTTTTTAGTTTAGTTCTCATGTAGAATGGGAATGCTTCTAACAGCTGATAGCCAGACTCATGCTCATTTCTAGTGTATGTTTGCTCACCTAGCAATAAATGCAACTTCATTTACTAATGGCTCTTCAGCAAAGAGCAACAAAGAGCACTATATTCAGTGTTTATCCATTGCTCAGAGTGATTAGAACCAGCTTGCAGAACATGCTGTACTACCCTTTTTTTTTGGGGGGGGGGGGGGTCTTCTCAGCTGCCCTCTGTTTTCCCAGAGTTGTTAGGACTAGATAGTAACTTCTTACCTGGAACACCTTTGAGGACTAGCTCTTAAAGTGACTTCTAGGGGGATATTGGTGAGTGAAAGAACAACAGCTTCAGGTCAGAGATTTGACTGTAGCAGGACCTGCTTTTGCTTGTGGTCTGCTGGAATAAAGAGTTAGTTGCTTTTCCATCTCTTTTCCAGTACAGGTGCTCCAAAAGGTAAAATGCTTTCAATGAAACATTAGGGGTAGATTCAACTACAGAGCAGAAAGCTTGTAAAAAGATCTGTGTTGCTAGAATGGTGTCTAGCACTGGGTTTTGAGTTCAACCACTGGTGATACATATAAGTGCGAGTTCTGCCCCAGCAGTTGTCAGTGGTGGTATATGGTGGATAGAGCAGAGTCTTGCAGCTTGTAGGCATGACCTCTAGCCAGAAAGCCAGTATTTCAGAATTCATGAATTCCAAAGACTGCCAATTTTATTGTATATGTACTGGCATAGAACGTTGTATTAGCTAGAAAGATTAGGAGTTCCTGTAAGTAGTGTAGTGTGATGATGTCTTGTGATCCTCAGCTGCTTCCAGATCAAAGACTCTCTTCTCCATGTCAGTGTGGTTCTGTCATGATGTAGTCAAGCTCCTGCTGTTGGATGGTCATCAGCCTATTGTTTTGTTTGCAGCATTTTAGGCTTTGAAACTGAGGAGACTCCAGACAGAGTTGCACAACAAGTCATCATGACATCTGCATGATGGCTGTGCAGAGGTACCAAGGCAGCTGTGGGATTAAGGAGTTCCTTGACTTAAGTTTTCTCCAATAAAAATGGTGAGACTGCATAAAAAATAACTCACATGTTGGAGCTGGGGCAAGATACCCTCTACTCATATGAACCCGAGGCAATACAGTGAAGTTAGAGCTCTGTCCTTCAGTCTAGATGTATCTATTTGCTTGCTTTAAAAATACCCCTCATCATGCTTCACGGATAACATCTCCCATGTGATGAGGACCTTTCCAGTACTACAGCGCGCCCTCTCACCACCCTGCAAAGACACTCCAAGGCTAGTTCAGGGCTGTTTGCTAATCCGGGCGAAGCAGCGTGTGTTAGTAGCACTGAAAGCAGAAAACACTAAGTGTCCATTACCAGGGCAAACAAAAGCCCTAGTGTGCACCTAACCTGAACACCGTGCTGGTACGGTGTGAATCAGCAGCCAGCCGTGTGCTCTGGAGGAAAGCTGCCAGCCCAGAGCCAGCATTCCTGCGTCTGGGTACGTTGTGACAGTGCTGCCTGCTTACCTACAGGAACCATGTGAAGTGGAGCTTTTCCAGAGCTTCACAAAGCCTATATTTAATAATGTGTTGTATTTATAATACCTTCCATCCGCTGGATTTCACAAGTAGACTAATCTTCTCAACTGGTCTTTTGGTAGAGCAAAGATGCCAGTTTTGCTGACAAAGGAGCTGGAAAGCAGACTTTTGTGGGTTGTTTTTTTGGGGTTTTTTTTTTTTTTTTTGCAATAACAGTGAAACTAATGATGGATCTAGAGTCTTACATTTATTATTCTCACTGTTGCTATTGTGCTTTCTGCACATTGTGTGCTGGATGTTGTACAGAACAAGTGTAAGACACAGTCTGTGTGGTGAGAAGTTTGTGACCTAAATTGGTTAAGTCCTGCAGTAAATGCTGGGTAGTCTTCTCTTGAAATCTGCAGATGTTTTTCCGCATCTGTGCTCTAAGCACTTCTGGGCTAACAGCACTTGGAGCTTACCAAGATCCAAGAGGGATGATGCTGTAGGAGGGAAGTGGTGATAGCTTTCTTAGCTTTAACTACAAAATTAACATCACCCCTGAGGAGCTGAGTTGCCAAAATGAGCACAGCATATTACAGGCCAGTTCTGGAGGAGATACTGTACTCATCAGCTCTGCTGAGCCTCTGGCCCAGGCTGGCATCTGCGTAGCTGTATGTGGCTTTGATACTTGGTACACAAGAGGGAGAGAACGCAAGGAATAAATTCACAGCTGCATCACCACCTACTTCTCAATTCAAATAAGGTGGTACTCATAGTAAATTATGAGTACTTGCAGCTGCTGCCCATTCTTCATGAGGAAATCATTAATCTAAATGTTGCAGGTACTTATTACCACATTTGCACCATGCTGTGGCATTCCCCATGCTGTTCAGGACAGTCGTTCCCATCAGTGGCGTGGCTTGAATGGATTGCGGTAGATTTCTAGAGGGGTTGATCTGAAGATCCTCTGGAAAGGAGCAGAACAAGTCTGGCAGTTCCTTGTGTCTAACACCCACCCCATCTGGCCTTGCCTGCACTTTGAGGCATGGGGCAGGGAAGGAAGGGAGCATTGTCCACAGAGCAGACATGTTTAAATCACCTTTTACAGTACTGGCAGAGGCACTGTCGAGAGGAGAGTGCCTGCATGAGACCTCTCCCCCAAAGAGTGCAGTAACAAGCAAGCAGGGTAAGTTAGTCTGCTCCTTGCCTGGACGTGCTGCATCTGTCCATGGAGATGGGGGCCCACCAAGGCTGGCTGGACAGGCTGGGGGCAGACTGGTGGCCCTGGGGGGGGGGTGGCTGGGAGGTGCTGTGACTGACTGAAGCCCTTATCCTGGCATCAGGGCACAGCAGTCCTGCTTCGGTGGGCTGTGCTCAGTGGCAGAGGGGGCATGGGAAGGTTCCTTCTGAAGCACCAGTGGAAGAACCTTAGACCCAAAAGAGGCTGTTGATAGCCATAAGTGATAAGAAAGAGAAGGATTAATTATGATATCTAAATCAAATACAGAGCAAAGGGGTTATTAGTTTGCTCTGAATTGGATCCCAGCTACAGTTTATTTAAACAATGGTCCTGCAGGTTGTGTTTGTCTTGGACAGTGGTTTGTTTTACTGTAATGTTGCTCATTCACAATGTATGCGGTGTGCTGGCTGCTGTAGGAATGTGGTCCTGTCCTGGAGAGCTGCCAATATAGCATCATAGGAAAGAGTTGTGCAGGAGTCTGGGTACACATTGATTTTTCTGATATTACAAGAATAGCGATCAACTTGAATGCTTTGAAACAACTTCTGTCACAGCATAGATAGGAACTTCCTCATAAGTTTTGTCTCTGGATTGATGAATCTGTGCTTTGGACTGTTTATTCAGCGAATTTAGTACAAGTCCTGGGCTTGTGAAAAGAAACTTTCCCCAGTACCACTCAGCAGTCTCTGGGAAAGCCTCCAAGAACATTACTTGCAGTACTGCAGCTTCTCCTGAAGATGCCATGTCTGTCACCTTGACGTGGAGGTGATTGAGTAAAGTCGCTAATAGCCCTGCAGGCCTCTTTCTGTTGGTGTTTCTGCAAATGTCCTGTGTTGGCTCCCTGTGTCTAGTTCTTTGCTTTCTGTGGTTATTCATGTCCTCTTTGCCCACTTCTCATTGTAAGAGTGCCTTTGAAGGATTTTGAAGAGTGTTTATCTTCACTCCTGGCTTCCGAGGAGTTACAACAGCTTTTCCTCTCTTGCAGAGTGTTTACCATGCCTCTGGGAACATTCCTTCTTCCTGTTCTCTGTTTCTTGGGAGCAGCGATTCCACAGGGACTGCAGTATGTCACATTCTCACGCAACGCTACGAAATTCCTCCACCTGTCTATGGACTTGGAATCTGGGACCATTTACTTGGGGGCCACCAACTTTCTCTTTCAGCTGACATCTGACCTGCTGATGAAGAACATGGTTCAGACTGGACCAGTTCTGGACAGTAAAGATTGCCTCCCCCCAGTCTCAAAGTTGGAGTGCCCTCAGGCACACCACACCGACAATCACAACAAGCTGCTGCTAGTGAACACAGTGCAGAAGGAGCTTATTGTGTGTGGCAGTGTGCATCAGGGAATCTGTGAGAAGAGGAGCCTCACGTCCATTGACCACGTCCTCTTCCGACCAGAGAGCCCTGGTGACACTCAGTACGTTGCTGCCAACGATCCCAATATCACCACTGTGGGACTCATAGCCTACTCAAAGGATGAGGTCCCCTTGCTGTTTGTGGGACGAGGGTACACTAGCCGAGGAGTTGGAGGTGGGATTCCTCCCATCACTACCCGAAATCTCAGGGCCCATGGAGGGGATGTTCAGGCAACAGACTCTCACTCCATTTTCTCCTATGAAGAAACAGCAAAACTGGCTGTGGGCCGGCTCTCGGAGTACAACCACCATTTCATTAAATCCTTCACTTATCGCTCGAGTGTCTATTTCCTCTTCTACCGTCGGGACCTCAAGTCTCAATCACGCGAGTACAAAACCTACATCTCACGAATCTGCCTGGATGACTCTCATTATTACTCGTATGTGGAGTTACCCCTGCTCTGCCAGAGCAAAGCCAACACATACAGCCTCCTGCAAGCAGCCTATGTCACCCGGCCAGGAACAGGCCTGGCCCAGGGACAGCTGGGCACCGAGGGAGAAGTGCTGTTTGCAGCCTTCTCTGCCTGGCAGGCTTCTTCTGGCAAACCGAGCGAGGAGTCTGCACTCTGTGTCTACACCATGGAGGAGGTAGATCGCCTGACCAACTGGACTAGGGATGTTTGCTACATGAGAGATGGGAGGTCAGAAGAAGGGACAGAAGTGGCATATATTGAATACGATGTCAGTTCCAACTGTGTCCAGCTGCCAGCGGTAAGTGGCTTTGCAACTTTGCCAGGGTAAAAAGTAGTCTGCAGCATGTTCCTGTGTTGCTTTGTGTTCCTGAAGTCAACCTGTTTCCCACAGATGGATGTTGAAATCTGTTTGGGTTAAAAGCCTTTGGGCTCAGGCTCTTTCTTTGCCACTGCGGCAATGAGACGCAAGAACTGTTGCGTCCTGTTGAAGTACAGTCTGTCTCATTGCTGCTGCAGCTCTCTGCCCCACATGGGCAGGTTTCCTTGGAGGGGGAAGTGGACTGTGTGTGGCAATGGGGAGGGCATCTGGTGTGCCCTGGCCCTGAGGCCTGTCTCACGGCAGTACCAGGCAAGAGCACTGAAGCTGCAGATCAGGTGGTTGTTTATCAGTAATTTCATGTCCTGGTCTGCAGTGCAGAGGAGAGGAGTATATGCATGTGCACCTGTGTGTTGGGAAGGAAATTTAAGGGGTGTGCTGTGTCCCTGATGCTTCTGGCAAGGTGCACCTCGCAACACTTTCCTGCAAGGGTGCCGGGGAACAAAAAAAGAACATAAGCAAAAGCAAGGGTCAACAAAATCCTAATTTCCTATAGACTGCCTTTAGTCCTGCAGAATTTTATGCCCACGGCAGACTTTTTCCTGACCTGGCTCCTCTTTGTTTCTAGAGCTGTAAGAGGTGACAATCCTCCTTTGAATTCTATGACAAAGGCATGACAGGATGTTGCAGGACAGAAATGTGAACTGAGGTGGCTGTGAGCCTGAATCCTTGCAGCCACGCCGAAGCTGTCAGCCACGCTGACTGGTGCTGCGATATCGGGATGGTGACACAAACACAGAGCAGCAGCGTTCTGCTGGGGCGGTGCTGGATGCAGTGTCCCAGCATGAGGCTCTGTGGTTGTGAGTAGCCTGTTTCCACCGAGGGCGTTGCTGGTCCTTAGCAGAACAGCGTGTTATCTTGTGCCTTCCCTCCAGAACAGGCTGGCCAGATAATTGCCTCTTCCCAGCCTTGTGCTACAAAGAGCAAAGTGGCACCACAGAGCTTTGGAAGTCTCTGGGTTTGGATGAGTGGTCCAAAACCAGTTTTAAAATTATGGTTTTCCTTTCAGTAGCTAAAGCTGGCTGTAGAATACTTGTGGGACAAGGGAAGGGTAAAGAGCAGGCTTGGAGCAGGACAAATGTAAGGTCAGGAGGAGTATGCAAGAGTTGGGAAGCAAGAGACTGCCCAGCTTGATGTCCTGCTTTCACTGCATTTTAGCCATGCCCCTATGTCCTTTGTAGGGCCATGTGGAAGGAGTTGCCACAGGTGGTTTTTAGGGCAGCTTGAGGAGTTAAATGTCAAACTGGTGTGAGCACTTTAGAAAAATCCTTCATTCAAAATGATGTAGAGTCCCCCGTACCATTTGATCCAGTGGAGAAGCGGGTGCACAGGGTGGGAGACAAAGGCCAGTCTCTGCGATGTGATTCCCGGCACATGATCCCAGGGTCCCAGCTGCACAGTTTGGCACTAGTGGGCTGACTAAAGTATGCCATCTTATTAACAAGTGTGTCCAATGATATGTAAATGTCCTAACAAACTTTATCCTTCACCATTCAGTACATGGTAGCGGTTGTCGCTAAGATTGTATCTAACAACTCGTAAGGGTCTGTGCCAGCTCCGGCCTGCTCCATTCAGTGCTGAGTGGAAGCGGCTGTCAATGAACGTTTTATGCAGGAACAGTTTTAACTCGGTTTCAATGGTGGCAGCTTGTGCTGTATGTAAGGATAGTGCTGATTAATTTCACGTTTTTCTGCCTCCAAACCAGCCTGTGCACAAGGTGTGCCCTTTTCCCTAGTTAGCACTGCCTCCTATTTCTAGCCCAACAGGAGAGGCTAAGATTGAGTTTTACAGTTCGATGCAATCTCTTCAACTGGAGCAAAGCTTGGCTTTGTAAGGATTTCAGAAACAGATCATTTGTTCTAGTTTGCTGGAGATCCCTTAGTCTTCAGATGCAGGAGACTATGTAGATGCTGTTGATGACTTCATAATTGGAAGTGTGAAACATGGTTCTGCAAGGCTTGGGAAGGGTGTATATCTTCTGTGGGTGTAGTTTTCAAGGTATGTAACTTCTCCTTTTGCACTGAGCTTTGTAGTCTTCATGCATAGGTACAGATTTGTCCTGTTGTTGCTTCCCACCCGTGCACTGTAGGAAGCACACACCAGAATTCACAGCAGCAGCTTCGTCCAAACTTGCTACGTCACACTGGATGATCCCTGAAGTGTATTTTCTGCTATGTTGCCAAGATGTTATTCACTGAAATCAATACAAACAGCTTCTATGTAAATTTATATAAGCACTTTATACAGTTATCATGGTCTTAATCCTGTAGAATGGAACAAGATTCAGCTCTTGACTGCTTAACTGCACTGCAAAAAGTCCCTGCAAGGCTGTGGGCAGGCTGTGCCGGTGCTGGGAGAGCTTGCAGAGGTTATGTTGGTTTATGCTACATAAATGTTGTGTGTGAAGTGACTTGCCCTTGGCACCACGTATAGGTAACAGTAGTGCTGTGCACAACTGGGGTACAACTAGTTGACTTATATGTGGGTTTTTTAAGCAGACTTTCAATAATCAGCCTCAGTAGTGAGGTCGTTAGGCTCCAGGTTTGTCTGAATTGATACAAATGTTGCAAAAGATCAGTAGACTCCCACTAAAAATAAACAGTTGATGCTTTTGAGTGTGGAAGTTTGGCTGTGACCCACTTCCTAATAAACCTTATAGGAACTGGACAACTGGAGATATAGAGACCTTTAAGTTACAACAAGGTGCTTGGAAGAAGCTTAAGAATCAAGCAACAGAGCTGATAAGAAAAATATATCTGTCACTAAGAATGAATGATAGCTTAGAGGATAGTAAAAACTAACAATCATTAAAAGCTGTAACCTCCTCGGGGGCTTTAAGTCAGAGCCTTACACCTGATATGCAGAAAATGACTTAAATTAGCATTTGTAAGGAAAACAATAAAACATCAGAATAAAAGCAGTGCTACTCTAACTAGCATGGTTTCTTACGTGGAACTGCCATCTCGAGCCTTGCTTGCTTGTTACAATAGTAATACATTCAGGAAGTGAATGGAGGTCAGCTGAATCTATTTTACCGTGGAATTTTCGTGGACTTTGTCAAAGCTCCTGAACACTTTTAGTTTCTCCAGGAAGCAGTCAAGTGTGTTTAAAAAAAATAAACAAACAAAAAAAACCCACAGCAAACAAACAAAATGCAGAAAATAACAAACACCAAACCCACCAACCAGATAAATGGGAGGAGAAGGGGGGGAAAAAGAGTCGGGTTTTCCATGGGGTTGGCAAGGGGTGATGAGCAGATGCCTCAAGAATGCCGTGTTGTGCTGTTATCGCTGACCTCCGGCGGGGGCGGCTCCATTGCCTGGTGCCGGATGGTACCGTGCAGCTCAGTGCTGCCAAATCCAAAGCCACGGACATCAGACAGACAGAATATGTAACTCTGCTCACAAGGACTCTAAATTCAACCACGTTGCCCGAGGCAAGAGAGGGAGGTGGAGTCGGCGCGGACTGCGCAGTTACTGCCTCTGCTCCACATGCAGCTTTCTAAGATAATTAGCAAGGAGCTAGAGAGGAGGGTGAAAATGTATCCATAAGGGATTCTTGATGAAAATTATTACTTTACACAAGCCACATTGTTTGAAGACAAGCCACTAATCAATTAAAAAATGGTGGTTTTAATAGTAATTGTTGGGTGAACAATCCTGCATTCGGTCTTCAAAAAGATACTGTGAAATGAAAGTGGACGCAGAAGGTGTCAAGAAAGATAGAAAGCAACAGAGGAACTATCCTAGACACAGCTGGGTTTGTAACTTAGGAAAAAGTTGAATCATGATGGAATATCTTCTCTCTACATGTACAAATAGTAAATAAGTTGGCAGATTTCATTCTCTTTCCTTTAGAATTCGGTAAGTCGAGGTTTGGTGGAACTGGGAGGGGTCTAACTGGAACAGAAAGATGACTGTTTTTGCACAGTGCTGTGGAGTTAATTTTCAGGAATCTCACAAGGCTCAGAAGAATTGAAGCAGTGTGTAGAGGTGACTCGTTTTGACTTTTTGTGGGTGTCTGGTTGTGTGCGCTCTATGACTTTTTTTTTTTTTTGCGTATGTGTAGTTAGAAAGCTCTTTGGAGCAGGTTGTGCTCCACCCTGTGTTTATGTGTGTCCTGATGCTTTGGGATTCTACTTCAGGCTTAGAATTTGTAGCTGATACAACAAAACCATGCTAATTGTGGAGGCAATGCTTGTGACCAGGTGGTTTCACACTGGAAGCAAGAATTCTCGTATTTTATTTTGTTCTGAAAAATACGGTGAATCTTCCCCAAAGCTGCATCATGGCAGTGTATAGCCAGTAATCTTTTTCAGAAGACTTAAGAGTTTAGTAGAGTTTTGATGTGTTTCGTTACTGATCGCTGAATGGACTTGCTGAAATGCTTGCAGGATTCTGTAAGGGTACAACTAACCAACGTGCCTAAACTAATTATTAAAAGTTGATTTTTACTCTCAGTCAAAAAGCTTAGAAAGGTTCAAAGCTGAATGCGCTGCTGGGACACCTATTTTAGGAATTTGGGGTGGAAGGGGATGGTAGAAAGTGTTCAAGGTGCAAGTGTTCCATGTGTCTGTTTTTTTGCACTGATCTCCCTGTTCTTTACACTCTCAAAAAAGGACACCCTGTACGCATACCCCTGTGGCTCTGACCACACTCCCAGCCCCATGGCCAGCCGGGTGCCCTTGGAAGCAGCACCCCTCCTGGAGAAAACAGAGGCCCGTCTGACAGCTGTGGCAGTGAACGTGGAAGACGGCCACACCATTGCTTTTCTGGGAGACAGCAGAGGGAGACTGCACAAGGTATGATCTGGCTGTGACAGGAAGCAAAGAGAATATAACTAATCAGGGACACTCAGGTGGATGGGGAAAAAAGGCGACTTCTCTTGTCCCTGGGGAAATCTTCCTCCTAAGGACTGTTACTATCAGATTGTCTCTTTTCACACTGTACTGACTGTTGAGAATGTGAATGCCCCAAACAGTGGTCACATTGCCTTTGGTTACATATGCACTGAGCCAGGTCAGGGCTGGTGCATCCTGTGTGGCTTCCACTAGTACTGCTAGGCACGTGCTTCATGTGGCTCAAGTGACTGCATTGATATTTTGGTTGGAGGTTGAAATCCACACACACAGCAGTGGTTCCAACTTGTTCCTGATGTAGGACAGGTGCCCCCAACTCCTGCTGTGATACTTGGCCTGCGTACAACTGTGACTCTCTTGCAGATGTACTTAGGAGCAACGGGAGATGCACACGTATACGCTTCTTTACCTATCCAGTTAAACAGCATGGTGAGTGGAGACCTGCTGTTTGACCAGTTGCAGGAGCACCTGTTCGTCATGACCCAGTCAATGGTAAGAGCAACAAAATCTCTTCCACAGAAGAGTTGAAAGCATTTAAGGTCCAGACAAACTACTGACAGGAGTGGGGGAGACAGAGAAATGGTTTGGATAGCTAACCCTGTGCTGGGCAGCAGCTGCCTGCCAGTCTGGTTTACAGGGATGGGGACCAGCCTTTTGCAAAAGCTGGAGGAAGTCTTGTTACCCTACACCATGGCCTGTTTGCATGTGCATTGCCACAAGTCAGTCAGGCTGTATCGGCAGCGATGGAGGAAAGTGAACTGCAGGCTGTAAAAGGCTGCTCTATTGGAATGAAGACAAAGGACTGCAGATTCCTGGGTTCCTCTGTGTTAAGCAGGAACTGTCTGGACATTTCAGTGTCATGGAGTTTGCATCTCAATCTGAGCAGAAGAATGTGAGCCTTCTGGGTTCATGAATAATGTGACCTCTCTTGGTTTTGCAAAAGATTAAAAGGAGAAAAGGGAGGTTTTGTGTTGTTAAAAGTGTGGCACTTCTCCTGTTTTTAATCAGTTAAAAGATTAAGCTGTTCTTCTGTAGGCATGTAACCTACAAAAAACAGAAATGTTTGGGAAACATCTTCAGATAGCAGAGGTGCACTCTGATCGGGTATGTAGTAACAGTCCTGCAGATGAAATCAAGCTGTATGAGGAGCTACAAGAAGCACCTTTCTCCTGCTTTCTGTAACTCTGTTTGTGCCCAGTGGCAGTTGGAGGAGAAGAGGCATTGTGATGCCTCGGGCTCTTGGGATATTGGTGTCTGGTGAGTAGGAAATCCAGCTATAGATAGTTTATTTGAGAGGATTTGTACACCCCTAATAGCAGCTCCTTGAGCTGGAAAGAAAAGGATCCTCCTAGCAATGGAAAAGCAGCCCTTGAGTTACTCTGGAGGAAAGAACAACAAAAAAAAATATGAAAGCATGCTGGAAAACCACTGCTTCCCTTCACCTCCCACCAGTGCCCTTCGAGATACTCTGAAATTTTGTAACACTTCAAAGGAGGAGCTGAAATCTGTGAGTGGAAGAAGATTAGGGAAATCTGAAATATCCTTAACAATAATTGTTCTGTCAATAAAAAAATGCAAATTACATCATCTACTTAGCAAAAGTAATAGGTCAGGGATTAGAAGTTGGTATTCTAAAGTAACTAACAGTGTAGTGGCAGATTAAAGAGAGGGCAAGAGGCTGAAATCAGAAAGGAGAGTAAGTTAAGAGAAGTGTTTTGCAAGTAAAACTTACACCTAGATGACAGAAGGTTTTTGTTTCACATTGATCAAAGCCTCTTGGTCTACTTTCAGTCCAAATGATAGTTCTGACACATAAAGTTGGGCAATAGGGCAGATGGATTCAGAGGCCTCAGCTGGAGCTACTGTGTCCAGCTTCAGTCACCTACATGTCAAGAGATGATCTCTCGTGACAGATCCCAGACAAGAAAAAAGTGAATGGTATTCAGTCTGCTGTTGCTTGATCCGTTGTGTTAGAATATAGTTTTATCGATAAATAAAGTCTCCTTCTTGCAAAAAGTGTCCCAGATAACCCATTAATAGCAATAAACTTTGCTGCCTCAGTGCCTCTGTACAGCCTGATATTTAGATGTCCTTCACCAATATGTGAAATGGCATTTCAGATGGGCTCTGGAAACTTGTTCCTTTTTTCTTTAGTTTTGTGAAATATTGGGGATTAAGAAGAAGTTTCAGTGAGCCTGCAGATGATGGGACTTGCTAGCTAGGCTGAATAAGCCATACACCTGGGGCCTGTGTTGTGTGTGCTGTGTTTTCACTGAATTCTTTCTCTGACAGGTGGTAAAGGTTCCCATACTGGAGTGTTCCCTGTACTTGGACTGTGAATCCTGTCTGGCACTGAAAGATCCCTACTGTGGCTGGTGTGTCCTTCAGGGACGGTAAGATAGATCCCTGTTCTCCTGCAAGGATTTTGGAGGGATAGTGCTTAGGAATTGTCTCCACTTAATCTCTTCCTTATGTCTGTGTGTCTGAATTTAGTTTATTTTTAGTTCCTTTTTAGGATATTCTCTCTAATTTACCATTCTCCTGTCTGCCTCCTTAAAACATTGGCAGCAGGCACAGTTGCACATGAGAGTATCTTTCGATTGCTTTTTGTGTCTTTGGTCACTACTCACGATGCTCGTCTCCAGCGGATTTTGGCCTGGTTTTGGTCTGACTGCAGCTCAGACTGCCTCATTTCAAACGTACAGAAACTGCTTTATCTCTTCTATGGTGTCACACTCTTACTTAGCACTTTTTTTCACTTCTTGCTCCTCTGCTGATGTTGCTTAAAGAGACGTGGTTTAGTCCAGTGTGTCTGTCTGCTTGCTGGCTCTGTCTCCTGTAGAATGCCATAGGAACTAGTTTATGACCACTGAAGCCCCAAAAGTGCCTACCCATCTGTATTTTAGCAACAGTTCATCCTATTATTGAAGGTGGTGGGACGCTGGGACTTCCATGGCTTGTGTAGCAGCTTCCCCAAGACTCTAGCAAGGCTTCAGACAGCCATTGTCAGCTTGGAAGCCGAACGTGTCCTGCTAGGACTGCATAGATCTCTCACAGAGCTTCTTGCTGTTTCCCTGCAGGTGCAACCGTCGCTCTGAGTGCTTGCGGTCCAGGTTGAGTGAGCAGTGGCTCTGGAGCTTTAACTCTACACAGCAGTGTCTGTCTGTCCAGTCACTAACTCCAGCCAATATCAGCAGAGAGGAAAAGAGAAATGTGAGTGGTGATGATCCTCTGATGATGATCAAGCATGTAGAAAGTCCCTTGCAAACTTGGGAGTCACAAGTCTTCCTATTGCTTTCAGTGGGGTACTGAATCACTGAGCCTTCAAGCATATGTTGTCTGCCTCGCATAAGGGACTGAACAGCTTGCCTGTATCAAAAGATCATTTAATTTTTTTTTCCCATAAAACTAAATATCCTTGCCTGCTAAGAGTTACTGGGTATTGCAGAGTATTTGGTGGCTGCTTGGGTGGGATCCCTCCTTGGCTTAGTATCTATAAGGTGCTCATGACTGTGGTTTCACAGTGTTTCTGTCACTTGCTGTCAGAAAGGAGCTACCTAAAATTACAGCTTCAGTCTGGCATCTGAGAGCTGACAGAAAGGCTAAGAAGGTGCTGCAGTGTTTTGAAGTCTGTCATTGTCTCAGGAGGTGGCAAGAACCTGTCTTTTTCTAGAGACTTGAGCAAAGGAGGTAGTCACCAATTGCTTGGTGGATGCCAGGTTGAGTTTGGGAACAGCAAGAGGTGATGAATGCAACAGTCAGTCTTAGGAGGCATTATAGGAAAATGGGCGTATATGTAAATAGCTATGTTATGGGGCTCTTAGTTTGAAAAAATAGAACCAGAAAATTAGGCGAAATAAAGAAGAATGTGCTAAAGGGCAAATTATTTACTGGATATTATTGAATTGGTAGATATTCTTGGCTGTCTCGGACTTACCCTCTCTGCATGAGGAAGAATTTTACTCATGTTACTTTGAAGATTATGAAAGCCCAGCAGTTCTAACAGAGTCAGGAATCATGTGTCCTTCACCAGATCCCAGCCAAGCACCAGCTTTGCCAACAGGAGCAGGTCAGTGAAATGCTTTAAATGGAGCACGATAGCTCTGCTAACATTGCTGGGAGAAAGTATGTTGTAGGTCCGTCAGATTGCCAGGATTAACAGCCATGAATGTACGTGGTCTGTCAGCAGGTGTTCATTTCATTCTGTCCTAATATCTGTTTCCTTTCTACTTGTGTGTCACACACATCCTGTGCTATTTTGGGCTGTTGCCAAATTCCAATGCCAAATTCTGGTAGTTGGAAAGGGTTATATGCAAATCTGAATATGAGCTGCAATGCAGTCTAGAGCGGTTACTGATTTGGCAGCGTTGTCATAAATCTGGAGAGAGAACTCTCCTAAATATGGCTTTATTATTTAAATCAAACAAAATGCAAACCTTCTCAAAATCCACATAGTAGTGGGAGAAGGAAGTACACATAAGGAAAGGTAAGAACAGACCCACAATTCTTAAAGTTAGAAATTAATCTGCAATGCAGCATAACCTCAGAAAATACACAGTCAGCTTTCTATTACTGTGAACAATAACTGGCTGAGTATCGCTAATTGGACAGTCTAAAGAACCTGGAAAGTTCTCAGTTTATAGTCTTTGTGTTGGATTTTACCCAGCCTGTCAGTGTGAGCTCTGATGAGCTGATCTCTTCAAAGAGCTTGTTCATCTGAAGTAAAAGGCAGGTGCCAGTTGGGAAGCATTCCACACCATTCACCTAAATGGCTAAATCGATTTTTCCACGCAAGTATGCAACTGATTAATAGGTCTGAAGCAATCTCTGTGAACATAACATGGCAACAGAACCCAGCTAACACATTCATTCAATCTCAAACGCCTTCATTTTCGATATTATTTACAATATTATTCTATCTGTTGGCTTTCACACTGCTTTAGTCTGGAACAAGTGGCCCAGGTCTGCATTCAGGGTGGTCAGGCACAGAGGGAGAGGGCTTCATGCACTGCCACTACAGGCAGAGTGGGCTGGATTGGCTTCCCAGTTTAGTTCTGCAAATGTGGGCCTGAATTTAAGCACAGTTGTGAAAAATCGGTGTAGATAAAGCCACAGTCTAGTTCTGATTGTTCAGGGCTTCAGATATTTTTATGGACTCGCTTGTAAGTCAGTCTTGCTTTTATTTCAAGACTCCATGGATGCTTTACCTACGTTACTTTCATATTGCATCTCTGAGGCTTAACAAGTTACTTCTATTTTCTAACCTAAACTTGCTCATGGATGGTTTGTGTCCGTTTGATCTATTTGTGTTGTCCTTCTGCTTCCACAGCTCCTCTCCCACTCAGTGAACTACGGCCAGGCATTCTTAGCACAGAGTTTTGCCACGTTAGCTGTGCCAACTTTTTCCTCATGTTCTTGTGTTGCTCAGACTTCCTCTCCCCTTCACTGTATTGCTAGCCCTTCTTTGCACAGCTTCTGTGCTCTGCTAAGATAAATTTGAAGCTGGTAACCAGAACCCTACACTGTTTTCTAAATGAGGTCTCATCAGGGCCTTAGATATGCGCACTTTCCTGTTCCTGCTTATAATACTTTTGCCAGCTCACTAAAATATTTGCCTTTTTTTCTGCTTTGCTTTAAAGGTTGCATACTAACTCATGTGTCACTTTAAGCTGTTGAGCTCCAAGTTGATAGCAGAAACTCTTGTTCTCAATTTGCAAGTGCTCGACCTCATCTTCTGTACTGTTGAAAAGCATTATTGACAGTCATGGGAAATAATGGCCTATTTGGAGAAAGGAATATTTATAAATATGGTGTCACAACCCTGAAATCCTGGGAGGTGTTAGCCCTTCCACCACTGCCAAATGCAATCACGTCTATGACAGTGATGGGAGTTGACAGTACTGCAGTGACTCCTGCCTCCAGCTGCATATGATACCCTCATTTTCTCCTAATTGTGGGTTTTCACACACACATCAGCAGCAGCTGTTTTACTAGCATACGGCTTCACTTGTCATCCTGTTGGGAACCCAGCTTAGGTCTGACTGATCCTTCGCCAGACATGTTAATTGTGTTGTCGTGAATCGAAGCTGCTTGCAAGAGGATTGAATTCTGTGAGAGGAACAATGGACAAGCTTCTTGTTACTTATTTTTCTAGCAAAATGTCTTGGAGAAATGGCAGCTCCTGGAGTTGAGCATAGCATGCATTACTTGGTGAACTAATACCCAACTCTAGGGTTGGGGGCATTTGTCTGGAACAAGATTAATTAGCTGTTTTAGTATTGTAATATGCAGAATAACTCCTTCAAGCTCTTGCTATCAGCTGCAGTAAATTTTTACTACCTCTGCATCTATTTGGTCTATCAGCAAATAGTGATAGTCTCTTTCCAAAGAGAACTGGGCTATCCTGAGGCTTGTAGTTAACCTGAGACCTGGATTTACAGCAGATAAGCATTCAGTCATTGCAAGTGAGATTATAAGTCTTAATAAACCTCTGTTTTCCTTTGGATGAAAAAGGAAGACAATCAGCTTTGAGCCTGAAATCTTAAGTCTTCTTCTAATACAGAGATGACAGTGGATTAAGAGCAGCTGAAGATGGAGGGATCCTCGGACTAGTCTTCCTCCCCATGGGTTAGCAAGACCTGTCGTAAACTACTCCTGACAATCTTGTGCGACCTGTTTTTAGTGTCTGTAGGATAATCCAGTGATTGAGATGCCAGAAGCATGAAAAGGAATCTGTCTCCATGTTTGACAGTGTCTTTCCCAAAACATGCCGTGTCTCCTAACGGTATGACAGATTTATAGTGGCTCCATTTCTAAGAAATTTTTATTTTCATTTTCAGATCATGTCACCATAAAGCTCGTAGTGCGTTTCCATGACATCTTCATTGCTTCTGTGGACTTCTCTTTCTATGACTGTGCTGCAGTGGCCCTGCTGTGGAAATCGGCACCGTGAGCACCTGCTTTTTCTTGTCTGTAGTTACAGGGAGGGTGGCTGTCCCTTCCTGGGTCACCTTAGCAGCTGCTTTCCTGTCATTGTTCCAGGTGCCAGAAGTGCGTGAGCAGTCTCTGGGGATGCAACTGGTGCATCCAGCAGCACCTG
Organism: Opisthocomus hoazin; assembly: GCF_030867145.1. Lineage (NCBI taxonomy): Eukaryota > Metazoa > Chordata > Aves > Opisthocomiformes > Opisthocomidae > Opisthocomus > Opisthocomus hoazin. Next base: position 11,153,363 of record NC_134424.1, on the reverse strand, counting down.
TGCACCCACAAAGCAGCCTGTGAGGAAGGAACCATTATCTACAATGAAAGGGTATGTCTCCTACTCAGTCCTCATCCTCAGCGAGTTGCAGCAAGTCAGATCTCACATAAAATAGCAGCTGTCAGCCACATCGAGCAAGGAGACGAGCTGTTGGAGCAGAGCCTCCCCTTGGAGCAACATAAGGCTCTGTGGCCCTAATGTTACAAGGCCTTGCTAGGTTTCTGGGGAGGTGCCATCAGATGAAGCAGGTCACCCTTCTCCTGGGGTTATCCAGCCTGTGTTTTCAAAGCAAGGGACAAGAGCAAGCTGACAAGGAGGCTGTGAGTGGGGAGGCAAAACAGATGCCCGGTTTGTGGCTGCCACAGGTGGCCTTGGAGTTTTGGGGGGATGAAGGCAGGCAGACCTCCCTCTGAGTGGAGGCAAATGCAGGCATCGGTGGGAAGAGAGAATGTTGCTGAATCTTCTGCACTGTGAGCACTCCCCATCCTAAGACAAGGTGGCATGAGATGTAGCTCTCATGGAAATCCAGGGGGTGAAGCAACGTTTTGTGAACACTGCTACAGGAAGTAATATGGTGTGTTTTTCTGCTTGAGTTTTATTCTGTTTCATTTCTTTCTCTCTTTTCACCCCACCACGTCATTTTTCTCTAGGCCCAGATCCCAACCTCAAGTGCGTTTCCTTCTTCAGCAGCTCCCCTCACCAAGTCCTCTACCACAGCCCCAACCGTGGTCACAAAACCCATCACTCCCCCCGTGCATGTGATACCAAGCCCTGTGCCCCCCACAGAGCCCAACCACGTCATGCTCTCTGCAGCCTCAGATATGACGACTGAGCCTACAGAAACCCTCAGTTATACATACTTGACTCTCTCAGCCGAAGCAGCCTCTCTCCAGGCCATCACAGAATCCCCCCTACCACCACCAGCGGACAAACCTGCTGTCACTGTGCCAGAGACAACTTCTCCCATTGCATCTGTCCTTACCAGCCCATCCAAAAACGTGGATCACGCAGCCTTGCCCACTGAAGGGCCAGCCACTGCCCAGGAGCCATGGCACGCCGACCCACCCACCACCCTCGTGGGTAGCGCTCTGCACACATCTGCAGCAGCAGTAACGCCTTCCCCTCATGTCACCAGTTTCAAGTGGCCCCCGAGCTCTTTTCCTACCACAGAGGCACTGACATCTGCCATCCCATCTCCCCAAAGCCCCAGCCAGGTGCCGGGGGGCCCTGCTGCCTCTGATGACTCTCCTGGATTGCTGGGAACTGAACTACCAGCTTCAGAGCTCCCGCCGTCAGCTGCCCCAGACTGGCTGCTGGAGGAAGGCACAGAGCTCCAGGACACAGAGGACTGGATGGATTTGCTGCAGGCTGAGAATGACACATCTCCCTTCTCTGCTTCTACTCTTCTTTCGGGTGATGGTGACTCTTCAGAGAGGGATGTCCCTGACTTTCCCAGGATCCTTCACCCTGACCTCGACTATCAGTATGATGCCCCTGAGTTTTGGGAGGAGGTAAGTTGCTGGGCTTTGGAATTGGCTGTCTAAGGCTGTAACACTTTGAAACTTTTATACAGATTGCTGGTCTAGTATTTCAGCACACAGGAGAGGTTTTGTCCTCGGAGAGTGTAGAAGCTGACCGCTGTAATGTGCAGAGTGAGAAGTCACAGCCTGAGGAAGACAAATGTGTGTGAGGTTCCCAGGTTTTGTAGAAATGCTGCTGGCTTGAAGGTGGCAGCTGCTGTGATCTCCAGCGTATTCACAGCTTTCTGGTGTTCACCTGTTTAGACTCTTGCATTGTTTTCTTGGAGCTTCATGGTGGAGAAGCACAGTTGTGTCTGTGTTCAGGCAGGGCTTGTTTCTCTGTTGGCGTGTTAGGCTTTGATTCCCTGTATCAGAGACATGGAGCTCTCTTTCTCTAAAGACCTGTGTTTGTTTTCAGAATGAAGAGCTTAGCTGGGGTCCAGATGCATGTCCCTGTGTGCAGGGAATCCAGGGATCTTCACTGTTTCCAGTCAACGTGGCAAGGAAGATAACCCTGCTGGGAAAGAACTTCCACCTCTATCAGGTAGCCAGCTCAACGCCATCAGCATTGAGAAACTGTATTAATGCAGAGCACTGTTTGGGCAACCTGTCCCCTGGACTGCTAAAAATGTGTGTGAGACACAGTTGTGGCTCTGCCTATGTTTACCCTGCTTGCAGAAACACCTAGAGAAATGACCTACTTCTGTGAACAAAGAACTACATAGCTGGATTTATTGGTGGGTAGGAGGTCACCCAGAGAACGGGAGAGTACAGGTGTGCGCCATCCTGCTGAAAAAGATCTGCATGCGGTTGGATTAAGTTGCACCTGTGCCGCACTGTAGGTGGTAGTTCTTGGAATAACTTCCTGCTGAATCTCTGCTGGTTGTTTGTGTCTCCATAAGCTGAAGATAAGTCTTCTGTTCCCTTTCCTTTCTGGCATGCTCATGTTAATGTGGCTATTCCTGTCGTACCTGAAACTTCTGCAACGGGGAAAACCACCCTTGAAAGCTATGTTTCCTGGGTGTGCCTCTGATAAAAAATCTCTTTGCTTCTCAAGACAGGAGACTGATTTAGTAACCTTTTACAAACAACCGCCTGGGAACATGCAGCCCGCAGACTAATTGTTACTTTATATGTTAAACCTGATGTACTGCACTGCTCAGAAGAGCAGAGCTGATTACAGATGCGTATCCATTTTTTTTACAGGAAGTGTCTAAGCAATTCAGTGGAAGATTTGCAGAAGAGAAAGAAAAGTAACTTAGTATTTTTTGAAGGTGCACTGCCATAATCTGTGTACTCCACTCTTCATTTCCAAGCTAGTGTTTCACAGAGACATACAGGCAGGACTCCACAGTCCCATTGTTTTTTCTTTAATCTCTCCTCCTGCGCTGAGTTCTCCCTGCACTGACATACATGTGCTCCCTTCTAGGTGTTTTATTTTGTGTTGGTTTACCTTTCATACGTGGAGACAGTGACAGCATAGAGAGCCCTTGAATATAGCATAGAGTTGGCATAATGAAGGGAATGAGAGCAGCACACTGCTTGCACAGTAAGTGGCTTGGTAAAATGTACTGAACTGGAGAGGCAGGAGCCCACTGTCGTGTAGGAGGAAGCCCTGCGTAGTTGAGAAGTGGTACCATGTCTATCTTCTCTGCAGGACCAGCAGTGGGACTATGAGTGTGTCCTGAATTTGGAGGGGAGGACAGTGGTGATGGATGCTTATGTGGAAGGAGAAGAAACAAACCAGTCCCTCTGTTATATCACCTGCCAGATGAACCAAGTGAGTGCTCGCAGTACGATGCCATTTCAGAGTTCACACTGAGCTCAACAAAACAGCAGGCTGGAAGGCAAGCTCTTTGGGGAAAAAAGTGTATTTTACAAAAATATTTGTAGACTAATTAGCACTATGGGACCCTCATCTGTGATGCTGCTGCCTGGTGGTACTGGTATCTTCAACCTACAGAAAGATTGTGCAGTCTGAGCCACACGACCTGTTGCTGCACTTACTGTAGTACTGGATGATGCTGTCTCTGAATCACCACTCATTGCAGCCTCCCAGGACAGTGCCACTTCTGCTTTAGCTTGAGGCACTGGTGTTCACGATTCTCTGGATTGTGACTTCTTCTGTGGTGGTGGTTCTTTTGTGAAAAGAAAAATGCGATTTAAACAGTTTTGTTCTTAGTGGTAGAAGCTAGCCTGTGGATTGTAAGATTAACAGGCAAAATTAAAACAGCCATGTACATTTCTGGATGATGTGTGGATTTTGCTTAGGGCAAGATTTGCAAGCAGAGGCAATACTTTTAGTTCACAAACTCATATAGTTAAAGGAGAAGAACAATAAAGGAGAGGAACAACATAGGCTCTTGTGCACACACAGCCCTGCAGACCAATTGTAATCTTACATCTTCAGCTCTACTGAAATTGCAGAAATGCCAGCTTGAGCGGTTTTCTAGGCAGGTGGCTTGTAGATAGGAATTAGCCATTTAGGAATTCAGTTAGGAAGATAGACAAATATTGTTGTGAGCACCCATTTGTTTTCAATGTTCATCCTAGTGAACCAATGCCTGCTACTCTTTCTAGAACAGAATTGTGACTGCGTGAACCAGGGAGGGCCAGGCTGTGCTGCCACTGCCCCAGCTAACACTGCCTTGTCTGCGTTCACAGGAAGCTCCATACAGGCTCTGTGTGCCGGTGCACTATGCAGGGTGGATGCTGATGCTTTTTGCATATTCAGCTGCCTTGTTTGTGTCTCTATTAAGTTCTTTGTCTTGATGCTCTTTTGTCTTTGCAGTACAGTTACACAGCACCTCAACTTGAATTCAACGCTGTGGTGTTTGTGCAGAGGCGACGACACCTTCGAGTGGACAGTGCTGCAGATCTTCACGGTAGGAGCGCAACACCTCCCCAGCAAAAAGACAGCAGATGAGGTGGAAGAGAATTGAGAAATCCTCAAATGAGGCTTTTTGCGTCTGTGATTGTTCTATCACAGGGAAACTAAGGAAAACATATTGCCTCGTTTCTGTTGCTTGTCACAGGGGGAGGAGGAGAGGGTTCTGTGCAAGATGCCGAGTTACTGGATTATTCTGTGCCCTAGGGGATGTTTGCAGATGCCTCTGAATTTTTCTCCTTTGCAGTGACTTTTTACAACTGCTCTGTGGGACACACTGATTGTAGCCGCTGCCAAACAGCTGACTCAAAGTACAACTGTGTGTGGTGTGGAGGTGAGAACCCCAGCTGTATCTTCAGGGGCTCCTGCAAGGGAGAGATAGAAGACTTGTGTCCAGCACCTCTCATTCACTCTGTGAGTAACTTGCTAGTGTACTGCACTCGGGGCAAGGTGGGCTCCATTCTCCACTTGAAATCAAAGGGCTGTGAGCTCAGAGTATGAACAGTGCAGCTCAATGATACATTGCCCATCTAAAGAGCAAGTTAGTCCTATTCTACTGTGATCCCTTGGTGTCATGAGGATGCTAGACTTGGGTGCTGGTCTTTCAGTTTGCTGGTAGAGAACAGTGGGGATAGATGCATTTGCATCTCACGCGAGCTGAGACTGGCGCACTAGAAGGAACAGAATCATTCAGGAGCTGGGAAAGGGTCCACAGATTGGGTCCTCCAACTGTCCCGAGCCAGACCCTGAAACAGGTTGGCCCAACTGAGCCTGGGGAAAGCAAGGGCAAAACCTAATGATAATGGTACAGCAAGGATGGGAAAGACATGACAGATTACTGGAATTAATTATTTTTGTCTGTTTATTTTAAATGTTTCTTGCTAACTGCCACATGACAAGTGTCTGTAGCCATGTGTCCCTTTTGCTGTCAGCTTGTCCTCCCTCTGGTGGCACACAACATCCATGTGCTGCATCTTGTCTTAGTTTATCTTGGATGCTGCTCAGGGACAGAGCTTTGATGTTTGTGCAGCATGCGATTCATTGTCGTACTGATGCTGAGGGGGGAATGGTGCTTGTTGCTTCAATACTAGTAACATGTATTGGCTTGTGCATTCCCACTCTTCAGCAGAAATGCCCTATGGAGTGGTCAGCATGTTGATGAGAAGGCAAAGCAGGACAGTCCTTGCCTTAGAAGTCTATAGTGGCTTATCGCCTCTGGGGGGGTTACTGGCAACAGTGAGGTATGGGAAAGAAGGCTCCGACTGTGGTGTTCTTTATGGCCTTTCTTCTGATGAGCGTGCAACTTGGTACTAGTCCAAGCCACTAACAGGAATGCATAGCAGTGACCCAGCCACACAGGAGTTTGTAATGGTGCAGCTGAAGGGCCCTGTGCTGTAGATCAGTTGCCAGACTGCGGAGGTCTGAGATACTGTGACATTTACACATGCGCGGATGTCTTTGCAGGTGTACCCCCTGTCTGGACCAGTGGAAGGTGGCACTAGAATCACCATCACTGGCTCAAACCTCGGGCAGAAACATCAAGACATTGCAGAAACTGTCACTGTTGCAGGAATTCCCTGTGCCGTAGATGCTCAAGAGTATGAGATCTCTAGCAGGTAGAGTATCTGTGAAACCTCCTCCCAGAGGCAGGCGCTGGCTTTTCCCTTGGCTGCTGACACCAGCCTGAGATGTCATTGCCTTTGCTGTAGCAAATATCGAGCCTTGCCATTCCCCAGGGAGTTGCCCCTGAGTAAGGTCGCTGTCTGATTAGTTACTCAGGCAGTGCCCTTTGAGAGATAAGGTTGTGTACAAGGTGATGGGCAAACAGTGCCGCCATGTGCCGACCACACTGCTGGCACAGAGCCCACAGGCCACCCAGATCAGGGAGTCATAGGCTGCGAACCATGCAGTTTCGTGGGGGTGTCTCCCAGCCACAGGGTGATTTCAGTAAAGTGAAGGACATGGCTTGTGCAAGTGTCACTGCTAGGAAAATATCCTGACCATGTTAAAACGGGGCGAGGATGGGAACGTGTGGTTGGAGGTATGGCACAGATTCTTGCCTCTGCTTGAGTGGGCACACCCCTAGACTGTCATTCTTCACTTGCTAACCAGACTTCCACCTCCCAGGAACAAACCCAATGAAAGGACCCTCTCAACCAGGGACAGACCACAGAGTCTTGTTGGGCCGTGTGCCACTCTGCTAGTGGCTAGGGGTGCCTGGCAGGTCACACAATGCTTGTAAAAGTAGTGGCTAGGAGGACGATGAGAGCAGAAAGACCTGTCCTGCTGAATCCAGCTAGTGTCAGTGATAGAGAACTGGGTAGCTGACGTGTCTGGCCAGGGAAGGGCCATATAACAAGACAGTGTAGTCAGGTGTTAAGAGGGGTGACTAGGGGGTAGCTAGGAAGCAAGGAGAAAGGAATATTTGTGTAGTTGGCCTGTGGCAGGGTAGGTAGGTGGGAGTCTTGGACAAGGGAGGGAGAGGAGCCAAGCAACCAGCAGGAGAAGAGGAGAGCGATTGTGAGTAACCTCTCACCAGAGCTATCACAAACCCATTTTTCCATTCCATGGTAGCAGTAGTTGTAGCACCCTTCCCTCTGGGAGCCAGGTAAGATCCTTCTGGGAAGTGGCCTGCTGTGTTAAGCAGTGTTGTCCTTTGTGTGTGCCTTGTTTGTCTGGATCCATCTGCTTTCTGTTTTCATCCTAGCATTAGAGCATAATCTTTCTGGGGTTAGCACTGTCTTTGTTCTGTATCTGTAAATCACCTGGCATCACAGGGTCCTGGCTTGGGACTGCACTGCCGAAGTTCACATTCCTGAGCCTTTTTGGTTGAGGGGGTGTAGCTGCGAACCTGAAACCCACTCCTGAGCAAGGCCCAGACAAAATCAGTCTCCTGCTGTGTAGGAAGGTTGGGAAGTCTGCTGCAGAGTAGTTTTTCTGTTATGTTAGCAAATCAGTGCTGTAACATGGCATTCCTTGCTGCCCTGTTCTCAATACAACCTCACTTTTCACCTTGTCGGTGCAAATTATAGCCAGAAGAAGGGTTGGGAAGAATGGGTAGTGCAGATCAGAGGAGATGGCTGTTCCCAGAGGCCGCTGGCTGAAGACCAGTGCCAGCTGAACCTGCAGTCTTGAGTTTTCTTCTGCATCAGACACAGTGCTCATGTGTGGATTGACCACTGCTAGCCTGGGGTCTCTCCAGATGTGGCTGATTTGATCAGCTCTGGACAATGGCAGAGTTCCTGGCCTCTTTGTGCATCTGTGATACCATGGGCTTCATCCTCTCTGTCCCAGAAATAATAATCTTGGATAGGATGGGCCCAGCTGGAACTGCCCCCTGCTTTTTTCTGCTGCACCTAGTCCAGGTTTTAAAGGTGCTTCTCAGTGTTCAGTTGTATATTCTGAGCATGTGCTAAGGCTGAAAGAAGGGAGCGGTGGCTGCTAGATGCTTTTAGGTCATGATGCAATGGATACAGCTCATCTGCTCTTCCACGGTGTCACACTGTTCTTGGATTGCCCTGCAGCATCGTATGCATCACTGGCGGGAGCTGGACAGAGAGATTTGGGCATGTTGTGGTGGAAGTGCCTGGAGGAGGACGTGGAGTTTCTGGGCATGTTTTCACCTATCAGGTAATGTAGCTATTGCTTCTTTAATACCTCTCCCTGTTCTTCCAGTGTCTCTGCTGTATGGCTGGCTGTTGCATGAATTTATGGGACTGTACCTGCTGCTGGTGTTTTCATCTGATTTTTCTGGTGTTTGTGTTGTGTGGGTTCCGCTGCTCTGCCCCCTTAAGATTATAAGAACAGCTGTACTGAGTCATACCAAAGATTCTGTGGTCTAGAGAAGGCGGGGGGAGTGTATTTTTTTTTTTTTTTTTTTTTTTTTTTTTTTTGAGGGGTAACTGTTAAAAGCTTAAAGAAAGAGGAAAAATACAGGGTATGTTTCTGATTTGGATATTTTTTTTTTAATTGATGATTTAACATCTTATTAAGACTTCTGACTTTCCTTGTATTAATTTGCAGATTGCTGCTTGAACACACTTTTAACTTCTGACCTTCAGCAACTAGTGGCATTAAGTCCAAAGTTGTTGTGCATTGTATGGAGAAATGTTCCCTATTATTTTAAGCCCACTTCTGATAACTTTTTGGTACCTTAAACGCAGCAACTATGAAATAGTATTTAAGTATTTTTAAGATAGAATGACTCACTTTTCATCCTTGCTGTGCAACTTACGAGTTTATGTACCTAGTTGCATGTCTTCCTCTCCTACGGTAAGGGGAAAGAGATGGCCTGAAAAGTCTTAAACTATTCTGATTTTGGCTGTATAGAACCATTTTGTATACTGGATTATGCTTGTTGCACTTCTCCATTTTGGTTCCGTTATCACCGTTTAGAGGCAGGGTGATAGAACTGCATGCAATGTTTAAGATGTGAATGCAACAGTGATTTTTACCCTTTTTTCTTAATCCCCTTCCCAGTAATTCCTAACACTTCGTGTGATTTTGTTAAAATCTTTGCTTACAACTGATAGAGTTGTTACATGTTCCGAAGCGCTCTTGAATGGGCAGGAGCTATGTCGATTGGGTTGCTTTTCTGTTGTAGTCTCACTGCATGTATTTTGCTCTTCATTCATCAGCAATGACATACTTGTGCCACTCTGTTGCCTGGTTCCTCTGATTTTTTCTGCAGCTCCTCAGTGGTACTAAGTCTTTGTTACTCTGAATAATTTTATCAAATTTCGTTTCACCTTTCCAGGTCACCTACAAGTATGTTTAACACAAATTCTTAGGGCTCCCTGCTGGTAATCCCATCTACTAGACAATCAGACAATTTATTTGCTACCTTGTTTTTCCTAACCTGAGTTATTAATCCAGTTACTGATCTGAACAATCCCTTTGAACTGTTAATCCTAGAGTTTGTGTGTGAGGCTCACAGCTTTGCTGTTTGCAGTATTGTCTGCCTTTTGCATTCTGTGGAAAGACTGGTTCTGGCTCACAGTTCTTGTTGGTGTGATTGATCCCTCCTCTGGTGCCTCTGCTCTGTAAGGTAGCTGCTGAGGCCTGCCTGTGACTGGGATCTATAGCTTCTATTTTCAGAGTACTGGAGGTCACTGGGAAGTGTTCTGCTGTTTTCCTTCATTTCCTTATGTTACGAGGTCCTTGTCACTCATCTTTTATTTTCTTTTTTTTTTCCTTCTAGAACCCAGAGCTGAAATCCATTGTTCCAACTCGGGGCCCCAAAGCAGGAGGAACCTGCCTTACCCTTCTGGGCTCAAAGTTGCTGACTGGGCATCCTAGTGAGATCAGTGTCCTGCTTGGAGACCTCCCTTGCCACATGTAAGATCCGAGCCTGCCAATGTGCTGGCTGTGTGCTGCCCCGAGTCCTTCCCAGGGCCCTGCAGGGTGTGATGCCGCCTGGCTCAGCCCCGAGCGCAGGCTGTTGGAGCTCTGCTCTCCTCTGTGTTCCAGGAGAGCCTGCCCTTGAGGGTCATGGCAGTGACCTCCACAATCTTACATTCCTGCCCACGTTCCCTTGGACGTGAACAGTGCTACATGGCCTCTGCTCTCCACGTCTCTTGACAGGACTATACCCCATCCTGACAGCTCTGCTTTTGCTGATGGGGAGCTGCAGTTGGCTCCTGCAGACTAACACTAAGAGCTGCTTGTTCTCTTGCATCCCGGGACACGTACACCTGACAGCACTGCTGGCAAGAAGCTGCACGTGCCTTGATAGCATGCTTCCAGTCTCTTCAGTCTGGACAGTGGCTGTACCTGCTTTTTGTCCACGTGCTGCTCACTGACAACTGCCCAGCAATTATTGCTTGCTTAGATAAGGCACGAGACCTTTCAGCATTAAATTCAGGAAAATACCAGAAGAGGTTTGCAGGCTGTCTGCAAAGAGCAAGGCATAGTACTGTAAAATCTGTCTCTGCAGTGGCTGTGTTAATCCCTTGTTCTCTCTTCTGTTTCTCCAAGCCTCTCTGAGATGACAGAGGATCAGTTGGCATGCCAGACGAGTCCCAGCAATGTGTCTGCAGAACTTCCAGTCACTATCAAATACGGGGACCAAGAGCGGAGACTGGAAGGATCCCTCTTCAGATACACTCTGGATCCCAACATCACTTTTGCAGAGCCACCTAAAAGCTTCCTCAGGTAGAAAGACTGAGTGCACCTTCTCCAGGGCTGTGTGCTGAGGCAGCACCAAGGGCATCTGTCTGTTGAGTTGCACTGTGGAGTAAAGCCAGGCGTGTAGGAATAGGCATAAGCAGAAGGGTAGGATCATGAACAAGACAGAGCTAACGAATAGTAGGTGAGACCAGCTACTTTTCTCTTTCAGCGGAGGGAGAGTGCTCAGAGTTCATGGATACAACTTGGATGTTGTACAGAAACCGAAGATCCGAGTTACAGTTTCTCCGTCTGAACGCCGGCGCCGAGGACTGGGACGATGGCGCCGAATCATCCCAGACACCGAGTGCCCTGAGGATGCTCTGTGCAGCGTCCAGCAGGTAGCATGGCAAAGGGCTCAGTGGAGCTCAGGGGTATACGCGTTGATGTATGGCTCGGGAGAGGTGGACTTTCTGTCCCTGGGGCTTCTGGACTGCTTGCTGTTATCTGCTTGGATTGCACCAATTAATACTCCTGGCCAAGTGGAAGCGTTCTTTGTTAGACTGAGAGGTTAAGCACTTTCACAAACATTTCCATGAGTTGGGTCTGCCTCTGCTTAGAGATGTGCACGACTTGTGATGCGCAACAGGAACAGCAGGGCAGCAGTGTGGAGGTAATCTACAGCTGAGACAGACACCTTGTGTGGCTTGGCGTGTCCATGCTCCAGGCTCTTCCTTTTGCGCAGTTCAGTCCGTTTCTATAGTCCCTGCGCTCTGTTTCACTCTGAGATACATAAACAGGCAGACTTTGGTGAAATTACCACTTCCACCAACATTTTGTGCTCTCCCGCTGCCAGTGTTCCGAGATGGGTCACTGCGGAGGTATCGATGCAATCATCAAGGTCACAGAGTGTGCAGCAGGATTTGCAGAGGTTGAGGGTGTTTGGCAGCCAAAGTACAACAAAGGATTTGCTTTGTTAGTGCAAATGATTGAGGGCTTCCTGTACATGAACTTGGAGAATATGCTCCTGATGTACATGCGTCAATAATAGCTGGTTTTACCCATGTTCTTACGAAGGCATCTGTGGCTGTAGGGGAGAAAAAAAAAAATTCAACTCTAATACTTTCACCAAATGTGTAAAACATATCCAACTGAACAAAGGAACACTTCTTTCACAGAAGCCTTCAGGCTAGGAAATCAGCCTTGTATCAAAGGTCTTTGGTCCCGTTCTGTCAGAGCAGGGAGATCTAAAGCTGATGCCTCTCCAGAATTTGCTGCCGGGGGAATGTCAGAGCTGATTCCCACCGCTGAGACCTAGGTACTTGCAACAAAATCAGTGACGTGAAAACTTTTAGAGGAACATGGGAAATTGCTCAGATCTTGTATTTTTCCTGCTACAATTAAGCAGAGTTTCTCTGGCATTGCTCCAGATGAGAGGAATGTGGGCTGGCCCCAGATTGCTCAGGGCTGGGAAGTATCGCAAAGCTACAGGAGAAGCATCAGTGTTTCACTACTGACACTTTTTTTGCCTTTCACATTTAGTTTGAAGAACCATGTCTTGTTAACTCCTCCTACCTGATCCTGTGCAAAACTCCAGCCATTAACCTGCTGTTGCGGAGCATCCACATCAAACTGGAATTTATTCTGGATAATCTGAGCTTTGATTTCAACTCATTGCATCCCATGCCCTTCTCTTATGAAGTCAACCCCATCCTAAAACCATTGAATGCTGAAGACCCTGCCAAACCGTATCGTCACAAGCCAGGAAGTGTCATCTCTGTGGAGGTAACACAAAAACGAGTTGGAAATAATGTTCCTTGGACAAAGTTGTTTTGAACTTGAGTGTTTTAAATTGGTGTTGTGAAGCATCCAAGGTTTTAAAGGCTTACAGGTTGTCATAGCACATCTACTTTGGCCTGTGGGAAATGGTACGTAAGAAGAGCTAAAGTAGTGCATCAGAAAAGCCTCTTGAGACCATAAATAATTAAGGGTTTCATAGGGCTTGTGGAAACTTCCATGCTTTTTTATTTTTAATCCTAATGAATTATTTGTATATGAGAGATTAGTACTAAATAACCCCACATCCTGTTCTCGATTGCCAGCTTTTTTGTAACTTCTTAAGATTCCTCTAGAAGTAACTTAGGACTAAAAGAGCCCTGGCAGTAGCGAAGACCTGTTACTCAGTGGAGGTAGGAAAATCACTCTTTAAAGATGGTATGGAAGGGCAGAGTGGCTAATATTTTTTTCTGTACATGCGAGAAAAAAGTCTCTGAGGTATTTCTTTTATATGAAAAGGTACTTTCTAGTCCAGTACTCATTAAGAAAGCTAATGGCTGCAGCTGAAGATGCACTTTCTCCAGTTGCTCTTTTTTTGTATGCGAGTAAAAACTGTGAGGATGTTCTAGTCTGGAAATCTCTAGACTGCTGCCGTTGGTATTGAATGCATCTTGGAGAAGCAGGGCAATTTGAGTAGACTGCAAGAGAACCAACAAGACACAAGCTTTCAAAGAGCAAGTAGGTTGATCTACCAACATGTCAGGATATCCTCACAGAGCTCCTGGCAAAAGCGTGAAAACACTGCTGCAGGATTCAGATTAGAAAGCACTAAAACATAAAAATGTAATTAATATCAGTCAGCATGGTTCCATTAAAAAAAGAGTCTTAATCCCCCAAAATTAAAGCAGACTTGTGTGTAGCAGATAAGAACAACAGCACAAATGTGTTACACCTTTGAAAGGCATTGATTGACTCACTTGAGTACTTAGGTTAACTCACATGAGACTACCTTTTTAAATATATATGCATTGTGTGTATGTATACACACATGCACACAGAGTGAAGAGTTGAGCTTAGCTGTGAAGGCTGAAGAGCCTTAAGAAGACAGGCTATTTGTAAGTGTACTTATGCAGCATGCTGCGGGTGCTAAAGCTATAATCTAAATTGTATGTAAGTAAATTTTTTTAACTTACAAAATGAACTTCTGCAGTCAATTCAGATGCAAGACTAGTCAGAGAAGAAAAAAAGGCTACTTTCACTCTGTGGGGTTGGTCTCCTCCATCTTCTCTGGAGCCATGGAAATGCAGAGTGGTTTTTTCCCTGATCTGATGTGCTGTTCCACATCTGTTCCAGGGGGAAAATCTAGATCTGGCTATTTCTAAGGATGAAGTTGTGGCTATGATTGGGGAAGGAATCTGTGTGGTGAAGACACTAACAAGGAATCATCTCTACTGTGAGCCTCCCTCTGAGCAGCCAGCTCCACGGCACCGCACAAAGCGGGAGGGCACAGACTTGCTCCCAGAGTTCACGGTAGGGAATCAGCAGTACCGCAAGAAATCCTGTCGTTTGTTGAAGTACAAGCAAGAAGTAGTGGTGAAGGCAGAGAGTGGGATGGGAAGTGGAGGAAAGGCAGAAGCCCTGATGGGGGACGGGGGAGGAACCAGGGGTGGCAAGGAGCTGCTCTTGTTCGCAGCTCTACTCTTACATGGCAAACATTGCCTGAAAGCACGTGGTATAGCTGGATTCAGGAGTTGTGCTGTGGGACAGCTTTGCTAGAGAGCTGTGTGCCATCTGTACCCATTCTGGAGAAGCCCTATGGCTTTGCATTTTGTTGCTGCACTGAGCTTATGTCGTGGCACATGCTTTCTTACAGGTACAGATGGGAAACCTGAACTTCCTCCTGGGCCGAGTGCAGTATGATACAGAAAGCCAGCTCACCTTCCCACTGGAGGCACAGATTGGTTTGGGTGTTGGTGCATCCTTTGTGGCACTGATTGTTCTGGTCATCGTCTTCATATACAGGTGAGCAACTCTGGCATTGTATGAGGTCTTTCAGTCGCTCTACAACATTATTCAGTGTATGTGGCCATGCTTGTACATCCTGGGTCTAAACAGGGCCCCATTTTTCTCTTTGTGCCAAATTCTGAGCTCCTGATGTTGTTGGATGTGTGAGGCATGTTGCACCTGCTGGTCACAGCCTGCACTGGTTCATTCAGAGCCCACACCTAATGGGTGCTCCAAGAGATGTGTGGTTTACAGAACAGTTTGGTATCCTGTGAAGGAGATGTTCAGCAGAAATCACCTCAGCAGCAATTGTCCTGGAGTCTTTGGCAGCAACACAACAGTTGGCAAGGACAATCCCTCACCTAGGGCTCCTGGGAACAATTCTGCTTCTTATTGCAGGAGGAAGAGCAAACAGGCCCTGAGGGATTACAAGAAAGTTCAAATCCAGCTGGAAAATCTGGAAACAAGTGTTCGGGACAGATGCAAAAAGGAATTCACAGGTCAGTCACTGAGCTCCTAGGTTCTTGCAGCTTCAGGGCAAGCTTCTTGCGTAGCTCAGAGCAGGCAATAACTTTATGCTGTGCTGATGGGTTGAAACATATAGCCAAATTCTTCCATCTTTAATTCTTCTTTTTAATTCAGAGAACAGTGATCTGTACTGACCCCTCTGATTCTCCAGTTCATCCTCCAGACTCAGATGAAGAGCTAAAGGTCAAGACAGCACACTTGGAAAGACCTTAAGGACAGCTAGTCCAGTCTGTGTAGGGCAAGTTGAATTACGTCCCATATTCTGGGTCCGCAAACCTTATACTTCAGCAGCTTACACCAGGGAGTCCTTGTGTGGGAGACCTGGGGCTCTAAAACTGTGCAGGTGGCTCAGACTGCAATCTCCAACTCATGTGGGAAGCAGTGAGGAGCAGAAGATCTCTAATACTCTGTCTCTGTAGGTTATGCTTGTAACCACAGATCTGTGCTGAACAGTGGCTTCCTCTTCATAAAACTGGAAGCCAGCCGCTGACTGTAAATGAGAATAATCACCAAATTCACCTCCCCAAGGCTGGAAGCTTCCTGCAGCAGTTTCTCGCAGTGCCTAGTCTAGTTTTAAATGTTCTAGCAATGGGACCCCGACGTGCCTCTTCCTGACAGGAAACAGCCTTCCTCAGTCCTGTCTTGCTGGCCCTAGTTCCTGCACTCACCTCATGCTCTGCACCGTCAGTTGTGTGATCATGTCGTCAACTTCATGGGCATTTCCTTTCTCTCAGACCTGATGACAGAGATGATGGACCTCACAAGTGACCTTGTGGGCACAGGAATCCCCTTCTTGGACTACAAGTCCTATGCAGAGCGCATTTTCTTCCCGGGGCACCGTGAATCACCACTGCAAAGGGACCTGGACATCCCTGAGTGCCGGCGGCAAACTGTGGAGCAGGGCTTGGTCCAGCTCTCCAACCTGCTCAACAGCAAGCTCTTCCTCACCAAGGTAATGTCCCCCTCTCTGCCTGCAGCCTGCTGTGGGGTCAGGGCTATGCCGCAGGCAGCTGGTGGCAGAAAGCGGGCAGTGTCTCTTAAAGTTAATTTCTGAATAGCTCCTTGCAGCGCCACTTCTTGCAAGAGCCAGTAGTTGTGACTGCCTTGTTTTCAGGAGATTCACACGGTGTCTTATCTCTCTCCCTGCCAGTTCATCCACACTCTGGAAATCCAGCGCACTTTCTCTCCAAGAGACCGGGCCTATGTAGCATCATTGCTCACTGTGTCGCTGCACGGGAAGCTGGAGTACTTCACTGACATCCTCAAAACACTCCTGAATGACCTCGTGGAGCAGTATGTGGCCAAGAACCCCAAGCTGATGCTGCGGAGGTGAGTGAGCCAGCCATGGTCCCACTGCTACCTACATGAGGGGACAGAGCCTTTCTGCCCAGCTGGCAAGCTCTGAAACTCCTGTGAGCAGGATAACATCATGGCACGGGCTGCAGCTATAAGACCAGCGTGTGTCCAGACGACACATATCAAATGGGAGGAAGCAGTAACAATGATAGCCCTCTACCCAGTCAGCAATTGGCAGGGAACATAGCAGGAAATATATGAAAAGAGTAGGGAGCTGGAGATGTCCACCCCAAATTCCTCTTCTTTTGAAGCTGCTGTACATTAACTCTCTCCTTGTGCTCAGGTACTGGGGCTCTGCCAAGTCTGCTAATCTTACTTTGCTGATTAGAGGTCCCTGGGCTTACAGTCATGCCACGTTTGGAAGCTAAACTGAAATATCTCCCGTGTTTGGATCCCCAGTAGCCTCCTGTCTGGTCCATCCTTCTGATCTGAACAAATTTCCCATGTTTGAGACCTACCAGAGGCTTTCCTCTGTCCCCTGCTTGCTTCTCTCTCCACTTCTGTCATTTGGTGCCTCCTTCAGGCTGAAAAGTGCCTCAGGTGCTATCAAAATCATTAATCTTACTGGTCTCTTCAGTCTGTTTTCTTTTTTTGTCTTCCCTCTCTTCCTTCTCCCTTGATCCTGTATCATTATTTAGTGTGCCTTTTTCTCCAGGGGAGTGATCTTTATTTCCAAATCCCTCCCTGCTCTGCACCATTTTCCTGTGACCAACCTCATGCTCTCTTTCAGGACCGAAACAGTGGTAGAGAAGCTGTTAACCAACTGGATGTCCATCTGCCTGTACGCATTTGTGAGGGTGAGCTCTTTGTCTCTTTGTGGTGTAGAGGGGCCAAAAGAGAGGAGACAGCCACAGCTTTGCTTTGTGCCTCACTCACAGCTGAAATGATGTCAGAGTCCTCCTGTATTTCAGGGCGGGGAATGAGAGAGCTGGGCTGCTCATTGGGGACAGGGATGCTTAAACCAGCATTAACATCACTCCTTGTTTGCAGGATGTCTCGCCAGATCATGGAGGGCTTGGCACAGCTCCTTTATCTTGAGACATGCTGGCCACAGGCTAGTCTGTGCATGGGGAGGGCAGATTCTAATCTAATTCCTTTCCTGGAGAGGGGGTGGCAAGGAGACTCTCTCAGATTAGTGATGCAGACGCAGAGCAATGCCTTGGTCTTGTGCATCCACCTGGTAGCTGGCCCGTGTGCTTTCCCTGTGCGTGGAGCAGGAGCTGCTGGCAGAGGTTCTGTCTTTTCCTGCTGTGGCTTAGCTGCCGTATCCTCAGTCCTGCTCCTCCTCTGCTTGGGTGTCCATGGCTCCAAGCCATTGGGCTCTGCTGGGTGGAGCAAGCTGGATTTCTCTCCAGTGAAACTCCTTCCTTTCTGTGCCAGGATTCTGTTGGGGAGCCCCTTTACATGCTGTTTCGGGGAATCAAGCACCAGGTGGACAAAGGGCCGGTCGACTGGGTGACAGGAAAAGCCAAATATACCCTGAGTGACAACCGCCTTCTGAGAGAGGACCTGGAGTACCGGACTCTGGTAAGCACCAAATCTTTTGCTCCCTCTGGGCTCTCCGATGCGACAGGAGAATGTCTCTGCTCCTATTACTGAGGCAGAAGTGCAGCATCCTGCCACTGTCTCCTGGGAGGCACGTTTATTCCAGCAGCACAACTCCATGGATACACAAGAGCTCTGCTAAATCAGGCACCTTTGCCCTAGGCCGATAGGCACTATCGCCACAGTGATCCGGTGTATGTGCTGGGCTCTGTGTCTAGAAATAAGGGGATGAAATTGCTGATGGCACGTCGAAGCACCTTCTCAACACTGTTGAACTGGCTTCTAGCTTTTGACACAAGGCTGAGAACATGGTGTTTAACATCTGTGATGTTCTCTTTTCTGAAATTCTTCCAGTGAAAGAACTAGCTGTTAACTTGCCCTAATGCCAACCGTCAACGGTGTAGCTGTGTCAGATGTAATCTTATCAGCTGAGGAGCTGTGACCTTTTCTTTTCTTCCACAGACCTTAAATGCTTTGACGCAAGCAGGAGTTGCTGCAGGAGGAGCAGAGGACTCCCAGGGGATTTCTGCGAAAGTGCTAGACTGTGACACCATAACACAGGTGAAGGAGAAAATCCTAGATCAGATCTATAAAGGGATGCCATACTGTCACCGACCAGACCCAGACACCCTGGACCTCGGTGAGCAGAACTCCTTGGTGCCAAAATTCAGTGAGAAAGTGGAAGAATAGTCCTTTGCTATCTGCGCACAGCATGCTGGTATGCATGATGTTTGTCCCTCTCTGCTGAGTGGGCAGTCACTGACCACAGATCTTAAGCTCTGGCTGGACCCGACAGGGCATGATGCAGGAAACAGGCTGGCAGCAAGAGGCAGGGGTGGGAAAGAAGCAGCTGGGTCCAGCCCCTTCCATTGAATGGTGTTCTTTGCCAGACTTGGACCATGGCAATGGCTTGGACAAGGAGACACAGGAGAAAAAAAAGCATGGAGAACATGTGGGTGGGGAGGACAGTTTGCGTGCGGCACAGAGATGCTATAGTCATAGCTCTTCCTGCCAGTGAAGTCAACGGCAGCACCTCAGCAGTGTATGTCAGGGAGGATTTTGCCCACGGTGGTCAGAGAAAGGTGGGATTGGCATAGTGAGGGAAGACACTCAGTATTCCATCTTCTTCATTCTTTGACTGTTGCTGAATAGTGGTGATGTTTATGATCAGCAGGTACTGGGGGAATAGGAGCTAATAAGGACTGTGGGTGCATGTGTGTGGTTTGAATAACTTGCTTGAAGAGTCACAATCTGGCAGAATTTGTAGGAACTTGGTGAGTGGAACATGGGAGGCCGTGAGGCCACCTGTCCCTGTGCTCAGAGAGGCTGTCCTGTGACTGCAGGACTCGCCATCATTACAGGCACTTGCTCAGGTTATGTTTTCTGTGAAACAGCGTGGGTGAAGGTTGATGAGGACCAGTGGGTTGTAGCAAGGTCAACCAGGTTGAAGCACAGCAGACTTCAGAGACGCCTCACATTAGCAGTTTATCTTTTCATTTTCTGTTTTAATGGCTGCAGAGTGGAGATCAGGGCTGGCAGGTCATCTGATACTGTCCGATGAGGACGTGACATCTGTTGTTCAAGGAACTTGGAAACGCCTGAACACTCTTCAGCATTACAAGGTCAGAACTCAGTCTACCATTGCCTTGTCTCTCCTCATCTTCTGTACACTGTTATGCTCTATTTGTGGCTCTGGGTCCTGGTGGATCACTGTCAAAAGGCTGGAGCTTCCCTGCAGCAGCATATTCAAATCAAGTCAGTGCTGTGGCCTGCACTCTGACTTCAACAAGCATAGCCCCCTCCTTAACCTGTACCTGAGGCGTGGGCAGGTGTAGAGACACGCATGATTTTAACCACCTTGCACCAATATGTCATACCTTGCTGCAACATGTTCTAGGTGTGAACGACCTCAGTCCCTGAGTATTATCGTCTTCATCGTACTCAGAGTTTTAGTTGGTGCAAACAAGACTCTCCCACCATCAAGAAAGACAGTGATAGTGTCCCAAAATCCCTGATTCTGTCCTTATTTCTAGTAATGGTATAGTCTTTTGGTCTACAAGCACTTGCCTGTTGTGCTGATGAGAAACATGCCATTTGTTCTGAATCTTGATTTTTGCTTGCATGCAGGTGCCCGATGGAGCAACAGTAGCACTGGTGCCACGCCTGACCAAGCATATCCATAGGGAGAATCAGGATTACATCCCAGGAGAGAGTGAGTTTGATGTCCTGTTCTCACAAAATCATTTTATAGCGCTTGCCAGTTTGTGGGGTAAGTCTCTTGCCATAGCCCCAGCTTTATGCTGCTGTAGAAGGCTGAGACGTGATTTGGACCCTCATAGAATTGTCAGGATATTGAAAATGTGGTAAGGTGAGATGAGAGAAAGGCAAAAGAGTGTAAGAACAGAGGATAACAACAATTCTCTAGTTCTGACTCCCTAGGTCTGAGCACAGTCTGCAACTTGTAGGAGTCTTAACACCTTCAGGTGCTGAGCATGGCTTGAGAGTGGTGGTGGGACAGCAGGCAGTTACCTTACTGCCTGGCAGAGCAAACAGCTCCACGGGTACTCCTGTGGTGAGGGACAATAGCCACAGGCTGCAGCTTAACAGGTTCAAATTGGATGTGAAAAAAAAACCATCTTCAGCAAAAGGGTGGTGCAGCCCTGGAGCAGACCGCCAGGGTGCTGGGCGATCACTGTCTGCAGAAGTTTTCAGGACCTTGAAGGTTTTGGGTGGACGAAGGCAACCTGCTGTAGTGCTAGCAACAGTTGTACTCTGTGCAGAAGGCTGGATAGAAGCCTGCACAGGTTCCTACCCATTTGTGTTCCTATCCTACTGTGAAATCTTGCTTCCTTGGGGCTCACCTGGCCATGCTGTGCTGCGAGAGAACTGACGCTTGTCTGTGAACAATTGCTTGTTTTAGAAACACCAATGCTGGAGGATGCAGATGAAGGTGGGATCAAACTTTGGCACCTGGTGAAACCAACAGAAGAGCCAGAGCTTCCCAAGCATCGACGTGGGAGCTTAAGAGATCGGGAGCGAGCCAAGGCAATCCCGGAGATCTATCTGACACGTCTGCTCTCAATGAAGGTGAGAAGCAGCACAGATGGTGTTGTGTTTGGGATCTTGCCCTCCTTCATGTCCCCCGGCAGGTTGCAGGGATGTGTGTGAAGATGAAGAGCCCCTTTGCCTGAGCTGATGCATGTACTGGTTGTTTTCTCTGAGAACCCAGCACTGCAGTGCCGAACTTCTACTCCTCCTAATGGGTTACGTTTTGCAGAGCCTCTAGGAGAGTGAGAAATGGTTTTATCCCTGTGTCCACCCCATGTATATCTCTGTGTGTCCCACAGAAAGAAAGAAGGTACCCTGTGCTTTGCAGCAGTTTCTTTGGCAGCAATGTCCACTGGGCTGCCATGTCTGCTCACCTCGCATCCCACCCAGGGCCAAGAAGATAGGACTGACCTGTTAACTGCTGCAGCAAGATGACACTAATAGTACACACCAGCCATGTACAGATTCAGCTGCAGTCATAACTCGGCCAGAGCGCCTGTTCACACTCTCCTTTTTGCTTTATTCCAGTGTCATTGTTAAAAAATTGACCCAGGAACTTGTCCCTCTGCCCTGTTCTCAAGAAATGATCAGCTCTTGGCACCCAGGTTCCCCAGTGATGCCCTGCTTGCACCGTTCCTTAAGGGACAGCCCAGGCACTTTGCCAGGCAGTGCCCGTGTTTTTACCATGTTCACTGAACTTCCTCTTGCTGCTGAGCAAACCCCTTCTCCTTGTTCCCGTCCGGCTGAACACTGCTGCTGGCAGCCAGCAGTCCCCCTCCTCTAGGCAGTCTCTACGGTTCAGTGCCGTTCTGTTATGTTGCAAGCACTCTTCCCTGTACCTGCAGTGGCTCCAAGCACATCTGACTCCTCTCAGCGTTTTGCTTTGCTCACGAGCTTCCCCCTGGCCCTCTGTTCCAGAAACCCTTGGGGCCTCCTTTCTCCTTCGCTGCTGCTCCATGCAGTGGAGGGGAGGTAGCTTTGAGGTAGCTTTGGACCGGTGAGGGGAGGTTGCTGAGCAGAAAAGGGTAACCTCTCATCTGCGTGAAGCCTGGGGTCCTCACTCTCCTCTGCCCGTGCTGACTTGGTCCTGCTTGGTTCTCCGCAGGGCACTCTGCAGAAGTTTGTGGATGACTTGTTCCAGGTGATCCTCAGCACCAACCGCCCTGTCCCTCTGGCAGTCAAATACTTCTTTGACCTGTTGGACGAGCAGGCGATACACTATGGGATCACAGACCCTGAGACCATCCACATCTGGAAGACGAACAGGTACGGTGTCCCTGTGGGCCCCGGCGGAGGCACTGCTGAGCTGCCTAGAGCTGATCACTTGCGAAGTGACAGCCACCTTTTTCCTACTGCGGAGGAGCAAAAGGGGAGTGCACGACAGCAGAGCACGGTGTGAAAAGCTGGTTTTGCTGGGAGGGCAAAGCTGGGAGGTGGAGTAATGTGCAGAATATCTCTCAGCACCGCAGCTGCTGCCTTTGCTGATACCCTGCTGTGCTTCTGTCCTCTCTGCAGCCTGCCCCTGCGGTTCTGGATCAACATCATCAAGAATCCCCAGTTTGTTTTTGATGTGCAGACGTCGGATAACATAGATGCTGTGCTCCTGGTCATTGCGCAGACCTTCATGGACTCCTGTACGATAGCTGACCACAAGTTAGGGCGCGTAAGTACAGAGGGAGAAGGGAGCGTGGCTGGCACAGGCAGCTGAGCAGTGCTGCCCCGGGAAGGCCATAACGCTTACGTAGTGCCACTGGGACAGCAGGCAAGGCTCATCCTTGCTCCCATGTGCCACCAGAGTGCTGGAGAGTGGTGGGGACTCCTGAGAAGAGAGGAGGGAGGAGCTGATTTTGTTTAGCTCGCAGAAGTTGTTGAGGGCTGCTCTTTGTTTACAGCTTCTTGGGAGACAGAGCTAAATTCTATTTGGCTGTGGCAGACAGAATAAGTCACAGGATGCGTCTTGGGAGGTTCAGGTTGGCCATTAGAGAAACTTCTTACCACTGCTACTCGCCCTGTGCCGAGGGTGGTACAGTCCTGCGCAGGTCGCCAGAGATGGGATGGGTGGGTTTCTGGAGCATTGCAGGAATCTGCTCTGCGAAGCCATAGCCAATGCGATCTCATACTGGTGATCACCCAGCTGCGAGTGGAAGGCTGGACCAGGGATCCCAGAGGTCCCTTCACCAACACATCTCGGGGTTCCTCAGGCTGCGTTGCTGGAGGGAGCCTGGTATTTGAAATGCCTCTCCATGCAGAGGACAAAAATTCCCAATCCTGAATGAATGACAGAACATAGCGGTGATGGCGTTACCTGCTAAGGGTGGTCCACAGCACGATGAAGGAGCTCTTTGTAATCAGTTCTGGTTTTGGATGTTCAAGGACTCTCCGATCAATAAGCTGCTCTATGCCCGGGACATTCCTCGCTACAAGCAGATGGTGGAAAGGTGAGCAACGAATGTGAGGAGTCATAGTTCAAGCAGTAAGAGGGACGCTAGGAGGAACAATACACTAACTGCCTGTGTACCGCTGTACAGGTATTACGCGGACATTCGTCAGACCATCTCTGCCAGTGACCAGGAGATGAACTCTGCCCTGGCTGAGCTATCACGGGTAAATAAAATTATTTCAGAAGTCACCCTGGCCCCTCACCTGTGCCTCTACGAGAAGGTCAGTAATGCAAGGATGAGATATTCCAGCTGTGAGTGCAGTTCTGTTCGGACATACTGACCCTTCCCCGTGGCTGCTCTGCTTTGTGGCACCACCAGGAGGGCGAGGCTCTGCCCAGCTGGCACTGCAAAGAAAAGCGTAGTCAAAGGATTCAGGGCAAGGAGTATGTGTGATTCCCCCACCCCCTTTGCTAGGAACTACTGGTGAATTCCCTTTCCTGTTGCTTTGTGCAACAGGCACATTTCCTAGTGAGCTGTGAGGACGCAGGATTTAGGAGAACAATTGTTAGGTGTCTGACAGTTTTGTCTAACTTCCTCTCTTATTCAGAATTACTCAGGTGACCTCAATTCCCTGGTGGCTCTACATGAATTGTACAAATACATCAACAAGTACTATGACCAGGTGAGTGTGTGTTTCCAGCAGGTATGAACGTGCCCTGCTCCTTTTGCCATCCAAACAAAAAACCTCCAAAAATTAATAATAAAGAGCAGCCAGACTGTCACAACGTTGTGTATTGTTTCATTGGCATGCGTAACTTCCAGGTCATAAGTTTGCTTTATTCTTGTCGGAGAGGGAGGGAGGAAGTCACAGAAAAGGACTTATCTCTGACTTGGAGGCTGTTGGGATTTCATGTTATGCCTCTTTTTTTTGTTGTTGACTCTGGTGTTTGAATGCTCTACTTAAAAATGAAATGCAGTTAGTTCAGATTCATTTACTAAAGATACCGCTTTGAGGTGAGAAGTTTAGCATTCTTTTTGCACTATGAAGTTTATAAGTTAATAGGATGAATCTAGAATACTTGTTTTGTGGTTAATTTGAGATTAATTACTACCTGCCCGCTGTAGTCTTGCGCACGCCGGATTCCAGCCTGGGGCTCTCCACTGTGCGTGGAGCTGAGCTGGCCGACAGCGGTGTGTGCTGGAGAAAGGCTGCCAGCAAGCTCTGTCTCGTTGCAGATCATCACTGCCTTGGAAGAAGACCAAACGGCGCAGAAGATGCAGCTCGGATACAGACTACAACAGATTGCAGCAGCTGTGGAGAATAAAGTCACGGATTTGTGACAGGCGCAGACGGACTGCTCTCCCCTGGCTGAAGGGGGACGGTGCTCGTCCCAGCTATACACAGGGTGTCCTGCTGCCACTGGAACCAGACTCTCCGAGGAACCCGCGGGTGACGTGAACAGGGATGGCCAAGGCAGTACAAAGTACAAGCGTCCTCGCATCTCAGAGAATATTTTTTTACAGTTCTTTCTTTTTAAAAACAAAGAAAAACAAAAAATAAACTTTTGGTTTTCCTCTGGCAGACTGTCAGGGCGACCACACAGCTCCTTCCTACAGGTGTTATGTGAATGTGCCAAGTTTCCAAACAACGTTGTTGAAGAGCCAGGCGACAACACCGAGCACCATGTCCGTGGAGTCCTCAGCCTTGCACGGATGCCCTTGCCCCGCTGCTGGGAGACTCCCCTGCTGCAGCCCCTCGCTTCAGCGGGAACGCAGGAAGCTTTGCCCAGGCTGATAGCTGTGCTAACCTCTTTTCCTGGCTAGTGAGCACTCCTGCAGCATCCCACCCGAGAAACTTCCTTGCAGTGATGTCCCCACTGGTTCTGGACACTGGATGGAGAAAGGAGAGCATCCGATGGCGCAGGTCTCTTGCTCCCCAGTGTTCTGGTCTCTGACAGCTCGTGCTTGACACTTGCTCGGATGCAACGTGCCTCACCAGCACGCGTGCTTGCCCCGGGACCGGCTGTGAACGGACAGCACCCCCTCGCCCTTTCCCTCAGGACAGATCCAGCATGTGGGAGTCGCTGCCTGGCTCACCTCGGTCTCCACTGACCCAGCTTGGATCCGTCTTCCTGGTTCCTCGTGGTCAGAGGTTGCTCTGCTCTTCAGAAAAGCACAACAAACGCCTTGTGCCACTTCCCCTTCCTCCGGTGTCTCGCTGTTCTGCTGCTCTGAACTGGACTTGTAAATACCCTGAGAAAGTTAATGTATTTAAATGCTAAAGGAGAATGTTTCATTTTGTGGCTTTGAGACAAAGCTTTTCTTGGAGAAGCATCTCTGTGCACTTCTACTGACAAACGTCTGTCAGCACTGGAGCAGTTTTCTCCACTGCTTTGTCTGCAGGGATAACTCGTAGATGTCTCCGTTGCCGTAACAGCAGCTTGCTTTTCCCCGCAGCTCAGTTCAAGGCTTAGCTGGGTGTTCTTCTGTTAGGCTTGGCTTACACCTTACTCACAGTTTCACTTCCCGAACTCTCCTGTCGTGGCACATAGAAGGGTGATGTGGTGATCTGTGAACTGGAGGAAGCCACGAAGCACAACCACGTTGTTCCCCAGGAGCATCAGTGTCCTGCAGGCGGGAATGATTTGTGCGCGGAAGGAGAGGCTGGAGCAGGCACAAGCACAGTTAGTTGCCAGCTGTCACTGGGCAGCTCCTCGCTGCTCCCTCCTCAGTTCTGCGCCTTGTGAACAGAGCGCTCTGCCCTGCCGGGAGCAAATTCGTGTCTATTCGGGTGCCCTACTTGTTCTTACCCCCTGCTGCTAATTCCCTGCTGACATCCTGCGTGCCTGGGGCAGGTAGACAGGTCTGACTCCTCTGAGCTTCCTGGAGGCAATGATTGTGCAGGCCAGGAGGGACCGGAGCTACAACAGGGCAGGATCATGTCCCTGCCTCTCTTTACGTCGCATACAGCGGTAATTCCGGGCCTGTTGGATCAGCCCTGTGGCTTTGTGCAAGTGCTGTGCAGTTGCAAAACTCTTCTCTGCGCAATATAACAAGAAGCTAACGCTGGCCGCTCTCCCTGCGAAGCCAGCTCTCTCCTGTGGCCCTCTCAGCAGTATTCCCAGGGACTCCGGGTGCCCAGAGTACGGCCGCTGTCCCTGTGTCACCTCTGCTCCTGCCCTGCTGCTGGCTGGCTGCTGCCAGGCAGGAGGGTGGGGCGGAGTTTGTCCCTCTTTCCCCCAGTGGGCACCAGTTTGGGTCTCGGTCTCGCTCCTGCCTGACTACGCATTTCCACAAAACGTGTGGGAACTTTGTGTCTCTGAAACCGGTTTTGACCAAATCTGATTAAATCAGCCCAAAAAAAGCTGGGTCGAAGGAAGGACTGGCAGATGGGAAAAAGCAGATTGGTAAAGCCCATTCCCTTGGGATCCGCAGGAGGCGATTCCTTGGTCTGAGGCAGGTGCAGTGGCAGAGCAGCGCTGTCCCCTTGTGCGCTGACGCGGGCTGTCTGCTGCAGGCAGCAAGGCGCAGCTTGTGGCCTCTCCACCTTGCTGAGTGTCTGCCAGGAGCCACAGGCTCTCTGCTGGATTTATGGCTCTGCAGCCCGCTCACGTCTGCCCGTATTTCCGCAGAATTATCTCTGCGCTTTCCTGGAGCAGGGTGGCCTGGGGCTTAATTCTGGATCCACCTCACATCGGCAAAGGGAGGAGGACTTGGTGGCTCTCCCGGCGTCACAGCGACAGCAGTCCGGATGTCTCTGCAGAGAGCCCAGCCTCTGCCATGGGGCTGACGCGGGCCGTAGGCTGAGTGGGCTCCACAGCCTCTGCTGCGCAGTTGTGCTCCTGCATGCTGGCAGTGATCTGCTTTCTCTGAGCGGATCTCCAAAAGTCTGCTTTTATTACAGCAATAATCAAGACTTTAAAATAGAACTAAACACAGGTGATTGACTTGACGTCGCAAGCTTGTGCTTGCATAGCTGGACAGGAGGCACTGCCCCGCGCAGGTGCAGCGAGGGTGGAAAGCTGCTGCCTGCCTCTGCCCGTCCATCTGTCCTTGGGGTTTTGGACATTGCATCATCCTCCCCCGCTGCAGACACGCACTGAAGGCCCCTCGCTGGGATCGACTTGGGCGTTTAGGAATGGCCCCTTCTCTCCGTCCATGCCCCTCTCCTGTGGCAAATCCATTACTACAACAGGGTTCTGTTGCATTTAAATTTGCACAAAACAGGTTTTATTATGAAATTCCCTATTGGAGGGAAGAGTTATTTATTTATTTCTCACAATCCTTCCAAGTTTCTTCCAGTCTCTGCCTGATTCCATGACCAGCTCATCAGACACCCTGGAGATGGATGTTCCTCCTCAGGGATGGAGAATCCTCTCTGGGTGTTCCTGTGTTCCGGGGCACCAGCTGAGAGTGCCCTGCCACAGCGCCGGTTCCGCTTCTGCGAGACCCAAGTGCAGCAAGGGGATGTCGCTGCTTTGATCGTATTCTCCAAAAGGTGATGTTCTTCAGTGGCAGGCATTCAGACTGATTTAGTGCTGCAGTCAGAGAAAGAAACTGGCGTCCACCGTGGTCTGGATGAAATGCCGAGAGCTGCTCAGTGTTAAGATAAATATCTGTTAGCGCATTTGAATGTCTCTCCTGTTGGCACGACTCAGAGTAGCTGGCACCCACGCAATGTAGATGTGAAAGCGCTTGCTTTCATCTGTCTGGTGGCAAATTTAGGCTGTACCTGGAAGCTCTTCTGTTGTTGTTTGTTTGTAGAAATGATGGCTAATTTTTCTGAATGAAAATAGAGCGTTCTCAGACACTGCTGCCTCGGTGGAATGCCGTTTCTTTTTCAGGGTGTGCCCCAGTTGCAGCGAGATGCTGCTTTTTTGGTGCCTTTCTTGTCGGGATGATTCTTTTGGTTTCCAGAACACCCAGTGCGTTTGCTCTCGTAGACTTTCTCCCAGTCCTCTGTCCCAGTGACTGCCCTCTCCCAGCCCTGTGACTTGGTGTCTCTCTGTCTGTTACCGTATGGCCTGACCCGCACTGACGCCCTGCCACATCTTGAGTTCTGCTCAGAGCACCCGAGGTACTGTCTTTCTCAAATTGGAATTAATAATTAATATAAAAAGCTTGAAAAAAAATATGAATTTTGTTACAGTGTAATAACTGTTTGTAGATACTGTTCTGAGATGTAGGAATCTATTGGTGATATAAGAGGTTTTGTCTGTAAATAATCAGTTTAGAGTCCAAATGATTTTAATAAAGAGAATTCTTACACAATAATTCAATAAATTTTAATATACAACCTGCGTGTCATGCTTGTGTTGCATGATGATGCAATTGCCCAGCATCCATTCACCTCTTTCTTCCAAAGCAGAAACCGTGTACTCCCGAGCACCAGGACCCGCGAGCCGTGCTGGGCACTGCCCACTGCGGTCACGGCACTTCGGCAGTTTCCAGAGCTCAGACAGGGGAGGGGTCTCCTCCTTCCACAGCCTCTCCCAGCTCCTGCTGCCGCACCCGGGCTGCAGCCGCCAGGGATGGGAGCGGGGCTGAGTCTGCTCCATGGGGCCCCACGGCTCTGGCCGTGGTCGCGGCTCTGGCCGTGGTTTTCCCCAGTGGAGAAGTGGGGAGGGGGTTGCTCGAGGCACAGTTTATGTTGGTCACCGTTGTCTACCAGCGTGAGGCAGGAACCAGTGCTCCTAAATTAGCAAAATAACTTAATTCTTCAATTAATTGCACGGCTCTTGCCAGCTCATAAAGCTGGGTCCTAGCCCGTCTATCCTGTCTGGCTCCCCCCCCTTCCTGTACTAGCAGAGTTGTGGCTACAGCCTGCTTCTCCCCCCTTGTCCGTGTCATGGCACCGCTTTAGTCCCTCCTTTCCGTGCGTGTCTGTGTTCGTGCTGGCCTTTTAGGGGTTATAAACGGCTCGGCCCCTGCCCCCAGCCCGGTGCAGCCCCTGCCCCCTCCCGCGGTATTTTTGGTGCGGGAGGCAGGTGAGCGGAGAGGGGCACGGCCAAGAGCAGAGGCGCTCCGAGAGGCCCCAACCCGCTTTGGCAGCCGCTGCAAGGCAGCGCCGAGCCTTCGCTGCGGGGCCGGGGCCTGCCCTCTGCGTGGCTGCTGCGCTCTGGGGCGCTGGGGGAACGTGGGGCTTTCACTGCGAGTGGCCATTTGCCCATCAGTGTCGCGAGGGTGCTGGGGGCCCAGGCCCCACGTCGCTGCGAGCGGGGCGGTGGGGAGGGGGCTGCTGTCAGGGTCGCTCCCCACAAAAGGGAGCGGGGAAGCCCTGCGGTCACCAGCACCACGCTGCGACCGTGTTCTGCTGCGTGCGGGTGCTGTGGAGGGAGGCCGAGGTGCCGCAGGACGGGCGGCAAGGCACACGGGTGGGCTGGGGAGCCCATCCCCTCTCCAGGCACCGGCTGGGGACGGCTGTGCCAGCAGCGGATGGCTGGGCCACCAGTCCTGCCGCCACGGTGCCGGGAGCCGCAGGAAGTGCCGGGCAGCCCCGCGGTTTCTGGGTTTAGGGACGGTAGAGCAGAGGGAAAGGATTTTTCTGTTCCCACCTCGGCAGAGCTGTGAATTTCCCTCTATAAATAGTTGCTGTGGAGACTGCAGAGCTGCAGCAGGCTGACAGACCTGCTGCCAGGGAAGCCGGGGGGAGGCAGGGAGAGGCCAGCAGTAAAGTGAACCCACCGCAGCTGTCCTAGGTCTCCTGCTATCTTGAAGCCAAGGTTGTTCCCAGAAGCGGTGCTGTGATCCGATACCCTGCCCTGCTCCTCGCCACGTCCATCCAACGATGCAGAAGAGTTTGGTGTGCTCAAGGACACCCCTCCCAGGCAGCGCGGACTAAAAGGAGAGCGGCACCAGCTGCCTTCTCACTTTGGGGAGCTCCAGAATGAGCCCGATGACAACCGGACCGGTGTGCCCTGCCTGCAAGCTGCTGCCCGGTAAGTCTGCGCAGGGCCCCTGGGGCTCGGAGCCCCCCACACCGACGGGGCTGCTTTTCTGCCGCATGCTGTGATTTGCAGGGATGCTGCGCTCTGCAAGGGCTGCCAGGTCTGTGCTCGTGTGGAAGATGAAGGTGTGCGTTGCTCTGGTGAGCTCTGCAGATCCAGAGGTGCGGGCGCTGTAAGGCGAGGCTGGTGGTGGGCAGCTCCGCACTCTCTCCGTGTGGGCCAGGTGGAGTTGTCCAGGCCGGAGGCGAAGCACTGCTCCCTGCCTGCGGCTCTCGCAGACCAGGCAGGACCAGCACGGCTTCGGGCTGAGGTTCTCTGAGCTGGTCCACGCCCACAGCAAGGCAGCTGGTTCTGCACAACGTAGCTTTGAATTACAAATGCAAAGTAACAGTTGTTTTTAACGTAAAGACAGAGTGATGAAGGACTTAAAAGCATTGCTCGTTCTTCATCACAAAGCTTAGAAAAGTACATTTCACTCTCCTATACCAAGCTGCATAGCAACGCTCCTCATCCTCTGCCAGCGCATCCCTCCAGCGAGGGCGGGTGAAGTCTCACATGCCTAAGGACGGAGCTGCGCGGTCAGGGCGCCGGGGCCAGGTGAGCTGCCCGAAGCTCCGTCAGCCCTGGCACTAGGCCACGTTTCACGCTCTGAGTCTGTCTTGGGGTCCTGCTTTCCCACTGAGGTCTCCCATTCCCACAACATTCCGCCTAGGGAAGATGCTGTTGAGCTCTCATCTCCACGCACTCCGGTTTTCCTTTGGCAGGTAAATGGTGAGCAACGTAACAAAATCTTTCAGGCCGTTGCCCGGCTCTCGGATCAGCCCCTGCTGTCCTAACGTGAGCGAAGAGGGCTTGGGTAGATGCTGGTGCTGCAGGAGCGTGTGAGGTTACTGACATGCTCGGTCTGTGAACAAATACAGAAAATTTTTATTTCCCCTCTGTTTCATAGTTAAGACGTTAGTAAGTATTTGCTGGGAAGAGTGGCCATACAGACATGCAGCATCCTGGAGGTTTCTGCCTTAAAGAAACTGATTCTGAGCAGTGTAAATGCCACGGTTAGAGGTGTAAAAACAAAAGGAGGGGGAGGGATTTTGAGCTCCCTCCAGACTGCAGTACAGGTTTGGGTGAATGGAGCAACCCCAGCTCTGGCAATTCAGATTGTCCCTCACGGGATCAGAGCCTTGAGCGCAGGCTGACCCTTGATTAGAACCGTGCTGGGAGCCTGCTGGGTGCTGGGAGAGGAGCATCAGCACGTGGAAAGAAACTTCAGTATTTTGAGGAAGTCACACCTCTGCCTGAGCACCTGGGAGATGTTACTATCCCGGAACAACTCCTGGTCACGTGGCTCCCGCTGCCACCACCACCGCCAGCCCACTGTAACTATTTCTGAAAATCCTCCGGTGCAGACGGGCTCTGAGCTGATTTGAAGGATTTAAAGGTCAATATTTCTGCTGTGCTAATGGTCTACTGGGATTGTTATCGCCTGTCACGAGCTCTGGCAATGCGTTTTAACGTGAAGCTTCGGCCACACGGCAAGTGACATTTCCAAGCTACGAGAGGCTGGGCTGGGAGTACCCCAGCTACGGCAGCTTACGTCTATATTTCTGCTAGCAACACGGGCTCTGGGTGCTATTTCAGGTGACCAGTGCTGAAGCCAATTCTACGCCGGTGGTGCAGGGCGGGGGGACAGCAGTTGCATCAGTCTGTCTGCACCATCTTGGTGTTTGTACCTTGGGCTGTCATAGTAACAAACCCCAGGGACAGCCGCCCCCTCTGTCACAGCCTCTTGCCAGGGCGTCATGGGACGGTCAGCGATAAACCCGTGCTCCGGCCCGGGGCTGGGCTGCGGACAGATGTGCAGCGCTGCGGTTCCTGAAACGCTGGTTCTGCTTCTCACCCATCTGGAGCGTGATGTTCCTCCTGCCAGCAAAAGCCCCGACGTGTCGCTTCCTCAGCCGGGACAGGGCTGGGGAGCGGGTGCTTTCCCCGGCTGCGGCCATGGGAGGGGATCCCTCAGTCCCCGCTAAGCCCCTGAAAATCCACAGGAGGCACAGGGAAACCCAAGACTCCCACCTGGCCCTGGCCTGGCCGCACACCGCCAGGATCCCTGCCCGGCCCCTGCCTGCCAGCTTTCCTCTTCTGAACTCTTAAATGAATCCCTGCCTCTGTGAAGTGCCAGAAGAGTTTGTAACAGCCCGGCTCCAGGGGCTGGTGGAGCAGATGGGAAGGAAGGGGCGAGGGGAGAGCCGGGGTAGGAGAGGGAATCGATGTGCGCGGCATGCGGCAGGGGTGCGGCGGCTCGGCAGCTCTCCAACTCTTTAAAGGAGTAAAGTGCTGAAGACCGCACTGCCCGTGCCCCACGACCTGGTTCCCGACCGCCTCCGTCCCCTCGTGCCAGGCTCTGCTGCGCTGCTGGGCCATGGAGGAGCAGGTGCAGGAGGAGATGCTGGCAGCCCAGCACACAGGTCAGTCCTCGGGCGCGCGGCTCCAGAGCCGAGATCTTTCCGGGCTCTTCCCAGGCCAGAGGAGGCCACCGGGACCTGTGCGGCTGTTCCTCCAGGAGGCTGGCTGGCCTCAGCTGCTCTCTCAGCCTAAGAGCACTTGGAGATGTCAGTAACGTCTCTTGTCGACAGTCCCCGCAGGAGGCCACCACGCCGCGGGGGAAGGAGAGGTGTTCAACACGCGATACCAGGCTCTGCGCAAGCTGGGCTGCGGCGCCTTCGCCACCGTTTGGCTGTGCCAAGACATGAGGTAAGGGGCCACGACTGCCTTTTGGGGAGGTGGGAAGGGGCGGCCGAGCTCCCAGGCAGGACCAGCCCCTCTCGGGGCACAGCTGCCTGCCTGGGAGCGTACCCGCATCCCCCGAGCAGGGGGCAAACCTGGCAGCGAGACTGGTGGGGTGCAATGAGCAGAGCTGGTCCCTGGAAACCAAACAATGTAAATGAGGCGGGATCAGCCCTTGCTCTGCATTTGTTCTTCTCGTTTAGACCCTGCAGTATCCATGCTCTGCCTTTTTCCCTCCGGCCCGTTGCTGGTCCCTGGGGCAGCTGCCCTGCCCGATGCCAGCAGTGTCACCAGGAGGGATGCCACGGGCCTGGCGTGCTGCAGACCAAGGGCCAGGCTGCTGGCAGGAGGGCAGCACCCACCTGCGGGCCCAGTCTGGGTGACTGGGAGAAGGGGAGGTGCTGCCGGTCAGGGCCGCTCTGGCGTGCACTGGCTGGCAGCCGTGATTCGTTTCCCAGGAGGAAGAAGCACGTAGCTGTGAAGGTCCTGAAAAGCAGGGAAGGCTTTGCGGAGGCTGCCCAGGACGAGGTCGCTCTCCTCCGCTGTGTATGTATACTCTGGGGCTCTGTGCTTTGCTCTGCGGGGACGGCCACTGGGTTCAGGTCTGAGTATCAGCCTCGTCATCCCTCCTCCCTCCAGGTCTCGGCCTGAGGAGCTGGGTGGGGAAGAGGAAAAAACCCAGAAAGTTAGGGAACGCATAGAAATCGCCCTGACCTCTGAAACGGGCCTGTTCTCCTTTTTCCTGCCATACTGGGACATGCTGGCCATGTCCTCCTTGCCCTGTCAGCCCACTCTTTCAGCTGAGACCAAAATCCAGTAAATTGGAGGAACCTGCAGAAAGATAAGGTGGATAACCACTAGCAAACGGTGGTAATGTTGTTCTTCAGCAGGAGATGGGAGTGTGTCCAGTGTATCTGCATCGCTCCCAGCTCAGAGGGCACTGCTCTATCACAACACTGATACTGAAGTAAAAGGAAGTACCTGGGGCAAAAAAGAAAAAAGTAGGATGTAGCAAAAATATAATAAACTTCTGAAGTCAGAAAGCTTCCTCCTGCCTTTGCTAATGGATGTGGTAATTAGGTGCCCGTATCTGGGTCTCAGCTAGTTGCCTTTGAAGGTGGCTTAACCTGCTAGTTCTAGAAAGCTCATGGTTACAATTCTGCAAGTTTGCCTAAATACAAAGTTACATCAGCTTTAGGTGAGTAAAAGCTATTAAATTTTGCATTTCAAATTACTCTGAGGCCTTTCTCCAGCAGGTTTGAGAAGGGTTTCGTTTGCACCTATGAATCTGCAGGCCCTGTCCAAAGGGGCGTGAGGCAGACTCAGGGATGCAGGAGGAAGTACCAAGTGGCACTGATGTAATGGAATCAGAGGGCTGCTTTTCCACACACCAGCACAATCTTGGGTGCAGGCTGAGCCTGACTTTTAATTTATTACTAATTCTCTCTGAAAGGCATGCCTTCCATTCAGCAGAACACAGCTGGTTCCCAGGGCTGTTCCCACCAGCACAGGGTGGTCGGTGCCTGCAGAGCTGCCAGGAGAGGTGATCTGCGCTCCCCTGCTTCCACAACTGCTCACCTCCTGCCGTGCCCGCAGCAGATATCCAGATGGGGGGAAGGACAAGCTAAATGCAGGGTGCTGCTCCCCCTGAACACTCCCCTGGCCTACAGCAGTTTCCAGCTGGAGATTTCTTGGGCCAAGGGTGACGTCTGCGTGGGCAGTAATTCTCAGCAGATTTACTGTCAAGAGACCTGCCCTGCTGTCCCGTGAGCCCACGTGGGCTTCAGCACCCACAGCCCCCTGTGACAAGAACTGTCACCAATTACCCACGTGCTACATGAAGAACCAGCTCCTCTGCTCTGTTTCTGAACCTCCCAAGCGCTAGGTTTGATGCCCCCTGGTTCCTGAATGAAAGATCTGTGTTCACACCCTCTGCCGCCACTCCATATCTGCAGTATTTGCCCATAGCCAGCCCTTTTTCAGCCCAAAGAAGCCCACGTCACTGAGTTCCTCCAGACATGGAAGCTGCTCTACCCCAGTAGGAGAGGTAGCAGTTGTGTGGTCGAAGACAACCACAAGGTCTCTGCCTCTCTGCAACCCCTTGCGAGAAATTGCTGAAGGGAAGGTGTGGGTTTTAAAAGGCGATGTCCCAGCCTGGCGCTCTCAGCTGGGGTGGGACAGGGCTGTCCCTGCTCCAAGGACAAGAAGCAGAGGCTGCAGAAGGGCAAAGGAAATGGACAGCCACTGCTGCTGGGAGCAGGGAGCTGCGGTCTGGGGGCAATCCGCTTCCAGCAGAAACAGGAGCACTTTCTGGGCCTGTGTGGGATAGGACAAGCAACAGGAAGTGTGCTAGATGCTATTAGCAGGATCAGTTTGAGTGATTTGGACACTGTGAGGGTGATGGTCCCATGTGGTCAAGAGCTAGACAACACACAAACTTATTCCCTGGTAATAGACTCCACTTGTGTGTTTGGAGCCTGGTTTTCCTGATGGTGTCTTCATGGGATTTGTCATCAAACACCAACTCCTGGAAGAGAAAGTCTGTAGAACGGGAGAAAACAGGTGCAAGATGTCCTTGTGCATGTATGTGTCTCTAATTGCAGCTCTCTTGGCATCCTCCCCCTCAGGTGAGCAGTATGAAGAAGAAGGACCGGGCAGGAGAAAACATCGTCTGTTTGTTAGATGACTTCAGAATCCTTGGAGAGAACGGCTTCCATATCCTTCTGCTCAGAGTGCTGCAGCTCTGGGTCAGCAAAGCCTTGGCTTGCCCTGGAGAGTCACAGGACGGTGTAAAACCCAGTGCTCTGCTCCCATGGGGAGGATGAGCAGGACAGTAGCTAGTCTGGGGCACATGGAGGTGGCTGGAGGGGAGAGGTTGGATAAGGACATCTTTGGTTGCTCTGATGAAGGGCAAGAGGCTGGTGGTAGCATCTTCTCTCTGCTAGTGAATTCCTGACTCTTTCCCACATGTGTGCTTGGTATTTGAGGCGCTGGGTCCTTCCCTGCGATGTCTGATGAGTAACTACACAGCCCAGGGACTGCCTTTGCCTTTTGTGAAAAAATCTTTACAGCAGGTGAGAACTTGGCGGGAACGGGGTGAGGGCACCAGCTGGCTGGGGAACACGCCGTGGTCTTCATCCTGGGGTCAGCTGCTTTGAGCTCCTGTATGATCGCACTTGCAAAGAAAGGGACAATACGGAGTGAGTGCCCAAGGCAGGCATTTTTTAAAGGAAAACAGTAACTATTTATTCTAGGTGTAAGGAGACAAAACACTAGAATGCAGAGCAGGAAGTCATCACACTCCCATTTACACAGGGGCTCTGTGCGTTACTGCCCAAGCCTGCGGTCTCATTGGGTCTGGGAAGGTGCCAGGACCACCAGCCCACAGACCTGCACTGGGGACTCGGGAGTAGCACTGGTGCTCCCATCTCAGGAACCACTGAATTCTCCAGCAGTCCTGCTGCTCGCAGGAGCGGCGGGCGACAAACAGCCTGCCAGAATTATGCTTCTTGTTGGCACACCATGTGTATCTCTGCCCTCCCGCTGCCCTGAGCACTCCCCTCCGTCGCCTCGGCACCCAGCCACGGGTAGCACTGGCAGGTCCGGCAGCCTTCTGCATGGTGCCACCAAAGGCTGCTCGAGATCTCCCTCTGCGCTGACGTCTTTCCAGGGCTTTTTAAATTGCTGGTTCCGTTGGCTGCCCCTCCACCCTTGTCAAGGTTTTCCTGCTCAGAGCCAACTGCTCCTTCATGCCCTGTAAGGATGTGGTGTGCCAATCAAACAGATCACAAAAACCGAGTTTCTTATGCATTGGCTGGGAATAGCTAAGGAATGGGAAACCTGAGGCCTCAGAATAGTTAAGATTACATTTTGCTGCTCATGCTGAGATTTATCAGAAGTCTGCACACTTGCCAAGATGCAGATTTGCTGCCCTGATTCCTGTGTCCTTCTAGGGACACTAAGAAAGAAAACTGCTTCCTCTTTCATCCTTCTGGAATAGCCTCTTCTTCCTCTGAAGAAGCTCCACGAACACCTGAATAAGTTACACAAAAGTGGCGTTAATCTCTGTGCCCCATTTCACACCCAAGCCTTTTGCTTGACCCATTCCTTTATCTGCTTTAGTTGTAAAATCTCAGAATATTTTTCCCCCTTCAGATCAGCGCTGAGGCAGTATTTACTTCTGATTCATTCCAGTTTAGCTATTTAAATCTTTCCCTGTGTTTCACAGTTACCATTTAAGGTTGGTATTTCCCTGGGGCTGCTGTTTATCCAAGAATAGAATTTGATAACAGAGAATATTTGCCAGCCCTTTATGAATGACCAGAGTGTTTAAAAAACAAACGTAGCTCTCCCAGTAGCCTTTTTGCTGCTATTGATTTCCGATAGTGACTGTTTTCTCTGGTAGGTGTTGTTTATCTCTCCCCTGTGACAAGCCAGACTCTCCCTGCTCCATCGTAAGCTGTTCCTTCCCTACATGGCTCTCCCACACTGCCCTTACGGCCTCTCTACACGCACCCGCTCATCGTCTCTCCCTCCTCCTGTCTGGGTTATGTTGCACCTCCCTGTCTTTCCCTGGGTGACGGGACACCCTCCTGTGCCGTGTCACTCCATAACTGGCCCCAGCTCCCATTCGAATGATCATCAGCAGGAAGGCATGGTGGTCCGAGGACGTAACAGCCACATGAACGAGTGTTTTTGCGGGAGAAAGTTCAGCTCTGTGATCGCAGTGCCTCCTCGGAGCCCCTTCCGCTTTCCGTTTCCCCGGGCTTGCCCATCCACGCTGGCATCTGTGCGTTTTCATGCCGCCTTCTGCTGCGTGTGACCCTCACCTCCCCGCCCAGCCCCTTCCCTGCTGGGCTCCCCAGGCCCCGTCTCACTTGGCGTGCTGGGCTCGTGGGGCTCCAGCGCCAGCTCCTCCTGCCCCGTTGGGCAACGAAACCCCTTGTGCCTGCTGCCACAGGGCCACCCCAGCCGACGTCACTTCTCTGCCAGCCGCACCTCCAGCCTAGCACAGGGCACTGTGCAGAAACATGCAGATATTGCAGATAGCTCTCATCAGTGGCCCTTTTCTTCGATGCCAGGATGTCCATGCCTCGCGTGCCCGCTGTGCCGGTCTGCTGACGGCACCGGCAGTGCTGGGGCGGTGGTGGGACCCCCACGCCGCTGACGTGCCTCTCTGCCCGCTCACCCAGGTGCTGGCAGGGCTGCACTTCCTGCACAAGCGCTGCCGCATCATCCACGCGGACATCAAACCGGAGAACATCTTGCTGTGCGGACGTGACAAGACCCTCCAGAGGCTTCTGCCCGACACGCTCGACTGCGGCCAGAGAACAGATCTGAGGCTAGAGGGACCAGGTGAGAACTTTTTAACAAGAAAAGAGACTTACGCGTTTATTGTCAGGAGGGAAACAGAGAGGCAGCAGGTACAGACATCTTGGGAAAGGTTCCCATCTCCTGCAACGGCTAGTACGAACCAGTACCACCAGCTTATGCTGCCGAGAGGCCTCTCCTATCGCTGCTTAATGCAAACTTCCGGCTGAGCGGCTACAAGCTACTGAAGGCACCCACAGAAACGCAGTCCTGCAGGTAGGTTTGTGTGGAGGACAACTACAGACCACGGGCATCTGTTAACAGCCCCCCCACCAGCTCGGAGCTCATTTGTATGGCTTTAGGTACAGGGCAGTTCCCTTGTGTCTGGCGTTCTCAGCCACTGAAAGATTAACACATAAAATGGTTTGATCAAAAAGCTGTAGGACACTTCTGCTCTTTATTTCCCATATTTCTGAGGTCTGTGGGAGACTTGTATGTACTGCTCATCTTCACGGCCTTTTGAGACATAATTTATTTGCAGAGAGTGGTGTGAATATCAAATGAGACGTAGGTCTGGAGAGACTCTTGAGAGATCAGCTCATCTCCCAGCAGTGAGACCCTTTATATTTTCCTTGCACGATGGTCTCCCAGGAGCATTTCTCCCACAATCGTGCTGTTTTGTCACTCAAACTCTGGAGCAATCAGGGAATGCTAAATTAGCGACGGAGTCTTGCTCGGAGCAGGAAGGTGCAGTATTAGACATAGACTAACAGCTCAGCGTAAAGCAGTAAACCAAAAATGACCCTTTTCCGGGGTCATAGGAAAATGTGACCTTTATGGCGCTTGCCAAGCCGCCTGTGTCCAAGCTCCGTGACGGCTGGGATTGCTGAAGGCTAAGGAGGCCTGGCAGATGCTTTGTGTCTGACCAGTGCTGGCACAACGTGCTCTCCTCTGAGCCCGCAGAAACCTAAGTGCTAGAGGAACCTTGCATCAGGACAGGAGCACACGGTCGCACCACTCCACCCCAAGCTATTGTCCTCCCAAACATCCTCGTAGATTTGGACTGGATACCAGCTCTTCTTTTGTTTCCTCAAAAAACAGCGGTGGCATTTTATTGATGATAAAAAGCATTTTAGGATGTTTTAGGCTGAAAAACTTTAAAGGCAGGCATATATGCCTCCCTTGTGGTAAGTGATGCACACCTGCTGGTTTGGAAAGACTTGCTTTCTCTCTGTCCTTTCCACCTAGGAGGTGATCTTGGCAATCAATTGGAAGAATCGGATCTAATGAGCATAGAAGTGAAAATCGCAGATCTGGGCAGCGCATGCTG
Source organism: Opisthocomus hoazin (assembly GCF_030867145.1). NCBI lineage: Eukaryota > Metazoa > Chordata > Aves > Opisthocomiformes > Opisthocomidae > Opisthocomus > Opisthocomus hoazin. The sequence goes on along the minus strand of NC_134424.1, from coordinate 11,113,842 downwards.
GACAGTGAGTCTGCTCCGAGTCTCAGTCCCATGACGACACGGGATGCTGTGTGCTCTTTCCATGCCACCTTGGGGGTCTGTCCTTTTACAGCTGAACAGTTGTTTCGGTGTGCTGAAGAGATGCCGATTTCGAAGGCTGTTATATTCAGCACTCCCAGCTCAGAGCTGGGCCCTGTGCTCCTGGAGATGCTGTCAGCTTTGGATGTTTCTTCAGCTTGCAGTTAGTCCTTACAACTATAGATTCAAAACTGTGTTCAGTGTGAAACGTCAGCAGATAAATTCACCCTGGTGTCAGTGGGGCTGATAATGTTCCTGCCGTGCCCTGTGCAGAGTTTAGTACACATACTCAGTTCTGCCCCGCAGCGTCCTCCTCGCTCTGCGGGAAGCTTGTGACCACAAGCGCTGCCGTTACTCGTTTATGGATGCTAATCAAGGGGAGTTTGTTTCCGTTTCAGTACAAGCCTTTTTCCAAGGAGATACAGACCCAGCCGTACCGCGCCCTCGAAGTGCTTCTTGGATTAGACTACGGCACTCCTGCGGATATCTGGAGCATGGGCTGCCTGGTAGGACAGGGGACAACGCTGCGCGTGCAGGGGAGGCGACTGATGCTAACAGGGCAGGGCAGCATGTCCTCAGCACCCGCCTACACCCTCTGCATGGGGAGCAATGCATCCTTGCCGAGAAGCAGGAAGGGGCTGGCTGCAGTCATTCACTTTGGATTGAAAGTATCCTGCTGATAAAATTCACTCTTAGTTTATGGTATAAGGCAATTCACACTCCACGTACGTTAACTCATAGGCTTGACTGAATCAGACACACACTGCTTTTCATCCCGACGGAGCAAAAGGTGTTGTTTCACCACGGTGCAGACCAAACCAGTCCAACTATTTCTGTATTTCAGGATCGGTTTTGTGGGACAGTAAGGGAAATTGGTACTCTCAGTTAACGGGGAAGAAAAACCCCAAGTCAATTAGTGAATTAACAATGCTACTCCATTTCTAGGCATTTGAAATGGCAACTGGGGAGTGTCTATTTGATCCTCAACCTGGGAAATATTTCTCCAGAGATGATGGTAGGACTCCATCAGTTTTATTCTTTTCACTGACAGAAGTGTCACAAACTTTGTATCTACATGTGTTTTCCCTCCCTCTGTCCAGATCACGTTGCTCGTATTATTGAACTCCTGGGACGAATTCCTCCCCAAATTGCTTTGTCCTGGAACAAGTCAACAAAATTTTTCAGCAGGCCAGGTAAGAACTGGAGTAAGGAAGTTTACTCTAAAAAAATACTGTGGATCTCTGACATTCTCCCGCTCAGCTCACAGAGCTTTCACCACAAAAGTTATGTTACACAACGCAGGCTACAAGCAGGGACAGAACACAAGCGGAGGTTTCATAAAGAGCAGTAGCACTCCCTGCCCTGCCTACCTTTGCAATCCAGGAGCATTCCAGGTACGAATGCAAAATCCTGAAAAACGGTAATAGCAAACACCCAACAGGGAAAACATTTCCATTCTTTCTCCTTTGGATTTGGAGAGAATGGAAATACGCACAGGAAATAGGTACATGCCAGGGAGGCTGAAAAGTGTGTAACTGGCTGGATTTCACCCGTGCACTTGGCAGAGAACAATGATGATCAGGAATGGGACACACATCCTTCCAACGGGGCTGCTATAATTAGTCTTCCGACACAACCGTAACGTCTCTTCTGTTTCATTCTCCCCAATTCCTTTCCCTTTGACTCACCAGGCTTGAGATCCTTGCCTTTGAGTTCAAAGCCTCACATGACTCCACCCTTCTGCAATTTAGTCTATCGTCCTCTTTCTCTGCTTTCACACTCACCAGCCACACAGCCTCAGCCTACCCACAGTCCGTGACTGTCGAGTGCTAGTCCCATGCTGTAGCTCAGCAAGCACCTCCCTGCGCAGTCACATCCTTCACTCACACTTCTTCCTTCTATGGCGCTCAAAAGAAATGAGTCGAAACTAGCCCTTGTTCTACATTTGCTCTCCATGTGAGTCAGATGCCCTGACCATGCACACGCCTAACCTGAATCGCTACACTTGCTCCTGGGGACAAGGATGGCTTCCCGGTCAGTAGTGGCACCCTTCTGGGCCCCGCAGAGCTAGGAGACACAAAGCACATGAAACATTAGTGCCTTGCGAGTGCTGGCACGGAACCGGCCTGACGCACTCAGGGCTGCCTGCGGGCAGGCAGCGGGAACACGCAGCGACGGCTCCGGCACGGCCGTTCTGGGAACGCTTCACGCGCCCTCGGCGCCCGCTTACCGAAGCAGCACTCGGGAGGGGGGAGACTCCAAACGCCAGCTCGGCAAGCTGACTTCCCAGCAGCACGCCAGAGCCAAAGGCGCGAGGGGCAGCGCAGGTGAAGGCCAGCGAGGCGGGAACCCGCGGGAACCCTCCGGGATCCCCGGGAGGAGGTGAGGCGCGGCGGCCTCTCGGCCTCGCCGGGGTAACCGAGGCGCCGCGCCCGCGCTCTCTCTGCCAGGTGCCCTCCTGCGCATCTCCCGGCTCTCGCCCCGCAGCCTGCCGGCCGTGCTAGCGGACAGACACCGCTGGGCCCACCGCTGCGCCGCTCCCTTCGCCGCCTTCCTCCTGCCCGCGCTGCACTACGCGCCCCAGCGCCGCGCCACAGCCGCCCAGTGCCTGCAGCACCCGTGGCTGGGCGGCCCCTGACCGGCCCCGCGCCCCCCCGGGCCCCGCCGCTCGCCCCCGCAGCTCCGCCGCAGCGGCCGGGCCCGCCCTCCCGCGGGGGTGGCGGCGGGCGCTGCGCACAAGATGGCGGCGGGGCCGAGCCGCGTCTCAGGCCCCGGGGCGCTGCCTCCAGCTTTGTCCCGCAGCTCCTCCCGCACTCGGGCTCCATTCGCCTGCCTTAAGCGTCCCTTTAGCTCGTGTGGTCCCCGCGCAGCGCTAACTGGAAGCGGTAATGAACGACCCGTGGTCTCGGAGGCTGTTTAAGCGGGGGGCGCGGGCAGGGAGAGCCGATCCCTTCCCCGCCCGCCTTGCAGGGCGCCCGCTCCGCTGCCCTCGCCCGCCGGGAAGCCCCGCAGAGCCGTCCGGCGGAGCGGCCGCGCCCCGCATCCTCTCAGCGAGCGTTGGGCGAGCCCTCGGCCGGGCCCAGGCACCGACCCACTGCCGCAGCGTCCCGCCCGCCCGCCGCGGCTCGGCCTCCCGCCCCCCACCTCCGCAGGCGGCCGGCCCCGCGGCAACGCCCGACGCCATTGTCTGGGGCTGCGGGGACGCACAGCCAGGCAGCGCTGGCACCGCTCCGCGCTGGCTCCGGCCCCTGAGGCGGCGCGAGAGGCGGCAGTCCCGGCGCTCCCGCCCCTCCCGCCGCCTCATGAGGGCCCGCCGGGCGGGGAGGGGGGCGGCAGCCGCCGGGTCAGGGCGGCTCGGTCTCAGGGACAGGCGGCGGCGGGAGCGCGCCCACGGGGGGCTGGGGCGGCGGGCTGCCTTTCCGGGCCGCCTTCCCGAGCCCCCCCCCCCCCGGGACCCTGGCTCCGCGGCGCGGACGTGCCGAGCGGCAGGCCCGCACCCGCGCCGCCGCGCATGTGCCCTGCGCCCCTTCCCCCCTCCCCCGGCACAGCGCATGCGCGGCGTGGCGGCGGCTGCCGCCCAGGAATCCCGGCCGCCCGCGCCGCCCCTTCTTTCTGCCACGTGTCCCGACGCGGGAGTTACCCCGCGGAGCGCGGCGCCTCGCGGGGGGGGGCGGCGGGCCCCGCCCCTCGGCACGTAGCACGGCTCTGCCGGCAGGCGCTGTCGCAGCCCGCCCGGCTGCACCGCGTCGACGCTGGAGGCCGCCTTCCCCCTCTCCCGCCCTCCCCACTCGCCGACTGGCAGTGTAGCGCGCCAATGGGACGCCAGGACCGTGGGGCGAGCGGCGGGGCGGACGCGCGGCTCCCAATAAGACGGCGGCCGGGCGGTGAGGCCACCAATGACAGCGCGGGAGGGCGGAGCGCTGTCGGCGGCGGGCGTCCCGGCGGGGCGGGGTGTAGCGGCGTGGGTAGCCAACGGAGAGAGGGGGTGGGCGTGTCCGGGGCGCCCCTGGCGCCGGCGCCGGGGATCCCCGTGCGCCCAGTGCCGTTTCCGCCCGGCCCGGGGAGAAGCCGCCGCTACCGCTGGCAGGGGGAGGGGCTGGCGCCGCTGCCGAGGGCTCGCTCCCGCCGGCTGCCCAGGAGACGCCGTGGCGCTGAGCCGGGCCTAGTGCCGCGCGGGGGCCCGGGGAACGGGCCGGCCAGGTAGGCGCGGGCGGGCGGGCGGGCGAGGACCGGCCGTGGCCGGTGGCGGGGCTGGCGGGCGGGAATGCCGGGGAGGGCGGGCGCGGGGGGAGGGTTCCCGGGTGCGAGTCGCGGCCCGGCGCTCCGCACTGCCCTGCCTCGGGGGGCCGGGCTTCAGGGCCCTGCCGCGGCGGTGGGGCAGCGGCCCGGGAGGCCCGGGCAGACCCGACCCGGCGGGAGAGGCCCGGCTCGGCCCGGCCCGGCGCGCGGGCCATCATGGCGGTGTGCGGCGGCCGGGCTCGGGCCGGTGCGGGGCCGGGGGCTGGGGCTGGGCCCGGCCGCGGGGCTTTGTCGGTGGAGGCGAGCGGCGGGGCAGCCCCGCGGTGGGCTGGCCCCGTCCGCTCCCCGTTTCTCCCCCTTAGTGTCCCGGGGGGGAGGGAGGGGGGCACGGGGGTCGATGCCCCTTTCGGGGCAGCCTCCTCGGAGCCGCCGCCGGCCCCTCCGGGCCTCGGGGGAGGCGGCGTTTGACCCGCATTTTCTGCTTTCTCATGGTGCCCGTGCGGCTTCTCCCCCCCCCCCCCCGTGACCCCCCGGCGGCGGGGGCTGCGGCGCGGCTGCTCCCGCATTCCCTTGTCCGTCACGCGTGGCCGCCGCGGGGTGGGATCCCCGCCCCGACCCCCCCCCCCCCCGCGGCACCGGCAAGGTCACTGTCGCCCGGCGGCTCGTCCTTGGGTGCCGGTGACCGGAGTTCAGCGCCGGGTCGGGCGGGGGAGCGGCGGCGGGAGGGAAGGGAAGGCCGCATGTGGCCGGGGGGGGGGGGGGGGGGGTGTCACGGCCGCTCCCCGGCCATATCCTCGCTCTCCTCGGCCCCTAACGAAGATCCCACGGGTGGGCTTTTCTTGAGGGGGGGGCGGTTCTGCGGGTCGCGGCCGTGATGCAGTGGGAGCGGGGGCCGGTGCCTCTCCCGGCGCGAAGGATGCGGCTGGGTCTGGAAGAACTCGGTGCTGGTTGTCCAAGCGCGGATTTGAGCCAGTTCCCCTCTGCCCCGGCTGGGGCTTGCTGCCAGAACCTAAACCCAGGAAAGGAATTTCCTATTTCTTCAGCAGAAAAAGGAGATTCCCCTTTTCACTTGGATAGGAAATACTAGGATTTTTTTTTTCCCCCTTCTTCTTCATGTGGTTGACCCAGGAAGTCATCTTGTCACCAGCATTCTGGGTTTTTCTTTTTCCTTTGCTCTAGAGGTGCAGGGAGGAGGGTGTTGCTTTGCTCTGGATCCTGTGGGTAAGCGTTGAAGGCAGTGACAGCAGCTGCTGCTGGCTCTGGAGCTCTGGTTGCTATGAGAGAAGCTTCAGTAGACTTGGCTGCTATCTCCAGGGAAGGACAGCAGAGCAGCCTCCATTAGTGTGGTGGTGGGGAGATGGCTGGCTCACGTTCAGCAAAGGGCTCCGCTTTTCGGGCTGTTTCCACAGGTCTGGAGCCGAAGCAGGGGTATGTTTTGGTCCTGTGAGACAAAAACCTACAAGGTGGGTTTTGTCGCTGTTGTTGAGTTAATGGAATTGCGTTAAAGTGTGGGCTGGAAACCCCGAGTTACCCTTTCCAGATATTTTGGTCTGTGTGAAAAGTAGGACAGCAAGAATTGATATGGTCGTCCTGTTACTGAAGGCTGCAGTCGTGTCTCTTTTGAACTCCAGTCTCCTTTCCAGCCAGTAACAGAGCCAGATGCTTTTCTTATTGTTTGTATGTCTCCTTCCTCCCCTTCCACCGCCTGGGCCCCACTTGCCTTATTGACTGGAATTTCTGCTGTGTGCAGTGGGTGTGTGCAGCAGACACCAGCCTGCTAGTGCTGAGAAGGGATTTTCCATTCACAGACCAGGGAACAGTCAAAATAAAGGCCCGGCTCAACTTTAGGACTGCAAACAGAAAGTGGGGAGAGGAGTTTCCCTCTGCTGCAGAGTAAAATTTATCCTCTGCGCTTCTTGGGCAGCTGTATGTTAGAGAGTGTAGAAAATGCTGCTCTGCTGTGGAACAGGGAGGTGAAACCTCCTGTGAATAATGGGGACGATTCCTCTCTTTCGGTTGACTCAAATGCTTGGTGAAGGAACAGTTTGCAGGAGGCCATTTTTGACGTGACTATGTATTATGGAATCTGCCAGCTTCTATCCCCACACTCTTGTCTACTTGACTGTAATAGCTTCCTTTTTTTTTTCTTTCTTTTTTTTTTTTTTCCTTTTAAGGAAGAATGAGTGCCTTTCTTACCTGCTTCACTAACCACTTGGCACTGGCTGCTGTCTGTAGGATACTGTATTGTTGACTTGGAGCTATCGTGTATTCCAGTGCGTTTGTTAGAGATGAAACGGTTAGCTGAGGTATGCAGTATGGGAAGTGGGAATACATTAGCATTAGAAAACAACTGCCATCTTTGTAAACTAACACCCATAATGGGGAGCCCCTTGCCCTGGCCTGAGTTACCAAACTCAGAATTACCATGAGCTTGAAGCGAGAATTCCAGCACCAGAATAATGCGATAGAGATTAAAATGTGCCCTTAAATCCGCTTGACTGGCAGCAGTCATGTGGTAGATGCCAAACTCCGAGTAGCTCTTAGATTTGAGGATCTGTAGCAGCCAAATTGTTTCACAAGGTGGGGTGAGTAACTTTTAACCCACCCAAGATGCATCCATCACTGGGGCTGCCTAGCGCAGAGCCACAGGGCAACAGTAATGAACTAGGGATTTTGTGAGTACGAAAACTAGCTCCTGGGTTTAATAAAATACAACAAGTGATCTTTGTGGCCCCTTAGTCTTTGTTTACAGGCTCTCTGTATGTTGTTTACAGGCTCTCTGTGTGTTATATTGGGGAATTAGTCCGCTGCCTTGCATCCCGTTGAATAACTGGTACCGCTTTGACAAGGTCCTGGCTTTTCCTTTTGCTGTCATATCCCAAGTGACCTGAAAGTAATACTCCTCAGCTAGTGTTGTCTGCAGTTTCACCGTCCCAAGGTGAGGCAGTGAAATCCCACGTATCTCTAAATCCCTTTTTAGAAAGAGCACTCAGTTACAGCCAGATCTTATTTTGAAAAGTGATAGGTCAGAGTTGAATAAAAAAAAAAGGAAAGAAATGGCATTGAACTGACATCTCAGAATGTGAAAAAGTTTATGCTCTTTTTTGGGGGTGGGGGGGAATCCAACAACTTCTGGTTTAAACTTTCCAGATGTTCCCTGAAGTAAAAGAAAAAAAAATTAATTCAGACTTCCAGGTGCGAAACATGCAAGGGAGAACTAAATGTGTGATGTACCAGCTATGTAATTTATTAGCCTGACCGGTGTATTCTTTCTCCCATTTTGGGTGATCAGACTTTTACAAACTTGTTTTGAATGATGTGATGAGATAAAAATGCTTCTATCTATTCTGGCAATAGTAAAACAAACATAATGAGTGTTCAGAGGTTTGAAACTTCTAAAATCATTGTTCTCGTGGCAATATTACTGTATTACAGATGCACATTTGTGTTCTTACTCTGGTGCTGCTTGTGTGTGTAACTGAAATCTTGCCAGTGAAATCTCGTGTTACGTGCAGCATATACGAAAGGTTGCAATAGGCAGAGGTTTTTTTATATATACAAAATGTAGTAGGAGCATGTGAATTGAAAGTGTTAGATGTATGTTTAAATGTATAGCATGTGAGCTATGAAGTCTCAGTTGCCCCTGTGAAACTTAAGCTGCTACTTGATTTCAAAATAAAGACTTTGTTGTGTTTTACTCGTCTATTTAGTTTTTTCTCTTCCAAATTTAAAAAAAGCGCAAGCCATGGGTGTTAAAGCTGTTACAGATTCCACAGCCAGTCTTTGGCTTCCACGACTGACTTGTGGCAAGAGTTAGTGCACAGTAAGCTCGTGCTTAAATTGTTACAGACAGTTTTGTATAAATCTGTCTTGGCCTAAACATTTTGCTTATTTGGATCATGAAAAAAACCCTGAATCGTAAGGCAGTGGAAGTTCAGCATCTTGGAACTGGGAGCCGAGGGGTTTTCCCCACTTTTTTCTTCATTCCTTATTGCAGTTTCTGGGGGTTTCTTGTCTTGGGTTTTTTTTGTTTTGTTTTTTTTCCACAGGATTTTGGTGGCAGTTTTCCAGTGTTCCTGCAGCAAATCAGCCGAGCGGCGGCCCCTGTCCCCACTGAGCAGGGAGAATGTGCAGTGCTCCTGGCCTCCCCGCTGAGCTCTCGCAGGGGTGGGACGCGCTGAGCTGCTGAAATCGCAGCTAATGCCCACTGAGCGTGCTGAGAAACAGTTTTTCAACTGCCTCTAGTTTATTTTTTTTTTCTTCTATAATGAGTAAAGATGCTCTTTGTCTCAGAAGATAATCTACACCACAAATCAGGAGATTCTGGTTCATCGTCCCCCTTCCCCCCAGCCCAAGCTGGTGCTGAAGTATTATTTTCCTGTAACAAAAATAGCTAAAGGGATTTTTCCCTCACTTCAACTGATGAGTCTGAACTTGAAAAGCTGTAGCCCAAAAGAAGAAATCTGCAGGGAAGAATAGCCCGAACACTAGTTTTTGTTGCCACAAGCCCTATAGGAGTGTCGATATTGTTGTTTAAATTGTAAATCTGCAACTTTCGGATCCTTAAATCTAATTTGAATGCTTAAAGGGTAGAACAAACAAATTATATTTTTAAATAATAAATTTGAGAAAGAAAAGCTTTATCGGTGAGTCTTATTTTCCTTCTACCAAACACACACAAAACCCAATTATTTTAATGAGTAATATGGGAAATATTCAGAAAAGTGTGCTGATCTGCTCAGACTTCAAGGTGGAAAAATGTGGGAAGACTTGTCAGCAATTTGAGTGGCAAGCTTTTAGTGAGCAGGAGAAGCAATTTCTTTTGTGGTCAGGAATCTGATAGTCCCACATTCACCAAACATGAAGAAAAAAGGGGGAACGAAGAGGGAGGAACATGGAAGAGTGGCATTGAGAAATAGTCAGGAATTTGGCTTTTAGAGAGAAGTTTAGAAGTGATCTGTTGTTTATGCTAAAGTTTAATCCTTATAAACTTGATAACGTAGACAGGTCTTGCATTCCTTCCCGAGGGTCACAGAAGGGCTAAGTTTAGCAGAGGGGAGGTATCCCAAGCAGTCGGATCTATGCAGTTTTCAAGGCAGCAGACTTTTTTGCTTATTCATCCTGTTCTAAACGAGCTTAGTTTTTTTGGGTTTTTTCCACTTACAAGCAGCCGTTTGAGACAGAGTGTGGGTTAGTTTTAAAACCAAAATGCTTAAGCCCTAAAATATTTCGCAGTAATTTCAGAGTGGAAAGGTCAGAGCGCTTTTGATGTGTTCATATTTAGAGTGTGATTACAATTGCAATCATGCACATTGACAAGAAGGTATTGTCTGGATTTGGTAGCTGCTTGTTTAGTGACTCAGGCTTATTCCTGTTGTCCTGATGGAGCTCGTACCAGGGTTTTCTTCCGCAGCCTGGTTGATTTACAGGAGAAAACTTTTTCAGTGACCGTGTCAGCAGCCCAGAAAGCAGTTTGAAGTTCTGATACTCAGAAGAATCCTCTTGACTTTGAAGTGAGCAGTTTGAAATGCAAGTCGTTGATAGGGAAGGAGCGTGAGATCTCGCCATCAGACTTTTTAACAGAACACGGCTGCTGCTGCTGATTCACTAAAAGAGGAAAAAAAAAAGAAAGTCGGGATGCAACTTGGAGTTTTAGTTTGTTGGTGTCAGACCATGCAGTCTCCTGGTTTTGCATAGGCAATGAATCATGTAAAGAAGTGGCGGGAGGATTTTTGAGGATTGTGTTGCACAGAAATATTTGGATAAGGAAGCCCATGCGAGATGCTGTGGCTCAGACTGGAGGAGGGAAAGGCACGGCTTGCTTCTGGGAGCAGAATATGGGAGCTGCAGAGGTGCTAGCTGGTAGGAGGATGGGACCGGGAAGACAGAGACTTCTCATCACAGCTCCGGGTAGCGCAGAGAATGGGAGCAGAGGAGTATTTCTCAGTGTGGCCCTGTTTCCCAGCTGTGCCTCTGCCCAAATTACATCTTTCTGGCAATGCTCTCGGTCGCTCTCTAGGACTGATACACTTTCAGGATGCCGGTGTGGAAGCTGCTCCCAAGGAGCCATGCTCAAATGTCTTTATGGGAGAAAGTGAGGAGATGAGAATGTATCCTTGCTTGTAGGCAGGAAGGAATACACTGGGAAAAGTTAGAGAACCAGTGATTTAGGAAGCTGAAGTGCCCTGGGGGTTCCGCATGGAACCCTTAACACGGTTAGCATGTCTCAACCTGTATTGCAGTGTCAATTTATAGATACTTGGAAGAACGCGTGAGCCTTTTGCATTCATGTGGCCATTACCTGAAGACACCAAAACAAATTATTTCCTGTGTTTTGGTGGCATTGGGTTGGAATAACGTGTGATCATGCTGCAAGAATGTTTTCAGTAATGTGGCTGTAGATTAACTTTTGCCACAGCAAAGATCTGGAAGCTTCCTGTATAAATACAGCTAAAGTGAACCTTTGAAGAGAAGACGACCTCTTGATCGAGTTAAGGAGGCTCTGCTTGTCTGCAGAGGAGGCTGGCTTTCTGATTCAAAGTTCTCTTGCATTTTCATGAATTTCAAGGGTGCTGGGGTTCATGACAGCCTGGAGGTTAATAGGGAACAAGGATACTTGTAGGGTGAAAGTCAGGTTCTAAGCTTGCCACAAACTCACTTTGTTGTGCAGTTCTAATATCCACCTCGGGGTTTGCTCATGTATGGAAATCTGTGTGTTAAACTGGGGTGGGTGTTTGTGATGCACTGTATATTCTTTGCACAACTTTGTGCAGGTTGTTGGTGCCCACTAGTGATACGATTCTGTGGCGATTCAAGCTGACCTGACGTGCTGCTGCTGTAGCCCTGCTCTCCTTCGCACCATCACTTGCCTCGGTTCTGGCCCATGCCTGCCTCAGAAGCGAACTGTTCAGGAAGGCTGCTATGACGAAAACAAGTGCATTTCATTTTTGGAAGTAAGAGTTTTCTGCTGGCTTCCCCTTGAACTGCTCAACTGTGGGGTCGGGTTCGCACCAGTGCAGAGAGGGATGGGGAGGCTGCCCTGATGCTGCGCCAGCTGAAGTCAGCTTGAAACTATTGCAGAACTGCACCCTGCGAGCGAGGTTACTCCGGGTGAAGTTACACGAGACAGCTGAGCACGTCCAACAGCTCTGCTGCTGAATGGGGGAAGTTTTGCTCCCCCTTCCTCTCCCACCCAACGGGCAGTTCTGCCTTCGCTGTTCACCAGCTCTGCTTCTTTCTGGATCCCTTTTCTGAACTCCTTCAGCTTGGTAACCCAGCAGAGAGCTGTGTGGGGGTTATTTTATGTTTTGGTTTTTGCTGGATTATTTTTTTGCCAAGATAGTGAACTGGATTGGCTCACTAAGAGGTTTGACAAGCATCCAGAGCCCTCACAAAATAAATAGGGGAGAGCATATGGGTGGAAGTGCAGAGAATGTGGTGGGGACCGGAGAAGGGGAGCAGGGTCTCCTCTGCCTTTCGGTGGCCGCCCACAGTGTGGCCAGCTCAGGCTCTCCCCTGTCACTTCTCACTTCTTTCAGAGGAGGGTGAGCTACCATCCACTGCCAGCGAGCAATCCGTGAAATACTGTGGGTTTGTGCTGCGCATGGAGAGCTTTCTTTAGATAAACCTTTAGTTCCCTGCTTGGAAACTGGCGCTGTAGTCTTCCCTTCGTCTGCTCTTGTTTGCTTGGGAGGCTGGTCAGATGTGAGTTTTGATGGAGGCTTGAGCTGTGATGGTGGAATAGTGTTAACAACCGAAGCGTTGTGCTTTACTGTTTCAAAATAGCAAATTCTCGTAGGTACTTTTGCAGAAAGTAAATACAGCAGAAAGCTGGAAGGATGTCTCATTTTGGAAGATGGCAAAATGTTAATTAGTATACAAGTATTACATATCTCTATAAGTAAATGCACCACAATGTACCTAATCTTTTTTTTTTTTTACCTGGCAATTAGTCTTTATTTCGCATTTATTTGCCAGTCATTGTGACTTGTGAGATATTGAGGGATGCAGAAAATTATGAATTACTGAAGATACATTGTCAATCAAATGTATATAAAAAAATAGTAAAATAATCGTGTCATGAATTCCATATAACTTTGCTGAAAATATGTACAGATGTGAGTACGACTGGAACAATGCAAAAATTTAATTCAGCCAAGGCCAGTTGCAGCAGGAACTTGAATCGTATTGCTTTAAGAAGGAAAACTTGGTTATAGCAGCATAAATTTGTAATAGAGTCATTGTCTGTGTACTGCAAATCCTGGTGTGTGCTGCTCTGTCTGCTCGCTGCAAGCTGAGGCTTTGGGTTTTGTACCTAGTGAGACTGTTTGGTCTGGTAGAACTCGATGCAGCATTTTGGCTATTTGTGTTTGAATTAAGTTATTTAAATGTTAGCGTGTCCTGACATCTCCAAATGCATATTGCTGTGCAAAAAATTCATGTTAGGCATGAACAGTATGTCTCATAAGCAAGCAATCTCGTCTGTTGTGAGGGTGATCTTTCATTTAATGAAAACCTTTGCAAATAACCCCAAATCAATCACTTTGCAGTAATGGAGCTAAGCAGACTGTATTCGCTGTCTTATGCTTCGCAGCCGCGAGCAGTTGTTCTGACTTTGCGGTGTGGTAGCTGAGTACCGTGGTGGGCAGTAGGGTGACACATGTAGGTAGAGTTCGTACGTACTGCATCTGGATGGTTGTGTGCGCTCCTCGCCCCTGCCACTGGAGAATTACCCAGGGCTGGGACGCATCCTTTATCTGACAGTGGCTGGACAGAAGGTGGGAAGTTCTACTGTGTAATAGACATTGTGTTTTGGAGTATGGTATCCCAAATCTGTCTCTTTAGACAAGTGCCTTGTCAGTAGGACAAGCTCTGCTGAGGTTAAAACTACGACTTGTGAGCTATGTAAAGGAAATGCCTTCACGATGGCCCTGTTTGGGGAGGCTGTTCTGGGGGGCACTGACTGAGGTGGGAGGCACTTGGACAATGAAGTCCCAAGCTGATGGCGTCCTTTACCCACCTGTGGAGATCGCCATTAGTGCTGCTAGAAGAGCGGTGCTTGTTACCTTCCCAGCTTAGCTCCTGAAACACTTGGAGCATGGTGTGGGTCAGTTGGAGAAATTCAAGATGCTGAGTGCAGAAGTGCTTGGTTCTGGCAGCACAAGTCTACCGTCTGGTGGATTGTCTTTGGCCACTGCAGGTTTGGAGTATCCTGTAGGAAAAGTTCAGATACAGAATTTGTAAGAAGATGAAAAATTCACAAACTGTGAAACGACCTTCCCTGCAAGCTGCCAGATTCCTGCTCCTGTATTTCCAAGTCTTACATACGCAGATAGAAGTAGTAAATTAATAAGGAACAAAGCGCTAGCCTATTCTACAAGTGAGACTGTACATTGAAACCTGCAGTCATTAGTTAGGCCTTTCTTGGACGCAGCTTGGGACTGTCAGCTTGAAACTGGTCAGCAGAAATTCGTTGAATCGCACGTGGAGAAGAGGACCTTGAAGGAAGACAGAGAATGAAATGGCATGTCTAAATGTTGATGTAACTTCTCTGGTGTTTGCAGAACTGTGTGAAAATGTAACCAGGATCCTTTTGGTGAAATCCTTTGACTGAAAATTCCTACTTGTCCTGCAGTGGAGATGGTGGGGGTGATTAGGAGCAGGCTGTTCGTGTGAGCAAAGTTGGTAGCTCTCTGTTGCTCTTCCAGTATCAGAGCTTAAGGCGTCGCTCCTTTTTCTGAGCGATAGTGAAGTAGGCTGTTCCCGTGAGAGTCACTGTGTTGGGGCAACATTTGCAAGGAATTCTGATATTTTCAGTTTTACGTGAAGAGAAGGTTGTGAGGGAGGAAATAAATGGCCTTGACACATATTTGAAAAATTATGGAAACTTTTCAGCATTTTGTAAAACAAAATTACCTAAGTTAAGAAAGGTGGTTGTTAGTGAAATGGTATGTGGGTTTAAAATGTAAAAATTCATCTTGAACAATGGGACTTGCTATGGAGTTCTGTTAGTATTGAGAAGGTGTAATTTAGCTTTGGTTAAAATCTCTCCAGTTAAACTGCTCATCCTTGCTTTCTGGGAGGCTGCCGCTTCTCACCCGGGATGCGTGCATGGGTCCTTAGCCTGTACCGACTGTGAATGAGACAAGTGAAACGGCCACATTGATTTAGGTTTTTTTCAGATGTTTTTTTCCACCCTAAAGTTCAAGATGCAATTCTGTAAGGGCAGTTGGTCCCCACTCCTGTTCTGGTTAAATCTGTTGATTTAGCTCTAGCTTTCATGTGCATGGCTTGAAACACTGTGTGTGACATCTCAGAAGTAGTATTCTGATTTTACTGATAGGAAAATTAAGTAAAAAAAGAAAACCAAACCATTAGCTTGCATAGGACATCTTACAGGCAGCGTGGAGGTAAAACGTGGATCTTTTTGACTCCTTGTCTAGTGGTGCAAGTTGTTTGTCTTGGACTTTTTGAGGTAGCTGTCTCACCCACGCCGGTCCTCACCTCTTGCCCACACATCCATACTCTGTAGTGCTGCGTTGCTGCTGCATATACTTTTGGTTTCTTCTGTAAAGCAGTCAGTGGTTTTAATACTGATGTCAGTAGGTGTGGTGGGGAGTACATTGTGTAGTGGATACAGGTGAAAAAAATCTCCTGAGTTGTTGGTGGGAGCATGGTAGTAGGAGCCAGGGCATTTTTCCTCCTTGTTTTTGATAGCGTTCTACTGCTACAAGACAGTTTGGGCTAAGAGCAACGTTGCTACTGATTTGTAGCCATCAGGACTGATAAACTATGTGAAGGGGCCTTCAGAGTATCTTGGCAAACTGTGTTTGGATGCTTAGTGCACACAAAGTCTATCATCTGCATTATTAGGAAGATGATTCCTGTTTGTGCTGTTTTCCTCCTGCGTTGAGATCATTCTCCTATCCAGCTGTTACCCAGCTGAGGTCTTGATAGTTCTCAGTTATTCCATAATGACAAAATCAAATTAGCACTACAATGACTGCTGCATGTGAAATTCCTCTCAGTTAAAGCACGTTGCCCTGAGTATTCTCTGGCTATTTTTTTCTTGGGAGAATTCGGCGTCTTGTGTTTGAAAGGGAAAAGAGAAAAGATGCGGATTAGGAAACGCTGGTGTTTAAGGTACAGTGAGTGCATAGCTTTCTTCTAGAACATAATCTGTCCAGCTGTGACTTAGTCATCTTCAGTCTTATATAAAATGCATCCAATCCAAATAGTTGAGCATCTCCCTCCTGAATGCGGCAAACCAGCGTCTTTTACGCTTATGTGAAGCTGTAACAGGCGCAAGCCATCTTCTGAGGAGTGCCTTCATACTTGTGAACCTGCAGCATCCATCATGCTGTCAAGCCTCATTTACTCGTGTGATGGGATTTTTTTGTTGTTGTTGTTCTGTTGCACAATTTTTCCAGGTTTAAAGAGGTTCCTTGCTGTTGGCAGGGAATACAGCACTGATCATCCCAGACAGGAGAGCAGAGAACGTAACGTGAGAACAAGAGTGACTCTCCTGAGTCAGACTGAAGGTTTTGTTCATCTCTGACAGGGCCAAAAATTGATGCGTAGGGAAGAATGTAAGGTGAGGGGATCACAGGATCCTGGCTAATATCTCTAATTTCAGTGTAGTAGTTCATGCTGTTACATTAAATAGAGCCCTGCTCTCAGTTGCTCTGATTTCACAGAGCTATTCTTTAAGGAAAGAGGCATAACTTGACTATTATGACATGCTTTTGTATGGATAAATATATGTCCACATCAGTCCTTTGTTTATATAATTATCTGTTTTTTGGAGGAGTGGGGGAGATTCTTTTTAGTGACTAAAGCAAGAACTGGTAAGCTTTGTAGGAACTGGCCTGTGTGAGTTGAAAGATACTCTGCGCTAGTTGAGGGATGATGGACATCCTTACTTAGGTAGTCAAGGAAACAGATCCTGTGAGTGTATTGTTAAATAAATGTATTGATTAAGACAGGTGCTGATAAATCTTACCATTGTGGACATGGAAGGTAACATTTAAAATTGGATCGATACATTTGCCACTAATACATGTTTCATGAAAATGGGGGGAAGCTGACATCTTCAGTCCCCTATGCATGCAGAGGAACAACAGTCTCCTTCGGAGGCATAGTTAGAGCTGCAGCTTCAGTTGGGTAGTTTGAAGCATTCTTTGAAGGTTTCTGAGGACGTGTGTGTGTAGTTTTAGTTTTAAAAACAAGTTTTACACTGTTTTTCATAAGAGCTACAAATGTACTGTGCTTACTGTGAAGGCTTAATGGCCTGGGGACCTCTAGGCTGCAGTCTGTTGCATGAGTTTAAGTTCTCCCCAAAGAACTGTGGTAAATCCATATGCTGGGTTTTAGGCTGTGCTGGACAAACATGGTCTACCTCGTTTGTAAGCTGCAATGCCAAGTGTAGAAATGACTAGGTGAGATTTTCCAGTCTTTGTTAGGTGGAAAGTCAGATCATCAGGAGGTTATTTTTGGCCTTAAAATGCATAGTTACACAAACACTCAGTGGCCCTGGAGAAGAAATGAGCAAAGCCCTGAGCAACCTGATCCAAGTCGGCCCTGCTTTGGGGAGAGGAGGGGGGTTTCAGTCGGTTAACCTTCAGTGGTCCCTTCCAACCTGGATTCTTCTGTGGCTCTGTGGAATTGGACTGGGTGTAGGAGGTGTGGGGGGCGTGCATGTGTGGGGTGGAGAGGGCAAGAGTTAGGAGGAAGAAGGCAGGGTACGCTGACACTGGAAATGGTTGTGCTGGAGAAATTTCATTAATGGTGATCTAAAATATCTGGGATTGTAACTGGGAAGGGACACACCTAGCTTTGTAGAAGGTTGTGAGATGAAATCAGCTTTTAATTTACTGCTCTCTAGAATCTTTTTATCTGGATAGTATAAAATACGTGATAAAGCTTCTGTCAGAGAGACACTAGCGGGATAATAAAGTATGTTTTGCCACGTTTCAACAAAAGGTATGAATCCGTCCAGTTGCAAGGTGATGCATTTGTTAGCAAAACTGCAAACCCACCTATAAATTGTGAAAC
Organism: Opisthocomus hoazin; assembly: GCF_030867145.1. NCBI lineage: Eukaryota > Metazoa > Chordata > Aves > Opisthocomiformes > Opisthocomidae > Opisthocomus > Opisthocomus hoazin. Next base: position 11,096,493 of record NC_134424.1, on the reverse strand, counting down.
AGCATTTTCAAAGCAGTAGCTCAGAGGGCTTTAAGGTCTTTGCTGCTAGTTGCCTCTAGTTGGTACTCTGGCCAGTATTTTATTCAAAAGGGTTAAAGTGATTCTTGGGCATATTGAGAAAAAAAAAAGTGGGGGAAAGGAATGTGAAGCAAAAATAAGTAATCTTATAAACACAGCAATGCTGAGACTGATACTGGAATCGAATTTTGGTTTCCATGCTTCAAGAAGAATGCCAGTGTATTTGGAGAGAATTCAGAGGACAGCTGCAGAAATGATCCAGGGACTGGAAAATAAGCCTCATGATGTGAGGCTTAAAGGAGCTCAACTTACTCAGCTTATTGAAAAGACAATTGAGAGAGGACTTGATCTTTCTCTAAAAGGACTTGTGAGATTTGCTGACAAAGGCAGAGCATTATCAACTGAGGTTAGACAAATTCTATCTTGAAGTACAGTTTCCTAGCAATGATAATAATTAAACATTGGAATGGTTTACAGGGAAAGGGAAAGGAGCAAACCTTCATCTTAGTCTTTTGAAATAGGCCTGACTCATTTCTTTCTGGAGAAAATATATTGTGGGTTTTGGGTTTGTTTTGTTTTGTTTTTTTTGTTATGATGATAATACTCCTTTCCTGACACTGGAGTTCAAGAATCTTTAAAGATTTTGTACCATGATCAGTTGGCACAAGTTGAGATACATGCACTCTCAGTAAAAGCAAAGATCATGAAATTAAGATGACTTTAGAGGAGAAATAGTTAACCTGGTGCTAGAATACTGCCTTGCATAAGACACAGAAGATGTGAAGGGAACTCTGAAATTTAATGCTTTGTGGCTTGCATCGTTGGAACTCAGTTCTTTCCCATACTGCGTTGCTTCAGATGTTTAAGATACAGTTAAGGCTTTCTGAAAGCCTCTGCAGAGAAGCCCTGATGTAACTGCGTACACTCACTGTATTCAGATGAGCATTTCTGAATTCCAGTTGACCGCAGCAGAAGTCTGGAAATCTTTTTCATCCTTTTTTAGAAACAGTGTTAAAAAAATTGCACAATGGCAAGATGATTACAATTCCTCTGAGAGGCAAAGTAAGCACAAGCTCTCCTGGTAGGCTTCATTCTTAAATTAGTGTAGGGCATTCTCTGTCTCTCACGTTAACTGGGCTTAGTCAGAAAGTTTGTTCGTGGTTGAAACAATATTAAATAATTGTCACAAGCAGTATTCTAATGGCACTTGTTTGCTGGTTTTCGTGCCATCCGAACGAGAGTGCTTTAGCGATTCTGCTCCTCCCTTGCTTTGTAAATTCACCTGGGGAATGGGGTGACTCAGTTTGGTAATGGCTCCAGATCTGCGCTTCTGCTTTTTATTTGCGTTTGCCCATTCCACCACGCCCTCAATGGCTGCCGGGTTTCTGTATTTCCCTAGATTACCTCCTTCCAGATGCCTTGGTGGACACGCAGAGCTCCGAAATCCCCTCTGCACAGGTGGAGCTCTGGACAGCCCTGCCCGAGTGCACCCTGCTCCTTGCCGGCGCGGAGGAGGAATGGAGCTACCTGGGCTACTCTCCTCTTACCTTGTCTCCGGCACGGCTGCATTCCTGCCTCTGCTCTCGTCTCCTCTCCTCCCCTGGGCCCAGCCAGGGAGGAGCCGCGTCGCTCTTGTCTTTGCCGCTGTGCAGTAAGGAAACGCTTCTGTGTCCTGAGGAAGAAGAGGCAGCTCAAAACTCTGTAGCTCTCTGGATGTTGAGCCTATCGATTTGTCACATAAATCGAGCTGTTTTTGAGGTGGAAGAAAGGTTGTCTAGCAACTGCAAGTTTCCTTGCTTTGGGCTAAAGGGATAGCAAACTGCGGAAACGTGTTGGGGCACCACACGGTGTAAAGCAAAGGCCTCCAGCTTCGAGATCTAGCGCAGTAATCCCTGCTGCTCGCCTCGTCCAGGCAGCCCCATCTGTCTTAACCTGCCGAAGTGACTTGCAGACAGTGCTACACGTAAGAGGTTGTGAAGGCTTAGCAGTAAAGAAATCTCCCCCCTTCCTTGCCTTCCCTCTCTGCTGTGTCATCACTGCCCTCTCCCCAGCATCCAGAGGCTGATGGGGACAAACTGCTGATGGAGGGTCATCAGCCTCGTCAGCATGAGCAGCCTCGTGTTTCAACCTCGGGGTTTCATCATGGGGTTGTACACCCCGGTGCTTAGCTGCGTTTGCGATATTCGTGAACACGTCCTCAATATGTTCCTCTGCTCGTGATTCAGCCTTCGGAGAACCCAGCGGTTGTGGCAGTGGATAGCGTTCCGTTGTTGGTGTGTTACAGAACGGCTTGCTCAGCACGGCTTTGGCGTGAGCTCCACTCCGAGTGCTCCTGGCCAGCTGCTTGGTGCCAGGACTCCGGTGTTACCACCCACGGGCAGTTAAGGGGGTCGGTTACAGGGTTGTGCGCCCACAGAGAAGCTCTGCTCTGGAGAAGAATTACTAATTTATCTACCAGTCACCAGAAATAAAGTTGGTTTAAGTAACTTCATTCAGTCACTGGTTGCAGGTTTGTGACTGCTGATTTCTGATCGTCTGCATTTGCTTTGAAAATGCGTTCGACTGGATTATCCACTTTTCATCTTGCTAACAAAAAATGGTCTAGTCAGAAAAGCGACTGTGGCTCTCGGCGCTGTCTGAGCCTTGCGTTTCTTGCCAGCAGTTATGAGGCAGGCGTTTGGGAGCTTCCCAAGTGTCACACCACCTTCTCTGCGGTTGTGAGAGCAAGTCTTCGATTGTCTCGTTTTACAAAAAACTTACTGAAATAACTTGTTAAACCTCACATTCCTTAAAGCCTGATGGTCCAATATGTTGTTTGCTGATGGCTTATTCTGTAAATCTGGCTCCTGTAACATTGCCATTGGGTGAACACCCACCACGCACGGAGGACCCAGCACGCAGAGCCAGGGCGTGCCATGCTGCCAGGTCAGTAGTCCTGCATTTTGAGATCAACACGTAGCTTGCCAGTGCCAAAATGCAATACAGCACGAGGTGGAAGTCAGCCAGAAAAGACTGTAGAGAACGTCTCTTCAACATAATTCAGCACCAGCAAGCGGGTAGAAGCCTCGAAGGGGAAATAAGGCCTTTCGCCTGATACGCTGTCTTTGGGCCTTCGTGGTTGCTCTGCACCACTGTCCTACTGGTTCTGCTCCCTAACAGGTTTTATTCTGGGAAAAGGAGCTCTGCAGGAAATGTGTGAATTTTCTAGGGGTCCTAGAACCATCTTAGATGACCGAGAATGGCATTGGGCACCAGTACCTGGGCAAGTGCCCCAGATGGTGGCACAGATGTCCCTGAGAAGGGGACGTGGTGGGGCAGAGCAGTGAGCTGAGCTGAGCTTTGAAACCTGCCACAATGCTGGAATATTGCTGAAATCCTTATTAACTGTGTGAGATTCACTGGATTTTAATGCCTCTCAGTGATTACATAGCTTAATTAGCAAACGTATCCGACTGTCTTGGTGCGTGCGGTGCAGGTGGCAGGTGTTTTCGTAGCCCGGTTTCCCACTCGAGGCCTGTCGGACAAACCGGTGTTTGTTGGGACGCGGCACAGGAGCATTACATAAGCTTGGAGTAACTTCCTTACAATGCCGAGAAAAATGTATTTGCATGATCTCGAGCCCAGGTGCAAGGCTGTGTAGCTCGCCGGTCGCAAACCACAGAGGCCAGGCTGGATGATGGTGATGGTTCCAGCTGGGGAGGAAGGGTCAAAACAAGCCCTGTACTGGAAAGCAAGGCTGAACCTTCGCCACGGCTCCATAAGTGCCACACTGTGTGACGTTGCCATGGCTGCCCGGGCTGTCCCTGCGTGGTTTCCTGGTGTGGGAGAGCAGGGCCGAGGTTGCCGGCGGGCGGAGAGCTGCCGTACGTGTTTGGGGAGCTCAGGCGTGTGCTGGCAAGCTGCGGTGACGGGAGGATCCCCGGCTGGGAGATCTGAGGCTTTGAGCTCAGTCTCTCCCCCGTCTCTTCCCTCGAACAGATCAGAGGACGAGCTGTGATTTTTGCAGGACTTTTAACCACCCCCCCCCTTTTACTTTTTTCTCGCTATTGTAAGGTCCTTCATTCCGTCTGAAGCCGCGGTCGCACCAGGAGCGAGGTGGCGATGCGAAATGGAGGATCTGGGGGGTCATGGAGGGAGGCCGGGGGCGTCTCGCCGGGTCTGGATGGGCTCCGGCATGTTTTGATCCGAGATGCTTCGGCCGCGTTGCCATCTGCATAGCCTGTGAATAGTTTTCTCTGGCACAGACCTTGTTCCTCAGTGTTGCATCATCTCTGGGAGAAAGGCCAGGTCCGGAGCCCCAGCACAAAGGCTTTCTGAAGCCGATGAAGCTTGTTCTGTGTGCGGAGCATCTATCTCCTTCCTGTCGTCCTTTCCACGGGATTCCTGGAGCGGCCTCCGTCCGAGAGCCCCTTCGTCAGCAGCTGCTTTCTCTCCGCCGCTTCCTGCACACCTGGCTGATGCAACGCCTGCCTTGGGAGCCGCTGCCGGAGTCTGCTCCGGAGCTGGGTTGTTTGCCCCGGCTGGGAGTGGCGGGGCAGGCCGCCTTCATCACGTGGGGGCCTTAAATAGACGTATAAAGGACGTACAGCCAGAGCTGCGAGGCAGGGAGTATTTAGTGGGATTATGGAGAAATCTTTTTTTCCAGTTCGAGGACTGGAGGTTGCAATCCTACTCCTGGCAGCTTGTTTGTGGTTAGCCTTGCACTGGCTGGAACTTCGGGACGCTGCTCCATGCCAGCAAATTCTGCTGATTCCCCTTCTATATTCAGCGACTTCCCGTGACTCTGGACTGTCCGGATTCCCATGGGAACTATAATTCTCGGGGTTTGGATTTGATCCTAGTTATTGCCCGGTATTACTCTGTTTCCCTCTGACCTTGTAAGTGGTGTAGGCTTTTCTCTGAAATCCCTGCAAAACACAATTTCAAGGTCTGAAGGTGTTGGTTTTTTCTTTTTAAAGGGGGGTTGTCTGACAGGCTTTTTAATTTAGGGTTTGTCTGCTTAGGAAGGTTTGATAGTTACGCAGGTACAGCCATTCGTGTGAATACTGTTGCATTCACAAGCAGCAAAACTTAGAACAAAGAAGCACTCTTGTCTGCTAGGATTAAACCAATGTTGTTTACATTATTTAAATTAATCTCGAGTCTTATTTTAACCGTAGCCATTTTCTGATGTAAGGAGGCCTCTTAAATAGAACCTGAGAACACAGGATTTATACAGACAAAGTGTGGTGGACTGAGCAGGGGTGCTTTCCAGTACTGCTGTTACTAGTTGTCTGCTCTGCCCCACTGCAGAAATCTACTGCCCCTATAACAGTATCTAAAAGGGAATATGTATTTTACCTGCTTCTGCTTTTAGTCCAGTCGTCTTGGCGTCAGCTGCACTGGATGAGACATGGCAGCGTTTCCTTCCTGCCAGCTGTTTTGGCAAAGGCTTAGAGGGGACAGTCGCAGCAGTAACTTCAACTGCCACAGCTGGATTCACTGGAGGTTAGTTGTCAAGCCCTTAATCTCAGACTGTCAGTTCTGAACCATTTTGTTTGCATTTTCTTATTTTTGTGACATACAGACATTTGACTGTTCTCCTTCACCCCATGGGAAAAGAGAGTGGCTATCTCAGAGTATAGAACCAGCACAATAGTGAGGATGTGTTGTTCCTCTCGCTGCAGACTATTTTTCCCTCACAACTGCCCTGAATCAAAAGTTTGTAGAAGTGTAGAATTCTCTCCTGTTTAATTTATTTTGGTAATTTTTGTATCATCGTATGTGTGGGGTCTCATGTGTAATTAATAATTTTTTTTTCTCTTATATTGCTGTATATCTTTCAGAAAAGAATAGAAAACAATATTTGCAAAAATAAAAGTGTTTTTGGGGGTCACCTTCCTTTCATTTTTGAAAACATGCTTCTAAGTGTCTTCACCAACGACTTGTTACGCTGTGAGGTAGAGGCAATGTAAAACAATGTTTCTAGCATAAAAAGGGACCAAGAATTATTCTTTCTGAGTCTATGGGATTTTTCTGAATTTCTCCATTATTACCATTATTCTTGAAGTTTCAATTTGAGGAATGACATTTTTAAGGTGTTACGATTTGATATAGGTTGCTAGACTTTCAAAGTATTTTTTCTGTGAGGTTTTCTTGAAGACATCCTCTGTTTATGGTACGAGGACTTTGATACGAAGTTCTCGGTTGGTGTAGTCCTTTTCCCTTTACGTTGAGGTTGTTATTCTTTTCAGACATCTCTGTCGCCGTCCTGCTCAGCAGACTGCGTGTGCAGCCCCCGCAGATGCAGCTAGGTCCCCGCTCGTCAGTGTGGGGTGCAGGCAAAGTTTCCCAGTGTCTGCCTGCCACCTCTCCGTGCCAACATACCTCAGAATAATTTGGTCTACCGTGGATCACTGCTACTCTGTAATTTGCTTGCCCTTGCTAATTTGGCATGTATTTGTCTATGGAATTATCCTTATGCATGACTCTTCAACCAATTTAAAGTCGATATAAATTAAACTTTCCAGTAAGGTTCTGTGATGCAAGTTAGATGTCTTAAGAAAGTCCAAACAAACCCTTGTCTGACGTCTCCATCTCCAGATTGTATTGGACTGCAAAGAATGTGGTTGAATTGTCCGGTAGAAGGTATTTCTGGGAGCAAAGTCTTATCCGCCCTTCCTTAATCTCTTATTAAATTTTTCTTCTATATCTTATCACAATACCTGAAATCCTTAGTATTTCCAAAAGAAAAAAGTAAGATTTTTTTTTTTGTCTGCAAAACAAAGAGGTTTTGCATAACTTCTTGACTGCTGAAGCAGCAGCAAAGTTTTGAGATTGTTCTTTTTGCTTTCCTGAGTACTCTCTGCAGTCTTGGGTCAGTTGCTGAGAATACTTCACTATGCATTTCATAACTTCTCTGCTTGGTGGTTTAATTTCTTTCAGTTGCTCGCTGTCATCGTTTGTAGTCCCTTAGGGTGTAGTTTGCAGAGGAGTTTTAACTGAAATTGATGTTTTCTTCGTCGGATGAAATGATGGAATCCCATGGATGGACATGATGAAAATTGCCTTAAAAAAGCTTAAACCTAGTTTAAGTAAATTTAATCAAGATTGTTAGTTTCCAGCTGTTTACCAAATTTTGTCAAAATCCGTTTAATTTCTTCTACCTCAGTTTTAAACGTGGCTTACACTTCAGCCTTCAGTGAACTGCTGTATCATGCTGACTTTAGCTAAGTAGGTGTATTCATAGGCATGTGTTGAGGTAGTGTCTAGTGCTGCCATAAAGTACTTTAAGGGTAATGGGAGTTGTTAATATGATTTCATATCTTGTGTGGGACAGCTTGACTGATACATAGGCCCACGGATACCAGAAGCTGTTGAAACCACGCATGTCGTGAAAGCAGCAGTCTCACCTTTCCCCCATCCTTGGCTCCAGGTCTTGTGCAGCACAGTGAGCAGGATCAGGTCTTGCTGGGTTGCTGTGTTTTAACACACTTAGCAATTTTAAAATGTTGTTATTCTTGTTCTAAGAGCTTGTTGGTGCTGTATCATGGTTCTCCAGATCCCAGAGAGCAAGATGAACTCTGAACCAAATGTATACATTTCTTTTTGCGTATAGTCACTTATCTATAAAACGAGAGAGAGTCTTAAGAAAGCTCTAAGACAGGTCTTTAACCATTGCACTATATTTGTCAATAATTTTGGTATTACAGTATGCGTGTGTAGCTAGTAATGAATACTTGTGTTGTCTGTTATTTTGACCCTTTCTGTTGTACACTAGGATGGACTTCTCCCAGCCCCTGTGGGATGGATGGATGGATTGCTGTCTTGCGTTGTCAGTCAGCTAGCAGATGATATATGGTACTAATGATGATAGTAAATGCTCATGTCAATATGTCATTTTTTAAAACTGGCACAGTTGTGTCCTTGCTGCTTAGTGAAACCAGCTTGTTTTCAGAGCAGAGCTAAGCATTTATATTGGTAGATCAAGGCACAGTTCAAGTACTTTTAGGAATCTATATGTTTCAGAAGAAGTTGGAGCTAAATGACTGAAGGATTTGTGTGCTCTGCCCCTGCCTCTGTGCAGGTGTCCTTACAGAATAGCACATCGGAAATTCTGGGAATTCGATATAATTTTTTTGACCTAGCTGTTTTAAATGCAAAAACCCTTGATCTGAATCTGCACTGAAGGTGCTTGCCCTTCTGTCATCTGCCCTTGACAGGAGGTGTGCTGGAAAGAACAGACAGTGCTTGCTCGGACGCAGGGGGACTGCATGCATGTTTGGGTGGCACCAGCTGATGAGGCAGGGTGTTTCAGCATGGTAACTGAAGCACTTTGTGTTTACATTAGATGTCCCATAGACTTCTGGCTATTCTGAAATTTACAGGGGAAAAGATGAATGAATCGGATCCATAAGCCTGCTAACGCTTTTTCTACTGCTCCACTTGCAGAGAGATTTGCTGCTGATGCAAATGGCAACGTAAGTATGAACTGGTCAGAATTTGCTGGCTCTGTCCCAAATGAGGTTGATGGAGAGAATGCCAAGGAAGGCTGCATGGCAGAGCTGCTATTTCCAGTTTGCCACCAGCTCTGGCCTATGGCAGCGTGAGATGCAGGAGAAAGACGTGCTTTGAATTTTGTGACTGGTAATGGCTTGGGAGTGTAAAGATGCACATCTCATTATAGATGGAGCTTGTTATATGTAGGTGACCTGCAGGCCTGTTGCTGAGCGCGAAGAGGAGGATGGCGGTGATCATCTGGGTGCTAGCAATCCTGGGTTGTCAAAAAGTCATGGGTCTGCATCCAGTTTTGGGAATTCAGTGGAGGCATGAGCAGTGGTGGAGGAAGCGCTTGTTTGTCCTTTGCTTTCTCTGAACAGGAGGTGTGTGAGAAGTGGCCGTTGTCAGCGCAGGCAGAGGGGATTTCCCTGTCCTCCCTCCCCAGGCACACGTGTTGCAGTTGTAGACAATCCTGCGCGGTGTGTTTTGTACCAGCATTACCTTCTTGTCGTTCTTGGCAGCCGTGAGACTCTGGATGCACAAAGTTAAAACATTTCAAGTCCTCTGTAGACACGGACTCACGGATGCATGCTGGGGAAAACCAGGCTGGATCTCCCTGTCCTCCCCCCGCTTGGTGCCTGCTTTCCCCTTGAGCCATGGCCATGGGAGTGTGCGTGGGGAGCTCTCCCCACCCCGAGGTTGTCTCACACTGCCCAAGCAGCACCCGGTGGTGGGTGAGCCTGGGCATCTGAGTTCAGATAACGAGTGCAGTTTGTGAGGCTGTGCCCAGGGTTTTTGTCCAGGGGTGAATTTTTCACGGCTCTCACAAATATTTCTGTAGAGTCTGTCACCGGGTGTCGCACACCGTGGGTGCCCAGAGGTGTCTGAGACCAGGGCGCTGGTGAGAAGGGGAACGGCCACTGCTTGACGGGGGAAGCTCTAGCGAGCTGCTTGACTGACTGTGCTAGCTTCTCACTGTTAATACTGACTTTTAACACCGCAAGTAATGAAGAGAGTTTCCAGCAGTAAATTTTCTGCATCTGTTTTATTTGTAACATGGATGGCAGTGGTTGTGGAAGAGAGCCAGTGCAGCGCTGCGGCTGTTGCATCCTAAATAGAGTTTCAAAAATACATTTGCTTTTACAGCAGGTGTTGGCTAACCTTCACTGGGCCGGCTTAGATTTATTGCAGTCCTTTCCGTCAGTACAGGATGTTACCTGAAATAATTGAATAGCATACATTTACATCTTAGCTAAATGTATGGATTTGGTCTGAAGGTGGGTGAGTCGCTCGGTGTGTGACCTGTGCTGTGTGAGAATCGGGGATGCCAGCGCTGGGGTGGCTGTGTGGGTGGATGCTCATCTGGGCTGTTTTGATGGTGTTGGGGAAGACCAGGTGTCTTTATACTGGTATGACTGGTTAAGGAGGCAAGGAGAGTAGATGCAAAACGTGGGAAAAAGAAATATATCTTTAAATCCTCCATTTTCAAAACCAGCTAAGTATTGTTTACCTCTTAGGCCATCAAAATTCCTGTTTCCATTTGATTTCAAGAATTGTATCGTTATGGAGATAGGTTTGTGCTCTGGTCTGAAGCTCGTCAAATTTGCATTAAGACTTTGAATTTTAGGAAAACTTGTCCCAGAGCCACTGGAGAGAACTTGGTGCCGCTTTTTTCTCTGATACATCTGTATATTTTGGGGGGGGAGAGGTAGGAAGGAGCTTGGGGTTGTATCCACGGGAAATTAGCCAGTCAACGGGTGGACATTTTGATCTCAACCCCAGTATTTTCTGGGCAGGCGAATGTTTTGGGTGTTGCCAGGCCAAGTTTCATGAAGACCAGACTGCAATCTAGCCCGAAGGTGATGTGGTCTTGGACAGCACTTGAGATTGGTCTCAGCAATTCATTTTGAATGTTACATTGTCAGAGTTGAAAGTACACATAAAACAGCAGCAACAAACAGCACAATCTGAGCATGGGTGATGGTTGGGCAAGTACTGCTGGGTCGACACAAAAGCGACTGGACTGGAATTCGCTTTGTCTAACCTTTCCGTTTTGTATTTCATGTTTCTCCAGTAATCTCTTACCAAAAGCGGGAGTTACCAAACCGTTTCAGTGCAAGAGTGTTTGTACAGTATTGGTGGCAAAAGTCCTCTGTAGTCACAGACTGAAATGGCTGAAAACTTGTCCCAGTTACCCCAGGACTGATCAGATACCCTGTGACTCAAGTCCAGAAGCCACACCTGAAATCCTTTGGTTCTGCTGAGTCACGAGCAGGCAGGAGGCTGGAATTCGTCCTGATGAAATCTCGGGCTGCTGCCAACTGGGTATGGTTGTGGCAAAGGCAAGAGATCAATGGGGGGGGAAATCTAAGCACATATTTTAAAGGGGGGGAAGGCAGATGGACTTTTCAGTGTCACTTAAAAGGGAAGGGTGCTCAGACACTTGAGAAACTTGTCCCATTTCTTTTAACCTTGTGCCAGAGTTTTATGTGACTCTGGGTTGAAGGAGGGATTGATGTCTGTAGCTTTTAGCTATATTTTGGCTGCGGTTTGTCTCATCTAGTGTCAGTGCAGAAATCACAATTCTGTCACAAACGTGAGAAAGGGTAAATGAGGCAATTCCTAAAGGTCCTTTTATTTTTCTTTTAATTTTTCAAAAAAAACAACCTCAAGGACACCTGCGCTGTGTTGGGTTTGAGCTGCTTGTGAGCGTAGTCCTACCTGTTTTCTGTTTCATCTCCCACCTCCCCACGAGACCGTTGCTTTGGGGCATAACAGGGAATTGCCACAGACCACTCGGAAATCTTTACGTGCTACTGCTGTAATTCCCTGCATGTCTGTCATGCTATCAGAAAGATTTCTCGTGGGGATGTATACCGAGGAAGGAAAGTATTTCCTTGTGCTAAGAGAGGTGGCCTTTTAAGATAGGAAGAGGCAATATAGCGTGTGGCCTTTAAACTTTCCGTCTCTCTCACTCTTTTTTCATTTGCCCTTGTAGTGAGTGTGTGGTTTTGTGTTTCTGGGGTTTTTTTTTGTGTGTTAAACAATGGCTGGACTATCATTTCCAAAGGCAGTTCCCTGTGAGAAATTGGCTCCCCACAGGAACCCTTGGCTGGCGGCCTCCTTTGCTGGCAGAGCCCCCAGATGCCGGGGAGCATGTGATGGCCGGCTGCGAGCGCAGGGTGGCTCGGCCGCGCTGCCGGAGCCGGCGAGAGGCTGCGGAAAGTTAGGCAAGGCTGCCTTTACTGTTTAACGTGTGGAGAGGGTGGCTAAATCGTTACAGTTTTTCTCTGCTTTTGGAGCTACCTTTGCTACGTGCGGAAATGCAGCCTTGCTCTGTATCATGGGGGTTTTCTTTTGAGCTGCGGAGAATAATCGCTCCTTCATGAGTGTCTGTGTTATTGAGGTTATTTACATAATGAGGAGCTGATCCCGTTTTACCTCTGTCCACCATCCAGCCCTTGGAAGTTTGCGTTCCTGGGTGGTTTGTCTCACTGCGTTAGCGAAAAGGTCGGCAGGGAAGGTGGAGCCGGGCACGGGTTTGCTGTGGCTGTGCCCCGGGATGCCGCCGTGGCTCGCCCCGGCTCCCCACGCCAACGGCCCCGCCGTGTTTCTCATCAGAGCGGCCTCTGCGCGAGCTCCCAGGCGTCTGACGTGGCTCTGCCGCGGGGAGGTGTCAGCTGGGATTTCGGAAAGTCGGGCCCCGCTGCATCAGGGCTCGCCGGGCTGGGCGATCGGTGCGGGATCCGAGGGGAGGCCATCGGGGCCGCGGGGACAGCCGCGCTGCCGGTCGCGCTCGCCCATTGCCGAGTGCCCAATGGATGCACACACAAGATGATCTCGAGCGAGAGGTTTCGGCTCGGTCCGTCTCGGCTCCGTCTCATTGTCCTCCCAGACGGGGCTTTGGCTGCAGCTGGTTTGGGGCAGGAGATGCTGGTGGAGGGCTGTGGGTGATAGGTGACAGCTGCTGCTTATACGCAGAAGGAGCTAATAGATTGCTTATCTGATAATTAGTCTAAGTTTAGTTGGGGGAGGGGGGAACTGTCATTATCGGCTTTATGGCGGAGCAGCTCACTGCATGTCAATCCAAGACTGTGGAAAAAAACCAAACCAACAGACAAAAAAACCCACCAAACTGCTACCAGCTACCTCTTCCCTGGCCCCACATATGACCATGAATTAAAAATGATGCGGCGTGTCACTGACGGAAATCTATTTCTACTTTTGTTTTGCTGTGAAAGCCTGCTTTAGGGGTATGCAGGGAGACCTCATCCTGTGACAGAGATGCAATGCTTTGTTTCTACCCCGCTAGGTTTCCTCATGTCCGTGACGTGTTGGCCGAGGCTCTGCGGCTCCTCTCCGCCCTCGGAGCGGCCAGTCGCTGCCCTCTGGACTCCGTGATCCCCGACGGGCGTCATGAGCATTGCAATCCCTCTGGGAGTCACCACACCAGATACATCCTACTCCGACATGGCTGCAGGATCGGAGTGAGTGTTACCCCACGGAGGAGGAGAAGGAGGAGGGGAGGGGGTCCGATGGCTGCCCTGGAGCAGGGCTGCAGGATCGGTGCTGGTGCTTTCTCCACTTGGGAGAGAGGGGGTGGTGGTCCATTGGCTGCGGGAGAGGTGAATGCAGAGGCAGACTCTGAGTCGTTAACAAATGCAGTGTTACAGAAATTGGTGAGTTTGACAGAGGAGATGGGGAAAAGGAGAATTCCAACAGTATGAGGCACTCAACCATGGGTTTTACATCAGCTTGGCTAGTAAGTCTATACTCAAGTGCAGGCAGTGGTGTGTTTGCTGTACCCATGCTTGACATGGGCAAGGTACGAGCCAGCTCCTTTTCCAAAAGCTGTGTGAGATGAGGGATGAGCGTGCTGAGCCTCCCTCTCAGTAAAGCCTACTATCTCGGACTCAGTACCAATCTTACACGACTGATTTCTGGAACCCTTTGGAGCTTGGCCAGAGATGTGAGAGAGCATCAGCCTGTGCAGACACCTTTATTTTGTTTCTGCCTCTGAGCAGGTTGCAAGAAACGTGCCTCAGTGGGCAAGCCTTCAGGGTCCCCACCACAGGAACCTGCGCAGGCCTCTCTCCACAGTCCCATCTCTGAGGCCTGTTGGAGAGGACTTTCCATTTCTTTTAAAAGACTCTGCTTCTGCAGGAGTCAGGCACATTTCAAATCCAGAAAATATTGCATTGTGACTTTTTCTTAAAACCCTTGTTAGAATGTTGCTCAGATGAGTACTGTGTTTTTGTCGGAGGTGAGAGGGAGGGCTTCTGTTATTTCTGTGTGGTTCTACCTCCTGCTTTCCTGCGTCCTTCTTTGAAATACGGACTGCAGCATCTCTTTACAAGAATTTACGAAGGGCGTTTTGGAGATACATTTCCCCCATGTATTATTTAAAGGTACCTGCTGTGCAAATACCTACGTGTCATATTGATCAGTGTAGACAAGATATTGTTCCAGACTCTTAATAATTTTGAGCTGTAAGAGCAAGGGCTAGGGGATGAATAATTGTTTTCCCCTTCCATCTTGCCCTAATTTGACTATGCACAGAGTTTGACTACACAGTCGCACTCACTGCAAGACTGCTAATGCACTTTTTTGTCTGTGTTGGCACTGGCCCCATTCTAGGCATTCTTTTTTGTGATGCTTCATTCCATCCCAAAGCCCATATTTTTGCATGTTGTTTTTAAACAGGGAGTCAGAATCTAGTAAGTCACTCATCTGCAGTGGGTATATGATCCTTCACTTTTCAAGATTTAACATTGAGTATTGCTTGTCACCATGCTTCTCCCACACCAGCACTTTAAAGACTCAACACTCAGGAATTTTAAACTGTTTATGACAGGAGAAGGAGTGCTAAATAGTTTACTCATGTACAGGCAGTTTGCTTTCAGAGCTGAACGTGGTAGAGAGCCAGATGTATCTACGCATGTCTCTTGTAACATTTAAATATCAAAAAGACTGTCTGTAAACCTCCTGCAAAGCATTTTCTTTTTCCATGGTTGTGAGAAATTTGTAGGTCCAACTTGAGGCTAGGCTGGAGTGCTTTGAAAAAAGGCTTTTGAAGATTTCTGAATTGGTTTCTCTGTTTTCTAAAAATTGGGGAAGCCAGGACTTTATTCTCCAGGCTTTGCATCGATGCACTGTTACTTACTGCTGAAGTGTCCTTTGTGAGTCTGTTCAAAGTTAAGGCTATCCTCCACTTCTCCTTTGAAACTCTGCTAGTTTGGTGTGTGAACTCGGGGGTACCTGAGCGTCTTGTCTTTTGTAAGGGATTGATTTCAAAGACGTGCTGCATCGTGAAGGCAGGGGGAAGGTAAAAGGAGAACTAGCTGGCCCTCTTTTCAGGCTGAGCTTTAGCATCTTCCCCGGCCTCTGATACAGAGGGGAGGTGAAAATGCTGAAGGGTGTTTGTGTTCATCTGAGGGTGGCGTGGAGTCTGCAGAGTAGTTTTGCTGTGTTAATCTGACTGTGTGTTGGAAGTTGTTGAAGCTGCTTGGCGGGCTGCTGCTGAGGAAGCATGGGCCCAGCGTTGTTGCCCCTGGACACCGTTGCACCAACAGTCTTGAAGTTTTATTGCTAATGCTTGCAGCAGCATTGCTAGTATTCCAGGCTGACTGTAGCTAGGTACGAGGGTGACTTGGACAGAGGACGGATGGATCTGCTGCTTAGTCTGTTCAGGCTCTTTTCCTTCTGATATTGTTTCTGAAAATGTGATTAAACCTGGATGGATTTAACTCTGTACCAGTCTGGAAGTCCTAAAGGACTGTTGCAAAGATCCAGTGGCACGGTGTCTTTTCTGAAGAAGTATATCCTCTGAGAGGTATTGCCACTTATGTCTCCCGCTTTTTTGACAATTTAGGTGGTTGTAGTTACATTGAAAACTAACTGAATTTATTACGTCACGTGCCTAAATCCTGAGCTACAGAAGTGGGGTTTGCATAGTTTTAGGCCTTCTACTTTCTGCAGTTCTTTGTACCATAAATTATGGCTCCTTTATGTTGCAAAGACAGATCCACCTTAGTCCAGGATAAGCCAGCAGCTCAGAAGGCAAGTGCGTTGGAGAGCATATCAGGTTTGGTGCCAGGGTGGGGCAAACTTCAGTGCAGCAGAGGTTTCAAGAGCTAATGGGAAGTCCAAAGGGCAGAGGGGTTACTGTCCTTGGGTGGTGCCTAAACGCTGCCCCTCGCGCGACTGCTGGCCATTGGTGTTTGAGTACTGCCTGATTCATATATAGGACCCACTGAGAATCCTGCAGGATCTCACCAGAGCAGCAGAGGTCCAAGGTAAAGTTTTCCTCTCCTGTATTTTTCTTTCCTGCTTACTCAGCTCCCTGCTAAAATTTTGAAGAAGATTTCAGCTGCAGACATGATTCAGTAGTATTCTGCTGTATTCTGCTGTGGGCCCTGCTTCTAATCTGTGCAGAGGTTAGCTGACTTGTATCTCCTGCGTGTAACAGACAGTGTGTTTCCTTGCTGGTATTCTGTCTGTAGCCTCATTATCTAATATTCCCTGCATTGAATTGCAGCTGTCCCTTCTCTGAGTAGGGTTTCTGCAGCTTTCTGCTGAGGAATATACCTTTCATTTTTCGCTGCTTTTTTTCACCACCCTGTGGTGGAAGAGTGCATTGTACCTCAGCAGCAATTTCCCTGTTCAACGTATTGCACATCATGTCGGTGCGTAGAAAGCACAGGGCGAATCTGATTTGCCTGCGGCCACGGTCTGTCCAGGTCGTGAATTTTGTTGCCTCTTTGTAGCAGGAATCTCTAGCTGCTGGTCATTGGTGGCAGGGTAGCTGCAGGTTTCATGCAGACTTTGTCACAGGACATTGGGCTTGGCTAGCTGTTAGTATCCGAGGGAGAGAGAACAAGCACCGATGCAGGAAAGCTGCTTAGCTGCTGTTTGAAATCAGCTGTAGCAGAGATAACATGGCAGTACTGTTCAGTGGCTTTGAGGTTAGGCTGGCTGAGTTCAGATGTGAATGCTGAATTAGACCCAACTTCCTCAACTATAAGGAAGCCGAGCTTCTTACATGCTAATTATCTTTTTGACTTCCCAGATTGAGACCCAGTTTAATGAGTTATCCAGGGTGGCCCTTAGTTGCTTCCCTCTGTTGAAAGCAGGTTCATCCTGTACAACTTCTGCACACATGATGCCTGGTGAAGCGCATAATAACACCTCGATTTCGTGAAGTTTCTGCATTTTGAGCTCATGTGCTGGATAGAAAAGAACAGTGAACTACTGGCACTGAAAAAATGATGTTATATTGATGGGTTTTACTTCTGGCCCTTTCTGCAGCCCAGAGTCTGTGGAAGCTAGTCCAGCTGTCAGTGAGAAGAATGTGTACTCCAGCCACGGCTATGGGGCCACCCAGAAACACAGCTATCGCGGGCTGCCTTACGCAGTGAGTACTCTCTCTGCAGTGAATCAGCTCTTTACTGTCTGCTTTACTCGTTTCTCCTTGTGCCGTAGTTCTTTGCCTGTTAAGCCTTAGGAGTTTTGGCTTGTTTATTAGGGAACACAGGGTTGCAGCTGAGTTTTGCCATACATTTTGTATTTGTGTGTTTATTGTTTGTGAATTCTTGCATACTCTATAGCAAGCTTTACTAGTGTTCTAGGTGACAATTTTTTTTAACTGAATGAAGTGTGAATATATATGAATGTGTAATATTTTCATGTTGGTAATTTTATGCCCCTTTTGGTTTATTGTGCACTATTCGTACTTTTTTCAACCATGCAGATTTTCATATTGGTAACTTATAACTATGAAAAATGAGGAACAGTCAGGAAGAGTGGAAACATGGCTTGAAACTATGGGATGAACAGGGTGTCACAGAATCATTGAGGTTGGAAGGGGCCTCTTGAGAATGAGTATTTCGACCCCCCTGCTCAAGTTGACTCTGCTTGAGCAGGTTGCCCAGGACCGTGTCCGGTTGGGTTTTGAATGTCTCAACAGACAGGAACTCCACGACGTCTCTGGGCAACCAGTTCCAGTGTTTGACCACTGATGTCATCTCAGATTATTAGCAGTACAACAGTTAATGTCGAAATAGCCTAGTTGTTTTCATGGGTTTTGAAATAGGAATTTAATTCATTGGTGCAGAGGAAAACCATTCACATCTTTCAGAGCTATTGCTTTACCTTCTTGGTAGATTGAGGAATTCAGACTACTGTTTTACACCAGATGTTAGATATTAACCTGGGAACTGTGGATTTGGGACTTCAGTTTCTAGGCATCATATCTTCACTTTAAAAGTAGTACCGCAAATACTCGTTTTCAGGATCATAATTATGGAGCCCCTCCTCCTCCAACACCACCAGCCTCTCCTCCTGTCCAGACCATTATACCTCGTGCAGAACTGAATGGCCTGCACTCACCTGATGAGGAGAACTCCGGTGACAGCGAGAGCTCCTCAGAAGGAGAATCAATCCCTACTTGGTGCCACTGCAGTGTTTCCCAAGATGGTTTCCTCCTCAAGTGTGAAAAGTGCAGGTAAGCTTTGGTGCAGTGCAGATCTGGACTGCTCCTGGTGTTGACTTCTCATACTGAACCGTGTCACGTTTGGGCTGTGGGACGAAATTCCTTTTGATAACCGGAGCGTTCTTTCCAGTGCTTTACCTAGTATTGACCCTCCTCCTTTGCGTTGTCAGCCTGACAAGTGTTGGTGGCACCAGGAGTGGAGATGAGGATGTTAAATCGATGTTCTTATCATCCTGGGCCCCACTGAGGGCACGCATCTTGTGACATCCTGTTGAATTTCAAGTGACTTTACTCCTACAAACCAGCTTCAATTGTGCATTCTCCTTTGGCAGAGGAATGAGCAGGGGGAAGGTGATCAGACTCCGCCGTCGGAAGCAGGACAACGTGTCAGGTGAGCTTGAGGTTGTAATTCTGATAACAGTGACTTTTGCTTTCTTTCTACAAGACCTTTGTCTTTTGGCTGCTATAATCATCTAACTGTGATCGGTGCCTGCTAATGTTCTTTGCCTCCCAGTCACTGGGATTTTCTCCTCTCCTCCTGCCTCACTTCAGTTAGCTCTTGGGAAAATCAGAGTATCTTGTGAACAGAAAAGGGAAAAGTTCATCAGTGCCATTCCATGAGATATCAGAAGTTTGGGAGACCTGTTCCTGGTTCGGGTGGGAAAACTGAGGTGGTATAATTTTCTCAGGAAAGAGCTATGCAGGGTCATCAAGTTGTCTTGATAAAAATGGACATAAGGGTAAGCTGTGCTCTCTGGGATGAATAGAAACGTTGCTAACAAAGCACTCCTCTCTGTAGGTGGGGACAGCAGTGCAACTGAGAGCTGGGATGAAGAACTATCTCCCTCTACAGTGCTGTACACAGCTACCCAGCACACCCCTACAAGCATCACGTTGACTGTCAACCGTGTCCGTAGAAGCAAACCTAAGAAGAGGAAGAGGAGTACAGAAAAAGCTCGCACTGCTCCGAAGGCCAAAAAGATCAAGGTGTGTGGAGTGAGACAAGGTTGCTTCAGTTCCTGCCAAGTGCTGTGTGGAGTATTGTTGAGACCCGGTTGAAAAGCTGGCGGTAGACAAGAAACTTTTGTCTCGTCAGGAATTTCTTGTTCTGGTGTAATAGTGCGACGCTTTGTATTTGTGACCTGCCAGAGTACGTGGCTGTTGGTTTAAAAATGACCTTATTGGAACTCCGCCCTTATTTCCCAACGCTGTCCATTCATGCTCAGAACTTGGATTAATTGAATCCAAATATATTTTCCCTTCTGCTCTATTAGGATTTGAGGAAATAGCTTTTGGAGTGTGTCTGTTTGTGGCAAAAGGGCAGTCTG
Source organism: Opisthocomus hoazin (assembly GCF_030867145.1). Lineage (NCBI taxonomy): Eukaryota > Metazoa > Chordata > Aves > Opisthocomiformes > Opisthocomidae > Opisthocomus > Opisthocomus hoazin. Next base: position 11,077,179 of record NC_134424.1, on the reverse strand, counting down.
TGAATGGGATGAAAAATGCAGGGAGCATGGCACTTCTTAGTAGGCTATGTTAAGGAATCTGGGCTGCAGAGCTGCTTGGCACTGTTCTTCAGGGACAGAGATAGTGCCTGTGTGGCAATCTATGTAGATAGTGATGAACATTTGTTGAGGGATGACTTTACTGTCTTGTTTGTGAGGGTTTGGAGACTGAAATAATTTTGAATTGCTTATAATGGAATACAAGTGTGTGAGCGGCTGGTTCTTTCTCGTCATCTGCTAGCTTTACCGTGATTTTCCCCAGGTTAGGTTTCCCTTGAAGTTCTTCTGGGAGGCAGTGATGAAATGAAAGACCTGGGGCAGGAGCCATGTGAGGTCTTCAGGTTTTTTGTTGTGAACCAGCGTGATACTGTTGCCGACCCTTTCTTCTGTCAAAGCAAGCGGAGTTAGATGGGACAGTTCTGGTTTTGCTCTTGAGATTTTTGCTAAGTGTGAGGCAGGCCTTTTTAGTTCAGAAGTCCTGGCCATCAAGCTTTTCAGCAATTTCCACTGGATTTGTATTGCAGAGTCTAGTTGTTCAAGTCCATTGCTTTTGTGTAATTCTTCCTGTAATTCTTCCTGTAATTCTTGCCATCTTTTGTTAAGGGTTGGTCTGTTGGAGTAAGATCTAGTGTGGTTCTGGGACGCTAATTCTGAGGAAACATATAATACTTTTGTTTTTTTCTCTCTCTCTACTTGTTTTGGGGGACAGGCCTTTCGAGAGGGCTCACGGAAGTCTCTGAGGATGAAGGTGAGTAGAACTGAAAATGCTCTGTGATGGTGGTGGGGTTTCTGCCCTGTATTTTGTGCCTCTGGGGATTTTCTGATTGTGGGACCAGCCTCAGAATAATCCCAAGCCTTACCACGCACACACGCAGGCCTATTAAAAAGGGTATTACAGGAATTGCCCTTGAACCTTGCTTTTGCTGCAGATGGCTTTCTGTAAGGTAGTGTCATCCATTTCCAAGAGATACGAGTGATTCATGACACTTGGGAGTGGGGTGTTTGATGTAAGGAGTGTAGAACTGGTTGTGGCCACTCTTCTGTGAGGTCAGTTGTCATTAGATTGCATCCAAGCTATTTCAAGCTTGGCCATCAAAGTAGTACACAAGTTTAATGTTGGGAGTCCCTAGCAACATTGCATTGTTTCTCTCCACATCCTCTTACTAGCGATGGATGGGACGATGTATTTATCTCTGACTTTCTGCAATACTGGTAGGTGTAGCTATCTGAAATAAAGTTTATTTGACAAAAAAGGAGACTTACACTTTGAGCTAGACATGTTCCTAGAAACACAAGAGGTGCCTTAAAGTTCCCTCAATTCCATCTGACCCCAGTACTGTAGCTGGCTGTGGCTTCTAGCAGGTGGCTCAGAGGAAATAGGACAGCCCTGTGGTGTGTGTGTCTGTCTGTGTGCACCTATCTCCATAATATGTGCATGCCATGAGAAGGGTAAAAATACTTTAAAACTTCTAGTATATAGTAGGAAAATAGTGATTGTTCTTCAGTGGTCCTTGTCACTAATACCTCAATGTCGCATATGTCTCAGTCCCTTATGAAGCCAGTTTAGTTACTGACCTCTGGAATATTATTTGTTGATTTATTTCCAACTATTGTCAAGAAAAGAACGAAGCTTAATATTTTTTTTTCTCCTACCAGCTTCTTTTTTCCCCTCCCTTACAAGATGGTATAAACGGATTACCTGATTTTGCCCTTTTCTTCACACTGCTTAGGACTTGCACTTGTAACTCTCTGGGTGTTAGCTTGTGCTCTACATTCAGTTTCTTGAAACCCTGATGACCATTTAGGTAGAAGGTTCAGAAGTATTTTTGGATCAGTCACTGCAAAAATTGAGACGCAGTGAGCATCATCTAGCATTACGTTGGACATGAATGGGTTGACTGTAGGACAAGCTTGCATGAGATTTATTTGCCTTTGTGTGTTCTGTTCCTTTGGTTTTTTAATCTACTTAATTATTTTTCCAAAGTGACTTAAACATTTTTGGGCCATGTACTAGCTTAATTTTCTTGTATGTAGCAGTGCTGGGTACCAACTCTCCAGAGGTCTTAGTCCTGCACAGAGTTCCCTGCAGACTGATAAGTGACACGATTGTGCAGTAGTGTGGATGCAGGTTCTGAAAAAGGTGTCCTCATAACTGACACTTTCTTAGCTTGGAACAGATTTGCCTTTTTTTGCAGCATATGCATATCCTCAGAGCACTGCGGATAGGTTTTTCCCATGGTGTACTAGCCATTTACTCTTTGCTGTTTGGTGCAGAATTCTCCTTCTGAAGCACACGCCTTGGATGAAAACACAGCTGAAGGCTGGGAGAATCGAATACGACTGTGGACAGATCAGTACGAAGAAGCCTTTACTAACCAGTACAGTGCTGATGTACAGAACTTGTTGGAGCGTCATCTAAACTCTAATAAAGACTATGTGGGCAAAACTGCTATGCTGGACACAATCAACAAAACAGAGTTGGCCTGCAATAATACAGTTATTGGGTCCCAGATGCAGGTAAGAACCATTGTGACAGAAGTGGGGTAGGTCAGGTCCTCCGGTTTCTAGACATAAGGTGGGGCCTTGGGTGAGCAATATCGTAGCTGGCCATATAATTTCAGACCAATGGGCATAGATTTTATGTAATAGGGAACAGAAGACATGCCAATACGAAGACAGATTCAGAAACACTCACATTGAACCAATCAGTGTTGCGAAGCTGGGGATATTTTGTACAGTTCTGTGATACGGTTCACAGACGTTTTACCATAAATACTTCTGGTCACTGAATGGCTTAAGGCAGAACCAGATCTATCACTTGCTGGAGATAGGAAATTTCCCACTTTCCAGCTCAGTTTTCCTGTCCTTTTTTTTCTTTTTTTTTTTTTTTTCCACCTCTGGCTCAGGTTGTGTGGAAAGCTATTTTAAAGAACTGTTTGACATTATTTCAATATTGTGGATCATTATTTGGGCTCTGATAACTTTCTAATACTGCACAACTACAACTGATTTTAGGGAATTGTCTCTCCCTAACTTTTCTCTACTGAGATGCATGAGGATTGGTGTCTTGCCAGCTGTATGGAGTGCTTGTAGACAAGGAGAAACAGGAAAAATCCGGATATGTTTTTTGTGGTGTATGTCCTCCCCTCTACTCTTCTCAGCTGATGTTTCATCTGGTCTGTGCTTTATTGAACAGAGAGCAGCATTCCCACTCGGTTCAGCCTTTGTGGGGCTTCCTTGTCCAGGAGAATGGAGATGGGTGCAACTGAAAAGGATAGGCTCCAAAACAGATGTGGGGAACACCTTCTGTAGAAGGGGAGCAGAGTCCGAAACCCGAATATCGGGTGTATGTTTGTGCTTGAATCATTCTTGTTTATATCAGCTGACTCACCGCTCTGTGAAGTTCACGTGCTCCCTCCCACCTTTCTGCTTTTGTGTAGGTGAAGTGCATCAGGCAGAGCACAGATAGTGCCAGTAAGGGAGAGTGCAGAAAGAGGACTTTGGACCCAGCTTCCTTCCACTTTTGCCTCTAATTCTGCAATAATAAGACGACTGTGGGGGCTGGGGAGAAACGCTTCTGCTTGGCTATGTGAGTAGCCTTCCTAAAGAGACCAACTGAGGAAATGTAGGGAAGAAAAAGTTCTGCTTCCCTAGAATTCTTCGTATTTTCTGAGTCTAAATGTAAACTCTTGTATCTCCTTCACATGAGTTTTAGGAAAAGCCCTGAAATAAGTAATAAAACACCTTTGTAGAGTACAGCAGGACAGATGATTATAAAAGATACCATACATAAATGTGCTTGTTCTTGGCATGCTCTCTTGCCCTCCCCATTCCCTGTACAGACATAGCTTTTCCCAAGGGGGAAAGTGACCAGCATTCCAGATCAGAAGACTCCAATGCCATATATATCCCAAAGAACCAAAAAGATAGAAAGTTGCAAAACTTCATAGTGAGCTGCAGTTACTCTAAACAAGCTGTAAGTAGGTACCAGTCATTGCGCGTGCTGGGAAAGTGTTAAGGAACTTCGTGGCTTTGTATTTCCTCCTGGATACTGAGGAGAGACCAGGTGGCTGTCCCGGGCTGCTGCTTGTCAGCCCTTGTGTCCTTGTTTTCTCTGGTCAGCAGATGGCTGTGGAGTGTTGCGAGGAGGATAGTCTGCACAGGTGTGGAGTGCGTGGTCACGTCCTGTGCTTCATATTTTTATTCCACTCATTTGTCTCATATTTGTTAGGCAAACTGAGAAGGCTTCTTGGTTTGCATCAGTTGTCTTTTAACTAGATATCATTACTGAACGTAAAAATAGCTTTTCTGGGAGATAAGGAAATAGGTACTTTGCGCTAGAAAAAAAAACAATTAAGGAGGTCTGTCAATATGCAGATAGCAGTTGCGTGTAGAAGACTGGTATCGTAACTGCTCTGTTTGGCCAAGAAGACTCTGAAGAGAGGAGAAATAAAAATAAAATGTTGTATGTGCCCTGCATACTCTCACAGTTGAGAGAGTTGTTTAGCTTGGGTAAACAATAATGCAAGTGTATACTTAAAAAAAAAAACAACAAAACAAAACAAAAAAAAACCCCACAACAAATACCAAAAGAGAGAGAGAAGAAGAAAGTGTGACCTAAAAGCTTTCCCAAGCCAGGAGGAGTAGGGAAAGATGGGTAAATAGTTGTACATGCAGGTTATGGGATTTTGATCATTGGAAGGTTTTGGATAAACCAATTCTCAACTGTCCTAATGATGCAAAGGGAAATTTGTGGAAATCTGAAGCTGTTCAGTGTCATGACTAAAATCATCTTGGTGCTGGCTACTGCCAGATGCTTGACAAACTGAAAGCTGTAAATCACTTTTCTGCCTGCTGTTGCCAAACCAAACCCAGGGTCAGTATTTTCCCTTTGTTGCCTCTGATAATTGCTGACTTGGGCTCAAGCCCCTGATTGATTTCACATTCTGAAGTGAAGAGCGAAAAGGCCTTTATAAAATAAAGCCGCTGAGTATTATGCAGATGTTGCTCTGCAAACATCAGAACAGTTTTGTCTGATTAGCAGTCAGCAATCCCTAGCCTATGACACGAATAAAATCATTTGTGCTTTTCACACATGAAAGCGTGGCAGCTAATCCTCTTCAGATTTCTAAATTCAGAGAATGAAAACAAGCCAAGCTAGGGTCTTATCAGAAAAGCTGTGAGATCATTCCTCTTTTACCAAACTCAGATAATTATTGAGTTTTACAGATGCAGAGCTTCCTTTTCCTTCATGGGCTCTCTTCTCCTCCCACCACCGCACCTTATCCCACCTGTGTTCCCCAAGCTGTTTTCCGGCATTGGGTGAACAGTAATGCAAGTCAGTCATGGGCCAAAGATGAACAACACCCTGCGAGACTTGTCGAAGTCTCCAATACATACATGCAGGTTTTTCCAGTTGTCGGCAGATACAGTGGTATGAAAAAAGAGATGTACCCTATAGGCAGGGTAAATGTAGCACTCGATATATCTCTAAGAGGAGATCTGGAATAGCAAGACCATTACTCCCATCTGTATTGGTTTCAAATGAACTTTTTTATAAAGCTGTCTTTGTCCTGGACTAGAGTGAGAGGAGCCAACAAATAGATCTTACTTTACTGGCTGATCCAAGATCTGCAGTATAATGTCATATTAAAACAATGAAAGTCATCTGCTTCCCAAGGAGATTTAATTCAGAGCATGTACAAGATTGCTACCAAAAAAAAAGGATTTATGGTCCAGTACTTTCATGTGGTCATTACGAGGGTTTCGTTTGGTTCCAAGTCCTGAGTGCTGCTTTAAGACATTAGCTTTATTTTCACAAGGTTAGAATGTCATGCGTTCTGTCATTGTCCAGGCTGAGCCCCTTCTTAAGCTAATGTGATTTTTATCTGTTTGAGCAGACTGCTCAGTAGCTGTTTCTGAAAAGAGAGTTTTATCAGGAAAAGTTGGGAGCTTGCTTTTAATAAAATCCGGTGTTTACTTCTCATTTAGAGAGATGACTGTCATTAATACTAAAGTAAGAACACTTCTGCCTCAATTCACGTGGAAAATGTCAGAACTGGGTCCTTATGAGCAGTGAATAGCATGCTTAGGAAAGAGCAGGCACAGCTCTTGTGGTGAGGCAGCCAGCCATCGTCACATGATCTTTACTTGCAGAGTGGTTCAATGTGTTAAGCAAGAAGAGTATTCTGGTTTTGTGGAAGAAATCTTTCCTATGCGCCACTGCTTGCACTATTGCTTCCATTATTCTGTGCAATGTGTCGTATTTGGATGTCTGTGCTTAAAGAATGTTGTGGTTTCATGCTGTCAAGCAAGACACATTGTTGTGAAAATCCATTGTATTAGAGCTCTAGACTTTAACATAAAGAAGATTCAGCAAACCGTCACTACTTCGTTAAAAATGTGTTTCTTCATGTGAAACCAGAAAACTAAAAATCCACAGCACCAGTTGAGCAGGCGGATGAAGAGAAGTTTTTGGATGGAGATAGATATCGCTGGCTTGAGTCTTTGGCCTGTTAGCTAGAATTTACCATCCTCTGCAGAAGGAAAAGCTTGTGTTTTTTCCTCTGAATGCGTGACAACCCACAGTTTAGGGAAGACAGGAGTTATTCTGGCTGTGAAAGTGGCCATAATTGCAGAGCAGTTCCTGTTAGCAGCAACTGACAGGTCTGGTTATGCCTCCTAGCTGCAAGACTGAAATGCTTGGTATGATAGATTTGTGAGACTTACTGTTGAAGGAGAGGAATAAATACTCTTTGATTTTGATAAATATTATCAAGGTCCTTGGTGATTACTAAACTGTTACAGAATAAACAATATATTCACCTGGCAGAGTTTCTGTGTGTTGCTACGAGAGTAATTTTTCTTTTCATGTAGGTAAAATATTCTTCATGAGTTAGGGGCCTTTGGTTTAAGTTCTCATATTTTGCTCTGGTTTTTGTTACAGCTGCAGCTGGGAAGGGTGACTCGGGTTCAGAAGCACCGGAAGATCCTGAGGGCAGCGAAAGACTTGGCACTAGATACCCTTATAATTGAGTATCGAGGGAAGGTTATGTTACGACAGCAATTCGAGGTCAATGGGCATTTCTTCAAAAAGTAAGAGTACTATGAAGTGATTAGTATGAGAGCATCATGGCACGGAGAGACTAGTGTCTCTGTGGGATAATGCACACTTACAGGGCCCTTGTCAGCTGTGCCATCCACAGAAATGTGAAATTAAATATACAACCTCAGCTTGATGCTCTGCTTATGGAACAAAACCTCTGAAGTAGATCTGTTAAACTATGATGGTGGAAGTGCATAAGCATCCAGAGCAGTAGCACTGATGGAAGCGCTGCTTCCAGTGAAGTGAGGGATACCTGTTATAAGTGCCACGGGAATTGGGTATTTTGGGATTGAGACGTTCTGTTACTTCTCCAGGCCATATCCCTTTGTGCTGTTCTACTCCAAGTTCAATGGCGTTGAAATGTGTGTTGATGCCCGCACCTTTGGTAATGATGCCAGGTTCATCAGGCGTTCCTGCACTCCAAATGCGGAGGTAAATTCTCTCTTCACCATCACCGTAATTGCAAATACATGTTTTACACAGGCTTAGTGCATTTCCTTTTTATGAATATTCAAACTTGAAATGCAGTAAACAGGGTAAATTCTCTGCATCTCTTGCTTGTTTGGTGGTCTGTACTTGGAAGATGAGAAGGTTTGGGAATATGAAGGTTTTTTTTGGAAGGGAGAGGTTACTTTTATGCTTTCCTTTGGCTGCAGAGTGATAGTTAGGGCAAGCAGGTGGTAGTAAGTGGAAAAGCACAGAATGAGACAAGAGCAGTGAAGCAGGCTTTTCCTTATGGAGGATATAGAAGAATTATTCATGGAATAGATAAGAGCTACTTTGCAGAAGGAGGCTTCCCTCGTGGAAGTAAGAAGTACAACTTGTGGAGATGTTAGTTTCTATCTGCTTTGTTTAACAAGGTCCGTCATGTGATTGCTGATGGGATGATCCACCTGTGTATCTATGCTGTTGCCACCATTGCCAAGGACACAGAGGTTACCATCGCCTTTGACTATGAGTACAACATCTGGTGAGTCCTTCACCTCGCCCAGGAGCTCTCCACTGCCCTCCTGGACTGGACATCTTCCTCCAGCCCTTTCCTCGCATTCTACATTTTGCTCCGTTTTCTACTGAATTGCATTTTCCGGCTATTCTGTCCAGTTCTGCTGGCATATTCTCCAATAGAGGCCATAAGGTAGCCTGCTGTCCTTGCTTTGGCACGTGGTGAGATGTTTAGTAGGAGATGCATTGAATGTCTCTGTACAAGGGTTGAGAAATGAAGAGTGACACGAATTATGTTTGTGTTTTGGAGCAGCAACTATAAAGTGGACTGTGCGTGTCACAAGGGGAACCGGAATTGCCCTGTGCAGAAACGTAGCCCAAATGCTGCAGAACACCTACCTCCACCTGTTTTAGGCACACTGATTGGGGCAGAAACACGCCGGCGAAAAGCCCGTCGAAAGGAACTAGAAATGGAACAGCAGGGCATGGCATCGGATGAGAACAGCAGTCAACAAACGGAGGAAGTTCCTGAGGGACCTGCAGCAGTCAGTGACAGTGAGGTAAAACCCATGACGCTTCATTAAATATGTTTTTATCATTCAGTGGTGTGGAATCTGATGTGGGATCACTGGGATCTTCAGAACAGAAACTGCAGAGGGCTTATTTTAAACCTTTAGCACCTTAGATTAACGTGTGTTTTTTGATAATTTTAACCGGATTTTGTTTGACAGACTAAATCTGGGCTTCGCTTTCAGGTGGCAGAGAAGGAGGAGAAACAAGAAGGGGAGAAAGAGGAGTCTGTAGATGAACAGGCAGCCTTGGTGCACAACCGACGGGCAAGTACCTTTCTCAGTCTGGGTATCAACCCCTTAGGACTTGCTTCACGCAGTGGCCAGCAGGTTCAGTTGGTGATTTTGCTTGTTTCAACACAAATTCCAACTGCCAGTTGTCTTCGGTAATTTGATTTAAAAAAACAAACCAAAAAAAAGAACAACCCACAAAAAAGCAGTGGGTTGACTCCACATCATAGGGTTCATGTTAGGGAACTGCAGATTAGGATTAGAGGGTGCACAACAGATTTGTTTCCTGGTTGAAAGGTTTAACTGTTACTTTCAGGGCTATTCTATAGTTGAAAACATACCATTAACAAGGCAGTCGGCACCAGATGTAAAAAAGGTAATTGCACCCTTTTTATGTTCATGCTGTCCTTCCTTATTGCCAATACAGGAATTTGTGGAGCCATGTGATGAACCAGAACCTGATTTCTTGTTAAAACTTGACCCATTTTGCTGGGTTAGGTTTGTTTACATGTATCTGTTCCCTCTGCGGGTTCATAAACATGTTGCGGTGTGAGAAAAGAGTAGGATCAAGTGGCAAAAGTTGGTAAGAGGGGTAGATCACTAACAGCACTATTGGCCCAAGTCAACAAAATTTGATGTGTTTTTTATTAGGAGAAAAACATTTGTGCTCCAAAATTGTTGTTGTCTTAATTGATCTTGATCAACATATTTCTTCGTGTCCTTAGATCTTTGGTACCACAGTCCCTTCTCAGCTGCCTTCTGTACTGAGACCTTTCCACACACACACCACCCCCGCCCCCTCCCCCGCCTTGTGCTTCTTATGGCACCTGGGTTTGCTGTCTGGCTTCGCATGTTTTACGCATGTGAATGGGGTTGTTCTGACTCTACTTAACTCATTAATTAAAAAAAAAAAAAAAAACAAAAAAACAAAAAAACAAAAAAAACCACAACCAAACAAACAAACCCCTATCCTTTTACCAGCCAACAAATGTACTGGAGCTAGGAGCTCCCTGGTTTTCCTTTGTTCCCCAAAAACCTTCATCACCATTCTTCCTTTAATGGGAGATACTGATCTTCCATGTGTAAATTTCCCGAGAATGCTTTAAATGTGAAGATAGTGCAGCAAATTGCAGAGCTGAGGACCATCCAGCAGAGACATATGTGGATTATCTCATGGATTTTTTTTAGAACAGGCAAGATAAAGCAGTTAGTTTCTCTTGAAATTTGAATAACTGCAGTCATCCATCAGACTGGCCTGAAGCTTGGAGTGAAGATTTCATTTTAACACAGGGAAGCTGATCGCTTTCTCAGATGATATAGTTCAAGAAGACGGAGTGAAGTGTTAGTTTCCCATGAGCCTGTAAGCCCTGTTCCTGTACGTTGTACCAGTTAATCTCCTTTAATGAGATTCAGTTTTCTATACTTGGCACAAGGTAAATGCCAGTATCTATAATTTATCAGTCTCTAATTTTTCAGTATTTTTGAACAGAAAACTGTAAAGGCTGGCTGCTTGTTCTTGAGTACTGCTGTGTCTTTCAAGATACTTCCTCCTCCATGACAAGGCTCAGAAGGCACTTGAGCCCACTTCTTAAAATTCACTTGATTCAGCCTGTTTTTTGCCATTGTTTTGCTGGGCCTTTTACATGCGTAATTACCAGTTATTTCTGACACAGCTAGGTGATAAGATTTCTTGTCCTTTCTGTTTCATTAATAAATACCTTTGTTTTGCCCCTCTCCTCTCATGTTCTGTTTTTCTTATCCGCTATGTAAGCTGCTTAGACAAAGGCTTTTCTTTTTGAGCTGGGTGATCTCCTGACATCAGGGAAGGAATGAATCTGGACCATTTTAGTCAGTTTGTGTGATGTGTTACACTTGCTGCAAATTACCGATTCACTTACTTCTGTTGCCTCTCGCTTATGTTTGCTTCTGATGGTTGGTCATTAGCAAGTAGCTCTATTTGTTTCCACGTTGTCTCTTCACTCTATTTATTCTTTCCTATGTTTTCTAGTTCTTCAAAATTATGCATTTCTTCGTGGCTATTTTGTAAATACAGCTCAGTAGTATCTAAGCGGTCCTATTTAAGAACAAAGTCTAGTTCTTCTAGCTACTCTGTGAACACATGATTATGTTGTTGTTATTGTGGGAAATTTGTCATGTTGAAAAATGCAAATATCTGAAAAGAACTGCTTCTCTCTGTCCCCTTTCTGGCTCTTGTCATTGCTGTTTGGCAGTTGTTCTCCTTCCTGTGCTGCATCCCATAACTGTTCTTGTCTCGTCCTCTTTATGTGCATAGTTTGCAGTGCTGACTTTAATTTACTCTTATGTTCTAGTCCCGGGAAGACAGGAAGGTAGAAGCCATCATGCACATGTTTGAAAATTTGGAAAAGAGAAAGAGGAGACGAGAGCAACCATCAGACCGTAACAGCACTGATGCTGAAATCAACGTCAGTTCTGAAGCTCCTGAGCTGGAGGAAATAAAAACAGAGACTCCTGAAACTGAAGATGGAAGTTCAGCACTGAGTGCTGCTGCTCCCAATGTTTCCAACAGTAACAGCAGTACCGGGGTGAACACACGACGGTCTTCACAAGTAGTGGTAAGACAAAGATAGGACTGTTCAATAGCTTGTACCAAACTCAGATGCAGCATATCTGATCATAAGATTATTCAGCTTGGCAGGAGCTTCATGGGGTCTCTAAGCCATTCTGCATCAGGCAGGGTCAGCTCTGAGGTCAGACCAGGTTGGCCAGGGTTTTACCCAGTCTTGTCTATGAATACCTCCAAGGATGAAGAATGCACAGCCCCTCTGGGAAACCTCTTCCAATTCATGACAGTTCTCATGGTGAATAAGTTTTGCTTTGTATCCACTGTGAACCTCTTACTTTGGTGTATGTACATTGATGCACCACTGCATCTTCTTGGCGGCTTCAGTCTGCATGTAGGAAGACGGCTATTAGGTCCCTCTAAGTCTTCTCTTCTCTGGGCTGAGCAAGCCCGGCTCCTTCAGCAAGTGGGACACTTCTGTACTGGTGTGAGCTTAAGTGGGATGCGTAACTGTAGTGATTGAGAAATTGTTTTGCTTTTTCTTTGTTTTTTTTGGCCCAGTCTACTTTGGTTGCACATGTTCCCATTATGTGGCAGGGCCCAGATACTTGCCTGCAATGATACATGTCAGCTCAGATGAGGAGTAAGAGCAGTTAACTTGAGACAAATGGCAAGTTTCATACTGCTGCTTGCTTCCTTAAGACCAATGTTCTGCTTGACCTCTTTAAGAACATAGCAGACAACATGATAGTGTGCCAGTGTTTTAGAAGGGTCCTCAAAGCCATCTTGTGAGCCAGTACAAACAGGGTCCAGCCAGATTTTAGGAGTCAGGTGGTGTCAATAAATAAATCTCAATCCTTGATCCTGTATGCAGAGAAAAGAAATACTCTTAGAGGTGCTCGGACTAATGACAGTTTATATTGTAGGATGCTGTGCCCGAAAAAACAGTTACTAAGCCGGCTCCAGCAAAACCCTCCAGGCCCCGACCAAAAAGTCGCTTCTCTCGGTACCGGACCAGTTCAGCACAAAGACTGAGAAGGCAGAAACAAGCCAGTTCCCAGCAAGCTGAACTTGCACAGGCTGTCCCAGAGGAAGGAAGCACTGCCAGCTTGGTAACCGCAACAGATGTCAACAATGTAGAAGGTCCAGGGGAAGGCAGACAGTTGACGGGATCTGACCCAACTGCTATCCTGGCTGCAGGATCTCAGTCTAACCGAGCTGCAATAAAGTACCCCAAAACTAAAAAGGTAAATATAATCGAGTGCTCAAACTGGAGAGGGAAAAAAGAGGTTTTGTATGGCCTTTGGGGGAAAGTTGACTCAGGGGAAATAGTTCTTCAAAATAGTTGGAATTATGTGCCTTTGTATTTATTGTCTTATTTGTTCTATAGTGGCTAAGAACCCTCATCATGGTTCAGAATCTTGCTGCTCAGCCCTGTACACACAAAGATCAGAAGAAGTAGGTAGCTGATCTTTACAGCCAGTCTGCACAGACCTTAGATACCAACAAGGTGGTACAGGGGCAAGAGAAAGGTTTCACTTTTGTGTACAGTGAAGAGTCTAGAAAGAGGCAAATTATATAGCTTGGTGTATGCGAGGAAGAGACTGCTCCCTGCTTGAGGGGCCCTGGGAGAGAAAGGTTGGAGGTGCTTGGCAACATGAGGTGTTGGGTGATAGAGGCTGAGCCCTGGGTGAGGGAAGCAGAAAGCAGATGTTTGAGTACTGGTGTGGAGGGCAGTGAGAGCTTGGGAGATGGCTGGCAAATGCCGTGAGGACAAGCAGATGTCTTGCGTTGTTCCTGCAGGGCAACAAGGTGCTAGGAGAAAGGTGGGGAGAGCTGATGTGTTTGGATCTATGCATAGTGAGCTAGCAAAAGCTTTTGGCGGTGGCGTACAAAAGTGGTTGTTAAAACTCTGGTGGGGTAGCTGGCAATTTAAAGCTAGGTGCTGGTAGTTTGGAGAAGAGCACTAGCTTTTGGACCCAAAAGAAAGGATGTTTATTAGAAAAGCTTGGATGAATACAATCACAAGAAGTTTTCTGCGTATTTCCAGTGTCTTAGGAACAAGGAGAAAATGGCTGTCAACCAAGGAAGTTACCTTAAATCAAGCAGCATAGAGGTGTAGTGAGACTTGCTTAGAAAACCAACAAAGCTACCATGAAATAACCAGGATGTTGCATCTTGCGGATAGTGAAACAGAGGTTCTCTTGTGTATACCAGCAAGAGAACAAAGAGAGAAAAGTGGAGCCCTTATGTAGTAAAGATTAGTTGGAATTTAAGAATAAACTTAGAATGGCATTAAAAAAATTGTTTGATGTGGGAATCAGTGGCAGTATCTTTTTGGGATGGGGTAGGTTGGCAGGCTGAGGCGGGTATTTGTTTAGGACGAAGTAGAAGAGGTTAGCTTTCAGCTTAGAATTAAAGCCAGAGAGGGAATGTGACTGCGGACTATAGTGTACAAACTGGCAGAAACTTGGGAAGGAGGAAAAAATGCAGAAGCTAACAGGCAGCTGCCACATACTGGGCATAAATTAGCCATTAAGACATTCAGGCTTGCAGCTAGAAACTGGTTTTGAACAAGGCGATCAAGTTTTGGAATAACCTTAATAAGATTAATGGAGCATAAAATCGAGTTACTTCTGTAAAACTGGATTATCTGTTGTTGTGCCTGCAACAGATGAGAATTGGGTTTGACGCGGGAAGTCCTGGCTGTGTTCCTTCCTGCTGAGGAGGAGGGAGGTTTTAGCGTGCGGGCTGGCCTGAGCTTTGTTTCGCTGTACACCTTTGTGCCATATTGCCTTTCTTCTTCACCTATGCTAGTTGCGTTGACATGGGTGTTTTCTCCTTCAGTATCTTGTTACCGAATGGCTGAATGACAAGGCAGAAAAGCAGGAGTGCCCTATTGAATGCCCTCTGCGCATTACTACGGACCCAACAGTTTTGGCGACTACCCTAAATATGTTGCCAGGTCTCATCCACTCCCCGCTAATTTGTACCACACCTAAACACTACATTCGTTTTGGTTCACCTTTCAACCCTGAGAGACGTCGAAGGCCCTTTCTGTTGGATGGGATTTACAGCTCCTGTAAAAAGGTATGTTTGCTCACGTCTTACCTTCAAGGGCTATATACTCATCAGGCTCTGACTGGCACCGTTGTAACGTTGTTGTGTCCTCTTTGAGCCTGTTTCCATGTATTCCTGCTGAGCTGGCCTTGCCTGGTGCGTCAGTGCAGTCTGCAGGCTGTGTCAGCTGACACTCGCTAACTGGAGTTAAGTCTCCATCGTTGCCTTTTACCATGGTAGAACAACTGTTCTGTGACTCTCCTCTTAGGAACATGTATTTTCGAATCTGCAGTGGCTGTTTATTATCCAGCATATGCAACTCAAGGAGTGTTAATTGTTGCCCTTAGAATGTTTTACATTACTACTTTCACGGCCAGAGGATGGTTGGCATTGTGGGGTTAGGACAGTCTTGCAAAAGACCTTAAGAATACAGTGCCTCAGTCAAGATGCATTGTCTCTGGAGAGTCTTTGTTTTTTAGTAAAGCTTTGAGTTTCTCTATTCACAGGAGCAAGCCCATAGGTTTTTTGTTTAGGATCATAGACTGTCTATCTACAACAGATACTTGTGGCCGTGCTGGAAGCCCGAACTGAGCCCAGCTGAGGACTTCATTACTTCAGAGATGGTGTGTGGCCAGTAAATGCTAGCATTTACCCATCCACAGGGAAACAGTAGTTCAGGTTAGTTTGCTCAGTCAGATTTCTATCAGAATCCATCTTGCCTGTCACCTGTCAGCTTTGCTCAGAGGCTCTTCCAGTTTCTGTATGACTACCTGAGAACAGTGTTATGGAAATCCTTGCTGATCTTCCAGTCTTGGTAGCTTTCAAAGTCAGGTGCCATGTCCTGGTTTCTTTGCCTTCCTTTGAGGGAGTTTTTTCAGAGAGAAGCTTTGGACTTTACTTTTATCCCCCCTTCAGCCAATTTGTTGTCATGCCCCAACAGGCATCTACAAAATAAGTTCTCCTTTGGGTATTTCTTTCGTAGGTAAAGCTCTTGGTGGTTCTTGTAGACTTGTATGAACAAAACTACATTTGTTGCTATGTGCCTGGGCAATCTCCCTGTGCATCTTTAAGCTGAGAACTGCAAGGTTCAAGCTGCTTTTTTGAACTTTAACAATGTCTTTGATCCTCAGGGAAGTGAGAAGGATCCAGAGCAAAACTGGCAGAGCAATTCTGAGTTCTCTGCTTAGTGCATTTGCTGTGCAGCTAGCCGGCAAGCTCACAATTCAGTGAAAACTGTTGTTCTGGAACAAGTCTTCCAGTCTCTTGCTGCATTTGGACGTTTTCTAGACATACGGTAATTCTCATTGCTGGAGAGGGAATGAACTAGTCCCACTATGGATGACTTCCATTTAGTCCACAAACTCCCTGAAGCTGAGTATCCAAAACTGGATGTTGTGTTGCACCCAGGGCATTTTCAAAGCACCAAGTTGCCCTGTGTCTTGTAGCCTACACCTGTTTTGTGCGTACCGGTGTGATGGCTGAGTTGACTTTGATGAATTGATTTAGACTCATCTTCAGTTCGTCATTAGCTATGTTTGTTAGAACAACCTGTTAGTTTTCTAGCCTGTAATTTGAGAAGTGACTGTTTCTGGATTCGTAAGGCACTTTGTTCTAGCCTGTACTGAGCTGTGTCCTAATTTTCCCCATCCGTTTCCCAGTTTAGTAGGAAAATCTTGAATACTGTCTTCCAGTATGTTCTTGTTTCTCCTAGATTGGCATCATCTGAAAACTTAAGTACACTGCCTGTTCCATTATCTAAATAAGTGATAAACTATTGAAAGGTGTTTTGTCCAGAACAGATGTTGCAGAAAGTAATTTGTCAGATTTTTGCCTTTTGAAAGAAAATAATTGATAGCTGTTGTAGTAAGAGGTTTCATCCATTTTGGAGGAGTTCCCCCGCTTTTTCATGGAAAATGCTTGGTAGCATTCGGTGTTTTTATCACTAACAGTCTGGAGGCGTGGAAAAAGTCTGCTTCTCATGTTCAGGAATGGTTAGAAAACTCTCACAGGGAAGACCGCCTTTTCAGCCAGTTGAGGTCGAGAAATGGTGCAGAACTTGATGACATTGCTCTCTCAAGACCTGATCTTTCTGTCTTGTCTGCTTCTGGCTACTCAGTCAGGAAGGTTGATTTATAAAGGCTGTTGAAGTAGATCACATATTTTCCTGAATTGTCAGCAGGCCTCCTCCTTAAACTACTGAGGACTGTGCCAGAAAACTTCAGCTGATGATCTCAGTTTGCGTCCAAAGCATGCCAATGCCTGAACCTTGCAAGGAAACTAAACTGTATAACCTGCTCACGTTAATCACACGTCATACACTGACTTGGATGTCAGATCCAATGCTGCATTTGAGGTAGCAGTGCTCCAGACTGGCTGGCACTCCTCACTCTTCCTGGTGGCTGCAGTGGAATCTGTTGAGTTATATTTGAACAGAGAAGAAGCGTCTGCTGTACAGTAGTGAAGGCCATCAAAAATAGATCCCGTCACCTGCTCTTCATCCTCACATTGAAGTTGGGGCCACTGAGTTTCTGATGCACTTTCACAATGGCCTTGAGGAATCGTAAGATGTATACACATGTCTCTAATAGGATACATGTTGCTGGCATGCAGAGGAACTGCAAATTACTGAAAAGCAAACTTGGGAGTTTAAACCTCTTTGGGAGAAGAAAAGGCTGGTAAAGTCAGTCCCTGGGGTAAACTACACAAATGCAAATTACTGTTTGGTTTTATTCAGCGGTTTGCTGGCATTGTACTGAATCACTTGAGTGTTTTCCCGTATATGGTGGCAGGGTTTTTTTTATAGCAAAGCAAGCAAAGGTTTCCTGCCTGCCATCAGGAGTCAGTTTGTATCAAGATACAGAGCTAGCACACCCACTGCAGCAGCTGGTTTGCGGAGACTTCAGTTTATGTTTATTTGCATGCGATGTGAAACATTCTTTATTGTCCATGTTCGGAAGACCACTGACTTTTATCTCTTTTATTAGTAGCTGAAGAAAATATTTCCTTTTATTATTCCCTTCATGTTTTAGCCCCCTTGAAAACTGCTACTTGCATTTTATCAGATTTTTTTTCTCTTTGTCTCTGGCAGCAAGCACAGTGCTGGAGGAATTGTTATGTGATTAAACTCAGCCATTTCTTTGCTGGAATTGTTAGAGCAGAATCTGTGTTAAGCTCTAATACGCCTTAGTGGAGCAAGGGGCCAGTGTGTTTGTGCTGCTGGACAGGAAACAGCTTTTTTTGCAGAAGTCAGGATTTTAAGACAATTCATCATACTTATCTCCCTTTTCTTTTAATTAAGATTGCTTTTAATAGTTTTTAGTTGCCAGGATTTTGTGTTTTATCTATTTATAATTTGCTTTTTACTTATCTTTGTGTTATTGCTGAAGACTGCTGATCCCCAGAATACATCTCATCCAGAGCACATAGTCAGCCCCAGCACAGTAGGTGGTAGGCTCAGTGCTAACAGCTGTGTTCTGACAGGCTCCTGTCTGAGCACACGCCGAGGAGGTAATACCGGTGTTCTGAGCAGTCTGCCCTGCTGCACAGATGTGTAGGAGTTTGAGTGCATCCTGCAAGATTACATAGAAAGTACTGGAGGGGTTGTACGTTTATGTAGTCTCGTTCTGTTTCAGCGCTGGATCAAACAAGCCCTGGAAGAGGGGATGACTCAGACCTCACCAGCTCCGCAGGAGAACAGAACCCAATGTCTATACCAAAGTAACGAGAACAGCAGTTCTTCCAGCATCTGCAAAGATGACACAGGTAAGTGCTCAGCACCATCGGGGCAGCGTGGGCGCTTGAGTGGAGCTGGGGAAGCTGCTGAATAACAAAGGCAGCTGTACAGGATGACATCTTAAATGTGTACTGCTGCTTGAGAGCACAGCTTTATGGCAGGTGAGAGTGTTACTTTGCCATTCATTTAAATTTCTGCAGACTCATTGTAGCTTGAGCATGTGTAAAGTTTCTCAGTGTTTTCCTGTAAAAAGATAATCACTTTATCTTGCATCATCAGCCTCAGTGCCGTGTGTTCATTTGTCCAATAGAGGAAAAAAAAAAAAAAAAGAGTACAATATCATCTCTTTTCAGCAGGATGCTGTTAGATGGACAACTAAATATCTGCTGACTATAGGAAGATATAGCAAAGTCTCACAGGCACGTGTGTAATAAGCGAATGATTAAGTAAGTCTCAAAGATGGAGAAGCTAAAATCTGTGAGTAAAGCAGCAGAATGGTTAAATATTGTGTCTGAATCTTTCTACAGAGAAAGACGGTGAAGATCTGCCCAGTCAGGGATCAGTTTTCCAAGGATGACAAACAGGAAGCTAGACAACACACAGCTAATACAGAATTGATTATTGAAAAGTTAGATGAATAGGAAATTAACAGAATGCTGGAACCAATAAATGCACATCCCTGAGCAAGACTGGAAGAAGCAAACAACTGAACTGCAGAATTTACTGAATACTTTTTTTTTTTTAACTGAACATCAAAAAATATATTCAAAATGTATTCAAAAACAGGGGTGGGCCTGAAAGAACAGCATTAATCCTTACTGTGGGAGTGAAATGTGTTTGGGCTGTGTTGGTGTAGCCTATAGGGAACTATTAGGTTCAGGTCATGATAACTGAGCTGCCTGCACTTTGTTCATAGCGGTGACAGTGACGTGTCGTCTGACCCCTCTCCTCCACTCTGCTTTCCTCTTTTTGTCGCTTCCTGGCTCCCTTTCCCCAGCTCCCTCTTGTGCTTACTTCTAGTTGAAATACTTCGTTTCCTTGTTCACCGTGTGTTCCTGATTGTGTATTGTTCTGTTGTCAGTATCAAGACATGTCTCGAGATTGGCGTAGAAGTACCTCAGAGGTACTTCATTTTTGGGAATCTTTTGTAGTCACATTGGAGACTCATGGGCTCTGTTTGGGCTGGGAGTAGGGGAAAGGAGACAGCGTGTGATTTGCACATGGTTAATGGTTAAGGTTAATCGCGCGGCCATATCCTCAGCTCAGTTTGTTTTTCAGACTTGCTGAGTCCCCTGAAGAAATGGAAGTCTCGCTACTTGATGGAGCAGAACGTTAAGAAGTTGCTGAGGCCGCTGTCTCCTGTCACCCCTCCACCTCCCATCCCTTCGGTTCCTGGCTCAGCGAGCCCACAGCTGGCAACACCCTGCTCATCGCTGCCAGGAGAGGAGGAGAGTCGCAATGGTTATGGCGTGATGTTCTCACCAATTCCGTCTCTGGCTGCTAGTCGCTGCAATACTCCACTACAGTTTGAGGTAAAGCTGACCGGGGACTGGGAGTGCTAAAAAGACAGGAACTGGAATCTTTGCAGCCGAGGTAGCACTAGGGACACCTTTCTTTTTGAGTATGTGGCTGCATTCCTGAGCAGCATTGTAGTGTGAGACTTAAGAGCGCTGCTGCCTTTCTCCTCTGCTCCACTTCTGGCCAAATCTCCTGCTCTATTAAATGTCAAACCTTGCTGCAGCTCAGTTTGTAGCTGTCGGTAACGTTACTCTCATTCTTTTCCCTGGTTCTGCACAGTAGCTCCCAAATTTTGCAGGGTTTTCAGTGTTTGTTAGTCATCTTCCCCACTTCAGATGCAAGTGTGGCTTCCAATCCCTGCCGCTTCCAAAGAGTACAACAGTGCTCAGCTTCTCAAAGGCTTTCTGACAACCTCAGCTCCTCTCTCCCTAAAGAGCTTTCAGTAACCTCAAGTATAGTAGAAATACTTACATCAGCTTCCACTATATTCTTTAGTTTTCCTTTCCTTTGATTGAGTAGAAGGAGAATACCTTACACCTTTGATTTCTTGGTACTTTCCTTTTGCAAAAATTTGCAGAAGTACTGAGCAGGCTGTGTAGGAGGTTTCCCTTGCTCTAAACTCTGTGGGAGAGTTACCGGCGTCCATCCAGCTAGGACCTTCCGCTTGGTGTTGCTGCTCTGTGCCTGTGAATAGGGATCACGCTGTTTACAGGTTTAGTTTTATTTTCTAGTATTGCATTTTTCATTTAAAAAACAGAAATCTTCAGGACAGCTGCTCACACTCTGCCAGTTAAAACCATTAAAAAAAACATTGTGCAGTGACGGACTGCTCTGTACTAGGGGCTGTTTTGCAGGAATCCCTTGTCTGTTTTGCAACAGGGAAAACAGTCCTTCGTGGTATTTTTAGCTTATAGTGCTTTTGATTATTGTCTTTGAAAACCCTTTCTTGTAAGCTGAGAGGCAGATCTGTAGAGGTTAGCAGGGAAGATTATGGAGCATTGAGGAGAGAGAAGAAAGACTGTTTCAGGCACAGAGCTTGATTGGAAACGATCCTTACCTTAGCTGTGGTTGAGTTGGCAGATCAGAGCAGCGCTGCATGGACCGTCGGTCTAGTCACTGATTTCCTGTCCCACCTTAGTGTTAGTTATTTCTGTTGCCATGTGTAAGACATGAGAAGCCTGGATTTCACTGGACATCTATACCTAATTTGGCCCTTTTACACGTTTTTATACTCTAGTAAAAGAGTCTTAACAGCTTGGTAGACCATAGACGTCTTTGTTTAAATTTTTGTGTTTCGCTCAGTGCAGCTTGTTCATAACATCTGTATTTTAACGTCATTTCATTTAGTTATCGTCAGCTCTAACTTGAGCCAATACATCTCACCATGTATAAAGTTTTATACCCATGGCATTGTAGGAAGAGAAAAGAAAGATTTTTTTGTTTTCTAGCATAAAGTCTATGAAAGTTCACTATAGTGTTTGAGGATTCTTAGTTGCCTTTTCTTTGGGCATAATCAGGCTTTCCATTTCTCCCGTGTCCTCATACTAAACACCATAAATGGCTTTCTCTCTATTTCATGGTGCAAACTCTGTATGTGACAGCATCAGAAATATAAAGAACAAGATACTTCTTTTCTTAATATTTCTGTGCTCTGTTTTGGGTACTGAGTTATAGCATGAATCATAGTAACCCAGTCCTGTCTCTGTGCTTCCAGGAATTTTAGAAACCACTTAACCGACAGTGTTGCTCTCCAGGGTGGGCCCAGTTCCTGGGACAGTCTTTGTTTAGAATAGCCGTTGCTAACCTGTGTGCTTGTTTTTTAATTGGTTATTATTTTGCTTCTTGACTTTTCAAGTAGATGAATAACAAGATGCTTTTCCCTCCTTTAGAACGTATCCTCCCCTGAGAGTTCCCCTGCGCATAGGCCTGAGTCCATGTCACCCGAGGTAGTTATCACACCCTCTCCATTGCATTTGAGGCCGGGAGCGTGTGTGCTTGTGTGTTGGAGGCTGTGGTGGGAGGGGAGGGAGAAGTGCGGAGGCGAGTGGGAATAAGGGTGGAGCATCAGTCACGATACGGCTGACGAGAGTTTTCAGGGCTGTCACAAGAGAGTAAACAAATTGAAGACTGCAATTTATTATTCACTTGTTGACACTGGTGGGAAGCGGGCAGTGTGAAGACCTGGTATGTCTCAGCTTCTGAGTTGAAGGCAAGAGGTCTGAGGACCCTGGAAATACCATATATCAACTTCAGCCCCAGCCCAGCAGAGAAGTGGCGTGTGATATTTACTCAGTAGCCACAAAATGATTACAGGGGAAGAAAAGGGAAAGCGTTCACAAGGATTTTTGACTTATGAGGACACAGTGAGGCACCTGACCTGCTGTCTGCAGCCTGGATTTATCACCTGTACACTTGCAGACTTAAAATGTTGAGGAGATGCCAGAAAGTAGTACTTTGTTTGCCTGCTAGCCTATTGTAAAATAGGAGTGGAAGTACCTGACTCAGAGACTGTTTCGTAGTAGAAAATACACACTCATCTCCAGTGTGGCAGATCACTTGGAGCTGTGATACAGCAGAGGAAACATTCGCAGCAGCAGCAGTAGGGCAGAGCTGGTGCCTGGTGCTGCCTGTGTTTTTCCCTAAGCGTTGTAGTCCTGCAAAGAGGATGAAATTGTGTCAGTTATGCTCATTGTCTGAGATCCTGACATATTAACATGGTGAAGGAGACAATTATGCCGTTGCCCTGGAGGTTTTTTGGCACTTACAGTAGATAAATGGATATACCATTGTGTCAGTGCCTAGTGCTCCAGAAACTGTGACAGTGTAAAGATGATGCCATTATGGTTTTGTTAGAGAATGTAAAATGTAGAAATACAGTATAAATTAAATGAATGTGCTATTGTTAAAGATTTCTGAAGCTCACAATAAATGAAAACAAATGGCTTGGAGGTCCTAGGCGTTTTATTGTTAGGAAGTTAGTAGTGGCTGACTTGGGACAGTCAAGAACTTGACAAATAAAACAGCAAATGAACAGCAGAACTTTCGTGTTCTCTCCCCTTAGTGAACCTAGCTAGTACTATGTGTTAAAATCAACTTTGGGACATATGAGACAGTTCTTCTTTGACTGCCCAGGGACAATGCAGAGCCTTATCCTCTTGCTGCAGTAAGTCTGCTAAAGGGAAAAGGGCATCTCGTACTGGACAGCTAAACTGATTATTATTTAGTCTCAGTCATTCACCTGTAGAATGAGCGGAACAGTGCAGGAAAGGACCAAAGGGGCAATGAGAAAGGAACTGGAAGGCAGTAAGCTAGCACTATACAGAGTACTTTCTGACTAAGTTTCTCTCCCCACCCTTGCCTGACCCTTTTCCTGACTTCCCACCACCCTCCTATATCCTTCTTGGATTTTCCAGCTCTGCCTCCGATCTGACCTGGATTTGAAGGGTGGGTACCTGGATTCCGGTGCAAACACCTGCCCAGAACGACCATCGCTGCTCAGCTTTGGATCCTCTGATCTGACTCCACAACCCTCCATAAACTCTACTTCAGAGATGAACTTCCCAGGGAAAAGTGGGGAAGCACAGATGCTGCTACGAAGCTCTGACCAGGCTTTTCGGACAGAGTTTAATTTAATGTATGCCTTCTCCCCATTGAACGCTATGCCACGTGTAGATGGGTTGTTGCGGGGGTCTGCTCCTTTGGGAGAGAGGAAGCCAATGAATTCGGAAGCAGGATGCTGCAGCTCTCCTGCCGAAGGATATTTCAGCAGACATGAGTCAGGGCTGCTTAAAGAGACAGTGCATGGATCCATGTCTCCCTGCGGTGAGAGGGCTTGTGAAGGCGTCAGATCTGCTCCCCAGAATCCTCCACAAAGGAAGAAGGCAAGTATTCTTGTAAAAGAAACTCTTAGATTGCAGGAAACTGAGTGGGAACAGTAAGCACCATGGGAAGGACTTACAGGGAGAACGAAGAGAGCAGAATACAGCTAAAATATAATCTGGGCAAGTAGTCCGAGCATCCATTGCCTGGATTAAAACAGTCTCAAAGTTGTTAAAAGAGATTGAGCTACCCTTTAGGCAAGATTTTGATGCAAGAGGTGGAAGAAAAAGACAACAATGCAAATAGCTGTTCTGGGGGTACAGAAAGGAGAGCATGATGCTAGTATCATTCATAAATAGTTGTTAAACTGAGACAAGACCCAGAGCAATAACACAGTGCAGCTATACTAGTTGGTGGAGGTGTTATTTATCAGAATGAAAAGGGTCTTTAGTAGGAAAGAGAGTCTTGTTTCAAAGTAAAACATGGACACTTTATTAGAACATATTAAAACATTTTCATTAATTCGGAAACATAAGAACATTGCAAGAGAAGTAGGTGAAGTTTGTTGCTTAAATTATAGCCCTTTCAAACTGAAAACACAGGAATGTTGTTTAAAGAAAGCAAATGCATATTGGTTTCTAATAGCAGGGCAGTGACCCTCATGGGATTAAAACTGAGTTAAAATGACAGGTCAGGCATTGGTATGATAAGACTGGGTACTCACGGGACAAGTAAACATATGCTTGTGTAAATGTGTATCGGGGCCTTTTTCTGTGCTTGGATTTTATTTTTATTGCAAGTGTGGTAACTCATCACTTGTAGAAGTGTATAATGGGTGGAATATCTGATTTCCGTTCCATTTCTGGAGGGTTTTGATTTGTTTCCTTTGGTTTTCTTTAAAAGTTACACTTATCTTAAAACCTTCATATGTTGAGTTACTATTGGAAATATCCTGTTCAGTAGTTTAGCATCATAAAGCCTTCTATACAGTCATTGAGTCATAGTTAATAAATTCTTCAGCAGAGCTGTCTTCTGTGAGTCCTTTATGGCTCTGTGCCTTGTAATAACTCTAAAAGGAAGACACACTGAAAGGTAAGTGCTCAGCTGGAAATATTAATGTATTTTTGATTCTGCTGTCCCTGTGTTACAAGACTGCATTATCTGGGATTTTTTGGTCTGTGTCTTTGACAAATCTGAGACTGCTTTGCACAAAATACATTCTACTTTTGCTAAAAGTAGTTTGTTTAGGTGGTAGTGCTGGAAATTTGCACTACCATATATCAGGAACCTGCTCTAAGCAGGTTAAAATTCTGTGCAGGGCTTTACCAAGTTTGTAGCTTTAATGTGGCTGAACTAGTACAGATGAACAGGACTCTCTGAAGATACCATTTCTGTGAATAAGGCTCTTATTATCTGTTTTGGAGACGTACAGATACTGATACACATTTTATGTAATGTCACAAAGCAGAGAGGGGGAGTGAGGGGTGTTGAGAGGAGGAGGGTATAGAGGCTTGATGCTTGAATATGGAGGCATATACTGAAGTAATGTGAAATTCCAGTTTGTTAGAGAAGCAAACTAGCTGGATATTTCTGCTGAAGTATTGGTCATAAAGAGTAAAATATGAGTGAGCGTGGCAGTCAATGAGTGGTCCTAATTAGTACTAATTAGCTCTTTTTCTAGAGTGCCTACAGATTCAGGGAGATTTTGTAATCCCAGTATACCTTATCTGCAAACCCAGAGAAATACATTTTTAAAATGGTATGTGGGCATATTCCTCCCCCTGTCCTAGTCCATTGCGTTCCCTGACTCATGGCTGTATTTTTCTCTGCCAGGTATCTCTACTAGAATACCGCAAGCGGAAACAAGAAGCCAAGGAGGGCGGCGATTCAGTGCGAAGTACAGGGACTCCTACCCGACAGGGCAGCAGCAGTTCTGTGACTGACACAGATGGCAACAGCCTGCCGGGCTCCGTAGTACGAACCCCGTCCTCCCCACAAAGTGGCTTCTCCCCTTCTCATCCCTCCCTGCCTCACGTAGAGGACGTCAGCCCACCAGACTCGAGGGGGGCTGGTTCCTCAACATCCCTCAGCAAATCCCAGGAGAACATCAGCAATAGGTGGTGAGTGTTACCCTTCCAAGCAAGCCTGAGATTGCCCCACAGAGAAGGACCTAACTCTCTAGGGGGCATTTCCATAGCAAGAAGTGCAGTTGGATGGATTCAGTTGGGTCTCTTGGCATTGTTCTCTTGTATAACTGCTAAACAACCATGAAGGGTGCCAGCAGCCTTCTCAGCCTGCCCTTCAGTTCTTGCTGTAGATACCAAAAATCTGTCTCGAAAGATACGAAGTTAAACAGTTGTCTCTCTCTTCAACCAGTTTTCTTTTAAGGTCTCAGGTTTGAAGGTCTTGCTCTTGCAATGAAAATTTAATCCAGGTCTTTTCTTTCGCTGAACCTCCACTCTTTTTGGACATGAGTGATACTAAGTCAGCTCCTATTCAGAAGGAAAGCTAACAAAGCCCTCTGCAACTCTGCATTTGAGAAGCAGGGACAGTGAAACAACTCCAGCTTTTCTAATGCCTTGCACATACAGCTTGAAGAGCAATTATCAGACTGCAGTCAGTGGCTTGCCAAAGGCGTGGAAGAAACACCTTCATTGTGTTACATTGAGAAGGTTTGAAAAGGGGAAAGGCTGGTCTTCAGAAACTTCTGAACTTGATAGTAATGTCTGATCCAAAAAATTAAGTACCGCAGCACTGAAATTCAGAGTATTGCATTGTAGTGTCAATACCGTGATGGTGAGGATGTTCCACTAACTGGAGCTGTGTAGTACCCTGGCTCTGCTGCTTTGTGTTCACGCTCTGTTCGTGCACACCACAGGCAGAACAGCACACCTTCCTAAATGCTGATTCTCCACATATGCAGCTGTGTCACTGCGTAGGTGATGGCAAAGGAAGAGGTGCTGAGCAGTGAAGGCAGTGAGAAGTATGAAATCTATGTTGAAAGTGCTTGAGAAACGTGGTTTGGGGTGAATTTGCAGGAGTAATCTGTTTCTTTCCCTTTCCATCACTCTTCAAGTGGAGATTAATAGAAATAATTTGTCTTGTACGTCTCTGACAGTACTCTGTCTACCAGACGACCTTCTGCCAGACGTTGGGACTGGCCACAGCTGGGGCACTCAGCTGATACTCAGTTTATAATCATTATTTTATAATCAAATACTACTCTGTGCAAGTGCTGATATCCCATGCCCTGCTCCTCCTGTGCCACTTCCTTCTGCCTGTAAAAGGGTGAAAGAAAAACCTAGCTGAATGAAAGAAAACCTAGTTTAGAGTGAGGTGTCAGTGTGGCAACCTTGCTGTGGGACCATGTTTTATATTCTGGAGCTTTGCTGCTCCTCAGCAGGCGCTCTGACTTCAGTTTCTCACATGGTTTCATGAGTAAGTATTGTGTGGGAATAAAGATCGTATTGTTATGGGACACTGGATGTAAAGCTGAAACCATGCTGATACATTTTGAAATGGGATTAAGCAGATGTGCTGCCTTTTAAATCCTTGTTCTTCTGTGTTTTAATGGGCAAGGCTAACAAACGTACAGCCACCTTCTCATTTTAAAACGTATATTAGAAACTGCATGTTACTGAGTTAAAGTTGTGACCCAGTTTCGTCTTCAACTCTGAGTGCTTGCATTTCAGATACATCTCCAGACATTTGCAATAATGTAATATTAGGGACAGAAGAAAATGGTGGGAACTAAACTTACATGCCTTAATTTTTAGAGTTGTCCAGGTTTTTGCTGAATTCTACAGTAATTGCCAATAGCTTTCATTTAAAAAAAAATAAGTTTCTGTCTCTTTCAGTTGCCAAGATTCAGCCATCACAATGTAAACAGATGTGCTGCTGCCCAGTAAACCCAGCCTTGCAGAAAACTGTCTCCAGCAAAACAATAGCAGCAACGAAGGTGTGAATTCACCCCCTCACCCCATTCACCTCCATGAGGTGTGAACTCTGGCCCTTTCTCCCTTCTGTTTCAGTGAGGGGTGAACTTCAATGTCTGGGCTATTTATCTAAAAAAAAAAAAAAAAAAGGCACAGTTTTTAATATACCTTTAAAAAGAAAAGACTTAAATACAGAAATCTATTAATATGGTGCTAAGGTGCATGCTTATATGGTATGCAGTGCATTTCGTATTACACTAAATGTTTAAATTCAGGCATTTTTAAGGCACATGTTCTTCAGTGTCTAGGGTAAAGATGTGAATCCCTGGTCAAGGTGCTACTATCTTACAGATTAAGCCACATATTCTAAAGAGTTTTGGGTGGTCCTGTGCGTGGTAGATTGAGTACTGACCCAGGGGTCTGGGGTTTGGCTGTGGCTCTGTTTTTCTTCTACAGATTGGCTTTAGCAAGGCCACTTCACCTTTTTTGCCCTCAAATCAGACACTTGTAATATATAATGGAACAAGATCTAGCACCAATCTTGAGCGGAGAGTTTTCACATTACAAAATAAATGGGACAAAGTAGCATTAATGGGCAAAATGGCCAAGATAGCTCTGCTCCAGGGACGCTGCATTATCTCACTGTACTGTCTCAACACTGTATTATCATAAAGGTATTGATTTTGCTTCTTTTTAGTTTGAATAAATGTAATCTGTGCAAAGTAACTGCATCTAATCTTAAAACAATACCAGGATTTTCAAAATGCTGTTGAATCTCAAAACAATTTTTCTAAGAGAAAGTGTCCTGTAATCAGGTGATCTACCAAGCTGGATGTTTATACCATGGTTTTGGTAAGAGTAAACACTTGTTTTTCTAAGGGCAGTGCTGTCATGGTAGCCAGTGACTGGCAGGCTAAAATCCCACAGGAGGTTATTTACGTTGCAATAGCAGTTCAGAAGTTTATTTGTCATCTGTCTAGAGAACTGGTGGTCTCTGTTCCCTCCCTTGTTTGGCAGGGGTTTGCATTTGCACTAACATCATACCAGTGAATTTAAGCAGAAACTTTAAAGACAAACTTGTCTTGTGATTACACCAAGGACCCCGCAGCCCCCTCGTGCACTGGTCGTGTCGCTCTCGGCTGCATCACGGCAATCCTCAGCTGTTACCGGGTTTTTGTTGCAGGATGGTCCCGACGTCAGTGGAGAGGCTTCGGGAGGGCCGAGGCATGCTTGAGAAGGTGCTGCGAAGTGGTGCAAAGGTATCCCAGAGAAGTGAATCCTCACCTAGCTGTGACAGTGCTGTTGAGAGAGATGCAGGTAGGAAGGTGAAACCTTGGAACACTTGGTTGGTGGGAAACGATGGGCTCGGATAACTTTGCAAACTTCTCTATGAACTTAGCTGTACCTTCATCCTCTAACATTATCGGTGCCTTATAAGAGCCTTCTGCAGACCATACTTTATTGTTATTCAGATATTGCTTGAGCCTGTATCCCTCTTCTGTTAGACCTGGAAGACCTCCAGTGTTTGAACTCAAGACTACCTGCATCTTGGCTCTGGCAGGGACAGCTTTTTTGTCCTTGGACAGATGGGCTAAGCAGCATTGCCTCAATTGCCCCTGCATACTGGGGATGGAAGTGCTGTCATTTCGTAATTCTGTTTGGCTGAACATTCAGATAAATGCATTATCACACTAAAAGGCAGGTGTGGGCTTTAGGCAGTGCTAGGAACTAATGTCGCTTCCAAGCCTTCCTTCAGCTCTCTGAAGTGGCTTGATTCCCTGAGTTACAATATTTGTCAGTTTTGTGAAATGCACCTCCTCGCTGAGATGAATTCAGTTCTGTGTTGATGGTCATTTCTTCTCTGAACAAAGCGTGGTCCTGGCCAGCTAGCATGCAGGGTCAGTGTTTGTAACTTCAGCTGGCCTTATACCCCCCTTTATCCATCTGTGGTCTGAAGGTGAGATGTGGCTTTCTGTGGATGGACAGATCACTTCATCATGGCCTGGTTTCTCAGCTGTGAAAGGGAGTTATTTTTATTTTATTTATTTTGCAGTCTCTGATGAACATGATTGTTTTTCCCGAACAGGTAGTGCCCTCAGAACCCTGGTCGCACTTGTGACTTACAGGGATGGATCAGCATATTTAAATAGCAGTCTGTGTGTTGCCATCAGCCCCTGCTTCCTGATAGCTGAGGACTGTTGTTAGAGACTCCTGCCTGGCAGGATTACAGCTTGCTGGTGATCAGGAGCAGGGAGGGATCTGAATCTCTCTGGAAGCTGGAGCCTAGTTGTGTGGTATCGTAGCCATAGAAAGACTAGAGCCTGTAACCCAGGCTAGCACAGAGCACTCTCTGGGCAATTCAGCAGCAACAGCAAATTCTGCCTTTGTGGTATCTCATTTCAGAGCTTTTTAGGACGAGTAGGTATTTACTTGAGTCCAAATCAGACTTCTTCCCCAGTTGCAGCAAGGTGCATTTGGGAGCACTTTCTGGAAACCGGCCTCTCATCTGGGGGTTTTCTGTCTTTGTACACCTAAACACATCTATTTTCAATGCCTTTCTTCATGTAGTCTTGAGAGGGAATCCTCTACCCTATCAAAAATTTCACAGGTTTTGTGGAACCCTACTGGGAGCCTGTTTCCTGTCTCTCACACCAGTGGAAGTGGCTTTCTTTGTGGTTATTTTTGAGAACAGTAGGCAAAATCCAGACTTGTAACAGGCCTTTTGCTGACTGTGATCTGTACAGCTCCGGCTCTTCAGTCTCACCCCAGAGTTAGGCTGGAGTTAGACTGTCAGTTACTTTGGTCGATTCTTCTTCCTTGTTACGTAAAACCCATCCCACTCCAGGCTGTGAAAGCTTCATACTGTAGCTGACAGAAGGGGTTTTGTCTCTTTCATCCTAGTGCAGCAAAACATTTTTTCCTTCTTTTACATATTCTAGCAATTTCTTCAGTAGCTTGTTTAGATTCTGCCAGCCACCTTCCCTCCCCCAGCTGCTGATCTGCTGCTTATTGAGACAAATAAGTGGCTGAGTCCTGCCATTACTGGTATCACCGGTAGGAGCTGTGAAGCACATCTTCTTTATGTCCTTCCTTGTGCAGGTATTAAGAAATGGGGGAGGTAAATGTTGGCTGTCTTTTAAGTTTACATAAAGCGGATTCAGGAAGGTTATAATTTATTCACCCTTTGTAATTTAGAGTCTTTCAATACTCTTTAACTTGTCAAGGTTTTTTCTGTGAACAGGCACTGCCAGTAAATTGTGTGGCCCTGCTGCTGTGCCTGGCCTTTTAAGAATGATTTTCTTCCAGGAATCTTTAGATTTCTTCTGATTCTCGTACTCCTGTTAATCACAAGTCTCCTGGATTGAACAGTTAGTCTCTTCTGTGCATGATTGCTTCATAAAACATGCCCCAGACTTCACGTTCTGCCTCTCTGCAGTGCAGTACTCGGAATGTCGCCTACAGCAAACAGCTACTTGATGCACCAGGTGTAGTTTCAGAAAATGGAAGCTGGCACAGGACACGTGCTGGAAGCTTCACGCCCCAGTCCCTGTGCAGGTCCTGTGCCCTGAAGAAGAACGCTACTGAACCTCTAGAGCAGACAAGACAACTCTATCCAGCTCCCTGTTTAGCTAAACCAGCAGCTGCAATGTAGCGCAGAGAGGACAACCACAGCAAAGCCGTGATGCTTGTGCCAGTGCATCTGGTGCAAAGCCAGACCTGTCTGGCAGAAGTACAGAGCGGACTAAGGCAGCGAGTCCTGTTTCATGACTGAGACACATCTGTCATACAGATTTGATACTAATGCCAACAGTATTTCGCCAAGGCATTTCAAACGCGGCTGCTGAGAACCCCTGAGGTGCTGCAGATAGGCAGCTCTGTCTCATTAGACTGCAGCGTAACTCTGATGTGAAGTCTTCTAGTCCCACCGGTTTCACTCTCTCCTAAAGAAAGCACGGTCTCCAGCTGTAACCCCGTGGTGACAGTAGTGGCAACTGAAAAACACATGGCAGAGTGGCTGGGTCACTTGCAGTGAAGTGCTCCTTGCCTACCCCAGTTCAGGTTCAGCTGTTTGGTAGGACAAGCAGCTCACCCGCCTTTTAAGATTTGGGTGCTAGCAAGGCTTGCTCTGTCAAGAAGCGGCTTATTCCTCTCGATCTCTCACGTCAGTAGGGTGGATCACTGTGTACTGTGCTGCTGTTACCCCTCAAAGCCTGTTCATTATCTTGCCCTGTTTCTGAAACTGGCATTTCTGAGGTCTAAGAGTTAACTCCATTTGGAGCAGGCCAATTGACTTGCAAAGCGTAATCCCCAAACCGGCAGC
The DNA here is from genome assembly GCF_030867145.1 of Opisthocomus hoazin. NCBI lineage: Eukaryota > Metazoa > Chordata > Aves > Opisthocomiformes > Opisthocomidae > Opisthocomus > Opisthocomus hoazin. Next base: position 11,045,386 of record NC_134424.1, on the reverse strand, counting down.
AGGACTGCGGTCAGCCTCGGCAGCACGCGGCCTCGCTCTTCTGCAGTGTCTGGGTCTGCCTTTGAGGAGAACCTGCAGCAAGATCCTGCTGACAGCCCTCTCGGAAGGGACAGTTCTGTCTCCCCAGCTGTAACTGTAGCCAGTGTGGATTCCTGTGACCAAGGCGGAGCAGAGAGTTGCGGAGACCTTAGAAACTCTGTGCTTCCTCTCCTGCCCTCCTGAGGAGCCAAGGGAGCCCAGGCTGCGTCTGCGCGGTGTGGGCCTTGCAGATAGGCTGGTCCGACGCATGGGGGCTTTGTGCTAAACCAGAGAGAGCTGGGCTAAGGGAAGCGGCAGTTCCCGACGTGCGTGGCTGAGTTGTACATGTTAAGCTTTTCCAGCTGCCTTTTGCTAGGGTTCTTCAGCTTCTGAAGAGCTGATGGGCTGGAGAAGCCGCTCTTGTCTCACAGAATCACAGAATGTTCGGGGTTGGAAGGGACCTCTGTGGGTCATCTAGTCCAGCCCCCCTGCCGAAGCAGGGTCGCCTACAGCAGGCTGCAGAGGATCTTGTCCAGGCGGGTCTTGAATATCTCCAGAGAAGGAGATAGCTGGGTGCAGAACAGGACGGCTGGGCTGTGTGCAGGGGTGTCGTTTGAGCGAGAGCTGCTGTGGCCTCAGTCCGCAGGGTGAGGTTTAACGTCTTGCCTGTACATTGCAGACACAGCAGAAGGAGACACTCCAGAAGCCCACAGAGGACCAGCAGTTTACAGTCCTTCTCGATACAGCTACCAGGTAAATTCTTTCATATATCACCTATCCACTCTGAAATAAAGCTTTTAACAGGGCTGAGGGAGTTGGGGCTGTTCAGCCCGGAGAAGAGAAGGCTCTGGGGTGACCTTATAGCAGCCTTCAAGTTCCTGAAGGGGCCTACAGGAAGGATGGAGAGGGGCTTTTCACAAGGGCACATAGTGATAGGAGAAGGGGGAATGGCTGTAAACTAAAAGAGGGCAGATTTAGATTAGATGTTAGGAAGAAATTCTTCACCATGAGGGTGGTGAAACACTGGCACAGGTTGCCCAGAGAAGCTGTGGATGCCCCCTCCCTGGAAGTCTTCAAGGCCAGGTTGGATGGAGCTCTGAGCAACCTGGGCTGGTGGAAGATGTCCCTGCTTATGGCAGGGAGGTTGGAACCAGATGATCTTTAAGGTCCGTTCCAACCCAAACCATTCTGTGATTAGAGGGGAAACTGGGTTTGGCTGCCAGTTATTCCCATTCCTGCTACACTAAGCACCTTTGGCGTGAGGAGGGTGGTAGGAAATGGGGAAGTCAGTCTGACGCGCCTTTTCTATTTTTTTTTTCCCCACCGACTTGTTCAGCTCCTGCAGTCTGACAGTCCCCAGGCGGAATCGCAGACCCTCCTCCAGCAGAGTTCCTCCCCCTACAGAGGACACCTCACTCCATCTCCTGGATACAGCTATCGAGCAGCAGCACAGAGGACAGCACACAGCCTCTCTCACGCTTCCTCAGAAACGTCCCTCTCCTCCACCTCGTACTCCAGCCCTGCCCACTCGCTCTCCACAGACTCCTCTGCCCTGTTTGCAGGGAATTCGGGGTATTACAGCAGCCAGCAGCACTCTGGCAGCGTCGGCGGCAGCCTCCTGAAGAAGAGCTGCCCTGCTGCTGCCAGCCCGGCACAGCAGCCGGCTGTGGACTCTCTTTCCTCCGAGTCGGGCTCGCAGCCCTGCACAGGCAGGTCAGGCTCCACCTCTGCTCCCCAAAGTGCTAGGTCACTACAGTCAGACTTGCGGACTATCAGTCTGCCGAACTCTGGGCAGTCTGTTCTCTATCAGGGCTCCCGGGGGGCCGTGATTTCCAATGCACAACACTATCCGCACCGCGGGGGGAGCAGTGTCCATCAGTACAGACTTCAGCAGCTGCAAGGTTCTGGAGTAAAGACTCAGACAGGACTTTCCTAGGGCTGCCTGGACTCCAGGAGGACAAAACTGCCCATAGCTCCTTCCAGTCACCTCTGGAAGTGGCTCCTGGGCCAGTGTTGGGAGCTTGCACCTGATGCTGGGGTGCCAGGGGTCAGAGGCTGAGGTCTGAGATGCACGGGTGAGGTTTGTGAGCAGTATTGGCCTCTGGCCGCGTAGGAGAACGCAGATTTCTCTGAGGCAGAGACTAGCGAAGCTATTCCCTGATGCGTGGGTACATTGCAAAAAAAGAAAAAAAAGATTTAAAAAAAAAAAAAGGCAAATGGTTCAAGTGCAATGACTGTGGTGCAGCCTCTGTCTCTTGTCCGTGCCCATGGCCATAGTCACTCATGCAGCACGGACGTCTTTCGGAGTATGAAAGCAGTCTAAAGGAAGCGCTGGGGGAAGTCGAACTCCAATCCCAAAGCTCTCTTTTTAGGTCAGGTTCTCAGTGCGTTCTGGGGAGGGCTTTAATCCGTTACGATCATTCCAGTCACAAGCAGACGAGCGCACGCGGCGGCCTTTGGGCCTGGGTCGTGGCTGCCGCGGTCGGAGCTGTTTTCCAGGACAGCGGAGTCTCTGCCAGTGTGAACTGGCAGGGGGAGCGGGTTGGGGTGCGAGTGCCCGTCGCCGCAGGGGGTCTGGGGTGCGCCGTCGCGTGCTGTGAAACGGGGGTGTTGCTGGGGGGGACGGCGCTGCCGTGTGCCCCCACGCCGGGGGTCCCGACACGCTGCGGGGTGACCGGATGAGCAGAGCGACGCTGCGGCGCGCGGGGGCTGCGCGGCGGGGGGCGGCGGTGAGGTGTCCGGTGGGGACCCCGGCCTGTGCCGGGCACCCTGCAGTGCCGAGCGGGATCTCTCCCAGCCGCCGGCACCCGGCGAGCGTGGCGGCAGAGCCAGCCCAGACACGGTGCGCTGTCTGTTCAATTCCATACGATTGCCAGCTTCTTTCTCACTCGTTTACTGTAATATCGGGCGTGTTTTTATTTATCTAATTTTATATTCAGTTATAACCATAGTAGGTTAGCTAATATACGACAGGTGTCATCCCTGGTGCTGCAGTGGAACTTCTCCTTTCTCTTGGATAACATAATGCTGTGAGTCTGTCTCCCCTGTCTTTTCAGATGCACAGTCTTCTTCCTTTTTTTAGGACTGTTACAGGTTTCTCTAATTCACAGTTGAAATCAGGTGTTTGTTCAACCTAGGGGAGACTTTTAAAATATTGAAACAAAGAGTAACTTCCTCACACTGTCTGGCTGTGAGCGTGTTGGGATGGAACTTGTCACCCCGCAGTTGGGTGTCTGTATACTGTATAAAATAGGTGTAAACTTCACTCGGCTTAGCCCTGGGGGTGCAGCCTCCCCTCCCGTGCTCTGAGCAGCACGGGGCAGGCGGGCTCTGCCTTGCCAGGTGGCGGGAGGGGGCCGGGGGGGCCCTGCCCGGAGGCTCCGGCACCTTCGGGCGCAGCGGGGGGGCAGGAGGGAGGGACCCTGGAAAGCTCTTGGAAAGGTGGGGGCTGTAGCTTCTTACTCTAGTGGAGTTTTTACACCATGCTGTAACATTTGAACTTTCACAAGAGATGTAATAATTTTGATAATAAAAATACTTAACTTGAAAAGCGGTATTTTTGGGAGTTTCTTTCTGTTTCCTTACTGCCCTGAGCGCTGGTGCCCCGGTCGTGGGGCGATGAGGGGGGTGCGTGTTGGTCCCTGCTCTGTCCTTGCAGGGTAAATGAAGCCTTGCGGGTGCAGCCCCGCAGACCGGGCGTAGCCGGGGCTGCTCCGGGAGCCACCTCGCTCCCGAGGAAGGGGAGATTCCCCTGGCGTCCCGGTGGGGCTGTGAGGTTGGGGCTGAGCCCGCTGCTCTTCCCGCTCATCTGGGGAGGAGCTGGGCTGGAGGGTGTCCCCTGCGCTGTACCCACTTCAAACCCGGGCTGCTGCTGCCCAGGGCTGTTCGTCTTCACTCTACTCGCCTGTTCCTCCGGGAGCCTGGGATGTGCTGCGCCTGGAGCGGGGCCCGCTGCGTGTGCCTCCGAGTGCCAGTCCTCAAAGCTGGCGCGCCCGAGGTGCCCGTCACCTCTGGTGTTCGGCTGCCCTCGCCATGAGGACGTTCCCCCGACACCTCGTGGGACGGTGGCTTGTGGCTTGTCCTGTCCCTGTGCATCCCACAGAAGAGTGTCTGGCTCCATCTCCTCTATGCCTTCCCCCAGAGCAGCTGCGGGCACCACAAAGCCCCCTTTTCTCCGGAGGCTGACCAGACCTGTCCCTCAGCCTCTCCCGGGGCTGTGTCCTGGTGTGGGGCTCACCCGGGCTGTGAGCGTGTCCTGTGACGGGGAGGCCAGGGCTGGCCAAAGCTCTCCAGATGTCCAAGAGGTCCCCAGGCTGCCTGGAATGCTGTCCCTGCTCTTCTACCAGAGCACGCCGCTGGACTGACGCGCCACGTGAGTTGCTTTTCCATCAAGACACAGGAATCTGCTGAATTTCGGGAGGCTCCTATGGGCCCATGAGCCAACGGACAGCCCGTGGTGCTCCGTGGGGACCCATGGATGGGCAGAAGGGGAGGGCTGAAACGCAGACAGGACCCCCCACCCCCCTGCTGCCTTGCTGCGGGGTGGGACAGACCCTTTCCCTGGGGACTCGCTCTGGCCGGAGCCCCCCTCGTGCCAGCCTGGGCGGACGGAGGCTCAGCCCCACGGGCGCAGGGCAGGCCCCCACCTTCCCTTCCCCTCCCTCCCTTCCCCACCACGGCTCCGACGCCCGCCCAGCCGCTCCCTCCACCCCATGCTTGCAAACCATCTCACGTGAGGAGCCCGTCCCAGTGTCCCCCACACCACAGGGCTCCGAGCTCGTCTGGTTTGAATTATATTTTTCAATAAGGTTTTGTGAAACACTGTATCAAACTTTGTACTAAAATACAGATATATTACAGCTACTGTATTCCTTTCTCCACTGATTTTCTTCATTTGTTTTTTTCCAATTCAGCCTGCCGCAGCACTCACAAGCCGGCGAGACCGGGGCGCTGCCGGGGCTGGGGATCCAGGGGCACGGCTGCAGCGGGACGCGGGCACCGCTGGGCTGGTGGCTGGCAGCGCCCGTTGGCAGCAGCGCCGGCACCCACGCCGTCCCGGTGGCTGTGGCTCCCAGCCGGTGTCTCGGCACAGCTCCGTCCCTCACCACCGCCCCGCAGGGGCTCAGGGCACGACTTACCGGCTCCCGCCAGCCCCGGCTCACCAGGCCGGGCGATGGTTCCCGCAGGGCCCTTCATCGCCGGGTCCCGTTAGCAGCGAGCGGCTCCTCTGCCCGGGGCTGTCCGTCCCAGCGCCACGGCCCCGCTCCCAGGCCTTGGCCTTGCCCAGCACCCTGCGAGCCCCCAGCCCGTCGCTCCCCAGGGAGCCGGGGCTCTGCCCTGCCCGGGGCCCTGCGAGCAGCCCCCGGTTACTCGCACTGAGACGCGGCCGGCGCTGAGGACTTTATTGCATTGCGAGGGCTGCGGCGACCCGAGCCCCCTGTGGCCAGGACCCGGGGAAGCCCACACGCACCGGTCTGCCAGCAGAGCCGCAGCTGTGCCGGGGAGGGGGCCGGAGGTGTTGGTGCCGGCTCTTGGGTGCTGTGTGTGTGTGGCTGAGGCTGGGTCGCGCTCGGGGGCTGACGGGCTCAGCGCTGACCCAAGCAGCTGCTGCTGGCTCCCCGTGGGCCATCGCCATGTGCCAGCGAGGCGCAGCCAAGGGGACACGGCCGGGGTGGGCACAGGAGCGCCTGGGTCACCCCCGGCCACGCCGTGTGGCAGGGAGAGCCGTGCTGTCACCAGTGGAGATAAAGCACCGTACGGGGATGGGGAGGGAAGGCGTTTGGCAACAGCCTGCAGCCAGCTTGGGGAGGGGGCTGGCGGGGGGTCCTGTGCCTGCCCGGGGGGTTTTGCATGTTCAGCTGCTCCCACTTACCAGGGCTTACATTCAGCGGCGGCGCGAGTCGGGTGTCCCAGCAGCCGGCAGCAGGGAGGCCCCTGTGGTCCCCGTGCTCGGGGGGATGCGAGCGGCAACCTGCGGCCCTGGCCACGCACCGGGAAACACCACGTCCTGGGGCTGGGCTGCCGGGGCAGGGGGCAAGGGGGCTGGAGTCACTTTACCCTGTTTAGAGAATATGAATTTACACGTAAAAGTAGGGGTTGGGCCCCATCCTGGCCGCCGGGTCCCCCAGCCGTGGAGACAGGATCTCGGAGCTGTACAAAATGGGAGCAGGGAGGGGGCCGGGGCCTGGAGCAGCCGGCGAGGGGCATCACTGGGCGCGCGTTCGGGTGGGAGGTGGCAGGTCGGGAGTCCTGGGGATGTAGAAATCTGTTAAAAACTCGGAGATTGTTTTTTCCTTGAAGCAAAACCAGAGTTGGACGCTGTTCTTGAATGAAGCAGGTTTGGGGCATCCTCCCTCAGCGACGGCAGCCCATGGGCGGTGGGGAGTGCGGAGCTGGCGGGGGGCGTGGGATGGCGGTGCCGGCGTGGACGTGGAGGTGGCCGTGGATGCGGCGGGCGGCTGGCATATCCCCGGCGCGGGCGGTGGGGCCCGGGGGGCGGCGCGGGACGCTGTGTGGCCGCTGGCAGCAGACGAAGGGCAGGATGGGGAGGGAGCGCCCAGGCTGCAGGCCGCAGGAGGAGGGTCCCGCTGCGGGCGCCCGGCCTTATATCCTCTGCGGGGAGATCACAGCGGGTTGGGGCTGGCATCGGGCAGGCCTCGCTCCACCACTGTGCCCCCAGCACGTGCCATGCACACGCCTGTCCCCATCCCTGCCGCCTCCCTTCCCCGCCGGCCCCTCGTCCCCGCTGCCCCGTACAGCCAGGGTCCCCCCATCCCATCCCACCCAGACACACCGCATGGTCAGGGCTAGGGGACGGGGCGGTGACGCTCAGGACTTACCGCAGTGCCGACAAAATCTGTGGAAACAGAAGAGAGGGTGTCAGGCAGGGCAGGGGCTCGGCAGCCCACTCCCACCCTGCCTCGCTTTGCAGGGGGCTGTTAAGCCCGTGGGACCCTTGCCCAGCTGCAGGCTGCTGGAGGGGGCAAGCTCCCCAGGCTATGCCCACGCGGGTTCCCCCCCAGGGCCGTGGCTCGGGGTCCCGGGACCCCCGGCAGCGCAACGCTCACCTTTGCTCTCTGTCTTGAGCTCCTCGTGCAGCAGGTCGTTCTGCCGGTTGCCGAGGACAAAGGCCAGGAAGGAGAGGATGAGGGCGTTGAGGATGCCGATGATGGCCAGGATGTAAGCCCAGCGCACAGAGCAGTCCCCCAGGGAGTACTTCCCTGTCTTCTCCCCGCACATGTCCCGGATGGTCTCCGCATCCCAGCCGTCGGGAAAGATCATGCAGCCCAGCACCAGGCAGAGCGCTGCGGGGGTGAGGAGAGGGGGGGGGGAGCATCAGAGGGGGCACAGGGGTGCCAGCGCCGGGCTCTGAGCCCCTCCGGTTGGTGCAAGAGTGCAGCCTGTGTCTGCCTGGGCCCCGCGACGGCCGGGCAGCGCAGCAGGTGACAGCCACCACCGCCTGGCAGCCCCGGGGGGCTGCACGTTGACACAGCTGCCCCAGGCCTGGCCCACGCACCAAGGGAGACGTCAGGGGGTTGGTTTCTTCGAGCATCGACCACAGAATCAGCGGTTCCCCACCACCGCAGGCTCCCTGCGTGCAGGCAGGAGCTACCCGCACGCTGCGGGCAGGGATGCCGAGAGGATCATTGTCCCCAGGAGCACCCACATCTGACCCCCGCGCAGCCCTGCAAGCCCCGCTCCCAGGGCACTCGCTCGCTCAGCGTGCCCCCATGCCGAGCGGGGAGACGTCAGGGGAGGGAAATACCGAGACAAAGCCCGCGACTGTCAAGGTAAGGAGGTGACGCTTTTTTCTAACTACAACCAGTACAAAGGCTCCTCACCCCCTATCAGCTAGGAAGGCTAAAAATATTAATGATACTGTAGAGAAGCTGGGGTGTGTTGTGAGTATTTTCATCCTGGGGTTAGGAAAGGACCAAGAGGCTTGTGCTCACGTGAGTGATCAAGTGCCCCCATCCCTTAGGGCTGGAGGGACAGCAAACACCCTGCCAGGCAGAGTGCTGCCGCCGCGGCAGCCCCGGGGATGGGCAGCCGGTGGTCTGGCTGAGCTCTCAGGGGGCTGACCTGCGCTTTTAACCGCTCTCTGTTGGGAAGTCCTGGGATGGGGGAACAGCGAGTGTGGGGCTGGCGCAGGGCATCGCACCGGGGCTTGGCACGGCGCTGCACACCGGCACGTAATACCACCCACCAGCTGCTGCCTGGTCTCTGCCTCCCCCATCCTCATCACAAACCTGCTTGGCAGAAATGTCTTTGCAGACAGAGGCGAGCTCTGCAAGCTGGATTACAGCCACACACGGCCCCAGTGCCACCCCCGGCACCGCGTGGCTGCGGAGCGTGGTGCACGTGCGAGGAGCCGGCATCTCCCGCACGTCATCCCCAGGGACTCCCAGCCACGCATGGCCGTGTCTGGGGGAACTCCCTGTCTGCTGGGACCAGACCAGCCAAAAACCATCCCCTCTGGAAGGAAACATATAATCAGCACTGATGCTGTGCACTGCGCAGTAAATGGTGAGCAGCAACCTGGCCTGCCCGCTAACCCGGGCACCTAACAGCTAGATGCCACCGAGTTCAGCCAAGTGCCTGCATTCAAGGCAAGGAGGAGCAGCAGACCCGTGCTAGGGACTCTCCTCAGGTAAGCAGAGATGCTGAGAGGATTTTAGCACCCCGCTGAGTTCCCAGTGCAGTGCAGCTGCAGAAAATGTGCTCTGTGGCCATCCTCGGTGAGGGGGTGGCTTCGCCCCCGCAGCGCTGGTCAGGGTGACACGACCCAGCCTGGAAATGGGCACGGCTGTGACGGCTCTGCAGACGTCGGTGAGGAGGAGAAGAGAGTGTGGTGAGGTCAGGGGAAAACACCGGCGAGTGGCCAGGCGAGCGCTCCAGCTGCCTGGGCGGGCAGCAGCCCTCAGTGATGGTCCCTCTCAGCCCAGAAGAGAACAGGGCCATGCTCCAGGGCATCAGAAGAAGGCAAATTTAACTTAAAAAAAAAAAAATCAGGTGCCAATTTTACTTGCACCAGCCGGGGCTTGGGCAGGCTCCCAGCTTTTGTGCATGGCCCTCGGTCAGTCCTTCGTGGGAGCAGAATGGCAGCCCCTGGGTCTTTCCCTGGGCTCTGCAGGCATCGGTATTTCTTCTGCACTTCTGAGCACTTGTCTGGGCTTCAGATGGATATGGCTGTCTGGGTGAAGCAGGAGCTTGTCAAGAACTCACCCCCCTGCAAACACCACAGCTGCCTGGGTGAGGGTCCCCCAGGACATCCGCAGGTCCCAGACATGGCAAGACGGGGCAGTGCCGCAGGAGGCAGTGGATTGACGTGCCGGAGGGCTACGGCTCTCGTGGAGGACACAGGTGAAAGCAGAGCGCAGCTCAAAAAGGTACGGGGAAAAACACACAGCACGTGAGCCACGGGCACAACAGGCTGCCACAACTCAGCCACAGGGGACAGACAGCGACGGCCACTGCCAGGACCACCAGGCTGGCCCTAGCCTGCATCTGCCCACCCCGATTCCTGCTCTCCCCTGTCCCTGCTCTGCGCTGGCACCAGGGCAAGGGGAGCCTGTGCCCTGGCCCGCAGAGCAGCTCCGGGAGCTCTGCCCAAGATCTCACAGCCCCTGTTTGGCACAGAGGATTAAACTACAGATACACTACCAGGGCAAAGGAGCGCTCCCGAGTCACCAAATGCACCCAAACTCCTCTGCCCGAGGGCGGCGGGGCTCTTCCCAGGAGCCCTTCGCTGCTGAGCAGCTCCCCGGGACAGGGCCATGGCAGGGCCGTGCCACCCAAGGCAGGTCCTCGCACGACGAGGAGCAGCACAGCGCTCTCCTCTTCCCGTCTGTCCTACGTGTTCCCAGCAGCAAGCCGAGTCCTCCGCTCCGTCACAAGCAATGCCCTTTTCCACGTGTCCCCAGCCCACCCGATGTCCTGGAAACACCTTCCCGAGCCCACAGCAAGGAGCGACACCAAAGTGCAGAGCGAGAGCAAGGAGGGGATCCCCGCGCGGTCGCCAGGCTTCGCCGCTGCCCTTTTCTATAAGCCCCTTGCAGGGGGTCTGAGGGCGTGAGGACGGGGCTCTGCCTGCCGCCCCTCTGCCCGCAGCACTGTCCTGCCAGCACCCGCCTCCAAACGCCCCAGGGACCCTCGCAGACCTGCAGGAAAACCTCGGGGTTTGTTTAAAACAGCCTAGTTCTACACCTTGCAACCACATGAAAAACACCGAGTGATGACTCCTACAAGGGCCGCTGTTAAAGAGGAGAAAAAATCACCCATCTCCCAGCCATTTTGCTTCTAATTCCTGTTCTTCTGAGGGTGTGGTGCCGGTCCCCACTGCTGGTGGCACCGAGGACAGCCAGACGCTTCATCACATGGATTCATTCGTGGCTCTGGGCTCCAACGCCCTCTTCCAGAATTTTCCCAGTTGGAAAGATGGATTCGAGACTGGGCATTTGCGGGATCCTGCTGGGGCTCAGGCTCTGCCCCAGGAGAACCGGCGTTTCCCGGCTTGGGTTTGCAGCTGGTTCATGGCTCCCTGCTCCTCGGTGCTCCTTGTCAGGGTCCCCTAGAAATGAAACGGGCATCTCAAGGTCTTTTGATATCCTGGCAAAAGAAATTAACTGAAGGGAATCCAACGTTATGGCTCAGGCTGCAACACTGGAGCGAGATTTTAGCAGAGAGAGATGAGGCGGCTCCTCCGGGCAGGGTAACATCCCCCGGCAGAAGGTGCGTTTAGCTAATTTGGACCGTCTCAGTAGCCCACGTGTTTGCCGAGGACCACGGTTATCCCAGTACTGTCCCGGTCCCATGCAGTTGTGCCTTCAGGATTCATATCCGGGGTTTTTTAATCATTTTTGCTGTCTGGTTTAGTCTGCAGGTTTTGGGTGAAGACTGGCTCTTTCTGCTCTTGCCTGTCACGGCTGGAAGGGGTAAGGACATGCCCTGCAGCAGAGACACACGGCCTTGCCCCGAGCACGGGCACGCAGAGCACCGCGCTGCCACAGGACACCCGAGGAGCTGGAAATCGGAAAAAGTGAAGGTAACTGGGGGAAAACCAGCAACTGCTGAGTCCCAAAGAGGCTTGTTAAGCCTGGCTTGGGGACAGGGAGTTGCCTGGCCCCATGGCAGTGGCTCACCCTCCCTCGAGGTCAGCGAGCCAGCTGTCCCCTGCCCTTGCGCACGTCCCTCCGACCGTCACCGCAGACAGGCCTCCCTGCCGGGGTATTTCGGTGACCTCCCCGCCCCTCCTATCCACCTTGTGCTGAAGGGGAGGAACCTCTGGGTGCCATATCCCCCACAGCCGCTCACCGTGATGCTGTGCCATCAGCACCTCGGGGTCCCTGCCGGAGATCCCCAACATGGGCACTGCACACCAGCCCCCAGACCCCGCAGAGCAGGGGCTGTGCTGCAGCTCCGGGGTCTGGAGTGGCTGCTTCTCACTAGGGAACCTCCTGAGAGGTGAGCACCGAAAGGAACGCGGACAAACACAGCCTGCCCCCATCTCTAAAAGCAGAAACCCCTCAAAAATAAATGAAAATGAAAGGCAGTGTGCTCGGGACAGCAAGCACCAGCCATTTACATAGACAGGAGCTCCCTTAAGGCATTTTGCTCCACAGGCTGCTTCTGAGCCAAAATATCAGCGGGATTCAGAATAGAGTTACGAGTTTGCACGAATCAGAACTGACAGTTACTTTATCCGGAACAACAGTTAAGGGATGTAAGCTCCAGGACACGAGCAGCCCCGAAGCGCCCAGCTCAGAACCTCTCTGCAGGTCCTCAGGCACATTAACAGCTACGGCGGGACGGCCACGCTGCCTTCCGGAGCCCGGGGCTGGCTGCGGCCGAGCACAAGGCGCTGGACAGACGCGAGGGCTGAGCTGCATCGCTGCTCCTGTCCCCCCTGCACCACACAACGGGCAGGGGAAAAAGAGTGGAAATCTTCAAGAACGCTTTTTTTGGGGTCCAGAAGCTGGTAATTCAGAAAATGCGAAGTATTTTTTGCAGTGATGTCTTCTTTTTGCTGCACGGTCAGCAGGTGGAAGCGGTTCACCTGGAAGCTCGGATGTTCGCACTATTTGTCCCTTGGGCAGAGAAAGCCGCTGTCCCAGTTACGCTGCCTAGCTGGTTTGGAGCAGCAGTATCTGTCTCACCTTTTTCCATGAAGAATTCCAATGAATGACTTCTATATTCACGAGAACAATATTTTTGAAACCTCAAACTCTCTCTGAGAGGAGCTGGGTCTCCATCAAGTCCCAGTTGGGAAGACGAGCCCACCCTGACACGGCTCAGCAGACCACCGCGTCGCTCCCGGCACCAGGGAGCGTTTTGGGGCTGCGGTGTTTGCTCAGACCAGAGCTTGCTCTCCCTCAAGGCTGTACCACACCACGCAGCTCAGCCGCTGGTTGGGAACGGGCTTCCTAACCGCTGCTCTCCAAGGATGTGCCAAACTGGTGCCGTGCAGCTGCCTGATGTGAGGGGTGTCCTCTCAGATGGTGGAAAATGCCTCTGCTCCCAGTTCATGCACTGGTGGGTGGGAAGGGCCCATCTGAGAGGTGAGTGTAGCCCCGAAGGACGTGTCGTAAAGGAGAAAAGGGCTGAGCTGGATAAGTGTTATCCCATTCTCCGTTGGGAAAGGTGCCTGAAGATGGCATAATTAACTCCAAAGGGCCACGGATAAAGACAAACCCCAGCCCCACGGCCAAATGACACGGCCCTGGGTGGAAAGGCACCCCACGTGTCATGCTTGTGCCTGGCTGGAAGGTCTCACCACACCGACGGCTCGACTTGAACTGTGGGGAAACACCTTCAAACACAGCCAGAGGAGCAGAAGTAACAGGGAAACGCCTTCAAACGTGGCCAGAGGAGAAAGGGCAACAGGGAAACGCCTTCAAACGTGGCCAGAGGAGAAAGGGCAACAGGGAAACGCCTTCAAACGTGGCCAGGCACTTCCTCCGTGCAAAAGGGACTGTGTGCTCAGCTGGCTCTTTTGACCCTCAGTAGACTGCAAGTACAAAACCGAAGCTCCCCTGAAAACAGAGCCCTGGGCCTGCCCAGAGCAACCGTCCTCATGGGAGGCACGTGGGTGCGGTGCCACGCAGAGGTGGCTGCGGCCTCTCACTCCGGCGTCAGTGCTGGGCACCAGGACAACTTTGTTCAAAGATCGGAGTTAACTCACGGGGTGACCACGTCTTATGTTACAGCACAGAATTAGGGAATCGGAGGAAACACTCAGGCTCCTGGGCAGCCTCCTCAGCACGTGGTGGTGGTGGTGCTGGTGGTGTATTCCTGTGCTCTGGTCCCCAGCAGGTGACTGCTATGTGGTCGCTGGAACACAGGCATCCACAAAATCAGCCCAGCTGCCTTCATCTCACTCCTGCTCCCGCCGCCACAGAGGGTGGACAAGAGGGATCGCCCACACAGCCCGTTCCTCTTCAAGTAAGCATCATCCCATGGGACTTTCTGCAGGAGCTCCTCCACTAATTTGGAGGACTGGGGTGACATCAGGGTGCTGTCAGTCATACAGTTGTTGACACGCTCACATTAAAGGTCCATTTCTGGTTTTGTAACAGAAGGATTTAGCAAAATCTCCAGTTTTGCGTTACTGGGATTTTGAACAGGGCAGATGGCTACGTTTCTATTTGCGATAAAGCAGAGTCTTTCCTCTTAATTAGATCCAGTTCCCTCCTAGGGGGGCAGTGGCTTTTGAGCTGGAGCTTTCTGTGAAGCTCTAATTAAACCCTTCCTTGATTGTCGTCCACTAATTAGACATTGATGATTTAAACTTTTTTTCCTTCTGAAAGAGATACTGAATTCCTGACACCCTCCCCTCCCCCACCTTCCTGCTCTTGATTTTTCTCCTCTGAAGAGCCTGTTCGTGGCCTTGCTCAGCAGCCCTGTACTCTGCATTGGCCATCCCGTAGGGACAGGGTGGACCCAGCCCTGCCCCATCTCTCTGCCTTTCACCTTGTTCACCTGGTTGTCACCAGTGAGATCACGAAACTTTAGGCCTCACTGTTGCTTCTGCCACAGTGGTGCAAGTCCTCCTTCAGCTAAAACCTCACCAAGGCAGGAGGAATGCCCTTCCCTCTTCTGCCCCTCCAAGCCCGCTGCTCTAGCACGACCCTCTGACCTCCCAGGCGAGCGAATCTCCAAAGCTTGCCATCACGCTGTGCCAGAGCCTGCATCGGGCCACATCCCTGCCACACCCACAGGATGTGGTCCACAGTGTCCTCTCCATGGGTCACAGCAGCTCCTTCTCCATGCGCAAGGTAACACATCCACCCACGGCTCCCTCTGACGTGCCCAGGGAAGTTCAGCCCTGCCTGGCCCCCCCCGCAGATGAGGCTCCCTCTTGCTGGGACACACCACCCCACCACCTCTGTGTCCCTGACGGTGACACCAGGCTCTCCTCCAGGACAGACGCTCTCTCGTGCTGCCTCTTCTCCGAGCACAGCCACTCTCTGTGAATGCAGACGGAGAAAGGCCACGAAGCCTTGGGAGAGCTCCGAGCCAAGCCTGGGCTGGCTGGGGACGGGAGAGCCGGTCCACAGCCCCAGCAAGACGTGCACTCGGGGTTCTCACAAGCGCAGCTGTGAGCAACACAAGTGTAGCCACAAGGTGCAAAGTGTGAGCAGGGACAAGCCCCAAGGCAGGGCAAGGGGCGCCCAGAGGTGACAGCTGCACGGTGCTGCTGCGGCCACCCACGCCTGAGCCGGGGCAGGACAGGAGGCACCGGAGAGGAAGCCCGGGGCTGCCTTCGGTGCAGTGCCCTCCGCCACGCAGCTCCCCGAGCAGCAGCAGCACCAGCCGGGTGCTCCAAGCCGCTTGATTAAGCTGCTGACAATCAGTAGGATTTGGGCTCTGAGCTTGCCTTAAACCAGTAATCTTCAGGACAGGAAAAATTAAAGATGAAGGAATTTCCCGATAAGCCAAGGCAGCACCAGGTCTGGCTGTGGTCCTGATCTGGGTGAGGAGAGGTCAAGCTCTCCAGCCCAAGCCAGCTGCAAGCCCCTAGCATAGGGGAGGCCCTTCTCCCAGGGGGGACAGACTGGGGTCCTTTCATTAGTAATATGGGGGGGCTCTGGGCCCTTCTGGTGGAAGCTCTGGGCCTGTTCACACTTTGTACGCAGTGGGAAGTAACACCACTTCTTGCCACATGTGGTAAAACTGGAGAGAGAAGGAAGTGCAGAGTCCTGCTACCGGGGGAACCTCAGCATCTCTTCTCAGGGTCTCTGTCCCAAAAGAACAGACCCTCAGTGAGGAGAGCTTATAGGTCTGCGCACAAGGGGATACCTGGGATCCTTATCAACAAATGCACCAGGTCCCCTTCTGGGGAAAAGTTTGGGCTATTGTATGGTGTCCCTTTGAGGAGTCAGTCTATGAGGGTGTTGGGGTCCATCTATGGTGCGGTTTCCTTTGTGGCAGGAGCTAAGGAGGATCTATAAACAGGGCCACTTTTTGGGAGAAAGGCTGGGCTTGAGCCTGTGGTCCCTTCTGAGGAGACATCAAGGTAAATGTATGGTGTCCCTCTGTGGGCAGCGCTGTACTCAGGGTCTCCTTGCAGAGAGCAGGGGAAGGTCTGCCCTCAGAGCCCTTTCATGATGCTGGAGGCAGTCTGGGCACAGCATCTCTTTCAGGGGGAGCTGTCTGTGCACAGGTGCTTTTACAGGGCTCGGGAGTCCTGCCAGTGATGGGGTCCCTTCATGGGCTGGGAGCTCCCCTAAAGTGTGTATCCCCTGGGGGCTGGGCTTGTTCAGGGATGCCCTTGGGACTGGGTCCCCAGGGAGCTTGTCCCAGGTCTAGGGCATCCTTGGGGCTGGTCCCTGCCTCTGTGGGACAGTACTTGCTGTAGGATGTCTCAAAGCTGGTTGCTGACTGAGGTGTACTGGGGTGCCCAGAGGCTGGTCCCTGGCCCAGGGTGTCCTGGGGTGCTCCAAGGCCAGTGCACAGCCTGGCTGTCCTGCGGTGCCCTGGTGTCCCAGGGCCAGTGCCTGCTCTGGAGTGCCCTGAGGTGGGGCCCTGATCCATCTTTCCACCCTATCCCAGGAAGCCCTGTGGTTTCCTGGGGTCAGATCTTGCCTGGGGAGCCCTGGGCGCTGATGCCCAGAGCTGGTGCCTGTTTCTGGTGCTCTAACAGTGCTGGTGCCTGGCCTGGGTGTCCCAGGAAGCCTTGGGGTGTCCTGGGGCCAGTTCCTGGCTGGGATACCCCATGGCCTCGTAGGGCTTGTGTCCTGCGCAGCTTTCTTCAGCCACACTGGCATTCCCTGTGGCCAGCCTCTGCCTGGGCAGCCCTGGGTGCCTGTGCCCAGAACTGGCACATGTTCCTGGTGCTCTGAGAGTGCTAGAGCCTGGCC
The DNA here is from genome assembly GCF_030867145.1 of Opisthocomus hoazin. Taxonomy (NCBI): domain Eukaryota; kingdom Metazoa; phylum Chordata; class Aves; order Opisthocomiformes; family Opisthocomidae; genus Opisthocomus; species Opisthocomus hoazin. Next base: position 11,029,010 of record NC_134424.1, on the reverse strand, counting down.
TCAGTGTCCCAGGCAGCCCTGGGGCATCCTAGGGCTGGTTTCTGGCTGGGATGTCCTATGGATCCACAATGCTCAGACCCAGCCAAGTTCCCTTGAGCAACCCTGGTGCTACCTGTGGCCAGAGGCCCTGATACCAGTGCCTGAGGAGCCCTGGGGGCCAGTGCCCTGAGCTGGTGCCTATTCCTGGTCCTCTGTCAGTGCTAGTGCCTGATCTGGGTGTCCCAGGAAGCCCTGGAGCTGGTTCCTGACACCATGGCCCCGCAGCGCTCAGACCTAGCCCTATTTCCTTGAGCATCTCTGGTGTTCCCTGTGGCCAGGGGCCCTGCTACCAGTGCCTGGGGAGCCCTGGGGGCCAGTGCCCCCAGCTGGTGCCCATTCCTGGTGCTCTGTCAGTGCTAGTGCCTGATCTGGGTGTCCCAGGAAGCCCTGAGGCTGGTTCCTGGAACCACGGCCCCGCTCGAGCAACCCCGGCATTCCCCGGCCCTGCAACCAGTGCCTATGTCCTCCCCAGGCGCCCACTGCCCGCGTTTGGCGCCGCAAACCCCGCACGTCCCGTGTCCCCCCCCCCTCCCCGGGTCCGTCCCCGTCCCCCTCACTCCCGGAGAAGGCCCGCGGGGGGCCCGGTGCCCGGTGCCGGCGGGTACCTGCCAGCAGCTGCATCCAGGCGCAGATCTTGTAGACGGTGGCGGTGTTGCAGAAGAAGAAGAGGGCGAAGCAGGTGATGCAGCCCAGCGTCAGCACCATGGAGAGCAGCACGAAGAAGGCGGCGGCCTGGAAGGCGCCCGAGGGGATGGTGCTGAAGTCGGTGAAGGAGCCGCGGCACGACAGCTCCCGGCCCGCCAGCCCGCTGCCCACGCAGTAGTGGAACAGCCCGAAGTAGCCGGGTTTGGGGGTGTTGACGCTGTCGCCCACCCAGTAGGGCTGGATGAAGACGACCACGTTGATGATGGCGAAGCAGATGGTGAAGATGGCCCAGAGCACGCCGATGGCGCGCGAGTTCCGCACGTAGTTGTCATGGTAGAGCTTGGAGGCTTCCTGCGAGGGCAGCATCCTGCCGGCCGCCGCCGCGCTGCCGGGGCGGGGGGGGCGGGGGGGGCGGGGTGGGGGGAGCCCGCCCGGGGTGGGGACGGGGAGGGGAAGGGGGGGGAGGGGAGCGCCGCGGCCTAGGCGCGCCCGCGGGCCGCCGGCCCCTGCGCCACCCGCGCCGCCATCTTGGCTGCCGTCTCTGCGCCCCGCGCGCGCGCGGGCTCGCGCCCCTCTTCCCTCCCTCTCGCCCCCCCCCCCCTCCCCGCTTCGCCACTGCGGAGCCGAGCCCGCCGCGCGCGCGCACCCCGCGGGGCTCGGGCCGCTTCGGCTCCGCCCGCCGGGGGGCGCGCGGCAGGGCTCGGCTCGCCTCGCGACCGGCTCGGCGCGAGGCTCGGGCGGGGCTGAGGCGACGGCGGACGCGCCCCGGTAGCCCGGCTCAGCGGGGCCGCTCCCCGCTCGGTGGCGGCGGCTCAGCCACGCCGTGTCCGCCCGGGGCAGCGCCTGCGCACGGCCCCGGCCCCCCCGGGGAACGCCGGCCGGTACACGGGTGGGCGCGTTCGTGCCCCCGCGGGCCTTCCCGACCCGCCCGGCGGGGCCGGAGCCAGCGAGTCACGGCCCGCGTGGGCTGCCGGGGCGCTGGGCCCGCTCTGGCACCACGGGTGTGCGCGGACCGGGGGCGCTGCAGCCGGGCTCGGCTTTCCCGCAGCGCCCCGGGGGGGCTCGTTCGCTTTCACGGGCAGGTGAAATGCACCCCGCTCGTTCCCCTGCAGGAGCAAAGGAGCCGCCCGCCGCTCCCACAGCCCGCGGGGCCCGCCCTGCCGGCCACCTCCCCGCGGCCGCGCCCCTTCTTTAATCAACGCCCGCGCCAGCAGCAGCACCGCGGCCAGACCCACTCCGCCGCCGCCCGCCCGGCCTCTCCGCGGGCTAAAGGTGGCTTATGCACAGCCCCCGCTCCGAGAGGCAGGCGGCTCCTCGCCCGCCGGGGGCTTAGCCCGGTGCGGGAGGGCAGGGCAGGGGCAGGGAGGGAGGCGGTGGCGCCGGAGCGGAGCGCGTCGCACCCCGATGACGCCCGGCAGCGGGCGGAAGGGGCCTGACACGCGCGGCGGTGATTGGCCGGCCGGGCGGAAGCGGCAGCGGCGGGCGGGCGGAAGCGGCGGGGCCATGGGCCGGCGGCGGTGAGCGGCGCGGGGATGGCGGCGGCCCGCGGCTGCCCCCCGGCGGGCTCCGGGGACCGCGCCCTGGCCGAGCTGCTGCTGGAGTTCTCCCGGGCACAGTACCGCGCCAAGGACGGCGGCGGCGGCGGCGGCTCCGCTAAGGTGAGGGGACCGGGGGCGGGGGGCCGGCCGAGGGGGCGGCGGGCCCTGACCGGTGGCTGTGCGCAGGTGGAGCGGATCGAGCGGCGGTGCCTGGAGCTCTTCGGCCGCGACTACCACTACAGCGTCATCCCCAACGCGCACGGCGAGGTCTGCGCCCACTACCCGCGGCACATCGTCCTGCTGGAGCGCGACACCGGCCGCGACCCGTAAGGCCCCCGGTGACACCCCCCCTCTTCAATCCCCCCGGTCCTCCCGCCCCGCACGGCTGGCACCCCCGCGTCTTGCCCGGGGAGCTTCCGCGCCGGCCGGGGGAAGCCGCTAAGCCCAGGCTGTGCGGGAGGGGGGTGGGGTGCTCCGGGGCGGCTCCCGGCGGGGCTCTGCCCGTCTCCGTGGGGTGCCGGGGTCTGGTGAGTTAACGGGGGGGTGCTGGCTCGCGGCTGAGCGCAAGCCTAAGCCGAGGCGTTGCTGGACTTCGACCCGCAAGCTGGGAAGCGCCTTGGTCCGGCTTCTGGCTGAGCGTTCGCCGCTCCCTGCAGCTCTAGCAACAGCTGCTCATTTATTTTCTCTCCCAACAAAACATAATGCAATTTTGCTGTCTGTACTGTGTCCATGACAAGAGTAACACGTTCAGAAAGGCTCGCCGCGTTCCCGCAGGGGAGGCAAACCGTCAGCTGCTGCGGTGGGCTGGGTGTTGTGGGAAGGGGTCTGTGGAGAACAGCCACAGCTGGTTGTCAGGTGGGAGCGATTCTGCTTAATGGTTAGATCAGAGTAGAAAAGATTCAACCCCTTGCTGTGAGAAAAGGGAAGCTGAAGTCTGAAGCTGTAAATGCAACTAGGGCTGTCTTTAGGGAAGAGAAACCAAATGCTTCTGCTTTTCCTGTTCTTGCAAGAGAAAAGGATGCTTGCTTTTTCTTACGAGAGTTCAAAGCCAAGCGTGCTTACACTCAGTGCCACATTTTCTTCTGAGACTTTCACAAGCCAGCAGCAGCAATTAACATTTTAAATACTGATTCTTTCCAAGTCTTGATTTGCTGTCACAGAGTGTCACAGAAATGGTGTACCCTTCATCATCCTTCCCCTCCTGATTTCCAGGTGACAATCTCTGTGAAAGCCACCAAGTAGTTTCTAGACAAACACAGTTTTCAGTTTCATCGTTGTACTCTATGGAATAATTACGAAATAGACAGTGTTGCACTTCTGGTGTTACAGAACACCAGAAACTCTCCAGTGAACGGGACATTCTCTCTATGACAGAGTGTCTTTGGCTGCCTTTCATCTTTGCAATGTTTTTAGTCAGCTGGTAAGATCTCCTTGAAGTGTGCAGGACACTTTGCACCTCTGAGAATACCGAGGTTTTTCGGAAGCAGTTCTTGCTTATGCAAACTCTGCTCTCCCCCATCAGCTCTGCTGGTACAGCCGTTTCTGAAGCCATATGGGGAACCAGCAAGAAATGGGTGTATTTAACCCAGATCGGTTTCCTGATCCTGTTCGTTCTGTGGCTGGGCAGCTGGGGGAAGAAAGGGTGTTGCTTTGTCAAAGCTTGCTCACAGTGCTCTGAAAGCCAGGCAGGTGCAGGAGGAGTTTGGTGGGTTTGGGCCTGTGTGCCCCTCGGAGAAGTGCTGCTGGCGAGGAGCCACGTAAAGTGGCAGAGCCCGTCTGACAGCTGGGAGCGCCTTCCTCGTGCTGGGAAATCGCTGATGTCCTCCCATAAGGAGCGGGCAGGTGCTGCAGGCAATGGAAACAGAGGGATGCGCTTGGTTCTTTGCTCACTGTCTTACAGTTACTGTGGCTGTGCTTAATGAAAACGTCCAGGTCTTGGACACTGGCCACGCCTTCAGTCTCACTTGACAACCCTGTTATGTGTCTGCACGCCAAACAAGCGTGATCGCAGTTGCATGCAGCCTAAGAACTGTGAGAGGAACCCTTTGGTTCCGATTCTGTTATGGCTGCCCAAAGAGAAGCACCTCTGCTTCAGGCCTGTCTGAAATACACAGTTGCCAGAATAGTTGCTTGATCTTGTAGGAAATGTTTCCCTTGCATTTAAAAAGATTTATTCAGGTTTAGGGTCTGATTCTCGGGGGAGGGTGGGCAGGGAATTAATGTGGAGGTAAGGTTGCCCAGCAATATCTTCTGGAAAACAAACTTCTGAAGAACCTTCCTCCTGGCAAAACATCTGAAAGTCCGAAAAAATGAGTTAAGATACACATCATTCCTTCCACCTCGTTCTCTGCCTTGTGCCAAGCAGCCTTAATGATGTTCTTTCACATTGCTGTTGAAGAGTGCTCTGTTTTCTGAACTTTTTTTCAGTTAGAGTTTACTCCCACCTATGCTGCATTTAACCACTTGTCCCTGTAAGAGCGTTGCACTTGTTCTTCAGAGCAACCTTTCCCCTTACTGCAGTGGTCTCGGTACAACTGTGTTTACTTACAGTGTTTGTCTCTAGCTTGTGTTTATCTCTAGCTTTACTGAGGAAGGTTCTTGAGATGAGAAGATCCGAGAGCCCTGTGTGTAGCACAGCCATGAAGGATAGCAGAGCAGGTCTCTCCGGTGCGTGTGCAGGCTTCCCAAGGAGCAGGCACGGGGGCCTGGGAGAGGGGCGCATCCTTCTATGTCCCTGTGGGGTGCTGGGCTTCCGGCTCACCCCATGTCCCAGGTCCCTGCCGAGCTGCTCGGACTCGTTCCTGGTGCTGCGATGCCTTTCTGGGGAAACATGGTTAGAGTGCTGAGAGGTGAGACCTGTTGGCTTGTCGCAGCTCCCAGGGAGGTGCTTCTCTTGCAATTTCTGATCTTCCATACGTTTGATTTTTGCCCAATCCCATCTTCTGGACTTTGAAGCAGTGCAATGGAGCTATTCTGGTAACACCATACTCAAGTTCTTGTTTCCTTCTGTATTTGCTTTGCAAAGGAAACAAAGACAGCTGGAGCAGAGTGCAGGATGTGTCTCTTAATTGCATGCACTCATTTAAAAACATTCCCACAACCAAATCTGTATGTCAGACTCTCTCAAAGTTTCAGAATAGTTTGATATTGGGAATTACACACAAAGGTGTCTCTTCGCAGACTGCTCACAGGCCGTTCCTGCGGTGTGTGTTATTCACATCCTCTCCGAGGAGGGAGGCAGATTGCGGAGCTCTTGGCTGTTTGCAGTGACAGCGATGAGCAGAGTTTGGGCTGCATTGATCGGGCGCGTGCCTCTTGTCTGCACACAATCTCACGTACACCCGTGTGAAGTATATTGTGTTGGCATTGTCCTGTCTTTGTGCTTAGCACCCTCATGCCAGCAACATTAAAAGATTACCTTGAGTTCTTGTTCTTTGAGTTCTGGTATATGTCAGAGCTCTTTGGAGCTGGGCAGATATAACAGTTGTGTGTATAGGGAAACACTTGAAAAGGCTGAAGCCTCCACTATGAATTCTGAGAACTTAATCCTTTCTTTCAAAAGAAAAAAAAGTAGGATTTGAAGGTCTTGTCTGCTGTTTCCCTGCTTCCACTGGCACCAACTTGTATCATCTTTTCCATAAACAGATCAATTTCCATGTTAATAATAGATTAATTTTTTTAATCCTTCCCAGAATGGCAGCTTCAGGTAGGTTGCTCTGCACTCTCACTGATTCTAAAGCTTAGCAATTTTCTTTTAACTTCCAGCATAAAGGTATTATTTTGTTCTTAGACCAGCGTTGTCCTTCGCCTTCAAGTTCTTCTCCCCCTCTGCTGTAAGTTCTCTCCGTCACCCTAATGCATACATTGTTGTTCTCACTTTGTCTGCTCTGCCAGTCGATGCGTTGCAGTTTCTCTTCCAGCGTAGACTGTCCCTTGGCCATCCTAATCGCCTTGCTGTGCCTTTTCAGGCATGTGTAGGTCACTAGAATCGGATGCTTTGTCTCAGCTGAGATCTTGTGCTCTGCACAGTAATGCTGATACTTCTCCACCCCACTGGAGAGTTTCCTGTGATTTTATTTGTCCCTTTTTTCAGACTTACCATGCTGATAATGCACAAGCATCTGGAGATCAACCAGTTCATATGAGCTTTTCCACTGAGCTCCACTACTGGAAAGGGCTAACTGGAAATTCTTGTTAATCATCTCTACGTGCGTGGCTGTGCAGTTTTGTATGTCCCGACTTCATCTGGTTTCTGTTATGTCAGTTTGGATGCTTCTCCAGTTCCTTGTGGAAACTCTAGTTCTCCCTGCATTGACGGTCCTTCCTGAAGGTCTGTGTAGTTCGGAAGTCAGTTTGGATTCCTATCAAATGTAGACTGGTAATTGCAACAATTTGAACTTGTTTCCAAAATGTCTCCAACTTGGAATAGATTTCTGTTTTAACTTTAACCGGAAAACCAAAGAGAACTTAGTTATGCAGGTGCAGCTAACATTAATCTAACAGCCCTGCTCAACCCACTAGCTGATTTACAAACAGTTGTCTAATCACCTGGCAGCACAAATGCTCAAGTGAGCAGAACTAAGGCTCATTGAGTGTTCAAGCTTTGATTTTCTATTTTATTTATTTTTCCTTGCAAAATTAGCAGTCTGATAGTGAATTCACTCTGATGGTATTGCTGAGCTGCAGAATGTACATTTTTGTAGACACTGGCTTGCTCTGTTAGTCCTTCGTTAGTAATCCACGTGTTAGTCTGCAGCAGACCATTCTGACGGGGCTCGTATTGCCACCTCCTGAAGATGCTTGCTGTCGTGTACTGTGCAGCTGGTCTTTCAAAATGAAGAAAAGGAGACAGAAAAGCGTCCATACATGTGGTATAGCTGTGGAGCAATTGTTAAAAAAGTGTCCTCTTGCTTGCTAACTTCAGAGCTGGCTTGTAGGCCAAAGGGACGGGGATTACAGCCCAGGGTGTCTGTAGCAGCTTCGCTGAAAGACGTGTGAGAAGATGCTCTGTGTACTGAACCAAATCTCTGTCCACTAGGTTTGAGAGCACTGTGCAGGTTGGCAAACTGCAGGACCTTATCAACCGAAGTAAGATGGCGAGGTGTAGAGGACGATTTGTTTGCCCAGTCATTCTGTACAAGGGAAAGGTAAAGCTTCATGGGTTACCTGTGTTAACTTAGAAAATGACCTTTCTCCCTGCCATTTGAACTGTGCAGCCACGTCTTCGTTTGGTTGTAACCTTTTCGAATGCTGTAAAAGTCTTAGGTACAAGCAGGCAGCCTGTAGTAGTAGGTAGCATTTGCTGTCCAGGCTGCATAAGTCATCTGTGGGGACTTCAGGCTATTTTACCCCCACATGTCATAGGCGTTGCACCGAAGAGCTGACATTTTCTGCGTACATGTGTCCCTTCTGAAGGACCAAAGATATTTGGCCTTTGAGAGGAGAAAGACAACTATTGTCACTTTCTGCCCCTTACTCTTCCCAGCAGTGAGCTCCCTTTGAATAACTTTGGTCTCTAAAGAGAAGTTTCCCTTGTCTGTTCCCTGGGGAGGCAAGATTGCATAAATGGTCTTATGAATGTGTGGGCTTGCCTGCAAGGGGATCTGTAAGAAAGTAAATCAGGTTCATTTTTATGTGGATTGCTTAAACTGTAGTGAAGCCCTGTAGGGGTAGTTTCATTTAGAATTTGAGTAGCTTAATTCAGTTTTCTTAGTTCAGTTTAGAAACACTGTATGAATAGCAAAATCATACCTGTGACAATTTTAATCTGGCTTGACTGAAGCATCGTGGAGCTGAACCTGCGGACCTTTTTGTGCAGGAGCGAACTGCCTAGAGTCGTACTGAGACCATCCATAATCTTACCCAGAGGAATGTGGAAATAAGGCTCAAGCAGGGTATTAACAGAGCATGGACGTTGCTACTTGACAGGAATTGACTGTATTAGTGAATTGGAGAACTGAAGATAAAAATGTGTTTTAAAAACTAGCTACAGGTGAAGGCACTTGGGATTCTGATGTGTTTGGAGAGCTCAATCTGGACAAGGGTTGCAGGGGAGACTGCCAAGAGGCGGTAGCTGTAGGAACCAACCATTTCTATGTAACATGACAGCAAAGAGGCCAGAGACCTGATAAGGGAAAGACTCCTGGAGCATGCGTGGTTAATAACAAAATCTTCCTCCAGCATATTTGCAGATCAGCAACGCTGGCCGGCTGGGGAGAGCTGTATGGGCGCACTGGCTACAACTATATCTTCTCAGGTGAGTGAGGAGCCGTTTGTCACTATCTGCCTGGTGAGGCTGGTCAGTGCTGGGACAGTGACCTGCACGTGAGAACAAGCTCTTCCTGAGAGCTGATGCAGAGCTCCAGCATGGACCTGCTTGTATTGGGCCCTGCATAGCAGAGCAAAGACTGGAACCCCTTGTCCCTTTCCAAGCACCGTACTACAGGACAGAGTGGCATAGCTCATAAGAAGCAGTGACAAAAGAACTTGAGGCTAAAGAAAGAGTTATGGGAAACATGTAGGCAAGTAAGGTGGCCCAAAGGATTCAGGCTACTGATTCCCAGCCATCGGGGGTAGGAATAATGGAAGAAAGAGGATGAGAACACACTGTTGGTGGGTAGGAATAATGGAAGAAAGAGGATGAGAACACACTGTTGCTTGGCTAATCATTGGGAATCAAATCCTGCCAATGGTGAGATATACTGGATTCTAGAGAAAGCTCTTCAGGGAAATATAGTGTGTCTGTAGTGTGGGAGCTGAAGCTTGGCTTAACAAAGCACTGTGTAGTACTATCGGGGTGTCCTTCTGGCTGTTGGTTATGGGTTTGACCTGCTTAAGACCTTTACAATGACAAGGGGAGAGTGCCTGCAATAGGAAACGGGCTTTTCAGGAAGAGGAAGTGTAGGGAACTATTGAGAGCACTTATATGTGAGAGAGGGCACCAAACCATGGCCTTGTGGGGCACATGCGCATGTCTTGTCAGATTGGGGATTGAGTTGGTTTACACAAGCTTCAGTTCTTAATGCCTTCCTTGCAGGAGGTTCTGATGATGCTTGGGCAGATGCAGAAGACATTTCAGAGGAAGATTCTGCACTTAGGTTCGTATGCATCACTGCTGTGCGGAAAAGGGAATTTGGACCAAAACTCAGCCACTCAATTCTGCTCTTTTCTAGACTGGGCATTGGGTACAGGCTTGAGACCATCACCAGACTTGAAGTCTTTCTTTTTCTTCCCTTGCTTTTGAAAAAGTCTTAAATGCTGATGGCTGGGTGAACCCCATGTAACTGAAGCTTGCTAATCCCTTGCCAGAGGGAAGGGCTGGAGACAAGAATATATAGGGCCATTTAGCAAGATATTTGGATTACATAGACATGTTTACTTCATCAAAAAGTGCATCTCCAGGCTGGACAAATCTTTCTGTATCTTAAGTGCTTGTTGCAGAACAGAGTGAGTCATGGGGAGCGACCCTAAGCACAAAGTTTGCAGTATCATTTCATTGCAGAGTCTGACTCTGACCTTTGGAGACGAGGCTCGTGCTATGCGGCTTATGGCTAGAAGCGGTTCAGGGAAGAGCTGTGGCGGTATTGTGCAAAGAATCAGACTCAGCGTGGTCAGTCTTCCACACTCGTCTTGCTTTACCTTGTTCTGTCTTGCAGAAATGCAGACTCCCAGCTGTTCGACAAGGTCAGAGGGCATGACATCAAGCTGCTTCGATACCTGTCTGTCCGATATATCTGTGACCTAATGGTGGAAAACAAGAAGGTGAAGTTTGGCTTGAAGTGAGTCTGGGTTCATTTGTTTTTCTGCAGGCTTTGGATTGCAGCTAGTGTAGCCCTTACATGTGAATTGTTATTGGGCATGCACTCAGCAACCTGGGAGCAGTCCCTGGAAGAGTCCTGCAGAAGGGTCAGTTAGTCAATGCTGTAAAGAGAACCCCAGGGTTTCAGGCCAGAGAAAGCTGTGTCAATGGGCAAGGCAGCTGCTTCAATCTGTCTTCTGCAGTCTGAGTAGGTTTTCTATGTAGAGCTTGCGGTGATGTGACAGCCCACCCCTTCAGAAGGGGGGAGAATAAAGGAGCCCTCTGCTTGTGTATAGGAGCAGTTGGAGGTATTTCTCTGTTCCATAGGAAAGCTTTAGTATTTTGGGGCTATACATGCTTATTTGGATGTGTTGAATAAGTTGAGTAAGTGCCCCTGCTCACTCCTGAGTCAAGTCATTGTGCAGGGGGGTGCGACAGGCAGCTTTTTGGGTCCTAGTGTCCCTGTGAAAAATACTCTACAAATGTCTGCTGTTTTCCTCTTGTCCTGTGCAGTGTGACGTCTTCTGAGAAGGTGGACAAAGCTCAACGTTATGCTGATTTCATGCTTCTCTCCATCCCATATCCAGGTACAGGACTGATGTCCAGAGGGACTCGCAAGGTACAGGTGACAATCCATTCTGGGAACTGGGAACTACCTGTTTGTGTGCGTGTGGTGAGATGACTGTGGCTTGCTGAACATCTCCTGTGGTCCCTCTGGAGAGGAGCTCTTTTAAACTGAGAACCGTGCAATAAATCTGGATGCTCTGGTGGTGTGAGTCAGCATTAGGCACACTTTGAGATGGCAGAATAATTTCTCAGAAGTTCTAATGGATTCAAGCGTGGAGAAAAAGTCCCAGAGCTGGAGCTGGGGTTAACATGGCCTTTGACACCCCCACAACTCTGAACTACTACTTCATGCAAAATGTATATCTTGCTCCGTGTTATAAAAAACCCCAGTTCTTTAGAGTATTTTCTAGTCCTAGTGTTGCAGAGCACCACTGCAAGATGTTCTCAGTGCTAGGCAGAACTGTTACCCTGAGCTGCAATGTACGGCTGAGACGCAGACCACTCCAGCCCATCTCCATGGCTATATTAGTCCCTGTGCCTAGCAACCACTGCTGGGTCACTTGCTGCACTCCGAAAGATGAGCTGAGTATCGCTGCCTGCCTGCTGATGTCAGGCTCGGTGATGGGATTGGATGTGAGACTGCTGTGCTTGAGGTCTGTCTGCAAGAAAGGACTCTTCTTTCTCCCTTGCACACAAAGAAAAGGAGGGGAGAAGAAAACCCCAAAACTTTTGTGGATGATCCAAACCCAGACTTTTCCTTGATTGCTAGTTGTTGCCCTTAATTTGTGTTTTTTAAAAACGTTTATTTCCTTTCATATAGAAATTAGTGACAGTTCAGAGAAGCTGCGTTAAGATTTGTATGAAGTTTGTAGTGCAAATTGCAGAGATGTGCAGAAATAAGTGTTACTAGTTTCTGTAGCATGGGGCTCGGGTGTATGTTGCTGCTGTCTGCCTCATCAGACACACCGTGGGAGACAGTGCACGCAGGTCTTTCGCAGGGTTTGTACGGAAAGAGGAAAAAGCGATTCTATGGAGTTAAGCTGTAGAGTTGTTACTGTGTGGGGATCTGCCTGTTGTGTGCAATATTCAGTGATGGCCCTTCCTCTTCTGCCATCTGGGACAGCGGTGATCCTTCAGCAGCTCTTCACTGCCGTGCTAGAGGTAAACCTTATAAAGCCTGAAAACTCTCCCTGCAGGTGTTGCCTAATTTCAGCAGTGCTGGTCCAGAGGGGAGTGTTGTCATTCTGTTAGATCTAAGGCATACACATCTAAGGATCAGCAAACTCTCTAGTGACTGGCCAAATGCTGTGATACGTTCTTAATGTTTATAGGTTTGCATTGAAAGAATTTCTGTTTTGTGATTTGCCTCTAAAGTTATTCTGAGATCCTGTTGTCTTAGGTGAGTGAAACAGTGTCCTGTCGAGGGTGAAAGACTTGGGTTAAAATGGGGTATCTGTAGAAGCTTTTCTGCTCTCTAGTGCAGAAAACCCTCTTTTACATTTGACTAATAGTTGGCATTTGTAGATGCCAATACTTACGTCCATAATTGCCCATTCTTTGCTTTAAGCCGTTGTTTAACTGGAGTTAAACCTCAGCTGACAGATTGTTCCCTGTCTGTGTGTTTTTTGAAGGCTAGTCCTGTCCTTGCACAAAGTGTAGGGTTTTTTTGTTTTTTTGTGTTTTTTGGTTTTTTTGGGGGGGTGGTGGGGTGGTGTCATTGGAGTTACTTGTGGCCTGCAGGGCCAGAATTGCTGCCCATGTTCAGTGCCTGGCACTGGGGTGTCTCTGTGATGTGGGCACTGCAGCGCTGCTGGGGTACACACGGTACCTGGGAGAGGTGTTCTGCGTAGCCTGCAGGCAGCTGCAGTGCTAATAGTGCTGCTCAGCTGTGACTAAGTGACTGCAGTTTGCAGCAGAGACTTCAAATAGTTGTTTGGGAAGAATGGAACCAAAGGATAAACTTCAGGAGGGGGGAGGGCTTGGGGGGAACCTTGGAAGTGGTCGTGAACCTGCTTCCTTCAGACAGGGTGATTCACGTGTTTGAAAGAGAAGACTTAAATGTGAGAGAAATCACAGCTGCCTCTGACAGAGCCCTTTCTTGTTACCTGCAGCAGATGCCCTGTGAAAGCTGGCTTTCCCCAGGGCTCTGCCGACACCTCCTTTTGCTGGTTCCTTCTCACTCAGCATGTCAGGCTGATGCCTTAGATCTGTGCAAAAGCCAGCAGCCCTGGAAAGCATAGCCCCTTGGTGAAACCTCTTATTTGGGAAAGAATGAAATCAGTCCCTCAAACTCCACATTTGCTGTGTGTTTGGAGTTTGCCCTTTGCTGTGTGAGCAGGTTCAGTGCTGAGTGCTCTGGGTTGTTGCTGCTGGGAGGCCGTGCTGCACACTGTACTGACGATTACTGCTCTGCTCTTCCTGCAGGCAACAGTTTTGATTGGTTTGGTGCTGTGGAACCCTGGGGCTGCCAGCACTTCCAGTCCCACAGGGCACTTCAGTTGTTAATCGGTTAGCTGAATGGTTGTTCATTATCTCTTTTTCTTGCAGGCTGTGAATTTTTTAAGGAATACAAAGACCGAGATTATACAGCTGAAGGTCTCGTATTCAACTGGAAACAGGTACATGGATGTTACAAAATGGGGAGCTGTGGGCTTTACTGGGCTTAGGTCTTGCCTCAGAGTTCCTGAGCGACTGTGTATATGTCGTGTGCTTATTTCTGAGCACAGGAAGGAAACCAATAGAACAAACAAAACAGATAGTGAATGTACTAAATTATTCATTGTAAAATTCTTACGTAAAATAAATGAATCATTATCTTGAAGTCAAGAATGCTTGACCTCTCATGGGGGATATGGGTTTTGAACTTGATATCTTATTCATAGTCTCTGTTCTTAGTTCTGTCTTCATATTCTGTCTCCTGCTGAGGCAGATGGTTGAGTGGAGAAGCCCTACAGGAATTTGGAAACTAACATGCCTTGTCCCTGACTTCCACCGTTGGGAGCATGGGAGAGTTCGTCTTGTCCACTAGTCCTTCTAAGAGGCTATGAGTTCATTCTTACCACTTCCAGTTTTTTGCATCCACAGATGCTTTGCTGAGATGTTTACTTCTAGATGCACCATTTGGCATTTGTTGTTTTGTTTTTTCTGGAACTCACTGCTTTTGAGTCATGGCTTTTCTCTGACCAGTTGTATTTGGGGTTTTTTTCAGGATTACGTAGATGCTCCATTAAGTATCCCAGTCTCTCTGACCCAATCTCTGAATATTGATTGGAGCGAGTACCAGGTGAGCAAAGTAGGCATCTCTGCTGGAAAGTCAGAGATTCGTTCAGGAAGGATCAGTAAAGATTTGAAGTCTGACTTGCTCCAGTTGCCGTAATCTGGCTCACTGTATACCATCCCAGTGGGAGCAAGGCTGCTTAGTTGACTGTTCAGAATGACACTGGAAATCCTCTACCGAAAAGCTCCATGGCTTGGGGCATTCCGAGGCAGATGACTAATGTCAGATCTTTTTCTGTAGCTTGCGTAAAGCTTGCAGTCCCTTAGGGAGATAAGTCACTAACAAAGGTAAGGAACATGCCAGCAAGCAGAAAGCAGTATTCCGTGTCCATAATCTTAGCTCAGCACGTGCCTGCAGTGGGCAGACTTCCTTGGCTGTGGAGAGTCTTGAGAGAGGTCAGCCTTCCCTGACGTGAGCCAAGTGCTAGGCACCTTCTTTGTGGGTGTGCAAGGTCCTTGTCCTGTGGGAGAAGAGTAGAAAATCGTAACTGATGTCTCCATTCCTTGTTACTGTGACAGCATCACAAATGATAATTGAACTCTTATGTTTGCCCAGGCTTCGAGGTTTACCTTTGTCTGTTCATACCAGGGAGCATCACCTTATGCTGCTGACCAGTGTGCTCCATTTCACACATCAGTGGGCCTACCAGTCCCCCCAGGTTTTGTGGTGATTGACTGTGCTGGAGCATGTCATGCTTCTCTGCTCTGTGGCTGGAAGCACCGCAGAGCTAGCAGAGCTCCCTGTGCTGGGCCAGTGTTTGTCAGTCAGTGAAGTAAATAATGTTTTAAGTGCCAGCATAAGCAGAATCACGGAAAAGTAGCTTGGAGTGTTGAAGCAGAACTAATAGGACCACAGCATGTTTATGTCTAGAAACTTGTTCACTAGAATACTGAGCAGCCGTTATTTTAAAAAGGTTATTAAAAATTGAAGAGTGTAATAAATAGATGCAGAAATGGTCTCAGGACTGGAGAAGGTGCTTCACTTAAAGCTGAAGTTCCCAGTCTGTTTAGCTAATCACAAAGGTGATGGAGGGTTGACTTGATTAATGTGCAAGTACATTTGCAGGGAGAAAATACTAATTCTGTAGCACTCTTCAATCTGAGGAGGAAATATCTGCAGTCTGAAATCAGACCTTCAAGTAAGGGAAAGCAGTCCTGCATGTTATTTTTGAGGATGATCTGTTGGAACATGGTGGCAAAGGAGCTATCAGCTGTCGCCCCTAGTTGAGATGCTTCTCTGGGCAGAGATGTTGCCGAGTGCAAGCTTCAGGCTGTATTTGGGAGAACTAAACGAAACTTTGTGGTATAGAGAGATCAGACTGGATGATTAGATGATTCCTTCTGGCATAAGCACAAGATTGTGTTGAACTGGGCAGATAAAAGACTTTGGAAGTACGTGTTTTTCTGCCCCAGGCTGTGTTCCCCATTTCCCTGCTCTTTTGTTGCTGTGCAGGCTTCACGGCAGAGCAATATGTTCTTTGTCTGACAGTAGTCTTAAGTGTGGTTACACGCACACGTGCGCCTATGCAAGCAGACAGCGAGTGTTCTCTTGCTGGCAGTCAGATGTCACTCATACCATGAACACTGTCACAATGAAACATGTGTCCTCTTTGCTTTTTCCTAGCTGGTGCTATCCTATTTTCCTTGAGCTGGTTCTGGCTCTGATCAGACCGCTGGAGTTCCTGCATCTTCTCACAATACAGTGGTTGAGAATGGCACACTTGAGCTTGTTCTGATGGTTTTCACCTGTACACCTTGTAGTGCTGGAGGTGTCCGAGTTCAGAGCCCTTCTGTGCTGCTGCTGCTACTTGGGTGTTACTGCAGAAGTCCAGTGCCTGTCTGGGGCAGCTGGGAGTGGGTCAGCCCTCTGCAGGCAGTCTCCTGCTGCCATTTACAAGGGCCAGAGGGTTTTGAGCAAGGTGCTTGGGTTGTGGGAACAGGCTGCTGACCTTGGCCTGCTCACCCCATCATGCTACTTGCACCACATACACAGCTGTAATGGGGCTGCTGAGCCCTTTGGTAAAGTGCACGTCTGCCGGGGGCTGCTGAACTGGGTCAGCGCTCTACAGGTGTTTGCTGGTTCTTGTCAGTCTCTCTGAGCGTGGTCTGCTTGGGGCTGCAGGCAAGAGGATTCTGTGCCAGCCAGGCAGACAGGAGAAATGGCCTTTTTTTTTTTTTTTTTTTTTTTTGCCCTCCCCCCTTTCTTCCATGCCTGGTCTCTTGTCCAGGCTGCCTTTTGTAGAGGATGGGGAGATGGATTAGAACACCAAGGGAGTCTGTCACTCTGAGGAATGGCCACGGGGTCATTTCTGCTTTGCTGTTGTTCCAGATAGAGAAGCCAAGAGCATGGTGGGTTCTGAACTGCAGAGCAGCCTTTTGCTGTGGGCAGACCCTTACCATCAACATTTCTCTTTCTGCAGAGCTGGGACCTTGTGCAACAGACACAGAACTACCTGAAGCTGCTCATCTCCATCATCAATAGTGATGGTAAGGCAAACTCCTTGCTCCCAGCAGTCTAACTGGAGCAGCTGCTGTCTCCAGAAGAACAGTGGATGGTATTAGTGCCACTTAGAGAGCTCTTTATAGAGAGCTTCACTTCTCTCCCTTCAAAACAGTGATGGTCCTGGCATCTCAGGGCTCCAGCTCCTCTCTTAGATAGGGACTTGCAGATCCCTGGAAGACCCTCTCTTTCCAAGAGTGGAGGAAGATCTGAACACTTGATGTGAAGCTTTACTGCTGTAAAGCTGAAGAGAATAAACATTTGTTCCTCTGCTTGTTGATGCTTGCTCTTATTTTACTGGACATCTGTATTTTTTGCCCCTAACCCAGGGTCTCATTAGGTGCATATTTAAAAGCCCCTTTTGGCCTCCATTGTCACAGCCACCCCAACTCCTTGAGGTGGATCTGTCATTTTAAGTTGTCATCCCGTTACCTCTGAGCACTGTGTCTTTGTACCTAGCACTGTTGGACTGATGGAGCTGTGGCTGGGTCTACCAGCCCGGCCAACTACGGACACTCCTGCAGTAGTTGTGTTGGGATACACTGCGAGTTTCCTGGAGAGCATAGGAGTTGTGCCCTGTGTGTGCCTCTGCTCAAGGTGTATCAGTAGGAAGGTTGGTGAGACTGAAGAAGTGTTCAGTTGGAGCAGGTTTCTCTGATGTGGGGATAGATTGTGATAGTGGGTTGCAGCTGGGTAGGTAGACGTTCTGGGTAGCAAAGTGATGTTCATACCTAGTGACTTCATGTCCTGAGCAGCTGTCAGGAGCAGGACAGCACATCAGCTGGGGCTGCTGACAACCCAGGACACTCTGAGCAATTTGTTGGCTGCTATATTCAAGACAAAATGTTCTGGCTTGGTGACTGAGCTCTGCTCTTGAGCCTGGGCTGTGGGCAGAGAGAGTAACTTGTCTCTACAGATTTGCTGTGAAAAGTCATTCCTCTTGTTGCAACATCCGTTTTTTCCTTCTCCTTCCTACCCCTGCCTGGAACAGATGACAGCGGGCTCCTGGTGCACTGTATATCCGGCTGGGATCGAACTCCTCTCTTCATCTCCTTATTGCGCCTCTCCTTATGGGCTGTGAGTACCTGGCTAAGCTGCTCTGCTTCTGGGGGTGATTGCTCGGAGGGCGAGTGACTGTGTCACCAGGAAGTGGTGGTGGAGCAGTTAATGTTCCTTTTGTCTGTCTTGGCTGTGGAGGGTGTGTGGATTGGCTTTGATGTGGAGCCTAACGTACTGTCCTGCCATCAGACACGGTATCACAGGCGGGTCGAGGAAGCTGGACATCTTGGATCACTATGACAGTTTTCAGTAGATCATGAATTCCCAAGTCCCGATCCCCAGGGCTGCTGCCTGAAGGCTGTTCTCATTTGCTTTGCAGGATGGGCTGATCCACATGTCCCTAGAGCCATCTGAGATTCTCTACCTGACAGTGGCCTATGACTGGTTTCTCTTTGGGTAGGCACACTAACTTTTACTCACATATGGATCCCTGCACAGCAGGGAAAGAGCTTTCAGGGAGTCATCTTTGGTGTTTGCTTACAACCAAAGGCGGATGCTGGGGCAGCCAGCTCCAAAGGAGCTGTGACAAAAGGGGCTGATGCCTTTTTTTACCTGGAGGCTCCAGCATCTGGCCATTCTTGACAGCTTGTGCTTTTCTGCTGATTCTGGCTTCCTGCTTGTGACCGGGCTTCCCTTGCTCTCTTTCCAGGCACATGTTAGTTGATCGACTCAGTAAAGGAGAAGAGGTGAGTGTCTGGTCTGGGGCAGTGGCTAAGCATTGTTTTTCTTTGTTCTCAGGGTACTTGTTTATGGTAGCAGCATTCACTGCCTGCTTCTGGTAATATCAGTAGTCTGGCTGGGCTCTAAAAAGATTGTTCACGTACTGGAAGTACTGGGTAGGAGCCTTACCCCGTCACTTCCCAATGCATAAGGTGTGGGAATGCCTTTACCCCAGGCTACAGTTTGGTTGGTGGGTGTCAGTCCTGCCAGTTCTGCTGTGCCGTTAGTTTTCAGGCCCCTGGTGAAAGGGTGCTAGGACTTGCTGTTCAGCGCAGCGATGAGAAGGGGTGCTTGGGGCATGTGACTCCTGGGAGCTTGGAGATGAAGCTGTGTGGTCTTGCGTGCTTGTCCTGACTGCCAGCCCTCCTGCCTGGGTGCTGCAGCTGCATGTGGCTGGCGTGTCATAGCGGGCTCGTGGAGCAGCTGGTTCCGATGTGTGTGTTTGGGGACGTATCTGTGGGTGCACAGATGGGTCCAGGAGGCAGTTAAGATCAGGGGAACTGATTCTCTGCAGACCTTTCAGTGTTCAACAGCAAAAAATGATTGCTCTGACTATAGTTGCAGTACACTGCAGTATCATTTTTGGATAGCGATCAAGAGGTGGGGAGTATGTCTAACCCTGTTGCTAATCCACTGCTCCTCAGACTCTCACCTCACTAAGGAATCCCCTGCCTCTGAACAGCAGAGCCGGGATCCTGGCCGATTTTCCATCTTTCGGGGGTCCAGGACCCCTGTATTAGTATTGTTCCTCCCATTCATTCCTTTCCCAGATCTCTGCTGGCTCTGCACTGCTCTGGTGCCTGCTTGGCCCAGGGCAGCGTCAGTAGCTGCGGCAGGCGAGGGGGTGCGTGGCTGCCTCTAGCGCTCCTGCTCCCCACCGCAGGAGGAGGGCTTGGCTCTGCGCGGGTGGCTGGGGTGGCAGAGGCACAGCGCAGTGAATGCCACAGAGCAGCTTGCTGCGTGGCAGGGCACGAGCTTGGGACTGCAGGTGCTGCAGGTACCGAATGCTTCCAGGTGTGATACAGCTGTGGTGCCGAGGTGGAGCATGCGGCTCTATCGCTGCTAGTCCTGCTGGGTTCACTGCTTACCTGGGTGTGTAAGCAGCGGCTGGGGGTCATCTCTTTTCCGTCCTGCACCCATGGCAGAAGTACCTGCTGTGTACTTGCGGCATGTGTGCAAGGCATCGATAAGGAGGTTTGTCGTACACCTTCCTTTCTGGGCCTCCCGTGACAGGGAACAGAGGGTCAGCTTAACATGTAAGAGAAGACCCAGGATGGGATGGTGGCAGCCCATGGCGCGTTGGAGGCTGGTAGCTACAGATTTCTTGCTATCTCCTTTCTGCCAGCACCTCCCCACCAAGATAAGAGACTGCATGGAGCCATGGGTTCATTCCTGAACCGCTCTTTTCTCTCCCTTTGCTCAGATTTTCTTTTTCTGCTTCAATTTTCTGAAGCACATCACCTCTGAGGAGTTCTCTGCTGTGAAGTCACACAGGTAAGGAGCCTGTGCCTGCTGCTGCATGGGCTGCAGAGCCAGGGAGCTTGTTAGTGCTGTTCCTTTGGGGAGACGGAAGCCCTGGTGTCCTGGCCCAGTTTTCATTAATTTATTCTGCACTCTGAAGGCTGCAAAATGGGGCCGAGGCTTGTGAGGTGCCACGTTGTGCTCTCAAAAACTGTCCATGCTGAAATGTGCTCTCTGCTTAACGACTGTCCGTGGCTGCCTGAGCACGGATGGACCCGGAGATGTGTGCTCTGGCTCAAGCAGGCTGCACAGCAAGCTCCTTCAGGCACTGCTGGGGGGAGCGGGGTGGCTGGTGTTTAACACACTGCTAAACATTAACCCCTTCCTATTTCAGAGGGGGCAGAAAGAAACAAAGCCCACCCTGTAGACTCTGAAATAATCACGTGTCTGTCTGCCGCCTGTTGCCACCCTCTCAAAGCACAGGGTGTGTGGGGTGGGACTATTAGGAGGGTCGGATGCTGCACACTGGCCTCATCCCCTCCCCTCTGCGCCTGCACAGCTAACTCCCCACTGCTCTGCTCCGCAGTGTGCTACAGAGATCTGGCTGTGGCCAGCCTCCCCGCAGCCATGAAGCATGGCTGAGGTAACTTTGTCTTTCCTTCCCCAGAAGGAAGAGTTTGCCACCAGGCTTCACGCTGGAAGAGATCTGCATGCTCAGTGAGTGCTGCTGCAGAGGGTGCTGGTAATGGTTGATCAGTTGGGGGCTTGGGTTCCCAGCATCAGGGTGACTACACATGGGTATACTTCCCTTGGGGCCTCGCAGGAGCACAGCCCCAGGGCAAACGGGAAGTGCGTTGCTTACAGGGAGAGAAAGTGAGCGAGACCAAAGCGGGTCTTCAGGTAGCTCTGTTTTCTTTTCTCTAGAGCAGAGAGACCGAGGCAGTACCACAAGTCTGAGCAGCGACTTCTCCCTAGGGATGGAAAGTTCCCCTGGAGCAGCTGGGAGCTTCACCTATGAAGCAGTGGAGCTGATGCCAGCAGGAGCACAGGCTCAAGCAGCGTGGTGAGGAGATAACCACTCAGTGGGCTGCAGAACAAAAGGGGCAGGCTCTGAGCACAGTAGAAAATATATTTCTGCAGTCCTTTGCCCTCCAGGTCTGCTCTCTGTGGCGTGGGTTCTTTACAGTGGAGGGAGGAATTTGGCTGTCAGAGGCTTTGCTGCAACTTGTGCTGTGGAACTTCTGCACCAAAAAATTGGAGACCACCCCATGTTAAATGCTGTCAGGCTTCTGCGGGGATGCTCCTGAAGTTCGTCCCCTGATGAGAGTAAAGCAGAAGCAGCTTTGTTTCGTTTTCAACAGTTTCACTGTTAAACTTCATCCGGAAAGGATTTCATTACTATTAAAAGATGCTTCCAAACTACCAGAAAAATAACATTTGGCAGCAGCCTCCCCAGGGAAAAGCGAAGACAAAGTTTAGCCGCCCTAAAATGGAGCTTCATCAGTTTATGGAAGAGATTATACAGGGGAGCGTCTGCAGTTAGTGGTAGGTGGGCTGGGTGACCAAGAATCCCCACTAAACTTTAGCCCTTCTAACAGCACGAGGCTTGTGAGCTGGAAGCAGGTTGCTGCTTTGGGGGGAGAATACGAAGTCCTCAGTGCTCCCTGTTGATAGAGGGCACACAGGACTCACCTGGGGATGCAGGCGGCTGTCTGGGAGTGGGGACCGGGGAAGGTGTCTGGCGACTCTGCTGCTCTGGGACAGGCGTTGCGCTTGCTCATGGGGTTTCTGGTGCTGTTTGGGGATTTCAGAACCTTGCTGTAGGGTTGCTCCTCTCAGTTTAATTTTTCTCTCCTCTCCCTCAGCACATGTGAAGATGCTATTTTATATTGCAATTATTTTAAATTAAATCTGGGTTGTGCTGGAGGCAGTTGGAAGTCCTCTGGGACTGAGCCTGCAGCCATGCTAGTGGCAGCCACCTTTCTAAAACACATTGTGATTCAATTTATAAAATGCTGAAGAGGGGAAGAGAGGATCTTCCTACGGAACCACAAAATGGGGATGGGGAGTCCCAAATTGCATTTGCCAAGTGAGCAGTGCAGAGTCCTCTTTACCACGCAGAGCTTACCTATCCACAGCAAAGTGACTGCAGCAAGTAGAGAACAACTTTCCGCTTGCCTGGCTGCAGGGTAGTAAACTTGGAAGCATTTACATTGCTCTGAATGCTCAGAACGTACAGACTAGATCCTGCAGCACAAAACCTACAAGTGATTTTCACAAGATGTGAAGTGGCCAGAGCATGCTGGAGTAGGTCTGCTGCACTTGTGTGTATCAGGAGTTGATTTTGTGACGTGTTTCTGATCTCTGGTTTGCTTTCATTCCCACTGGAGATATCAGGCTGTGTTGGGGCTAGCTGCTGCTACCATGGGGATGGTTTGGGCCCATGCAGTGGGCATGAGCTTGAGGACGGGAAGGCTGTGAGTCTTGCCAATGAGTGCGTAGCGAGGGGACTGGGCCTGGGTGTCTTGCTGCAGGCTGTTGTGGCTGTGTAGCCTGGAGAACAGGTAGGGCTTGCTACAAGCTGGGTGAGCTGGGCTGTGCGTGGTGTGAGGGAGCAGAGGAGGAGATGCGCTTCATTGTGTTGTCCTGAAAACAGGTGGCCTCTAGGTCCCCTTGCAGGGAAAGGCGTTTGGTTTTTAGCTGTACAAGCCCGTGTCTGCAGGCTGGGCTTGGAGATGTTGGCAGCTATGACAACATGAGATGAATAAAGCTTGAGCAAGACTGTAGTGTGATGTTTGAGAGTGGACACTCTTCAAGAAGTGAAGAGAGGATATCGTGCTTCCCACTGTACAATGAGCCTGTCTTTACCTGCACTTGCTGACAGTGCTTGAGATCCCAGTCAAAGCTGAGTTGCCCTTCCAGATTCCAGGAAGAACAGCATCTTTTCTCCTTGAGTCTGTTTGCTTTAGACTTTTCCTTACATGCCTACATAGGGAGGTCTCTGTCCAATTCACTGTGGTTTTGGAAGGGGAAAAATTCTTCGGACTTTTCCAGAAAAAAAAAAATGCAAGAAGGAACATGGAGCAGCAGTGATGTGCATTAGTCCAAATATGTGTGCCTGTTTGGCACGTAGCTGGATGGTACTGTGAGCTAAGGCCTGATGCAGCAATGGATGGTGAATTACACCCGAGTCTGAATGTGCTGGCTGGAAAAGAAGCCAGTGCAGTTCTGGGTTGTCAGCACAGACAGGGAGAGGACTGAAATGCACCTATGGCTGGAGTGACTGTCACCTCTGAGCACAGGGTCAGAAGAGTGGTCAGTGGTCCCTGAAGGGAATCATGAAAAGGGAAAACAACGTTGGCATTGTGCCCCTGTCACCCTCATCAGCACGGACGGACGCCCACCTGGGCTGAGCTCCTTGGCTGATACGCTCTGTAGAGTTGAGAGCAGATTGAAATGGTCTTTCCCTGCTGGGAGGCCCCTTGCTTGAGGCTTTCTTACAGCTAGACTAAACAAAGCAATTGCTGTGCATGTGTGGGCTGATGCATTCTCCTGTTTCTGATTTCCAGGTCACGTGGATGGTGATCTATAAAAGAATGGGCTAAGATGGGTTGAGCTCAGTGTACCCCCATCACTGAGCGGTTACCCATGACTCATGGTTCCTTGGGAGGGAGGAGGGCAGGTTCAGTGGAAAGAGGAGCTTGTAGCTACCGGGGTAAAATCCAGCCTGTTGTGGAAAGGCTTCCTAGTTGGAGTATGTGGGAAAGCCAGCTTTCTCACCCCAGTCCTCCATTCCACAGGAGGAAGAGCTGTGCATCATCACCACAAGCTGCGCTCTGGAGCAGGGCACAGCAGTCTGAAGACAGACTGCCTTCCTCAGGGTTGGTCGAAGTCAAGTCCTCCAGCTCCTCCTCCTCAACCCACTCTGATAACTTCCTGAGGATTGGAAGCAGCCCACTGGAAGTGCCGAGGTCCAGGTGAGATGGGACAGAGTAGAGCATTTCTCAGCAAAACAAGTGTCCGGTAAAGGGTGTGGAGGGCTGTACTTGTGTGGCTCTGAGAATCCTGGAGCACATGGGTTTGTAGCTAGAAATGGGCCTCAAGAGGCCTGTTCCTCTCTAGCCTGACCTTGTGTGCTGCCCATTAAACACACAAACTCCTGCCTCGGCCCATTTAGAGGAGTGAGGAGCCATGCCAATAACAGCTAGGTGTTCGTTCTGCCCGTCCTCAGTGCATGCCTCAAGTCCACAGGCTCTGGCATCTCCGCATCCTGCATGCTTGAAGCTCACAGCACTTTCTCTGTCAAATGCATCCACGGGGGTTTGAAATGGCCATGCTGTGTGCAGGAGGAAGCCTTTCAAACCAAGCAGACCTCACTCTGCATCTGTCCTGTCACCCTTTCCACCTGCTGACCCTCCTGACACCGCAGGGTGGGAAAACTCTGGGTGCTGGTGGCAAGCAGAGGTAAAATCTGCTGGGAGCAAGCTGCGAGCAGTGTGCCAGCACAAAGGATTTCTCCCGGAAGGCTGTGTGTTCCTGCTGGGCAACCAGGGAATGGGGACCCTGGACCTGAGCCTAATCTTATGCCATAACAAAGGATATTCTGGCACCCTTCTGGAGTCTGATGCTGTGGTAGGGCAAAGCAGAGTGGTGAGCGAAGCTAGGGAAGAAAGAATAGAGCCTGTGGAGCAAACACCGTGTGTTTAGGCCGACAGGGGATAAAGAGGCTCTTAGATAAGAGGTTGCTGTTAACAGCATCAAACGCTTGTGTAGTCTCTGCAGGTTTTCCAATGAATCTTTTTTCTAGTGATTCCCTTCAGAAACAGCCACCAGTCAAATTTTAGTATTCTCTCATCACATGGAGAATAAAATGACAAACAAGTAAAGCACTGAAAATTTTTAAGACTTTCTTACCACATTTCATGATTCCAGAGAAAAATCACTGTCTGACAGTTTTCATAAGTGATGCACACTGTTCCCCCAGGGAAAGAGATCAGTAGGCTATTTTTGAGTTGTTGCTGGGGTCCACCTCTCCATTCTCTGTAAGATAAACAGATCTCCCAAGAAGAGGACAAAATACAGGAGAAAAAGCAGCTTGTCTTGGGGGCTGCTTTTGTTCACAACGGTAATGCCACAGTTCCTGTGTGTGGTCTCTTGCCATTCCCAAGACCTGACAGGCTGTTCAGCGCTGGGCTGGCAGCGAGCTTGCAGCAGCGCCGTGGGAGAAGCTGTTTATAATGCTTCAGCCGGACTCCGCTCCGCAAGAGCGAAGAGGAGAGACAAAGGGGGCAGAACCGCACCACGGGAAGGGGCTGATCACACAGCCCCTAGGATTTGCGTTCCAGGGGCTCAGAGATGGTAAAGCCAGCGATTGCTCTTTGTCTGTCTGTGTCTGGATGAGGTGTCTGTAAGCTTTTGGATGATTAGTGCCCATTGGTGTCACGTGCTCGGAGCTGGCACTCCCAGGGCTTGAGGCAGCAGGCAGGCGTGGTGGGGAAGCTTGTTACTGCCAGGCCAGAGCAATAACCTGAGAAGGAGTTGCAGCATTCTGCCATTATAAGAGGTAAACATTGGGAAATAAAAGTGCATGAGGAGGGAATAGGGGATAAAAGGAGAACAAACCCCTTGCACAGCCTGATACCAAGAGGACAGGAGAAAGGAATTGGTTGTGGGGCGAAAGCGGTGAAGTCAGCTACACGCCAAGATGGTTACTCTGCCACGCTTGTGCTAGCTGGAGACTGTGCATGTGTATGCCCTCCATCTTTGGTGTCACCTGGGTTTCTTCTGCCCTTCTCGCTGTGCAGGCTGGAGGAGTTAAGCCCAGAGACCTTGCAGGCAGTGGGTGGAATTGTCAAGGCAACAGCTGACCTGAGCTTCTCTTTCAGACCAAGTCTTCCGGCACATAACATGCTCCTTTGCTTCATAGCCCATGGCTGGGTCAGGCAGACTGCGGCCTGTTCCCTGCCCACCTTCCCTGGGGCAACACTGATAGGAGCTCTGCCAGTGAAGGACTTGAGCAGCGTGTTGCCTTGTCAGATGCTGACATGGCTTGTGTTTTTTGGGGCCTGAACACAGTACATTTTGTCTCCAGAGAAAGGGTTTCTATCACTCCACCTGGCTTTGTTTTCCCTGCTTGGACTGTGTTAGTCTGAATTTGCCTGGTGAGCTCCGTGCACGTAATGGATATCACAACACCTTCGGCCACCATTTTCCATCCTGAAGGAAAGGAGGAGTTCCATTTTTGGTGGAGGAGGAGTGTATCCGTGATAGAAGGAAGAGGTAAATTCTCTCCCTTCAACCCCTGAAAAATATTGGGACCAGGATGGAAAGGCTGGAGCACACAAGCTGATCATGATGCCAGAAAGACCTTTATCTCTACAGTGCTGGCAGGTTAACACCCAAGGATCTTAAGATGAAGGAACTACTGTACTTGACTTCCTGATCCTCTGGTTGTGTGGCCATAGCAACAAAACACTTCACCACTGCAGCAGCAGTTGAGGAAAAATAGTTGCTTGTAAAATGCCAGCAGGTACCCTTCAGGTAGTTCCCGTAAACAGCCCCGTCCATGTGCTGGCAGGCGGGGAGCTCTGGAGGGAACGGGAAGGCAAGCTGGCAGAGAGAGATGACAAAGGCCTGGGAGGGGAACTGGGGTGCCCTAAGGGAAAGAGTCACAGATGCCAAGTCAGCCGGTGGGAGCCAACCCCTCTGCTGGCCAGGCCGTGTCAGCAGTTGGCTGCTGCCATCGTCTCGCCAGCCCGCCTGCGGAGTCCTGCTCTGATCCAGGGCTCCTGGGTACCTGTAAATCCTGGGATGGTTCTTGTTAGGCGGAGCAGTACAAAGGCAAATTCCTAGCAATCTTTCTAGCTGATCCCAACCCAATGGTGAGATCACATCTACTGAGGGCAAACATGCATGAAGATACTGCGTAGATTATTTGCAGAGTAGGACAAGGTGCTGCTTGTTCTACAAACCAAGAGCTCTGAGTATGGCAGATAGCGTGCATTGACTTGGACTCCTGCCGTGCAAGTGGGTTGTGGCTTGCACACCATATTCTGTGTTTGCGTTTGACACTGATAGTGTAAGTGTCCCATGACTGCAGAAAAACCCTGTATCCATGTCAGGGATTTAGCATGTGTGCACATAGCACTAATGTGGATTAGCAGCTGGATAATCTTTGGCTGAATGTGCTTTTGCTAAGTCAATTAAACAAACCCCAAAGTACTGTGATCTGAAGAATCGAGACTGGCAGGAGTTGGGTTGTGGAGGAGCTGCCTTGGTCAGCAGCCACAGAGAGCTCCCTCGCATCAAGGGCTGCAGGCGGTTCGCGTGTGGGTCTGGAGGGAGTGCAGGGAGGGACAGGGAAGCTGCTGCCTCTGGCTTTGGGTGTTTTGTTGGTAGTGATAAGACTGCGTGTGCACTGTGTGTCTTGCTCCTTACAGCCAGTTGGCTTGGAAGCTCTATCTGCGATGTGACAACTTGGGATAGCGACCGCCGCAGGACAGGAGTCGTCTGCACTGATGTTTTCTGGAATTATTGTGTGACTAGGCCACAGAATGGTCTTGCCGGCTGACACATGACTGCGCTGCAATCGAAAGTGGTTGTGCTTGAGAGGACTGGCTGCTCGGGCTGTTACAGCACTAACGCAGCCTGGGGTTCAGCCAGGGCTCTCGGTACAACACTCTGCCAAGTACTCCTTGCCAACTTTTCCCACGCAAAGGTGGGAAGGGCTGCCCTTTACTCCAGGTTGTCACTGTCTGCCTGTGTGTACGGTACCTACTTAACGCTTCAGTTTAAGGCAGAGAGCATATGCTGGCAAACGAGCTGCTTCCCAAATAGTCCTAGGTGCGTAGGAATATGGCAGGTGAGCGGGGGCAGCACAGGGCAGGACGAGAGCCTCGCTGTTGGCACTTGGCACCCGTCTCATTTGTGTGTTAAGAAAGGGAAGGATCCCTGACTGTTGCTCTGCCTCCAGTATTGGCTCTTCTCTGGTAGGCAAGTGTCCGTGTGCTCTGAAATACTCCTGTCTTGTGCAGCATTTTGCATGGGAAGCACTGACCTAATTAAAAGGAACCGTTCCAGGCTAGGGGTTGCCAGTTTATGGCCTGCTAGAAGTCCTTCCTTGTGTGAAGGAACAGCTTGCAGCTCATCTCTGTTTTGCTAATCTAATTTTGTTAATCTTGCACTTTTGAGGGAGTTTCTTCCCACTCGTGGGCCTGAGGAGGTGGAGGTGTGAAGCTTACTTTCATTCTCTTTTTGTCTGCTGTTAAATGTCTGTGGCAGAGACAGTGACTTGAAGTTTTGCTGTGTCCCATCTCCCCTAATCATGTCAGCTTTGCTGTGGATGTCCGGCTGCTTCCCAAGACCCTCCACGCTGCCCTTGCAGCTAGCCAGCCTCTGGCTTGGCTGTAATGTGTTGCAAACATGTTGTTCTTACAGGCCTGGGGACTGGTCCTGGTGTCCCAGCAGCCCCAACTTGCTCTGGGGGCCTCACTGAAGCCCTTTTTGGGCCTCTGCAGCAAGACTTCACAAGGAGCCTTCAGGGGTAGAAATAACAGGAAGACTTTCACCTCTAGCATTGGCTGGAGTGCACGGGGATGCAGTCGCCCTAGAGATCTGGTCTTGGTCTCAAGCCAAGTTCAGCTCTTAAGAAGCTCTGCTGCCCTTGCAGTGCAAATGCAAGATTTCCCATGCCTTCCCCCCTGTCTCACCCAGCCTTGGCCGCTGCTGTCTCTTGCAGCTGTTCAGGATGCTTGTTGGTTGTGACACTTCCTCAGGAGCCCCCCTTGAGAGGCCGTTGGGGATAGAGCAGAAAGTCTGCTGCAATATCTTGGCTCTGGTTCAGATATCTAAGCCAGGAGAGAGACGACCTGGACTCATTGCAGAGTCAATCAGTTTATTCAATTAATCGAGAAGTGTTTATTCTGCTGCCCGGAGGCGAGACACAGAATTGGGTGCCTCGAACTCCAAGACTCCTGTGCTGTTAGGTTGGACGTCACTTGACTGAGTTTGCACAGCTGCTTGGCAAGGTCGGGGACCCCAGGGAGGGCTAAAGGGTTAGCGAGCCACTGAGAGTCGGCCTTGCAGGAGATACACGACGCTTTTACCAGCCTGTCCAGGAAAGGATTCAAGAGGTGACCTGATCCATGTCCAGGAGGTGGTGTAAGATCAGTCTAATCTTAGCTGATAACTACAGAAGGTGTCCAGCAGCTGGAAGCTGAGGCCACACACCCAAAGCAGGAAACAGTTTTCTGCTCACCGTGTTTAGCGCAGACTCATCTGGCCAGTGTGTCTGAGAATACTGGAAAGAGGAGCATTGCTACTGTCCGTGGGGCCCGAGGTCACGTCTTGTTCCTTCGCTTTCCGTGTGGGCCCAGTCTCCTGGGCAGGCTCCTGATACTGCTCTCCCTTTGTGAGAACTGCAGAGCTCTGCTCAGTGCTCTTCACCTTCTCCTGGAGATGCTGCCGTAGCCCAAGCCACCCCCCCACCATCCAGACTTGCCCTCTTCAAAAACCTTTGTCTCTGCTTGGCCCCAAACCTGTCCTCTGCTCAGCAGGTCATTATTTGCCTGACAGTATCATGTCCCTGTCTGCTTTCCACGCAAGCCCATTGCTTATTGACCTCTTTACTGCTTTAGCTCAAATTCTTGTCACTGCGTGTGACACTCCTCTCTTTCCTGTCTGGCTGTGCTGTACTCTCAGGGAGGTGACATCCTCCTCTTCCCTCTGCACTGAGGCAGTGTTCCTCTGTGCTTTTCCCTGGCTTCCTGCGCTGTTCCCTCTGTGCTTCCAGCATGGCACCATGCTCTGGGCCCAAACGCTCTGCCTGCTGTCCTTCTTCACGCTGACTTCCTCGGCTTTGTCTTCTAAAGGCAGGGAGAGGGGTAGAGGTCACTGAGCAGCTGCTGCTCCCTTTCTCTTACGAATTCCTTGCATCCCAGGGCAGGTTATCCCTGTCTGATCTCCAGAAGGTTGGACACTGCAGTTGCGCTTTCAATGAAATGCCCACATCCTGACTGCACTGTTACATGCTCTAGGACAAACACCTTTTTGCAAGAGGGAGTTCTCCTGATACTTAATGCTCACAGCACCTCTCCGAACCTCACTCCTCAGTTCGTTGAGCAGCCAGAGAAGAAGAGCTGTACACAGCAGGTGAAGCTCTGCTCTTCCCATTTTCCACTGTGATGCCTTTCCAGAGCCTGAACTTCCAGACAGTGGTGTTTCACCCCCAAACTGGAGCTGCAGGAGCGACAGCACAGTGATAGGAAGCTGCCATGCAAGGAGCTGCATGACTTCCCCTTCTCCGCTTGTGCAGCCAGTGCAGGACCGCGTTTCAGACTTCTGAAACTTGGCCATATTGATCAGGCTAGTTAAATGGCAGGCTTGGAATCAGATCAGATCGAGATTGCAAACAGGTTTCCTGCTGTGCATCTCCCCCCACCCTCACCTTCCAGTCTCGCTGAGGTCCTCCTTGCTGTGGGAGATCCTGTCTTTCTAGCTGTTCTCCTGGTCTCTTGGGGAGCAGCTGCAGTGCGCCGCTGCTATTCTTAGCTGTGGAGACAGCGTGCAAGTACCTTGGCCCAGCGGAGCTGGAGCTGGTGCACTATCTGCCCAGCAGATCTTGGATAAATTATCCAGAAGATCTTGGTAGTGTGTAATTGGGTAGCTCTGCCACAGGCTGTGCTTCCAGCTATGTACGCTCTGCTGTGCAGCGGGGCACAGTAATTGCCTGCTTCCCCAGAAGCCAAGAGCTCTGGGCTCATCTTAAGTGATTGTGCCCTCTTCTCTGAGATTTTGGAGGGACTCCTCAGATTCACTTACCAGGTTTCGTGCTTCCTCCTTTCCTGGTGGGAGGCTGCATACATCAAACAATTATCCTCCCTTGTCTATTTTTCCTATCCTAAAGATGTTTTGCCACCTGGTTTCTGGCGCAGTCCGTTCTTCTAACACAGGAATGAAAAGATCTTCAGATGCTGGCAGCGGTGGGTGCCCTGAGGACATCCTGAGCAGTGATGGGCTCTGTTCACATCGGGCGTTAATGCCCCGGGAGTGATCTGCGTTCTAACGGCTGCTGAACCAAGGATCTCTAAGTCTTTCTCGGCACTAACCAAGTTACAACCCTGACTCTCTGTCGTACCCTGGGATGTGCTAACAGCTACAACAAGCAACAGGAGGGTGCCTCTTGTACAGCACGGTGTCCGCATCTGTGAGGGGCTTGGGGCAGGACGTGCGGTTGCATCTCGCTGATGGGTTTCACAGTTCTGCATGGCCGTCTGCTGCTTGCTGGCTCTGTCCTGTCTGGCTCCCGGTGCGCTCCTGCTGCTTTGTCGGCCCCAGCCAGCTTGGCTCTCTCCTGGCTTCCAAAGGAAAGCCTTGGCCTGGGGCCCAGCCAGAGCTGCCTGTTGCACCCTGGTCCCCAAGTGTCGAAGCTGCCGGCACAGGCACTGCTGGCAGTCAGCCCGGCGGGTCCCTGGCCCCAGCGTTAGGGAAAGGCATGTGGCCGAGTGACCTGACTGATCGTGCCGTCTCCCTCTCTCTCTGCCCCAGATCGGCGGACCATTCTCTGCCCGGATCTTCCGTTTCCACAGACTTTGGCAGCTGGCAGATGGTGACAGGGTGTGGCAGTATTCGGGAGCAGGCAATCCTGAGCACAGACGCCTCTCTCCCTTGCAGCTTCCCGGATGAGTTCCCTAGCACTTGCCTGTAAGTGTCTCAAACGCAGGATCTTTCCTTGGGTCTCTCAGCTGGCTGTGAGCGCTGGAACTTTGTCACCCTGGCGCTTTCAAAGAAGCCTGGGAGCCCATAACAAACTGTCCCATCTTCCCTGTCTTGATGCTTTACATCCACAAGTTCAGTCACTGAACTTTGCTTATGCTGAACTCAGAAAGAAAATGATATTTTCTCTGCCTAATGACAAGGGGGCACTTTTGCTTTCTGTAGGAAGAAGAGGCTTTTCTCTCTTCCCTGACAAGACTGAATTTGGGCATAATGGAGTGCATTTGAGGATGCATGCTTGTCGGGACAGGACTGGTAACCCAGATTTTCTTGCTTTTGGATCTTGCTCATCTTCGTCTCCCTGCTGGGGTCAGATCCTTGCTGCAGTAAGAGAGGGGCTTTCCTTCTGTAACCCCGATTTTGTCTGACCACGTGCAGCATCATTTGCAGATGCTGCATCTGGACAGTGCAGAGCAGCAGAGACCCTGATCCTGCCACATCCTGCTGTGTAAAACGGCTGGGAGGCAAATGTTCCTCCCCAGATAGAAAGCCACCTCTGTGGAAGCTTGAAAGATGGGAGATGTGCTTTAACTGCTGTTAGAGGAGAACCTTGGCTTGTGCCTTCAGGCTGCAGACTCTCGATCAGGAAACTGAAATGGCAGATCAGGGGCTGCCGCTAGCTAACTGTGCTGCCAGGCACTTGCATCCCGTACCGAGATCCGAGTATGTGCTTTGGAGGCAGAGGGCAACCGATGTGAAAGCCAACAACTCCTGTGAGACGGGCTGGCTGCCCTGGCTCACCTTTGCATGCAGCTGTGTGCTGTGCTGCTGAGCAGAGCAGCTGCCTCCAAGTTACAGTGAAGCTACAAGACCCGTGAATTGGCAGATCAAAGAATCACGAGAGGTGCTGGACATGGCCTGGTCAGGATTTACTCTTCTCCTTTCATGAAGACATGTTGAGCTGCTCCTGCAGTCACTCAGAGACGGGTGAGAGAACAGGAGGGACTGAAGGATGGGTGTCTGGATTAGTGACTGCTTTACTGTACCCTGAACCTGGCTGTGCCTGGTGGCTGCTGATCACCAGTGAGTTGTTGCTGGCCTTGGAGTTGGATCTAACATCAGAATAGGGAATTCAGTAGAGAGAAATGTGATTTGAAGTTGTGCTCTGCATCCGTCGGCTCACGCGGTTTGGAGTCTGGCTGCTCGGGACAGCCGGGTTCGAAGGGAGGGGAACGGTGGTGGTGATTCTCCCTCGGGTGCACAGCAGATGCCGCGAGTGCTTTGCCGTGTTCAGCTCTTCGCTGGAGCTGTGGGGTGCTGAGGGGCTCGGGACCCCTCGACTGTGGGTGCCGGGACCAGGCACGGTTTGGAGGGGAAGAAAAGTTCCCAAGGATGTTGAGCTGAGCTTGACCCAGAGCCTCCACTCTCTCTCTGCTCTGTATCAGCTTTTTTTGCCCAGGAGCCCATTGTGGGTTTATCCCAGTTTTTCACAGCCCAGCACAGTACGAGTTTTTGGAAAATTTAATTCCATTTAAGTTCCTATTTTACATCTCAGCTGGCAGCAACTCGAGGAAGGTACGCGTTTCACAGCCTACTTCTTGTGCTTGTGTGGGGCTTGTCAGGGCTTACTTTGAGCTGGGGCTTTGACAGCCTCCTCTCATCCTGCACCCCGAGCTGCCGACGAGCGGGCAGGCTGTAGGAAGTGTAGCGGGGCAGAGAGCCGGGGAGTTGGCAGGGAAGCCTGACCCGCCTCCCTCCCGGGTTGAACTGCTCAGGGTGAAGCAGTGGGGCCAGTCTGCAGGGCTCGGTGTTGGGCAGTGGCTTGCTGCTTCACCCTGTGCCTCGGGGTGTCCCGCTCCATGAAGGAAACCTAAAAATCTAAATACAAAATCTGTCCTGGAAAGAGGTGTGAGAGCCAGAAGACACGGGGCCTAACTGCTGCACGCCCTCGCTTACCTCTGCGTGTGACGTTTAACATCACCCTGCTCGGGTGCAAGTCAGTCCTGCTTTCATGTAGCTTATTTTTAATGCTAGCAGGTTTGCAAGTTCCACGTCCTAATTAGGTTGCCAAAAAAGCATCTCTTTTAATGTGTTTAGATATGTTGCCTTTTTCCTTTGCCCTCTGGCTTCTCTTTATTATCAGACACTGTAAACAGGGGCCTGGTTGGCTGCCTCGGCATCGCTTGCTGTTTATAAGCCTCCCACCATATCCTCTTGCTGCTGTTTCCGGACCGAAGCTGTTGGCTGTGGGTGGTTAACGCTTCCATTCAAATGAGCTGTGCCAATTTATAGCCAGCCCAGGCACTGGAGAGATTAAAGAGAATTTTTTATGGGGAAGGTTTGCGCTCTGCCCTTGGAATGACCTTTGAGGGATGTCTTACTCTCTCTGGGAACCACGGGCCGGTTGCAGAGGTGCCGCAGCCAGGACCATTTCAGGCCGGAGCGCTTGGAACAGCTGCCCCCAGGCCCTGGTCTTGCTTTCTTTCCCTTGCTCCCTCAGCTGAAATATCGCCTTCCTCCTCTCTCCTTCCCTCACCCCTACCCAGGCGCGCGGATCAGCTGGAGAGGAGAGCCGGTCCCAGGGGAAGCCATGCCCTACTCTGCAGGTGCCCTCCTGCTAGCAGAGAGCAGCTGTGCCGGGGAGCAGCAGGCAAACGCCGCTCAGCTCTGCTCTTTCCACGGCTGGAGCGCTCCTTGGGGCTTTTGTCACCTCGCCTGCCCCTCTCACCCCCGCCTTCCCCAGAGCTGGCTGTGCTGGCACACGCGTGAGAGCCGGGGGCCGGTGCAAGCGAGGGACAGTCGCAGACAGGGTGGAAACAACTGTCCAGGCACGGCAGGCGTGGACAGGCTCCAGCGGGGAACGCTGTGCGGGGACGGGAGCGGGCTGACGTCAGCCAGTGTGGCCTTGCAACCGGCTTTGGTGAAGGAGGAGACCCCGGGGAGAGCAGAAGTCTGGAGCTGCGAGAGGCTCTGTGGGACAGGGTTGGGTTGGGTTGGGTTGGGTTGGGTTGGGTTGGGTTGGGCTGGGAGGCAGCGGCACCAGCTGCTGTAGCCAGAGCCTTTGGGAGCTGGCCCTGCCTCGGCCCCTGGAGCTGGCTGAGCCCCACGGCCCCGGCGGTGCCACGGGCTGAGCCCCACAGCCCCGGTGGTGCCACAGGCTGAGCCCCATGGTCCTGGCGGTGCCACGGGCTGAGCCCCAGCCCTGCTGCCAGCCTCCTGCCCCCACGTCAGGAGCGAGAGCCGGGATGGCTGCGGCCGCTGACCTCTCCCTTGTCTCTCCTAGGCTGGTGTCGGCGAGCGACCGCGAGTCCCGGCTGGAAGAAGTGCGTTCCGCCTTTCTGGCCAGCTACAGCCGGACCATCGGCCTGAAGGCCGTGCCCCCCAGCCCCGCGGGGGCCATCGGCGGCCTCCTCGAGCAGTTCGTGCGGGGCGTGGGACTGAGAGGCAGCAGCACGCTCTGAGCGCTGGACCCCGGGCTGGAGAACTGGGGTGGATGGGTCCCCCCTTGGCCCAGCCGGGACCCCCTTCCCCGGTGCGGGCACCTGGGGCCCGCTGCCGCCCACCCTGCCTGGGCTGGGGGGGGGGGGGTGTCCCTTTAGTAAAGACACCCGAGCTGTGCCCGCTCCTGCCTGCGTGTGGTGCTGGGGGGGGCGGGGGGAGCCGCTCGCTATAAATAGCCCGGCCCACGCTCCGGGAGCGGCGGCATCGACATCTCGCCGAGCCGGGACCGGGGGGGAGCCCCCGGCGGGGCGGGGAGTCGGGGCCGAGCCTCCGCCGCACCGGGCTGGGGAGCGGAGCCGAGCCCGCATCCCCGGGCGGGAGGTCCCGGCGGGGCTGAGCCCCCCCCCCCCCCCAGCGCCGGTCCCCGGGGCCGCGCCGTCGCGGGTCGGGTCTGGTGGGGCCAGTCCCCGTGCCCGCCGTGCCCGCGCCCGCGCCGTGCCCGCGCCCGGCTCGGCGGCGCGGGAGGAGGAGGCGGCGGCGCGGAGCGGAGCGGCGGCCGGGCGGGGATGGCGTCTCCGGGAGCGCTGGAGCCGGCGGCCGGCAGCGTGCCGGGCACCAAGGTGGAGCTCACCGTGTCGTGCCGGTGAGCCGGGCGCGGGGGGCAGCGGGGCGGGGGACGGGCCGTGGGGTGCCAGCGTCCCGCCGGGCAGCCCCCGGCCCCGGGAGCGGCGGCGGAGTGCGGGTCCCCCTCGCTCTCCCGGCGGCCGCCCGTTGGGGAGAGGGGACCCGGGGGACGGCGGCACCGGAGGAGCCCGGGGCCGGTTGCCCGGCTCCGTGAGCCCCGTGGGAGGCGGGCGGGCCGGGAGCGGGGCAGCGCGGAGCCGCGGCGGGACGGGGCTGCGGGAGAGGTGCCGCTCGGTGCCTCCCGCTCCGGGAGCTGCCGGTGGCTGGATACGGCCCGGCCGCCGCTGCCCGCGGGTGGGGCTCCCGCCTGCTCCCGCCCGCAGGGACCGGTGCCAGCAGCGTTCCCCCCGGTGCCGGGGGGTCAGGGAAGGCCTGCGCCCACCCTGCGAAGTCCCCCCCGCGCGTCCCCGGACCCCGCAAACTCCGGTCTGGGCCGGAGGCTGCCGTGCCCGCTCCCTGCCAGCCCCTCTGCTCGGCGGGCGGCTGCGGGGCCGTGGGGCCGGGCAACCCCGGGCGGGAGCTGGGGGCCGCTCCCGGTGACGGCCCGGGGCAGGGCCAGGCTTTGGCTTCCCAGCCCCTTCCAGCCCCCCGAGGGCTCGGCCCCGGGCCGGGGCTGCTGCGGAATCCCTGGGGGTCTCTTCCCTGTGCCCCCACCACTCCGCGCTGGGGCCAGGGGAGCCGGCTGAGCCCCCCAGCCCCCACCCGTCACCCACCCCGGGGGTGCGGGAAGGATCCCAGCAGAGCCGGCTGCAGCCGCCGGTACCTCCCGGTGTCACGCCGTGTGATGGACGAGGCTCGGTGGCTCTGCTGGCGGCTGTGTCGGGGGCGCAGAGCTGGAACCCCCCGGCTGCCCAGCCCCTGTGCCAAGTGTCCCCTTGCTTCCCACTTCTGCGCCCCGCCATTAGCCGTGCTCCCGCTGCCGGGCTGCGGCGGGCACTCAGCCGGCGCCAGCGGCACAGAGGAAGGTTTCATCCTCTAAATGGGTTCCCTGTCATGTTCAATCATTGTCAGCGCCAGAGACACCACTCCCTGCTCGCCCCCCTGTCCTGCCAAACCCTGCAGTGGGAGCCGGTGTGTTACCCCTGGCTGCCGGGGCTCTCGGCCCTGGGTGCTGGCGTTGGCCTTGCTGCGTGCTGCCATCCCCTGGTCGGGGGGAGGACACGGGGACCCGCTGTGGGGCCGGGTGGGTGACACCCAGGGTGGCTGACACCTGGTTCCGTCACCCCAGGAACCTGCTGGACATGGACACCTTCTCCAAGTCTGACCCAGGTAGGTGGTGGGACCAGGCAGGGGGCACAGCACAGGCGCGACGCGGTGCAGCAGCCCAGCGCCGCTCCTCTCTCCGCAGTGGTCGTCCTCTTTGTGCAGGGCTCGGGGAGCAGTGAGTGGAAGGAGGTGAGCATGGCCCCTCTCGACAGGGCCCTGGGGAGGCTTCCAGCCCCATGGTGCTGCTGCCCCCCGCGCCCCTGCTCCTGGCTAATCCCCAGCTGGGTTAAATGGGCCCATATGGCCACCCATGTCCACGCTAATGATCCCTCCACGTCCACGCTAATGATCCAGCCCCGTCGGCAGCGCTAATCCCCCACCAGGGATTAGTGCCGGGGCAGCTGCGATGGAAAGGGGTGCTGGGGGGGGCCGCCCTTACCCCTCTCCCCGCAGTTCGGGCGCACCGAGGTGATCGACAACACCCTGAACCCCGACTTCGTCCGCAAGTTCGTCCTCGACTACTACTTCGAGGAGAAGCAAAACCTCCGCTTCGACGTGTGAGTAGGGCGGCCAGGGAAAGGCGCGGCCCTGCTCAGGGCGGACAAAGCACTGAGTCGGTAATAAATAATGATAATAAATAAGGATAATAATGAAATAAATAAGGATATGGCGGCGAAAAGCCCAGATGGGTGGGGAAGCTTGGCTGCGTGCCGGGGCACCCCGACGGGCACCAGCTCAGGGCTCTGCTCTCCCACCACCAGTTACAACGTGGACTCCAAGAGCTGCTCCGTTTTAAAGCAGGTGAGCGCAGCTCATGATGGGGGGATGCGCGGTGATGTCGCAGTGGGGCACCCCGAGGCTGTGCCCCGTGCGGGTGCTGTTGGGGGGGGACAGGTGCCCCTCGGGGGTCTCTAACCCACTCTCCGTCTCTCCATGCCCCATGGGGACTGGCAGAAGGTAGGTGCCCACCACACACCGGCCCCTGCTCCGCCCTGGGAACCTGGCCCATGGGATGCCTGGTGGGGCAGGGTGCAGGACGGGG
Organism: Opisthocomus hoazin; assembly: GCF_030867145.1. NCBI lineage: Eukaryota > Metazoa > Chordata > Aves > Opisthocomiformes > Opisthocomidae > Opisthocomus > Opisthocomus hoazin. Next base: position 10,991,322 of record NC_134424.1, on the reverse strand, counting down.
CCAGGACGCACCTCGGGGGGTGGCTTTGGGGGCGCAGGACAGGTGTAGGGTGGCCTGAGGGGTGCAGGATGGGTCCAGGGCACGGTGGGGTGGCTCTGGAGGGGCACAGATTGGGTTCAGAGCTGTGGGATGGCCTGGGGGGTTCAGAGTACTCAGGGTAGGCCTGGGACAGGGTGGCTGCAGGTCCCACGGGCGCGCTGGGAGGGCGAGGGGTGGGTGTGGGCGGTGGGGTGCTGTGGCAGGAGCCCAGGGGTCTCACGTCGCTGTGCTCGGGGCACAGGACTTCCTGGGGCAGGCGTTCGTGGCGTTGGGAGAGGTGATCGGGTCCCAGCGGGGCCGCCTGGAGAGAGCTCTCACGTGAGTCACACTCCAAGGCAGGGGTCCCACACCGTGTCCCCAGCCACCCGCCCCACGGGACCCCTCCCTGCTGGGGACATCGGCCACACTGCCAAGTGCTAGCCATGGGGCATGAGCCCAGACCCCACCTCCTGCCCCTGTCCCGTCCTCTTTGTCCCCACGCTGACCCGGCACCTCTGGTCACAGAGGGGTCCCGGGGAAGCGGTGCGGGACCATCCTGCTGCTGGCCGAGGAGCTGAGCAACTGCCGGGTGAGTGCCCGTGTCTGGCAGCGGTGAGGCGGGGGCTGCGTGGCTACCCCAGCACAGGTGGCTGCTGGGGCCGGGGGTGAGGAGGTGGCCGATAGTGACAGTCCCCATCCCCAGGACATCGTCACCATGCAGCTGTGTGCCAACAAGCTGGACAAGAAGGACTTCTTCGGAAAATCCGACCCTTTCCTCGTCTTCTACCGCAGCAACGAGGACGGCACGTGAGTGCGGGGGCCCGGCGGGGCGGGCAGGGTGCCGGCGTCACCGTACGGCGTGCCCCGACCCTGCCCTGTCCCCGCAGCTTCACCATCTGCCATAAGACGGAGGTGGTGAAGAACACGCTCAACCCGGTGTGGCAGCCCTTCACCATCCCCGTGCGCGCCCTCTGCAACGGCGACTACGACCGGTACGGGGACGGGGCAGCCGCGGGGCCAGGGTAGGGCGTCAGCATCCCTCGCAGGTTTGGCCCCACAGCAGCAGGCAGCCCAGAATCGGGTCCTTATTGGTTTGTTTTTTTTTTCTTCCCTTTTTTGCAACCCGAATTACATAAAGGCATCCCCCTCCTTTCCCGCCGTGACCCAAATTTCCCGCTTCCCTCCCGGCAAAGGCGCGGGCAGGGTGCTCGCTGCAGGGTGGGCTGCGGGGCTGGGTGTCCCCAGGCCAGGGGGGCGGGGGGCCGTGCAGCCAGGCTGGCGGCTCACCCCCTGCCCACCTTCGCTTTCAGGACGGTGAAGATAGACGTGTACGACTGGGACCGGGATGGGAGGTGAGGCTGTGCCCGTGGGGTGGCAGGGGACATTGGGTGCCCCTCGCCAGGGTGCCTGGCCGCGCCGACCCCCCCTGCTCCTCCCGCAGCCACGACTTCATCGGGGAGTTTGCCACCAGCTACCGGGAGCTCTCCCGGGCACAGAGCCAGTTCACGGTGTACGAGGTAGGGCGGGGGGCTGGGGCGGGGGGCCGGGGGGGCACCCCACGCCGGCACCGACCTGCCCCTGCGCCCGCAGGTGCTGAACCCCAGGAAGAAATGCAAGAAGAAGAAATACGTCAACTCCGGCACCGTGAGTGGGGCTGGGGCACTCCTGGGGCTCCTGCCCAGGGGAGCTGGGGGCTGATCCCCCCCCGCTGCGCCTCCTGGGGTGAGGGGTCCGGGTCTGACCCCCCACCCGTGCCCGCAGGTGACACTGCTCTCCTTCTCCGTCGAGTCCGAGTTCACCTTCGTTGACTACATCCGGGGCGGGTGAGTGGGGGGCTGCAACCCCCTGGCTCCCCGAGCCCCCCCCATGAGCGAGGGTCTCGGGGTGAGGACGGCAGTGACAGCACAGGTGCAGCCTGGGGGGGTACAAGGGGGTGGTGGGGCTGGGGAGGGGGTGCAGGACCCCCCGAGGCTGTGGGGCGCTGGCTGGGGAGGGGAGGGCCCAGGCGATGGCCAACGGGGTGGGGGGGGAGGACGCGCCACGCCGTGGGGCTGGCCGATGGCACCCCACGCCGCGGGGCCGGCAGCCTCCCTCGCTCTCCCCCCCACCCCCCAAGGACGCAGCTGAATTTCACCGTCGCCATCGACTTCACGGCCTCCAACGGTGAGTGGGGCCGGTGTGCGTGGCGGGGGTGCCATCGCGGCGGCCGCGGGGCGGGTGCCGACGGGCGCTGTGCCGCAGGGATGCCGTCGCAGCCCACCTCGCTGCACTACGCAAGCCCCTACCAGCTGAGCGCCTACGCCCTGGCGCTGAAGGCGGTGGGGGAGGTCATCCAGGACTACGACAGTGACAAGCTCTTCCCCGCCTACGGCTTCGGCGCCAAACTCCCGCCCGATGGCAAGATCTCCCACCAGTTCCCCCTGGTGAGCCCTGGGGCGGGGGTGCCCACGGAGGGGGGAGCACCCTGGCCGCGTCCTGCCCCAGCGTCCTGCCCCAGGAGCCGTGGTCCCCCTCCAAGCACCCGTCGCTGTGTCCACCAGAACAACAACGCGGACAACCCCAGCTGCGCCGGCATCGAGGGCGTGCTGGAGTCCTACCTCCAGAGCCTGCGCACCGTCCAGCTCTACGGTCCCACCAACTTCGCCCCTGTCATCAACCAGGTGGCTGGGTGAGCGCCGGGGGGACTCTGTCCCCTTCGCCATCCCCAAATGCCACCAGTCCCGCAGCGGGGCCTGCTGCCCCACACCGGTGGGGTTGCTGAAGGGACCCCATCCCTCGTCCCTGCAGGGCGGCCGCCCAGGTGACGGATGGCTCGCAGTACCACGTCCTCCTCATCATCACCGACGGCGTCATCTCCGACATGCTGCAGACCAAGGAAGCCATCGTCACCGTGAGTGCACCCTCGTCGCCGCGAGTTCACCCCATGCCGGGTGCTGCCCTGGCTGCCACCCTGCCTCTGCCCCACAGGCTTCCGCCTTGCCCATGTCCATCATCATCGTGGGAGTGGGTCCGGCTGAGTTTGAGGGTGAGTTAGGGCTTGGGGACACCACGGAAGGGGGATAGAAACGCTGTCCCTTCCTCCGGGACAGCGTTTCCATCCCCCGTGGCCACCCCACCGAGTGACCCTGGCTGTCACCCCCCAGCCATGGAAGAGCTGGACGGTGACGAGGTGCGGGTGTCCTCCCGGGGACGCTACGCCGAGAGGGACATCGTGCAGGTAACACCGGCCTTGAGCCCTTGAAGAGATGCCCCCGCCAACTCCTCCCCGGTTTCCAACTGGGCTGCGAATTTCTTCCCCCTCCAAGTTTGTGCCGTTTCGGGATTACGTGGACGACTCGGGAAACCAGGTGCTGAGCATGGCCCGCCTGGCCAAGGACGTGCTGGCCGAGATCCCCGAGCAGCTGCTCTCCTACATGAAGACCCGCGACATCAAGCCTCGCCGGGCGGACCCTCAGTAGCCCCTCCGCGGGGGCGGCCGGTGGGGCGAGGACATGCGTCGGCTTGCTTCTGCCGCTGGCCAGGCCTTGCCCATGGACATGTGGTGTCCCGCCAAGGGTGATCAGCTGGAGAACGGTGCTGGGACCCTCCTCGTCCGGCAGCAAGACCGCGGGGCTGGACATCCCCGGTGCGATGCCCCGGGACGGCGGGGCCGGCTCGAGCCATACCGTCCCTCAGCCGCAGCAGCCATGGGGTGCACGTCCCCACCCCGGCGGTCCCTGCCCCGGCGAGAGGCCGACCCCGGGGCTGGGTGCGGGCCGGGGGTCCCAGCCTCGACGGCTCCTCGGGGTAGGGGGCTTTGCCCCATGCCTGCCCGGCCCCCCCCCGGTCCCCTCCCGGTCCCTCTGCCTTCAGCAGGGCCCCGCAGCGAGGGTCCCAGGGGGATGGGGGGTCCCGGGGCGGCTCGGCGGGGTTCTGTACCACATTACCGACTGTAAATAAACCGCTCGAACCGGGCCTGCTGCCGTGCCGGGGCCGGGGGGCCGGGGCGGGGCTCCTGGGAGGCGGCGGCGGCGGCGCCTGCGATTCGCGGCGGCAGATTCGCCACCGGCGCGGTGCGGCCCGGTTCCCCACACACACATACGCACACCGCCGGGCTCCCCGGGGCCTCCGCGCCGCCCCGCGTCGCCTCCCGCCGTCCCCGCCGCGCCCACTCCCCGCAGGCCGGGCCCGGCGCGGCCGTGTCGAAAGTGCGGTTGCTAGGGCCGGCGCGGCGCTTTACCCAGCGGCCGCCCCGCGCCAGGCGCCGCCGCAGCCTCCATTGTTGCGGCCCGGCCCGGGCCCGCCGCCGCCGCCCATGGAGCCGCCGCCCGCGCCCGCCCGCTGAGCGCGGCCCCGGGGCCGGTGAGCGCGGCCGGAGGAGGGGAAGGGAGGGGAGGGCGCGGCGGGGCGGGGGGGCCCGGCCCGGCCCGGCCCGGCCCGGCCTGGCCTCGCCTCGCCTCAGCCCCCCCCCCCTCCTCGGCCCTCCTCAGCCCGGCTTGGGCGGGCGACGCCATGGGCGTAGACTTCGACGTGAAGACCTTCTGCCACAACCTGCGGGCCACCAAGCCCCCCTACGAGTGCCCGGTGGGCACCTGCCGCAAGATCTACAAGAGCTACAGCGGGATCGAGTACCACCTCTACCACTATGACCACGACAACCCCCCGCCGCCCCAGCACACCCCCCTGCGCAAGCACAAGAAGAAGGGCCGCCAGGCCCGCGCCGCCAACAAGCAGTCGCCCAGCCCCTCTGAGACCTCCCAGTCGCCAGGCCGCGAGGTGATGACCTACGCCCAGGCCCAGCGCATGGTGGAGGTGGACCTGCACGGCCGCGTCCACCGCATCAGCATCTTCGACAACCTCGACGTGGTGTCCGAGGATGAGGAGGTTCCCGAGGAGGTGCCCGAGAACGGGAGCAATAAGGAGAACGCGGAGACCCAGAGCGTCCCGCCCAAATCCGGCAAGCACAAGAACAAGGAGAAGCGCAAGGACTCCAACCACCATCACCACAACGCCTCGGCTGGCACCACCCCCAAGCTCCCCGAGGTGGTGTACCGGGAGCTGGAGCAGGACACCCCCGATGCCCCACCTCGCCCCACCTCTTACTACAGGTATTGGCCGTGGCCGGGGCGCGAGGAGGCTCCCGGGCAGCGCTAACTCGTGCCCCAGGTCCGGAGGCAGAATTGGCCCCGCTCTGCACAGGCGGCTTGTCTGTGGCTCGTGGAAACGGCCTCTCCCGGGTCCCACGGAGCTGGCCATCCCGTGGCTTCAGGCTCTCGGCGCTCGCTGCGGCGTCGCGCCCCGGTTTGGAGGCTTCCGTGCGCCTGCAGAGCACTCAGTCGCTGATCCGGTCATTGCCGGCAGTTTGAGTGCTGCGCTCTTTCCTTGCTGGGATGGCAGGCACAGTTGTAACAAAAAACGAGTGCGTCCTCCTGCCTTCCCCGCTGCTCTTCAGAGCTGTGCTGGGATAGCTCTGGAGCCTCCCGGCACCGGGGTTTACCCGTAAGGTGTGTGCGTTCGCGGGCTTTAATGTGTCTTTGTTGTCTTACGGTTTTTCCGTGAGTGGTTTGCAAGTGCAGTGGCCCAAAATAATACCTCAAGCAGGGAGTTAATGCTGAACCAAAGTAAGAGTTGTGTGGCTACCCCTGCCATCGTAGTCACCACGCACCCCGAGGAACCGGCACCGCGTTCCAGGGATGGGATGGGTACATTATTTGGTGCCAGGGTGTTGGAAGAGAAACCTCCCCGTGGGGTGTCTGCAGTGGTGCTAGCTGCGATGGCGAGAGGTGGTTGCTGTGAGTCACTGGAGCAGCAGCCTCAGGGTTCCAGCTCTTTCCTCTCTAAGTAACATCCCCTCACCCACAACTCGGAGTGAAGGAGAAGAGGGCGCAGCCACCCTCGCCAGAGCTAACAGAATGTGGTGCCTCCATGCCTGGTTGCTGTTGTGTCTTGGGCATGAGGCCGCTGTCTCCAGAGCAGCTGGCACCTGCGTGGTGACTCGTGCAGGCTCCCGTCGTGCGCTGGTGAGTCTCCAAGGCCCGCGCCTCACCCGTTAGACGAGTGTTATTTCGTCTGTGCTGTGGCCAACACGCCGCTGCGCTGCTCGGGGTGCAGCAGCACCTCCTGTTTCTGCACGTTCCTGCCTTGGCGTTGCGGTTTTGTTTTGACTTACGGCCTGGCTGTAGCGTTTGAACGTTCCCTCGGCCCTGGCCTGTGCGAGTTAGGCTTCAGCAGCCCCACGCGCCCGCCGGCCGGGCCCTGACCCTCCTGTGCTGTCCTTCCAGGTACATCGAGAAGTCGGCAGAGGAGCTGGACGAGGAGGTGGAGTACGACATGGACGAGGAAGATTACATCTGGCTGGACATCATGAACGAGCGGCGGAAGACCGAAGGCGTGAGTCCCATTCCCCAGGAGATCTTTGAGTACCTGATGGACCGGCTGGAGAAGGAGTCCTACTTCGAGAGCCACAACAAGGGGGATCCGAACGCCTTGGTGGACGAGGATGCCGTCTGCTGCATCTGCAACGACGGGGAGTGCCAGAACAGCAACGTCATCCTCTTCTGCGACATGTGCAACCTGGCTGTGCATCAGGAGTGCTACGGGGTGCCCTACATCCCCGAGGGACAGTGGCTCTGCAGACGGTGCCTGCAGTCACCCTCGCGAGCCGTGGACTGCGCCCTCTGCCCGAACAAGGGGGGGGCCTTCAAGCAGACGGACGATGGGCGCTGGGCACATGTGGTCTGTGCCCTCTGGATCCCGGAGGTGTGCTTTGCCAACACCGTCTTCCTGGAGCCCATCGACAGCATCGAGCACATCCCGCCCGCCCGCTGGAAGCTGACCTGTTACATCTGCAAGCAGCGCGGCTCCGGGGCTTGCATCCAGTGTCACAAAGCCAACTGCTACACCGCCTTCCACGTCACCTGCGCCCAGCAGGCCGGGCTGTACATGAAGATGGAGCCCGTCCGGGAGACGGGGGCCAATGGCACCTCCTTCAGCGTGCGCAAAACCGCCTACTGCGACATCCACACGCCACCGGGCTCCGTGCGCAGGCTTCCCGCCCTCTCCCACAGCGAGGGGGAAGAGGAGGACGAGGAGGAGGAGGAGGAGGGGAAGGGATGGAGCTCCGAGAAAGTGAAAAAAGCAAAGGCCAAGTCTAGGATCAAGATGAAGAAGGCGCGGAAGATCCTGGCGGAGAAACGAGCCGCGGCGCCCGTGGTTTCTGTGCCCTGCATCCCCCCGCACAGGTACGACCTGCCGCCCTCCCTTGGCTGTGGGGAGGCTTCTCCCTTGCTCCGCGCCTCGTGTCCCGCTTTCCACGTGGGCGTTGTCTGGTCCCTCTCCTTAGCTTTTCGCACCGGCGCTTTTCGCTTCGGTCTGGCAGAGGGCTGTTGGTGTCCCGCAGAGAGGCTGGGCGATGCGCTGCCCCGCAAAGGTGTCTGGGCCCTCGGCAGGGCAGGAAATAGCTGCTGTGAGTTTAGCGGCAGAGAACGAACTTGGCCGGCCGCACCAGGAAGCAGCTGAGGGTTCCCAGCGCTCCTTTCCTGCCGTGCTGACCTCAGGCACGGAGCAAGCGAGGAGGAGGGGGCTGCTCTCCTTTCTGCCTTCGTTTCCTCCCAGGGCTGTGCTGGGGAAAAGAGGGAAGTGTGGGAATGATTCAGGCCTGGGAAATGGGCTAACCCCGGGGGTCGGTTGGGCTCTGGAGCGTGGAGGTCTCGTATCGGGATCCCTGCACCCTGCTGAGCACAGCTCATCCATCCCAGCGACCGCTTGCCCCTTGCTGGGCTTCCTCAGTGCTTTGTGCCTGTCGCAGGCGGCAGCTCTGCCCCGGTGCTGCCTGTTGGAACGGGCCTGGGTGGCAGCGGGGTGCAGAAAGCCTGCGAGGGGCGGCTGGCGCGGACTGGGGCTCCCGCCTGCCAAGGGGCACGGCTGTCGTGAGGTCGGCGTCGCAGCACAAAGGCAGCGCAGGTGCTGTCAGGAAGGTACGCGAGGCCTTGCCAGGAGTTGTGTGTCTGTCACATCTCGGCCCCGAGGGCTCACGGGAGGGCACAGACACCCGGTAGCTGCAGGTGCAACCGCTGTGTGTCTCGCTCTGGTCTGATCGTGGGGCAAATCCCAAAACAAGAGTATCTGAGAGCCTTGCCAGAATTTGTTGGTGTAGTTTATGACTCTTGGTGTCCTCGGCAGCGTGCAAAGGCAGGCAGAAGCATCTCAGGACGGTTTGGGCTCTTGCCATCGCCTTGCAGCAGGCATCGCACAGGTGAAGCCCGACCCAGGCGCAGAAGCATTTGCCTTCACGGCTGTGACCCAGCACCCCGCAGCTGCTGAGCTCTCCTCCTCCCCGCGGCAGGAGCGGTGCCGGGGCTGTAACCCCGTGATGCCCCAGTGCCGTACCTGCCGGCCCGTCCAGCACGGCCGTGGCGGCGCAGGGACATGGGACCGCTGCTTCCCTGCGGACCCTCCAGGCTGCCTCCCGTGCGGTTGGAGCGGAGGTCGCTGAAGCCGTGGGCTTTGCTCGCTGGGCAGCGTTCTGGTGGCTTGCGGAGGCAGGTCTCTGCTACGAGGCTGCTGGCTGTTTGCCACGGTCTGTTTGTGTCCCAGCCTTATGTCACTGCTCACTCGGGGCTCACTCTGTAGCCGGAGCCTCTTTTCTCATGTGTGGACACGTTGGCAGGCGGTTTGCGGGCTCTTGCTGCTATCATTGCGCTCACAGCGAAACCCACACTGAGCTAGAAGCTGTTAACCTCTCCCCAGGCCTTCCTGTTGGGATTAATTATTCTTCAAGGGCTGTTGCCAGAATGCCAAATGTCTTCCTGTGGGAGCTGTGCTTGGCCGGCGATGGCACATGAGGCTGCTCTCCCCGGGCTCTTCAGCTGAGGCTGATGCAGGTCGCGTCATCCCCCGCGAAGAGCTGTCCCTGTGAGACGTGGAGACGCTGGGGCTTTGTCCCTTCGGCTCCCCGCTGGTAGGGCACCTCTGTCCGGTTTCGCTGAACGAGGCTATCGCAGCCCCCGCAGGCCTTCTGCTGTTGCAGAGAGCAGGAAAATCCCTTTTGTGGAGTTTTGGGCTGTTTAGGGTAGTCCTTCGCTAGCTCGGATGGGAGCTCTGTTGTGCTCGTGCCTCCCGTTCCCCCCTCAGGCTTTGCCTGGTTTGGTGAAATTAGGGGCTCCCCAGGGCTGGAGTTTGTCTGGTCACGTTTGGCCAAGGCCCTTGTCACCGTGAGTGGCCCTCAGCCAGGTGACCAACGGTTTTGAGATAGCAGTGCTGTAACGCTTGCGCTCTCGAGGACTGGGAGCTGTTAAAGGTCTGGCCCGCGATGCGGCCGTGTTGCACCCTGACCTGGCACAACCTGCCCCCAGGCTTTTGCCCGAAAGTTGGCAGGAGGTAGGAAGGAAAAGACTACTTCAGGGAGGCAGGGCTGGATGTTTCCTGGCGTCCTCCGTTGCGGTTGATTTGGGGCGGCAGCTGCACTGCATGACTCGGTGTTACAGAAATTCCTGCCACGGGAAAGGGCGTTCTCTGCCCGAGGAGCTGCTCAGCTGCTCTCGGGTGGCCTTGCCGCTACATCCCCCCAGCCAGGGCTTCTCCTGCAGTGGCCAGGCTTGCCTTGTTGATGGGGTTTGTGGTTCCTCTCCCTTCTTCAGGCTCAGTAAGATTACAAACCGTTTAACCATCCAGAGGAAGAGCCAGTTCATGCAGAGGCTGCACAGCTACTGGACTCTGAAGAGGCAGTCCCGCAACGGCGTCCCTCTGCTCCGCCGCCTGCAGACACACTTGCAGTCACAGCGGAACTGCGACCAGGTAAGGGCTGCTCCTTGGGGTGCTGCAGGGAATCCTGGCTGCACGCGTGCTTCCTGCGCCTTCGGAGCTGCAGGCTCAAAGCCTTGCCTGCATGCGGTGCCTGCAGGCGCGGAAGAGGGGCCAAGGGTACAAGCTCCCAGCTGAGGAAAGGGCAGCCCCAGCTGCTTCTGCTGCTTCACCTTCTCCTCTGCTCTCGGCGTTCAGAGGTTTGCCAGGCGGTGACGCTGCTGGCAGCCTGTCATGGGAAGGGAATCCTGCCCTCTCGTGCTGCTGCACAGAAGTTAGGTCCTTCCTCGTGCCCGCCTTTAGCCTCGTGCCCGCGTTTAGCCGGTGGCAATGGCAAACCTGTCAGAAATGGCTCCAGTCTGAGGCCGCTGTGTCAGCGAGTGCCGAGAGAGGTGGCTGGAGATCTCCAGAAACAGTCTGGAAGGAACCAAGGCCTCGCTTCCAGTTTCTGAAACCGCTCCAGGAGCGCTCCCTGTGGGTGCTGCTTCCAGCCCACTGTCTGCCTCAGCCCTTAGTCAGCGCCTCACAGATGTGGAGTCTCTGGTGCCAGAGAGGAAGATTTTTCTCTAAGCTCCCTGTCTGAGCTCTAAGTCTTTCTTTCTGAGCCCTTTGAACACTGTGGCCAGGCAGGGGTTTCTCCTGCCTTTGCCCCCTCTCATTTTTATTAGCTAGAGAAGAGCTGAGACTGCTTCTGCTCATCTTTGGCTACGGCAGAATTAAAGTTGGCATTTTTTTGGTGCTCCAGAAGTGGAGGCAACCAGAGCTGTGTTCCCTTTTTGCTCTGTTGCCCTTTGCCGGAGTTCTGAGCAGCAGCACAGCCCCTGGTATTGTTGATCTGTGCTCTTGGGCAGCTGCAGGCAGTCAGTTGTGTTAGGAAGAGCATTTCCAGAGGCTTGGCCTGTCCTTCTCCTGGCATCCTAAGGGCTTGGTGACCAAGGAGCAGGTGTTCACCTCTGGCCAGAGGTCAAACTGTTTCTGAGTCACCCCCCTAGCAAGGGAACGGGGACCTTTGCTGTACCAGCGGGTCAGGCATGCCGGTTCCCTTTGCCAGGGAAGAGCCCTGGCACACGGTCAGGGAAGTGGAGATGGGAACACATCTCCTGTCAGCTCATGGTCTCTGATGTTCCCGCAGAGAGACACTGAGGATAAGAACTGGGCCCTGAAGGAGCAGCTGAAGTCATGGCAGCGCCTCCGCCATGACCTAGAGCGTGCACGCTTGCTGGTGGAGCTGATACGCAAGCGGGAGAAGCTCAAGAGAGAGACGGTAACGACTGTTTGCCCCTCCTTGGGGAACTGCTGGGGTGGGCATGAGCATGGGCTCTTAGGGTGCTGTAGGGTGTGTGCCGGGGTCCCCTCGGTCACTCTGCGCCCTGCCCTGGTGGCTCTGAGCGAAGGTGGCTGCTCTGCAAGGCTGAGGTGGGACGCGCAGGTGCCGGAGCCGGGGGTGAGGTGCAGTCCCTGCCCCTTGCAGCAGCAGGGAGAGGTGTCACTGTCCCGTGGGACTGACCCTGCCGCCCGGCTGCCAGGCCGGGGGCTCAGCCCCGCTCCGTTCCTCTGTTTCAGATCAAAGTGCAGCAGGTGGCACTGGAAATGCAGCTGACCCCCTTCCTCATCCTCCTCCGCAAGACGCTCGAGCACCTGCAGGAGAAAGACACAGGCAACATCTTCAGCGAGCCGGTCCCTCTGTCTGAGGTAACAGAAATCTACGAAGTAAGAACCCCCTCCCCCAGATTTCTACTTCACTCAAACTTGTCCCTTGCTCATGCCAAGGGCTGCGCAGGGCGCGCTCTGCTCCGGAGGCTCCCCGGGCAGCCTGGTGCTGGCTCGCACATCCCAGCACCGCTCACCCAGGGCGGGTGTGCAGCCATGGCCCTCCTGGGCGAGCCGAATGCAGCACAGCTGAGCTGGTGCTGGCCGGGGCACGGCGCTCGGCTCCTCCTCTGCGTGTTGCCGGTGGCTCCTCAGTGTCTGTGAGCGGCCGGGGATTCCCGCTGGGAAAGGCACAGTGCCGGCCCTTGGCAGGCGGCATGCTCTTACCTGTCCTCTCGTGAAGGCCGCTGCTGGGTGACAGACCGAGCACAGCACAGAAACGGGCTTGCTCCCCAGGCTGCCACTGCTAGGGGCAAGGGAAACGATTCCTGAGACCATCATCGAGTCCCTGGGGAGGTGGGGAAAGGCCGTGCTGGCCCTGCACGGCTCTGGCAGCAGGTCGGCGCAGAGGTGTCTCGGCAGAGCTGGGGAGGGAGGCTGCACGGTCCCACCTGCAGCCATTGCTGCCGCCTGGACGGCTCTGTTTTACCTGTCTGCATTCACCCTCACCCCCAGGGCTGCGCTTGCAGCTTCCTCCCCCAGGGAATGCCGTGTAGAGTTCTGAATCCCAGTGTCCTGGGTTTGGCCAGGACAGGGTTAATTTTCACCGGACTCCAGGAAGGGGCACAGCCGGGGGGTGGGGGCTGACCCCACCTGGCCAAACAGAGCCCGGTATTCCATACCCTGGGTTCCGGTGGGGGGGGGAGCTGGGCGGCGGGAACTCGCTCGCGGCTCGGGAGCGTGCGGCGCCGGTCCTGTCCGGGAGAGCGGGTCTGTTTTTGTTGTGTTTTCTCCTTATCTGTATCGTTGTTGTTCCTGTTCCCTTTGTTTGCTGTTCTGTTAAACTGCCCTTATCCCAACCCACCAGCTTCTGCCTCTTTCTTTTCATTCTCCTCCGCACGCCGGCAGGGGGAGGGGCGGCCGCGTGGCGCTTTTGTTGCCGGCGGCAGCCGAAACCAGAACACCCAGCTGCCCGCAGACAGGAGGAGAGGACAGGGTGCTGGCACGCGCGCTGGAGCTGTAAAAACGCTTCTGAGTGCGTCTCTGCTCGAACAGGTTGAGTACAGCACATGGGCTCCCTAGTCCGGAGGCGTTACTGTTTCTCAGGCTGCAGAAGCAGACGGTATTCCCCGATGTGCATTTGGGCAGAACACAGGGAGCGATACCTGATTCCTCTAACCACCGTTTTCTTGGAGCAGGTAATGCTAACCGATGGCTCCCGGGCTCTTAGCTCTGGCTCTTTCCTCATGCAGGTCCCAGACTACCTGGATCACATCAAGAAGCCGATGGATTTTCAGACAATGAAGCAAAACCTGGAAGCCTATCGCTATCTGAATTTCGACGACTTTGAGGAGGATTTCAACCTGATTATCAACAACTGTTTGAAATACAATGCCAAAGACACGATCTTCTACCGGGCAGCCATCCGTCTGCGGGAGCAGGGAGGTGCCGTTCTCCGGCAGGCTCGCCGGCAGGCGGAGAAGATGGGCATTGACTTTGAGACGGGCATGCACTTCCCCCACTGTGTGTCGGTGGAAGAGGCTCAGGTCCAAGACATCGAGGACGGTGGGTACTCATCCCCAGTCCCGGGGTACGAGGGCTACTCGGCGGTGAAGCCTGGGCAGAGTCAGGGTGCCCGGGGGTCTGTTTGAACTGCCTCCCGTGGGCCGTTCGGTTGGACGCGGGGGCTGTGTGTGCCTGCTCCCCGGAGAGGTGGGGGCTTTGCTAGCCAGGAACGTGTTGGCCCGATTAGGTTGGTTCTAGGCAGTGGCTTGTCTGTGTGTCCGGCCAGTTCCTTGGTCCCTCATCCTCCTCTTGGCCAGAGCAGGGGGCTGGCTGGGACATGGGTGCTGTCACTCAGCCCGTCCCCAGCATTGGCTCAGGCTCCCTCTGTGCTCCCCGGCTAAAGGACTGATCCCCCCTGGTCAGAGCTGTGTGCTCCCCGCTCTTTCCCCAGCTGCAGGCTTTGCTGGCTGCCACACAGCTCCTGATACCCCTCAGCTGGGTCTCACTGGCTCCGTGGTTGTAGTTCTGCTGGTCTCTGCTGCGTGCTGAGGAGCACCACCAGGAACAGCTTGTCAGAGAAGGGTCCTGTCAGGGTCCTCCTCGCCGTGCTCCAGGCTCAGTCAGGGGAACTTCCCTGCGCTGTAATGCTTCAGGATCCCTTTGACTCTTGTTTTTCTTGTTACAATCCCCTTTCTTTTTCCTACTGTCTCCTTGCCTGGGTCGATGGGAACCCTGGTATTCTCCAAGCTGCTGATCAGCCTGCCTTCCCCAGCATCCCCAGCTGGCTTGCTTCCCGCAGGGCTCCTTCTCCAGCTCTTTTAGGGTGGCATCCCGTGTTCACAGGTGTTTGGTACCATGTCAGCTGCTTCCTTCCCACAGGGAACCTGGATTGCCCTTTCAGGCAGAGGAGCTCCACAGAGCTCCCGATTTCTTTCATCGATCTCCTCCTCTTTGTTCCCCCAGAAGATGTGCGGCTGCTGCTTTCGGAGAATCAGAAGCACCTGCCCTTGGAGGAGCAGCTGAAGATCCTGCTGGAGCGGCTGGATGAGGTCAATGCTGGCAAGCAGAGCATCGGACGGTCGCGCCGGGCCAAGATGATCAAGAAGGAGATTACAGTCCTACGGCGGAAACTCGCTCACCCACGGGACCTGGGCCGAGACGGGCTGGAGCGGCACGGCTCCTCTGCCAGGGGAGTCCTGCAGTCGCACAACCCCTGCGAGAAGGACTTGCAGACAGACAGCGCTGCGGAAGAGAGCAGCAGCCAGGAGACTGGCAAAGGTACTGGTCCCTGCAGAATACTGCTGGTCCTGGGGAGCGGTGGCGAACTGCCTCTGGGCAGGCTGGCTGGGGAGATGCCGCCCTGCCGGGTGCCTGCTGAGGCAGGAGGGCTGTGCGGGTGCGCACACATCACTCCTCACTCCTCCTTAGGAGCAGGGCGGGTGGCCTCTTGGGGGCAGTCCCTTATCTCCCATTCCCCTGGGGGTCCCTCATTTCCCATGGTGCCTCCCGTAGCGGTGGGTGCAGAGTACAAGGCCCCCAGCTCCCTCCTGGCGTGCCCACCTGAGGACGGTACCCCACCAGGTTTGTAGTGAGCCGTTCCCGCCAGGCAAGGGGGGGTTGGCAGCAGAAGGCGGCCACCTCCTGCGTCGGGAACAGCCGCAGCGTGGTGTGCGTTTGCCTCCAGGGAGGGTCGGCAGGTCGCTGGCGTTCGCAGCTGCGGTCAGCATTCACCGGCGAGCTCGCCTCTCGTGCGGCCGAGGAACTGGATGCCGTTCTAGAGACTGAGAGTCCCAGCTGTGTGCTGTGGGCCGTGAGATGGATTGTTTCCTCCTGCCAGGCCCTGCCGTCTCCGCCACACTGCCTGGTTTCTCTGGGGGCATCGCGGAGCAGGCTGCCTTCAGTGTCCCTCCCTGCTTGGGCACACGGGAGGAAGCCGCAGCAGCAGTGACTGCCGAGCTCCAAACGGCCTCCCAGGGCTGGGAGCCAAACGCGGGCCAGCTGCCAGCTCCCCGGCCTCTGGACGGAGGTGCTGAGCTGGGCTCCGTGGGGAGCACAGCCACAGCCCCGGGCAGAGCTGCCCGGTGTCGCTGGGGGTTTGCCACCTCTGCATCCCGGTCCTGCCCGGCTGAGCACCGGGAACAGCAGGCTCTGCCGCAGGCAGGGAGCACTTCAGGGCCTTTGTCTTGCAAGGGTGCAGCGGAGCGTCTCAGCTGCTGCGTGTTGTGGGAAAGGTTTGTTCCTGCTTGCCCGCGCTTGACTTCTGTTCCCGTGAGGTTGCTGCGTGTGAAAAATTAGAGCATCTCTGGCTGGTGGAGTGTTCTTCCATGTCCCCATCTAGCTTTTGCTGTCAGCGGACCGGATAGTTTGACCCTGAGGGCACAGACATGGCAAAGCTTGAGATAGAGGATCTTCCGAGGCAGAGTTCCCGAGAAATGAAGCTGTTCCTTGGCGCTGCTGCCGTGCAGCCCCTGCCTGGTCCCGCGGGCTGCAGCTGACGCCTTCTCCTCTCCCTTCCAGGTCTGGGTCCCAATTCTTCTTCCACCCCAGCACATGAAGTTGGCAGGAGGACCTCAGTGCTCTTCTCCAAGAAGAACCCTAAAACTGCAGGCCCTCCAAAACGTCCAGGACGCCCCCCGAAGAATCGCGACAGCCAGATCCCTCCCGGGCACGGGAACAGCCCCATCGGGCCCCCCCAGCTCCCAATAATGGGCTCCTCGCAGCGGCAGAGGAAGCGAGGGCGAAGCCCGCGCCCCAGCTCCAGCTCGGACAGCGACAGCGACAAGTCCGCCGAAGACACTCCTATGGGTGGGTGCGGCAGCTCCCGCTGCACAGCCGGGCGGCCACAGCCCCACCAGGAGCACGTGGCGGGGTCCCCCCCGGTCGTAACGCTCTCCTGGTGGGGTGTTTTGCAGACCTGCCAGCCAACGGTTTCAGCAGCGGGAACCAGCCGGTGAAGAAGAGCTTCCTGGTGTACCGCAACGACTGCAATCTTCCCCGGAGCAGCTCCGACTCGGAGTCCAGCAGCAGCAGCAGCAGCAGTGCCGCTTCGGACCGCACCAGGTACTGGCCCCGGCCCGGCTCCGGTGGCCTTGGGGCTGCCGGGGGTGGGTGGCAGCAGGCGGCTCTCAGCCTTGAGCTGCCGCCCGAGGAGCGTGTTTGGTGGTACCCGTCTTGCTCACCCTCCTGCGGCCCAGCTGCTGTTAACTAAACGCTAGAAGGCTGCGGGCTTTGTGCCTTTTTTTAATGTAAAACCTAAAAGCTGTGAGCGTGCAGCAAAGGGCGAGCGGGGAGCACGAACCGGGGAGTTCCCTCCTGGCACGGCTCCGGCCCTTCCGGCAGCCAGCTCCAGCAGGTTCCTGCCTGCAGCTCTGATTTGGATCGGGGCATGTCTCCTGGGTGCCCTTGGGTGGAACTGGGTGAGGGTCCGGCCGGCGACCCGGCAGAAGCACCATCCCGCCTTTCTTGCTGGTACCCGTGCTGAGTCCTTCCCGGTGCCGAGGCCGGCGGCTGGAGCCCACGAGCACTGGTGTCCTGCCAGGCTGGCCCTCTCAGAAGCGGTTTTGGGAAGCCTAAGGTGGCTCCTGCCAACGGCCCCGCTCCCTCTCTCCGCAGCACGACGCCCTCCAAGCAGGGCAGAGGGAAGCCCTCCTTCTCCCGAGTGAACTTCCCGGAGGACAGCAGCGAGGACACCTCGGGGACAGAGAACGAGTCCTACTCCGTGGGCACGGGGCGAGGCGTGGGGCACGGCAGTAAGTACCGCGGCCCTGCAGCCGCACGCCCAGCCATTGCCGGGGGGGGGACATGCAGCTGACTCCCCTCTCCCCTCTCCTCCGGCACAGTGGTGCGCAAGGGCATGGGGCGCGGCACGGGCTGGCTGTCCGAGGACGAGGATTCCTCCCTGGACGCCCTGGACCTGGTGTGGGCCAAGTGCCGGGGGTACCCCTCCTACCCGGCGCTGGTGAGTACGGCCAGCGGGGCCCCCAAAACCCGCACACACCCCCTCCCCTCCTCTGGCAGAGCAGTGCCTGCGGCCCCCGTCCCCCCCTCAGCCCCCCCCCTCCTCCGCAGATCATCGACCCCAAGATGCCGCGGGAAGGCATGTTCCACCATGGCGTCCCCATCCCCGTGCCCCCCTTGGAGGTGCTGAAGCTGGGGGAGCAGATGACTCAGGAAGCACGCGAGCACCTCTACCTTGTCCTCTTCTTCGACAACAAGCGCACTTGGTAAGGCGGGGGGCTTCGGGGGGGCAGGGGGCGGCAGCCGCAGACGATTGTAACCCTCAAACGAGGTGGCCCCCCGCTCCCCGCAGGCAGTGGTTGCCCCGGACGAAGCTGGTGCCTCTGGGGGTGAACCAGGACCTGGACAAGGAGAAGATGCTGGAGGGCCGCAAGTCCAACATCCGCAAGTCGGTGCAGATCGCCTACCACCGCGCCATGCAGCACCGCAACAAGGTGCAGGGCGAGCAGAGCAGCGACTCCAGCGAGAGCGACTGAGCCGGCCCCGCCCCCGGCCGCTCCCCGCCGTATCTCAGGGCAAACGGGGCTCGGGGACGCCCCCCCGCCCCCCCTCCCCGTGCAGCTGGTCTGCACCCACCGGGCACGGGCACCGGGCACGGGCACCGGGCCCCCCCCCAGCGCCGCTCTCCCGGTGCCCGCTGCCCCGCCCGCCGCTCCCCGGGGCGGCCCCTCCCCGCGCTGCCCCCGGCCGGCCCCGCGCTCGGACGTTGTTTGTATTTATTTTGAAGGAAGAAAAAAAAAAACAACAACAAAAAAACCCCACAAAAACTATCGATTCTTAGAAAACAAACAGCTGCGGGCGCGCTTCCGGGTGGCGGCCGGAAGTGGGGGCCAGAGCGGCGCGGGAGGGCGCTCTGCCCGCGCGGAGCCGGGCTCTATGGTGCGGGCGCGGCGCGGGGCTGCCGCCGCCTGACCACCACCACCCCCCCCCCCCCCCCCCCCCCGCCATGGAGCTCGGCGACGGCCCCGCCTCCCGCCCGTCGCTGTGGCGGGCGCTGCCGTGCCCGCCCGCCGAGCTGCGCCTGGACCTGGTGCTGCCCTCGGGGCAGGCGTTCCGGTGAGCCGCGCCCGGGGGTCCCGTGTCCCGTCCCGCCCCCCCCTGTATGGCGGCCGGCCCCGACGCGCCGTGTGCCGCAGGTGGTGGGAGCGCAGCCCCGGCGCCTGGACCGGCGTGCTGGCGGGGCGCGTCTGGACGCTGCGGCAGGACCGGGCGCGGCTGTGGTACGCGGTGCACGGCGGCGGGCCGCCCGCCGAGGCCGAGCGGGTGCTGCGGGACTACTTCCAGCTGGAGGTGGGGCTGGCGGGCCTGTACCGCGCCTGGGGGGCCGCCGACCCCCGCTTCCGCGCGCTGGCCCGCCGCTTCCCAGGTGAGGCGGCCGCGGGGGGCCCGGGCGGGCGGGCGGGCGGACGGACGGACGGCTGGACGGACGGCGCCCCCTCACCGCCTCGCCTCGGCAGGGGTGCGGGTGCTGCGGCAGGACCCCGTCGAGTGCCTCCTCTCCTTCATCTGCACCTCCAACAACCACATCTCCCGCATCACTGCCATGATCGAGCGCCTGTGCCAGGCCTTCGGCCGCCGCCTCTGCCACCTTGACGGCCGCCCCATCCACGCCTTCCCCTCCCTCGCCTCGCTCACAGGTCCGCCGCCATCACCCTCCCATCACCCCGCCATCACCCTCCCATCACCCCGCCATCGCCCCACCATCATCCCACCATCGCCCCATCATTGCTCCACCATCACCCTCCCATCACCCCGCCATCATCCCACCATTGCTCCACCATCACCCTACCATGGCCCTGCCCACCATGGCCCCGCCATCGCCCCACCATTGCTCCGCCATCATCCCACCATCGCCCCACCATTGCTCTGCCATCACCCTGCCATCACCCTCCCATTGCCCTGCCATCACCCCACCATCACCCTCCCATTGCCCTGCCATCACCCCACCATTGCTCCACCATCGCCCTCCCATCGCCCCACCATTGCCCTGCCATCACCCTCCCATTGCCCCGCCATCACCCCGCCATCGCCTGCACCCACCGCCTCCCTCCGCCGTGCCCCCGCAGGTGCTGACGCCGAGGCCCGGCTGCGGGCACTGGGCTTCGGGTACCGGGCCAAGTTCATCAGCGGGACTGCGCGGGCCATCGCCGAGGGGCTCGGCGTCGAGGGGCTGCACCGGCTGCGTGACGCGCCCTACGCCGAGGCCCGGCGGGTGCTGTGCGCCCTGCCCGGTGTGGGCACCAAGGTGGGTGCCAGGACGGGGGTGCTGGAGCGCAGGGCCGGCGGCGGGTGCTGACAGCAGAGCCCACGGCAGGTCGCCGACTGCGTCTGCCTGATGGCCCTGGACAAGGCGGAGGCGGTGCCGGTGGACACCCACATCTGGCGCATCGCGCGGCAGCGGTACGGCGTGGCGCTGGGCGGCAGGAGCCTGACCCCTCGCGCCCACCAGGAGATCGGTGAGGGCAGGGTCGGGCCCCGATGCGGGACCCCCGGGGACAGCGTTCCCCAGCACCGGCGCTCACCCTCTCTCCGCAGGCGACTTCTTCCGCGGGCTGTGGGGCCCCCGTGCCGGCTGGGCGCAGGCAGTGAGTACCCCCCGGCACCCCAGGGCTCGGCTCGCGCCCCCCCACCCCAGCCGTGCCCACCCCATCGCCTCTCCCCACGCCAGGTCCTCTTCTGCGCTGACCTCCGCAGGGGCCGGGGGCCGGCCGGCAGCCGGGAACGGGCCAGGAAGGGCCGAGGCCGGGACAGCCGCGGGGACGGGATCCCCTAGGGACCCCCCAGGAGGGGCAGAGCTCCCGGGTCAGCGGCTGCGGGGGGATCCCTGTGCCTGCTCCCAGCCCGGGATGGGCAGGGGTGCGGGCAGCTGCCTGTCCCCTGCCCGCTGTGGGCTCGGGGGAGCTGCTGCCCTGGGCAGCGGGGCTGCAGGGGGTCAGGGCTGGGTCCAGCCCCCCCCGCCACCCCCCCGGGCAGAGCCGAGCCGGGCGGCGTTGGCCTCTTGCCTTTATTACAAGCAATAAAATAGAAACATCCATTTGGAAAATTCTCCTTGAACATGCTGGGGGGGGGGGCAGTGCTGGGGCAGGTGTGGGGGGGGGGACAGAGGGGGTGTGGGAGGGGGCCCTGCATGCAGCCCCGAGCTGGGGGGGGGGGACGGCTCCTGGGGGCTGCCCCTACCCCGATGCAGAGCTCTGCAGCGAGGGGCAGCCCCCCACAGCCGGGGCAAGCAGGGCAAAGTGTCCCCGCATCGTGTCCCCCCCGGCTCCAGCACTGCAGGGCTCCCACCGTGTGCTGTGCCCATGGGAGAGCCGGGACCCCCCCCGGCCCCCCCGCCCGCGGCCGTGCTCAGTCTGGCAGGAGGTGCTGAGCTCTGCTCGTCAGCGGGCGCCCGCAGTCCGACCCTGCCGGGGGCAGCGGGGTGAGAGCCTGGCGGCAGCCCCGGGGGTACAGGATGGGGACGGGGGACGGGGGGGGGGGGGGTCCGGGCTCACCATTGCTGGTGCCCCCCCCCAGCCGCTCTCCGGGGCTGGTGGGAGTCGTCTGCCCTGGGCCCTCCTGGCTGGTTCCCAGCTGCAGCTTCCGCATGTGTCTCACCACCGCCGTGGCGTTGAAGGCTTGCTGCCGACCCCGCAGTGTCTGTCACCTGGCACGGGGGGGTCTGGGGGGGGCCCCCTGCACCCCCCAGCACCCTGCAGCCCCCCAGCACCCCGTGCTCACCTTCCACTTGCTCTTTGCGAAGTTCTTCTTGATCTGTTCGCTCACCGACTGGTGGATGTTCTTGTCCAGGGCCGTGTCCCCGGCGATCCTGGGGCGGGAGGGAGGTCAGTGGGGGCCCCCCCCCGCCCCACAGCTGCTGTGGGGTGAGCGGGGAAGGGGGCAGACGGTGCCAGGTTCCCCCCCCCCCTTACCAGGGATGCTGCAGGGCTTGCTCGCAGGTGAAGCGCTTGCCGGGGTCCTTCTCCATCAGGTGCTGGATGAAGTCCTTGGCTGGGACGGGGCGCGGAGCAGCCGTGAGCACCAGCACCCACCGCTGCCCCCCCCTCCCAGCTACTGTGACACCAGCGTCCTGGCCCCCACCACCCCGGGGGTCCCAGCTCACCTGAGTCCGAGATGTCGTCCCAGTAGGGCGAGTCGAACTCGTACTCGGCCCGCAGGATCTGCTCGAAGAGCTTGGCGTCGTTCTCGTCGTAGAAAGGGGGGTAGCCACAGAGCCTGGGGGGTGGGGAGGGGGACGCTGGCCCCGGGCGGCCCTGGGGGGCCGGGCCCCGCAGGGGGATAGGGGCGGGGGGGGGGGGGTACGTACAGGATGTAGGCGATGACCCCGATGGACCAGCAATCCACCGCCTTGCTGTAGGGCTTCTGTGCCAGCACCTCGGGGGCTGGGGAGGGGGGGGGACACGGCAGCAGTGAGGGGGGACCCCAACCCCTCGGGGAGGACCCCAACCGTGCCCCCGGGGTGGGGGCAGCCCCGCGGCAGGCGCTCACCCACGTAGCCGGGGGTGCCGCAGGCTGTGGACATGACGCTGCCGCAGCCCTCGATCTTCGACAGCCCGAAGTCGCTGATCATGATCTTGGAGTCCTCGTCCAGGCTGTAATAGAGCAGGTTCTCGGGCTGCGGGGGGGGGGGGGGGGGGGTCAGGGAGGGGTGACGCCGGGGTCCCCTCCCCACCAACGCGGTGGGGGGCTCTGTGTGCATGTTTGTGTGCCCCATCCCCCCCCTCACCTTCAGGTCGCGGTGGACGATGCCCATGTCGTGCAGGTACTTGACAGCGTCGAGGATCTGCCGGATCAGGGCGCTGGCGTCGCGCTCGGTGTAGAAGCCCTTCTCCACGATGCGGTCGAAGAGCTCCCCCCCCGAGACCCTGCAGGGGGATGGGGGGGCAGTGCCGGTCAGCACAGCCCCCGGCCGGCCCCCCCCGGCCGCCCCCCCGTCACTCACAGCTGCATGATGAGGTAGAGGTGGGTGCCGCTCTCGTAGATGTCATCCAAGGCCACGATGTTGGGGTGCTTGATCCTGGGGGGGGGCAAGGTGCAGAAAGGGTGAGGGGGCTCCCGGCTGCCCCCCACCCCGACCCCCACCGGACAGGGAGCAGCTGGGCTCGGCCCCCCACCCAGGGCCTCGCGCGCCGCCAGCTATTTTGGGCGCTGCCGATAACGCCTGGCGCTGGCCGTGGAGAGACGCCCCGGGTGGTGGGGCGCGGAGCGGGACTCCCCCTTGCACCCGTCCGGCCCCTACTTGCGGAGGGCGGCGATCTCGTTCTCGATGCCGGTCTCCTTCCCCTCCAGCGCCTTCTTGGCGATGCACTTGATGGCCACCAGCTTCCGCGTCGCCTTCTCCTCCGCCAGGACCACCTCGGAGAAGGCCCCGCTGCAGGGGGGGGGTGAGGGTTAGCAGGGTGCTGCTGGCCGGAGCCGCTGCCCACCGCGCCGCGATTGCCATGGCGACGGGTGGGAAGTCCAGCTATTTATAGGAGAAAAGCGAGCGGGAGCCGGACGCTGGGATGGGGGTCCGGGGTCTGGGGTGCTGCCGGTGGCCGGGGACGAGGACCAGCACCCACGAGGGTTTTGGCATCCCCGTGGCACCCAGGGCCGCCTGCCCGGCTCCGTGGGGACCCCAGGGTGACCGGTGGGGCAGGTGGCGGGCGCTAAGCCTTGCCGTAATTAACCCGCTAATCCCACCTAAGATCCTTACCCACCGCGAGTGGGTCGCCACCGGTGTCCGTGTCCCCCCCCGCCCCCAGACTCACGTGCCCAGGACCTCGCGGAAGTCGTAGATGCGCCCGATGTCCTCGGTCCTCTTCTTCCAGCTGGGCCCCAGCGGCATGGTGCCCCGTGGGGGGGGGCGGGGGCGGGGGGGCCACCTGTGACACGAGTGGGGAACAGGGGCGTCAGCATCCTACGGGGGGTTGGAATACCGCGGGGCGGATGTTTGTCACCGTGGGGTGATGCTCGGTGGCGTGGGGCGCCCCACGGGGGGGCACACGCTGGGCCCCTCCCGCTGCCCGCCCGCCCCGCGCCCGCCGGGCGCGGGGCGGGCGGGCAGCGGGAGGGGCCCAGTCACACGCGCGGGTGCGTGGGGAGGGGGCACAACCGCGAGGGGCGGGACACGCGTGGGGCAGGGCTGCTCCCCCCACCCCACCCCCCCCCGCCCTTACCGACGGCGGCCCCGGCCCCGGCCCCGCGCGGAGCAGCGGCGACTCCTCCCGGCGCGGCGCCGCCGGGCAGCGCTGACGTCACCAGGAGGGGCGGGGACGCGCCCGGCCACCGCCAATGGGCGGGAGGAGGGCGGGGCTTGCCGCGGAGCCCGCGGGGTTGGAGGGGGGGGGGGGGAGCGGGTACACGCGTGACGGCGGGGCGCGTGGCGGAGAGGGAGGGGCCACGCGTGGTATCGGGGGGGGGGGCAGTGGTTCCCTCGGCGACACGCGTGGGGCAGCCCCCCACCCCCAGACTGAGCTCCCCCGCTCCACGGCGTCCCCGAGGCCACCACGCCGCCGTCCCGCTCCGGGCTGCCTTTATTGCCACCGATACACCGAGAGCCCGCCCGCCCGCAGGACCCTCCCCACGCACCCCCCCCCCGCCCCGAGCCACGATTCCCCCCACGGGGGCCGTGGGGGGGGACAGGGGACCTTGGGAGCCGCACAGCAGCGGCCACCACATCCGCCCCCTCACCCCACATCACCCTCCCAGAACAACGGGGGGGGGGAAGCGGCCAGCCTGGGGGGGGCCGTTCCCAGGAGAGACCCCAACCCCCCCGCGCAGGGAGACCCCTCACCCGGGCGGGGAGGCTGAGCGCGGGGGGCTGCGTCCCCTCTGTCCCACGCCGGCACCTGCGGGTGACAGGGCCACGGCCCCACCCCGCGGCGGAGGGAGGGGGGGGTCCTCAGCCCCCCGCTACCCGTCCAGCAGCTTGAGGATGCTCTCCCGCTCCTTCAGGGTCTTCCAGGCCTGGTCCTTCTCCTTCTTGGTGGGTGTGCGCTTCTTCTGCCGGGCGGCCATGATCTTGCGGAAGGCGTCCATCACCTCGTTGTCGGCCATGCGGACGCGCTGCCGCAGCTCCTGCCGGTGCAGCTCCTCCTTGGCCAGCCTGGGGGGGGGGGCACACACACACAGCGGGGGGGTGTCAGACCCGCCGGGCAGCCCCCTGCCCGCACCCAGCCCTGCCCGCACTCACCGCAGCAGCTCGTGCTTCTTGGCGCGGTTGTGGGCGCTGAGGGCCTTCAGCTCGGCCTGCCTCTTGCGCAGCTCGGCCAGCACCTCGTCCTCCGAGTCCTCGGCCGGCCGGTCCTCCGACTCCAGCAGCCCCTGGGCCACCAGCTCCTCCTTGATCCGTCCCTCCAGCGACTTGGTGTGGGGGACGCTGCCGGCGCGGAGAGCGGCTGCTGCCCACCGCACACCCTTCACTCCCCGCCGCTTGCGTTCGGCGTCCCCGCGGGCAGCACCGAGCTCCGGGGCCACTCACCTGAAGGGCTTGTTCTGGCTGCGGGGAGAGGTGCCGGCGCCGTCGGCTCCCGAGTCCTTGCCGGTAATCTCAGGGATGGGGGAGTCCTCGACGGGGGAGATGATGTTCTCCTGGGGATGGGAGCGCCAGGGATGGGTCACCGCGCCGGGCCCTGGCAGCGCTGTCCCACCGAGCTGGGCCACGGCACTGCCCCACGCAGCTCCCTCACCTCCACGAGGGCCTGCAGGAGACGCTGCGTCAGGGGCCCGAAGGGACACCCATCCTCCGGCTGCTCGTGCTGGGCCTCCGACTTCTTCAGCAGGGCATCGACGTCTGGGACGAAGCGGGAGTGGGGAAGAGAAAGCCGCAGACGCGCAGGGGTGAGCAGCGGGGCAGGGCAGCCCCCACCCTGGGGGCATGGGGTGAGGGGACGGGGCTCGGCCGCGCTGGGTGCAGGTGGGACGGAGGTACCTTTGGTGTCCAGCTCGGTCAGCGGCCCCAGGACTCCTTTCTTCTTGTCAGCAGCAGCCGCCGCCCGGGCTCCGTCCTTCTGCTCCTCCAGCAGGTCCTCCTGCGCCCAGCGCTGGGAGTAATGCTTCCCCAGCGGCGGGATCTGCGAGAGGAGCCGGTCTCGGCACAGCTCCCCGAGCCACCCACCCAGTGCCAGGTGGGAACGTGTGGGAGGGCACGGGGCAGCCAAGGGCCAGGAGGGATCAGGGATCGGGCGCAGGGGATGCGTGAGGAGGGCACCAGGCAGGCTCGGGAGTTTTTCACCTTGTAATGCTCAGCCTCATCCTCCGGCGGCTTGAGCAGCTCCTCCAGGACTCTGACCTCCTCGTTGGTCAGATCGGCACAGTACGGCTCCACCGACGCCCAGAACCTGCAAGGAGGGATGAACTGTGGCAGGGGAGCTGCAGGGGGGCCCGCAGGAGCTGACACGAACCCCCATCCCGCCCCCCAGGCACCTCTTCCTTCGGCTGGAGGCTGCCCTCGTGCCAGGCGCTGCGAGGAACAAGACCGCCAATCGCCCCAGCACCCACGCACCTGTTTGGAGCATCGTTTTTGGGAATGCGGGGCACGTCAATGGGGTCATCCTGGAACTCGTACTCCTGGATCTTGGGCTGCAGGTTCTTGGACTTGGGCCGGCCGGGGCCAGGCCCAGCCCCGTGGCCCCCTTTGCCCTCCAGCTTCTGCTTCTTGGGCTTCCCGTGCTTGACCGAGGCGCCCACATCGTGGTCCTTGCTCAGCTTCAGTAACCTCCGGTCGCCTTTCTTGTCCTGCCAGTCCGTCAGGATCTGGAAGAGAGCGATGCCCCGTGGGTCCCGCACCCTGCGCTGGGCAGGGACAGCCCGGGGGCGGGAAGGAGCGGGACCGGGAGCCACCTGTGTCTCGGCCTCCAGGACGCGGAGGCGGCGGCTGGCAGAGGAGAGCAGCGTCTCCAGCTCCAGCTGCAGCGTGTCCAGCTCCTCGATGCCGATGCCGTCGTCCTCCGAGCGGGCCAGCACGGCTGTGTAGCGGGGGCACACCTTCACGTGGTCCACCGACTTGAAGTCGTGGAACTGCAGCGGGCAGTCCTTCAGCTCGCTCATGGCGGCGGGCACCGGGGGAGCTACGGGGGGACCAAGTGCTATGGGGAAACGGGGGGCTATGGGACCGCCGGGGACAGGGGGAGCTGAGAGGAAAGGGAGTGGAGCGGGGGGGCTGTGGGGAACCAGGGGGCACTGGGGCGCTGAGGGGAACCGGGCCGGGATCACCGGGGCGCTGAGGGGAACCGGGCGGGAATCACCGGGACGCTGAGGGGAACCAGGCCGGGATCACCGGGACGCTGAGGGGAACCGGGCAGGGGGCGGCATCGGGCGCTGAGGGACACCGGCGGGGCAGCGGTTGCCGCGGCCGGGCGGCGCCGCGGGGCCGGGCCGGGCCTAGGCCGCTCACCCCTTCCGGCCGCCGGAGGCGGCGGGCGCCCCGCCCCGCGCTCTCCCATTGGCGCAGTCGCGCCCAGGGCCCGCCGCTCATTGGTCCGACTCGCTCTCCATCTCCCTTCCCTAATATGGAAGCGATGACAGGAGCGTACCAAACACGGCGGGGGGAGGGGGAAGGGGGCGTGCCCGACCCCGCCTCCGCGGCCGCCGCGACCGCTCTCCAGCGCTGTCGCGTCCGCGCTCCGTGCCCCGGTGAGGCCCGCTTCGCTGCCGCCCGGGCCCTGAAAGCGGGACGGGAGCTTCCCGCTTTCCCCCCCCCTCCTCCAGCCTGAGTGGGAGGTCCCCCCGCATCCCGGAAGAGGGGACCGGCCACTTCCGCCTGCCGGGACCGGACCGCAGCCGCCACCATGGTAGGGCGGGGGGCACCGGGCGGGGTGAGGGGCCCGGGGCGGTGGCGTGAGCGGGGCCTGGGGGGGCTGACTGGGCCGTGTCCCCGCAGACCGCCACGCTGCGCCCGTACCTGAACGCGGTGCGCGCCACGCTGCAGGCCGCGCTGTGCCTGGAGAACTTCTCCTCGCAGGTGGTGGAGCGGCACAACAAGCCCGAGGTGGAAGTCAGGTACGGGGGGAGCCGGAGGAGCCCGGCCCCGGGCGAGCTGCCTGCCCGGGGGTCGGTGCCGGTTGACCGGGCAGGCCTCGCCCCGCCGGCTGCCGCCCCGTAGCCGCAGGGCTGGGGCCGGCAGGAGCCGGGGAGCCGCGGGGAGCAGGGGGGGTCTGGCTTGGGACCTGCCGCGGAAGCACGAAGCCCCCCCCCGCGCCCGTGCCTGTCAGCCCTGCGGCTCCCCGCTTGTGCGCTCCCCGTTTCTGCCCAGCAAATGGTTCCCTCTGAGCCAGCCCTGCCCTTCCTCCGCTCGCAGGAGCAGCAAGGAGCTGCTGTTGCAGCCGGTGATCATCAGCAGGAACGAGAAGGAGAAGGTCCTCATCGAGGGCTCCATTAACTCAGTGCGCGTCAGCATCGCGGTGAAGCAGGTGAGGGGGGCGCGGGCCGGAGGCCGGCAGCTCGCGCCTGGCGCCGGGGAAGCCTCACTTCCCTTCTCTCTGCCCAGGCCGATGAGATCGAGAAGATCCTGTGCCACAAATTCATGCGCTTCATGATGATGAGGGCTGAGAACTTCTTCATCCTGCGCAGGAAGCCCGTGGAGGTGAGGTGGCGGGGAGGGGGCAGAGCCGCTCCCGGCTCCGCTTCTGGCGCCCGGAGAGGTCTCTGGTGCGGAACTGGGATGTGAGGTTGTACGGTGGGCGGCCTGGGTGCTCATCCCCAGGGTGCTTCTCTCTTCCCCAGGGCTACGACATCAGCTTCTTGATCACGAACTTCCACACAGAGCAGATGTACAAGCACAAGCTGGTGGACTTTGTCATCCACTTCATGGAGGAGATCGACAAGGAGATCAGCGAGATGAAGCTCTCTGTCAACGCCAGGGCCCGCATCGTGGCGGAGGAATTCCTCAAGAACGTGAGGCTCTCGTCCAGGAGCAGCCAGGCCCCTTGTTTTGGGAGGGGGGTGGGGGCTCCAACCTTGTGGGGACGTCTGTGGGGACAGCGGTGACGTTCTACCCCGGGGGAGCTCGTACCCCCTCTGTTTGTGAAGTGCCAGCTTTGAGCTGCGGGGCAGGCAGCGGCTGGCAGGACGTGGCTGCGTCAGTGGAGGGGACAGGCAGCGGGAGAAGCTGCGGTGACAGGGAGGGCGAGGGCCCGGCCGGGAGGGTGGGCAAGGGCCGGGGGCATGCCGGCGGGCAGGGACTGACTGGGTCTTCTCCTTTCACCCTGCAGTTCTAGGCCGTGGCGCAGGACCCCGTGGCTCCCCGACGCTTGCGCCCGCCAGGCACCGTGCCTCGCCCGCTCCCGCTGCCCCGCAGCTGGCCGGGCCAGGCGGCCATGCCGGGAGCAGCCCCCGCTTGCCGCAGAGCGGCCACTGCCGCTGTCTCGTCTCGTTTTTTAAACGGTTTCGTTTGCTGTAACCGCCGCCTCGGCCTCCTCCTTCCCTCCCGCCGCACCGGGGGGGCGGGGCTTACCGGGAGGGGGCGGGGCCTGGAACCATGGCAACGATAAACGGTGCGGGCAGGGCCGGGGGGGCATGGGGATGTTTGGAGGGGGAAGGGTTTGAAAGCGGGGAGCCAGGGTGCTGGGGGGCTGTGTGTTTGAGGGGGGAGCTGGTGCAGGGCGCTGCACGCGTGGCACTGGGGGGGCCGGTGTCTGTCCCCCTTCGGGCGGTGGAGCCGGTGCAGCAGCTGGGCACGGGGCTCTGCACAGTGCTGGGGGGGGGGGGCTGCCCTGCACTGAGCCCAGTCCCCAGCGGGGTGAGGGGACGGGGGACCCGCCAGGTGCCCAGGGGAGGCAGAGCCTACCCGCAGCTCCCCTCGCCCTCAGGCTGCCGTGGCACGGTGCTGCAGGGAGAGCAGCCCCCCGCCCAGGGGGGCCACAGCCAGAGCGGGAGGCATCCCAGCTGTCCCCCAGCCTGCAAGGCCGAGGGCACAGTGGGGAGCGGGTCATCTCAGGAGACAGGCAGGGCCCCGGCATGAGGCTCAGCAGGTCAGCAGGTGCTGTGCTGCGGACCCCCGGGTCAGTCGGGCAGAGGCAGGCAGGTAGGCACCTTCTCCCCCTCCCACGCGGGGCTGGGGACGCATGGCCAGCGAGGTCACCCACGGCTGTCTCCACAGGGCAGGTGGCACCCACCACCGCCAGCTGCCGCGGCTGCTACCGCCCCTCGCTCAACCTCGAGCGGCTCAGGAGGGCCAGGCTGCGCGTGGAGAGGGCCATCAAGGTGAGGGGCCTGAGCCCCCCAGGCCGCACACCGGTGCTTATTGCAGTTATTGCTGCATTTATGGCTCGGGTGAGAGCTGAGCTGGAGGGACCAGGGCTGTGGGGCAGGCTGAGCTCTCCGGTCCCTCCCCAGGAGAAGAAGATCTTCACGGTGCAGGGCCCCTACCCTGTCATCCGCAGCCTGCTGCGGGCCCGGGGCTGGGTGGAGAGGAAGCTCCCCAGCACGGACAGCCAGCCCAAGCAGCACCATGACAGCCAGGAGAAGCAGCTGCAGCAGGAGGAGGAGGAGGAGAAGGAGGAGGAGGAGGAGGAGGGAGGTGATGATGCTGAGCAGGGAGAGGCAGTGCTGGACCCACAGCTGGGGTTGCCGCACGGTGGGACTCAGCCTTCCCTGGAGCCCCTGTGCTGCTCCCCATGGCCGCCCGATGAGGAGGAGGAAGAGCAGTGGGATGAGGACCCCGACGGCATCCACGACGTCATGGTTAGCTACGAGGGCTGGGGCCGAGCTGTGCCGCAGCCCCCAGGCCCCTTTCCCCTGGACCCCCAGGCGCGGGGTGCAGCCTGGGGCAGGGGGTGAGGGCGGGATGGGGGGGGTCCGTGCCTCACCCCGCTCTCCCCGCAGTCCCGGCTGGTGTGGGACCAGGTCCCGTACTTCATCTGGGCCAGCCGCCACGGTGCCATCGACTGCCGGCTGCTGCAGCAGGACCAGGTGCTGAACCACTACGTCGGGGCGGGCGCCTTCACCACCAAGGTGGGAGCCTGGAGCCCCCGGGGGGAGGGGACATGAGGAGAAGCGGGGGGGGGGGGGTCTGTCGAGGGCTGCCACCCTTCTCTAAACAGGCGGGGCTGTGCCTCAACCTGCGCAACCTGCCCTGGTTCGACCAAGCCGACCCTGACACCTTCTTCCCCCGGTGCTACCTGCTGGGGGTTGCGGACGAGCGGCAAGCCTTCATCGGTGAGCTTGGGGCTGGCCTGGCCCCCCAACCCGGGGCCGTTGCCCTCCTGTGTCCCCCGTGCTCCCCATGCCCCCTCTCCGGCATCCTGTGGGACGGTGCCCCCTTTGCAGATGATTTCTGCCTGACGGCTGCCCGCAGCCTGCTCAGAATGGTCCTGGAGAGAGCTGGGGGTGCAGGGGCAGGGACTGAGCAGCCCCCAAAATCTGGCGAGGGGACAGGTGAGCGTGTGGAGGGGGGGTCTGGGAGGAGGGGGACAGGGAGCTTGGGATCAGGAACACGGCTGGGGGCTGAGCATCTGCTCGGGGCTGTGGCTCAGGAGCCCCCACTCCCCACCGCAGCCCACCCTGCAGGTGCTCTTCCCCCCCCTGCCCATCCCCATGCACCCAAAGCTGCCCACCCCACGGGAAGGCTCTGTGCCACAGCCCCAAGGGTGGCACAGCGGGTCCCCAGGAGCCACGTCCCTCACCCCACGCCACCCGTAGCGGGTCCCCCCCTGCCCCCCCAGCTAGTGCAGGAGGCTCTGCAGGTCTGCGGGCAGCACCTGGGCAACCTGGGGCACCAGGACATCGACAGGGACCCCCCGACCCCCCGCACGATGGGCATCGACTGGGACCTCTTCCTGCGGGACTTCTACCGCGTGGCGCAGTGAGTGCTGAGCAGGAAGGGGGGACCCCCACGGCGGGGCTGGCACTGAGCCCCCCGCGTCCCCTCGCAGTGAGGGGGCCATGCCGGCGCTGAGCGGGGCGCAGCGGGAGCGGTGCCAGGCCATGCTGCGGTGCCTGGCAGAGCAGCTGCCCCAGCTCGGCATGGAGGGCGACCGCAACGTCTGGATCCTCAAACCCGGCGCCAAATCCCGCGGCAGGGGTAAGGCCAGGGAAAAGCGGGGGGCTCGGGCTCCCCGCTGAGGAGGGGTCCCACTGCCACCGTGTCCCCCCAGGCATCGTCTGCTCGGCGCGGCTGGAGGAGGTGCTGCGGCTGGCGGGGGGCTGCGCGGCACCCTTGGCACGGGCGGGCGAGTGGGTGGTGCAGAAGTACGTGGAGCGCCCGCTGCTCATCTTCGGTACCAAATTTGACATCCGGCAATGGTTCCTGGTGACCGACTGGAACCCGCTGACCGTCTGGTTTTACCGGGAGAGCTACCTGCGCTTCTGCTCCCAGCCCTTCTCCCTGCGCCACCTGGACCCGTGAGTGCCCCCTGCGCTGGACCCCTGACCCCAGCACCCACCGGCACCCCGATGACCCAGCCCTGCTCTCCCCACCCCAGCGCCCGGCACCTCTGCAACGTCTCCATCCAGAAGCGGTGCAGGCCGGCGCGGGTCCGGCACCCCGGGCTGCCCCCCGATGGGACCTGGTACTGCCGCCAGCTCCAGGCGTACCTGGCTCAGGTGGGGCGGGCGGGCGCCTGGCACCAGGTGATGGTGCCCGGCATGAAGGCGGCCGTGGTGGCCGCACTGCGCAGCACCCAGGACCTGGTGGCACCCCGCAAGGGCAGCTTCGAGCTCTACGGGGCCGACTTTGTCTTTGGGGAGGATTGCCAGCCCTGGCTGCTGGAGATCAACGCCAGCCCCACCATGGCCCCCTCCTCGGCGGTGACCAGCCGGCTGTGTGCCAGCGTCCAGCGGGACATGCTGCGCGTGGTGCTTGACCGCAGGGACAACCCCGCCTGCCCCACCGGTGCCTTTGAACTCATCTACAAGGAGGTGGGCTGGAGGGGGGTGGAGGGGGCTGCGGGGCCAGCGCCCCCCAGAGCCCCCAACCCCCTCCATGTCCCCCTGCAGCCGGCTGTGCCTGTGCCTCTGTATACGGGGCTGAAGCTGCTGGTGAAAGGCTGCTCCCTGAGGAAGCCCCAGCCGGCCCACCGCCCACCCCACGGCAAGCCCCCCGCCGTTGCAGCTGGCACTCCCCGGCCCCCTGTGCCCCCCCCACCCCGGGGCAGGTCAGCCCAGCTCCCCCCGCTGGGACCAGTGCTGGGGCAACCGGCTCCTCTGGGGCGACGGAGCCGCCACTGCCCCACCAGCTCAGCCCCCCCAGCACCTCCGCAGCCCCCGGGTTGCCGTGCCGGGAACCGAGGGCTGCCACAACCCAGCCGCCTGCTCGGGCGGCCCCAGACAGCTCTGCCCCGGCTCAGTGCCCACCCCCAGACCAGGGCACCCGTTCCGCCGCCCCGGGCAGCCCCCGGCAGCCCCCAGGACCCCGCGGGCCCGCCCCCCTCCGCCCCTGTGCTGGCACCCGCTGCCTGCACCCCGTGGCCCTGCCCGAGGCAGCTGAGCCCCATCGTGGGGAGAAAGCACAGGGCGGGTGGCAGGGGGACGCAGAGGAGCTGTGACGGTGAAGGACACCCAGGAGGGCACTGGCACGGCA
The DNA here is from genome assembly GCF_030867145.1 of Opisthocomus hoazin. Taxonomy (NCBI): domain Eukaryota; kingdom Metazoa; phylum Chordata; class Aves; order Opisthocomiformes; family Opisthocomidae; genus Opisthocomus; species Opisthocomus hoazin. The sequence continues at coordinate 10,958,696 of NC_134424.1, read as the reverse complement.
GCAGCACCCTGCGCGTCCCAGCCGGGGCCACATGGCAGCACCCAGCTCACCCTCACCCCATCCGGATCCCGTGCCTGCGTGGGGGCACCCAGCCCACCCGCGGCAGGGGCTGCAAAACACGTTTGTGACAGGGACCCCGGCTCCGCCCCTCTGTCCGTGGGAAGGCGTGGGTGCTGGCACCAGACAGGGCCACAGCAGCGGTGCCAGTCCTATGCCCCAGCGCTGGCAACAGGGAGGGGGGACAGCAGGGCTGCCATCGCTGCCTGCGCTTGGGACACCGGGGGGTCACGGGGACGGCGGGGGCTGCATCCCACAAAAAGAAAACAGGCACTGAGCCACCCTGGCAGCGGCTGGGGGTTTAATGGGGTGGCAGAGGGGAGCGGGGGTCCCAGACGGGTTCTAGGTCTCCCCGTGGCCCGGCAGCCCCAGGCGCCGCAGGGTGCGCAGGAAGGGGGGCGGCGGGGGGGCACGGAGCGGGCCCTGGGGCAGCGCCAGCTCCTGGAGGTGGAGGTGGAGCGGGAGGCGGCGGAGCTGCTGCGGGGAGAGCCCCAGCCGGCCCCGCAGCTCCTCATCCAGCACCTGCACGGGAGGTGGGGAACAGCTCAGCGGGGTCCCTGGGGGCCCCCCCAACCCTGCCACCCCTCCCATACCTGTGTGTGGGCCGGGGCGTCCTCGGGGGGCAGGAGGAAGGGCACCCCCAGCACCCTGCCCACGCGGGATGCGTGCCGGTGGTCGCCCAGCACCGGGCACAGCAGCAGCGTCAGGTGTACCGGGAGCTGCTCCGGGAAGGCTGTGGGGGCACGGGGAGGGTGGGAGCGCGCGGGAGAACGGGGGGACACGGAGGGGTAGGGGGGGGGGGTGTTGGGGGTCACTCACCTGTCCGGGGCTGGAGCTGGAGCAGGGCGCAGCCCCCCGCGGCACCCAGCACCCGGTAGCGCGTCAGGGTGCTCTTCACCTCCCTCCTGGCCAGGCTGCGGCGTCCCGGGGCTGGCACCGGCACCACCTGTGGCGGCACGGCCCTCAGCACCCCCGGGACGCCCCCGCACCCCCCGGCCCCCTGCACCCCCTTACCGCAGCGGCGTCACCCTGCCGCTGCCAGCGCAGCCCGGCGCGGACCTCGCCCTCCGCCTCCGCCGGGACCCCCACGGTGATGGCGCTGCGGGGAGAGGGAGGCGGTGAGGCGGGGACGGGACCCCCCCCCAACCCCGTGCCGGCGCGGCGGGGTCCCAGGGACTCACCGGTACGTGGCGGGGTACCGGCCCCTCCGGCGGGTGTCAGCAAAGAAGCGCTGGAGCTGCTCGGTGGCGCGGCGGCAGGTGGAGAGGAGGACGAGGCCGGAGCACTCCCTGCGGGACGGGGCAGCTCTGAGCCTCCCGGGGACGGGGGGGACGGGGAACAGGCACCCCCTGACCCCCCCCTCCCCACTCCGGCACCCCCCGACCGTACCTGGCAGGAGCCTTCACCACGTGGAGCTCGGCGGCGAGGCCCAGGCGCCGGCGCAGCGCCGGCAGCAGCGCGGTCAGGCTCAGCTCCCCGGGGCGGCCTGGGGACCGGCCGGGGTCAGCACCCGCTGGGACCCCCCCCCCCAGCCGGACCCCCCGCCTCGCACTCACCGGGGACGGGCAGGCCGGGGGGCTTGCTCAGCGCCAGCAGGGCTCCTGGTGGGGGACGCCTGGTCAGGATGCGGCCCCCCCGCCCGGTACCCACTCCCCCCCCCCCCCCCGGTACCTTCCCGGTGCACCACGGAGGCCTCCAGCAGCCCCAGTGTCTCCTCGGGGCCCGGTGGCCGCCCCCACCTGCAGGGCGTGGAGTGTGGGGGGGCGCGGGTGGGACCCCCCGTGGGACCCCCCCTCCCGTGGGACATCCCCCCCTCCGTCGGACACCCCCCGGGTGGGACCTCCCCCCCCCGGGCCACGCACCCTGCGCGTGCCCACGGCCCCGCACCCCCACGCGTGTGCCCCCAAATCTGACCCCACCGCGCTGCCCCCGCGCCCGCAGCCGCTCCACACCCACGCGCGCCAACGCCCGCGCGCGTCCCCGCGCCCCTCTGTGCTCATGCACGCGCAGCCCCACGCGTGCTCACGCACACCCCCTCCCCCCCCCGCGCGGCCCCTCCGCACCCACGCGCGTGCACCCCAGGGTGTCCCCCCCGACCCCCACGCACCCACGCGAGGCCGCGCCCCCGCGCCCCGCTGACCCCGCGCCGCGCGCCCCCTGCCCCGCGCGTGCCAGCACGCGCGCCCCGCCGCCCCCGCCCGCCATGGCGGCACTGCGCCTGCCCGGGGGCGGGGCCGGGGGGGAAAGTACCTCGCCGCTGCCATAGAGTCAGGCCTCCGGGCGCGCAGAGCGGCCGCCCAGGCGTTCAGAGCCGGCGGCCGCGGCCATAGATAGGCGGAAGTGCGGGCAGAGCGTCCCGCTGGCAGGTGGGGCGCGGCGGGGAGGGGGCCCCGGGGCTGTCGCCTGCGGGGGGGCCGGGGGCCGTGCCCCGGGTCGGGCGGGGGCAGGGCAGCTGCGGGGAGGGGGGCCCGGGGTGCCGGAGCCTGCGGACGGGGGTCTCACTCTGTGCCCCCCCCACCCCGGGACAGAGTGATGGCCTCCCGCGGGGGTCCCCGCGCCGCCGGCACCGACGGCAGCGACTTCCAGCACCGGGAGCGCGTGGCCTCGCACTACCAGATGAGGTAGGTGTGCTGGGGGGGCTGGGGGAGGGGGCCGTATCCCCCCGCAGGCCCTGACACCCCCCCCCTTTCCCCCCCCTTCCCGCAGCGTGGCCCTGAAGTCGGAGATCAAGAAGCTGATCTACGCGCACGTTGGCATCTGGCTGCTGCTGCTGGCCCAGATGTGCGTGGGGCACCTGAAGCTGCTGCCCCACGACCGGGTGGCCATGCCCTACCAGTGGGAGTACCCCTACCTGCTCAGCATCCTGCCCTCCCTGCTGGGCCTCCTCTCCTTCCCCCGCAACAACATCAGCTACCTGGTGCTCTCCATGATCAGCACCGGGCTCTTCTCCGTCGCTCCCCTCATCTACGGGGCCATGGAGATGTTCCCCATGGCGCAGCAGCTCTACCGGCACGGCAAAGCTTACCGCTTCATCTTCGGCTTCTCGGCCGTCTCCGTCATGTACCTGGTGGTGGTGGTGGCCGCCCAGGTCCACGGCTGGCAGCTCTACTACAGCAAGAAGCTGCTGGACTCCTGGTTCACCAGCACGCAGGAGAAGAAGAAGAAATGAGCAGGGACGGCTGGCTTCTGCGGGGGCCGCAGCTCCGCAGCCGGGCCCCGTGGGGTGGCGCGGGCGCAGCTCCCGTGGGCTGAGGGAGGTTTCCACGGGGACCAAGGAGCCGCGCCACGGCTCCGGGCTGGCATGCGGGTGGGGGGGACGACACCCACACACAGACCCTGAGGCTGGGACGGCTGGAGGGTCCCCGCCACCCCCCCTTCCTTCCCCCAGCGCGTTGCTCTGTGGAAATAAAGCACCCTCCGCGCTCCCACGCGTGTCTGCGCCGCAGGAAGCGCCGCCTCGGTCGCGGGGGGAGGGGGGGGAGCGGCGGGGCCGCACGTGCCGGCGGAGGAATGCGGCGGGGCCGGCCCGGCGCGGGGCGGGGAGCGACGGCGGCTCGGCCATGGGGCGCCCGGTGCTGCTGGCCGCGCTGCTGCTGCTGCTGACCGGGACCGGGAGCGGGGCCGCCGTCACCCGCCTGCGGGTCTCCGCCAACTTCGTGAGCGGCGGGGGGGGGTGCGGCGGGGGGAGGCGGGGCGGGGGGCGACGCGCTCACCGCCGTCTCTTTGCTTGCAGGAGTGCCGGGCCACCGGTGAGTAGCGCCGGGACCGGGGCCGGGGCAGGGCTGCGGGCGCGGGGCTCCCCCTGCCCGGAGCTACCGGGTCCTGCAGGGTGCGGCGGGGTGGCGGGGCTGCCCGCGGCTACCGGCTCCTGGAGGGTGGGGGGGGGTCCCGGGGCTCCCCCCGTCCCAGGGCTCCCCCTTCCTGGGGCTCCCCGATTCCGAGGGCTCCCTCTTCCCGGGGCTCCGCCCTTCCCGGGGCTCCCCCCTTCCGAGACTCTCGGTCCCCGGGGCTCCCACCCTCCGAGGGCTCCCTCTTCCCGCGGCTCCGCCCTCCGACCACTCCCGGTTCCTGGGGCTCCCCCGTTCAGAGACCCCCCCCGTCCCAGGGCTCCCCCTTCCTGGGGCTCCCCGATTCCGAGGGCTCCCTCTTCCCGGGGCTCCGCCCTTCCCGGGGCTCCCCCCTTCCGAGACTCTCGGTCCTCGGGGCTCCCCCCCTCCGAGGGCTCCCTCTTCCCCCCGCTTCCGGGGGCTCCCGGTGCCGGCGGCAGGCGGGACCCCCGTCGCACGGCCGCCCCCCCGCTCTCCCCCCAGCCGACCGCACGCTGAGCCGCCCCCGCTGCCGCCGCCCGGCCCGGCCCGTGCCCCCGCTGGAGCCGCCGGCGCTGCGGCTGGGCCGGGCCCGCCTGTGCCTGCCCCGGCAGCCCTGCCAGCCCTGCCTGCGGGTGCGCCTGGCCCTCCCCGCCGCAGGTACGGGGACCCCCGGGTGTGCGTGCCGGGGGGGCGGGGGGGAGCATCCTCCCACCCGTGTCAGCACCCCGCGCTGGGTTCCCGCAGAGCTCGGCGGTGTCCGTGGGCTCCAGCTGAGCTTCCTGGAGCTGGGCTCCAACCGGGCCGGCTGGCTGCAGGTGTGGCGGCGGCACCGGGCGCCGAGCGGCTCGCCGGTAAGTTGGGGTACGCCGCGGGGCTGGGCAGCGGGGTCGTACATCCCGCTGACCCCCCGCTCCCCGCAGTGGCAGGTGCAGTTCGACTGCTTCCCCGCAGAGAGCGGGCGGCGGGTCCTGGTCTCCCTCCGCACCATCCCTGACCGAGGTCTGGCCCTCAGCCGCAGCCGCGTGGTCACCGCCGAGCCACCCGGTGAGGCTGCGAGGGACCCCGCAGGGGTCTCCTGGGGGGGGACGCCGGCGCTGGCTGACCCCCCTGCCTGCTCCGCAGCGCCCGTCTTCACCCACGCCTGGGTCCCCAAGGCGCGGGCCATCGAGGTGCGGGTGCCCGAGGGCCCTGCCCTAACCGTGCGGCTGTGCCACCAACTGGTCCTGGAGTGTGAGGAGCTGCCCCGGCCCTTCCACCGGCAGGTAACGGCTCCGGACTCCCGGCCACCCGCATCCCGGGCACAGAGCCGCGCTCCCCGCCAGCTAACGCTGCCTCCGTGCCGCAGGTGCTGGTGCCAGGCGGCCGCCGCGTCTCGCTGCCGTACGAGTTCCTGGTGCCCTGCCTGTGCGTCGAGGTGCGTCGCTCCCCTGCGGCCGCCAGCCCCTCGCCCGGCCCCGTTGCACACCCTGCCCTGACCGCCCCGCTCTGCTCCCCAGGCCTCCTACCCCCACCACGACAGCCCGCGCAGCAAGCGCTGCCCCTTCCGCGACCAGCCAGCCACCTGTGAGTGCCCGCGGGGAGGGGAGCCGGGTGCCAGGGGTCCCCCCGGCCCTGTCCCCCCTCCCCGCTGACGTGGTGCCCCGCAGACGGCCCCGAGCTGTGGTCCTCGGTGCGATTCCACGACCACAGCGCCAGCAGCAAGGACCAGATGGCGATGGTGCTGAGTGCCAGCTGCCCCCTGCGCCCCCGGGCCACCCTGTGCTGGAGGGAGGTGGCAGCTGAGACTGCGCCCTGCCATGACGTCCCCAACTCCACGGCCAGTGAGGAGGAGCAGGTGAGGGGACCCGGCATTGGGGTGCCGTGGGGCACCAGCCCAGAGGGGTGCAGGGCCATGCCCCTGGCTGGGGCACCCACCGGACCCCGGGGTCCCCGGAGAGCTGCAGGTGGGCACCGGGGTGCCCGTGGGCTGTGCGGGTTGGGGACGGTGACCCGCTCTCTGCCCGTACCAGGCATACACGCTGGACAAGGTGGATGTTCACCCCCTGCTGTGCTTCCGGGTAAGCCCCCCCGGGCGGGTGGGCACTGCCTGGGAAGGGGCTGGGGGCAGCAGTGGGCGACGGCAGATCACCCAGCCCCTCCGCTGACCCCTGCTCCCCCCCAGTTCTCCTACGGGAACAGCAGCCACGTGGAGTGTCCCCACCGCCCAGGTGAGCCTCGTGGGCAAGGGGCACCTGGGGAGGTGAGCACAGCCCTGCCCCGGGATCCCTCACACCCCTCATCCCCTCGGGCATCCCGCGAGCCCCCCTCTCTCTCCGGTGCCTGCAGAGACCGCCTGGAACGTCTCGGTGAGCGTCTGGGGGCTGCAGCTGCGCCTGCGCCTCACCTCCAGCGTCCCCGCGGCCTTCAGTGCTGCCCTGTGCCAGCACCGGGGCGGGCAGTGCGAGCCCGAAGCCCCCCTCTACACCGTCACACAGGTGAGCAGCACGGGGCTGTGGGGGACGCGGCGGGGGACCCAGCCACGCTGACCCTGCCCTTGTGCGTTGCAGCCGGAGGGCTCTGCCCCGGGCGAGCTGGCGCTGCTGCTGCCGGTGCGGGTCCTGGGCAGCTGCGTGCTGGTAAGGTGACCCGCGCACTGGGAGGGGAGGGACACCCCAACCTGGTCCCCCCTCACCCAGCCCCCTCCCCAGGTTTGGCGCTCGGACGTGCGCTTTGCTCGGAAGCAGCTGCTCTGTCCTGACAGTGAGTGGGGGTCCTGGGGGGGGGCTGTGGGGGGCAGTGGGGATGGGCAGGTGCCCCCCCTCACCGCCCCTCTCCCAGTCTCCCACAGGCACTTAGGGTTGCTGGGGCTGGTGCTGGCGCTGGGGCTGGTGGCGACCGTGTTGCTGCTCAGCTGCCGCGGCGCCTGGAGGCCGGCCGACGGTGAGGGGCACCCCGGGGGGCTGCGGGGTGGGGGGCGGTGGCCGTGGGGCTGCAGTGCCGGGGGGTGACAGCACCCTGGGCTGCAGAGGGTCCCAGGGTGGTGGGTGGATGCTGGGACATCCCCAGGGGATGCTTCGGTGCCCCCAGGGATGCCGGGAGGGCTCAGGGCAGGGCCGTCACCGCTGTCCCCTCTGTCCCGCAGGTGCCCCGGGCGGGCGCCCTGTGCTGCTGCTGTACTCGCCGGACTCGGAGGAGCACCTGGGCCTGGTGTGCGCGCTGGCCGAGCGGCTGCGTGCGGGGCTGGGCTGCGACGTGCACCTGGACCTGTGGGAAGCGGGCGGTGTGGGGCGGGCAGGGGCCCTGCCCTGGCTCTACGGCCGGCGGGGACGCGTGGGCTGCCAGCGGGGCACCGTCCTGCTCCTCTGGAGCCGTGGCAGTGCCCGGCTCTTCCGCCGGTGGCGGGTCGGGGCGGCCGACGGGACCCCCGGGGACGCCCACGACGTCTTCGGGGCGGCCATGGCCTGCCTGCACGGTGAGCTGGGGACGGCGGGCCGTGGCGGTGGCGGCTGGGTGCTGGCCTACTTCAGCCGGCTCTGCAGCCCCCGCGACGTCCCCCGGCCCCTCCGGCCCCTGCCCACCTACCGCCTGCCCCGGCAGCTGCCTGGGCTGCTGGGCGCCCTGCGGGGCAGCCCCCCGGCCCCCCGCCGCCGGGGCAGGGTGCAGGGGTTCCTGCACCGGCTGCTGGCGGCGGGGGCCGGGGAGGGCAGCCCCCCGCCCCAGCCCCCCGGGGTGGCCTCTGGCACCTGAAGCCCCTCGCCGGGGCTGAGCTGGGCATTGCTGGGGGCCCTGTCCTGAGGGTGCGGGGCTCGGCGGAGCGTCCTGACCCTGACAGGAGGGTGCCCGTGGGTGCCAGGAGCAGGGGCACAAGCGGGGCTGGCCCTGGCCTCGGGATGTGCCGTGGGGGCCGGGGCTGGGAGCAGAGGTGCTGTCCCGGGCAGGGCCCTGCTCCGGGGAGAGCCGGGGGGCCCTTGGGGTGCGGGGCTGGGGGAAGCGGGGCGCCGGGGGGTCCCTGTCCTGCCCGGGGTCCGGGCGCCGGGCACAGCCCGACCTTGTTGGTGGTGGGAGCAATAAAGGCACCGTTCCACCCTGCCCCGCCGTCCGCGTCGTGTGCGGGGCCCTGCGGGGTGCGGGGGCCGCCCGGTGCCCCGGCAGCACGGGGAGGGGGGGCGGGGGGCCGGCCCCGAGCCGTCCCGGCGGGGAGCCCGTCGGCGGGCCGGTGCGGGAGCGGGAGCGGGGCAGGCCCCACCCCGGGGCGGTCGCCGGCGCCGCGCTAGGACCCGGGTGTCCGGGATCGGAGGAGGAAGCGGGAGCGGGCGGCGGCGGCGGCGGGGCCCGTGGAGCCGGGAGCGGGGCCGGGGGGAGCGGGCGGCTCACGGCCCCGGCCCCGCCATGGGTGCGCCGGGGCGGCTGCTGCTGCTGCTGCTGCTGCTGCTGCTGGCGGTGGGCGCGGCGGGCGGGCGGGCGGCCCCCCGCGACACCCTGGCCTGCTCCCAGGTGGGCTGGCGGCACCGGCACCGGGCACCGGGCACCGGGCACCGCGCCGCTGCCCCCGGCCTCACCCCGCTCCCCCCAGGGCCTCGCCTGCCGCCTCTTGGGTAAGTGCCACGCCGCGGCCCCCGGCCCACGCGGGGCGCGGGACCCCGCACGCACGGCCACCCTCCGTCTGCCCGCAGGCGCCGACACGCTGTGCGGGATGGAGCCGCCGGGGCCCGGCCGCGGGCCGGCCTTGGCCGGGCTGCGGCTGGAGCCGGCGCTGCGCTGCGCCGGGCCCGCGGCCTGCTCGCCGTGCCTGGAGGTGCGGCTGCGCCTGGCCCTGCCGCCCGGCACCGGCCAGCCCCGCCGCCCCGCGCCGACCAGCAGCCACGCGGGGACACGGCGGCCGCCGGCGGGTGGGGACGCAACGTCGAAGCCCGGCATTGCCGGGCGGCTGCTGCTCTCCGGCCACACTTACGCCTCGTCCCGCTGCGTGGCCGTGGAGGTCCGGGCGCCCCGGGAGCCCGCGCTGCCCGGCCGGGCGCTGGTACGTCGGAGTGGGGTGCCAGGGAGCGGCGGTCCAGTTCCCCGAGCCCCGGGGAGGCGGGTGCTGGTGGTCCGGTTCCCCGAGCCCCGGGGAGGCGGGTGCCGGTGGTGCTGGTGCCTCGCCGCAGCGCGGTGGTGGTTTTCCTGCCCAGGGCTGGGTGACCTTCCGGTGTTTCGAAGCACCGCTGGGCTCCGAGCTCCGCGTCACGGCGTACACCGAATCGCGCGGCCGGCGGCGGCTGAGCCAGTGGCAGCGGGTGCCAGGTGAGCCCCCGGCATGCCCCGCCGCGGCGGCCCCTGTCTCCGCCGCCCGCTGACGCCCTCTCCCCACAGACTGCTCGTGGCCCGCGGCACAGTCTGCTGTCCCCCAGTGCCAAGGTAGGTGCTGGCGTCCCCTGGCCATGGCAGTGCTGGATCCCACCCACCTTGGCACACGTCACTGGGGGAGCACTGGGCTGTAGGTGCTGGGGGAGAGGGTGACCCCCTGGGTGCCGGGTGCCGCGGTGCCGGGTGCGCGGTGCGGGGTGCCCTGAGCTGCCACCGGTGCAGTGCCCAGGCTGCAGGTCTCCCCGGGGCCAAAGGAGGTGGTCGTGGAGGTGCAGGGGGCTGCGGCGGGGCACAGCTACACCCTCCGGCTCTACCACAACCAGAGCCACGGCGCAGGCGGGTCGGGGCGCATGGTGACCGCGGTGAGTGCGAACCCTTTCCCCGAGCCCCCCACCCTGGCTGGGCTCCGGCCACTGCCCCCCTCGCCCCCTGGGAAGCCATGTCTGTGTTACAGGAGGGGTGCTGGGAGAGGGTCCCCCGGGAGCGGGTCCCCCTGGGCTGGGACACCCTGCCGGGGGGCGATTTGCCGTGGGGTGACCCACATCTGGTTCCCGGCGGCAGAGCGGCCCCATGAACTACAGCCTGCCAGCCGACGAGGTGCTGCCGTGCCTGTGCCTGCAGGTGGGTGCCCGAGCAGGGGGGCTCTGGGGGGCCAGCCGGGTGGTGGGCACAGCCTGGGCACCCTGTGTTCCCTCTCTCCCAGGTCTGGCTGGAGACCCAGGACCCGCTGCGGGCCACCCTGTGCCCCTTCTCCCATGGTACCCGTGCCGTGGGGCTGGGGTGTGAGGGGGGGCCGGGATGCGGGGGGACCCCAGGGGACACTGCACAGGGTGACACCCCTCTCCCGGTGCCACCGTAGACGCCGAGGCCTGGGAGCGGCTGTGGGCACGCAGCCGGCTGGTGCTGCACGCCGGGACACAGGCGCTGAGCTGCTCGCTCTCGGCCCCCTGCGACCTCCCGGCCGAGCTGGTGCCGTGCTGGCAGCCGGTGCCTGCCGGGCCCTGCCAAGCCCTGCCCGGCCTGCCGCGGCCCGCCGTGGGGCAGGTGAGCGGAGCTCCGTGGGGCGGGTGAGCGGGGCTCCGTGGGGCGCCGGGGCCCGGGGGCGGAATGCAGGTGGCACTGACGGAGCATCCCTTCTGCCCACAGGGACCCCAGGAATTCGGGGGTCTGTGGCCACATCCCAACCTCTGCGTGCAGGTAGGACGTGCCTCTGCCCCACGGCTGCCCCACGGCTGCCCCAGGCACTGCTAACCCTCTCTCCGCGGCAGGTGTGGAGCGGCGGGCAGGTCCGGCTGACCCAGTGCCTGCGCGACCGTGAGTGCTGCCAGGGCAGGAGGGCAGGGCAGCCCGGGGGTCCGGCTGGGGGTGACCACCCCCGGCCTCCCCTTGCCACCCCCCCAGACCCTGGCACATCCCCGGGAGCACTGCCCGGCCGCGCTGATGACCTCCTGCTGCTGGAGCGCGGGGGGAACGCTTCGCTGTGCGCGCTGGAGCGGGGCGCCTGCACGCCCCTCGCCAGCTTTGCCAGCACGGTGAGGGGCAGGGACCCCCGTGTCCCAGCAATGGTGGTACTGGTGGCACAACCGGCTCACCCCCTGCCACCTTCGCAGGAAGCTGGGCGCCCCGGGCTGCTGGAGCGGGAGCTGCGGTGGGATGTGGCAGCGGGGCAGTGCAGGCAGGTCCGTGTGGGCAGCCAGCGGGCAGCGGGCACTGGCCGGGCAGCGCGTGACGTGTCCCCGTCCCTGCAGATCTGGCACCCTGAGAACGGCACCGGCGGCGTGCTCTGGGCCTGTCCCCTGCACAAGTGTGAGTGTCCCCGCCATGCTGGGGAGAGGGGGGGCTGGTGCGGGGCTGAGGGAGGGCACCGGGCAGGCTCTGCGGACCCTCGGTGGGTGCGGGGGGCCCTCGGTGGGCGCTGACCCCTGCCTGCAGACCTGCGTGCCCGCTGGGCGCTGGCGTGGATGGGGGTGATGCTGGGGGCCGCCTGCCTCCTGCTCCTGCTCCTGCTGAAGAAGGAGGACGTGAAAGGTGAGCAGCGCTTGGTGCTTGCCTGGGGAGCTGTGCTCAGCCTGGGACCCCCCCCAGGGACCCCACCTCACCGCTTCTCCTGCCTGCAGGCTGGCTGAAGTCCCTGAGGGCTGGCTACGGCTCGGAGGGTGAGCGTGGGGCTCGGTGACAGAGCAGGGGTCCCCCCCATTGGGGGGGGTCCCAGCTTGTCTCCCACCATGACTACCCCATAGGGTGGGTTTGGGGTGCCGAGGCCCTGACTGTACCCCCCACAGCCCCCCTGCGAGGCCGGCGGGCGCTGCTGGTGCACGCGGCGGAGCCGTCAGCAGAGCGGGCGGCGTGTGCCCTGACGGCAGCCCTGCGCCTGCTGGGGCTGGTGGTGGCGGCAGTGCCGGGCGGCGGCAGCGGGGTTGCGGCGTGGGGGCCGCTGCCCTGGCTGCACGCCCAGCACCGGCGGGCGCTGCGTGACGGTGACACCATCATCATCCTCCTCTCTCCGGCGGCTGTGGCTGCTGCGTGCCAGTGGGATGCTGGGGCCGGGGACGTGCCGGGGGCCGGGGCTGCTTTCAGCGGCCCCAGCCCCCGGCACGTCCCCGGCCCCGATGATGTCCCCAGCGTAGCACCCTGCGAGGTGTTCGCAGCGGCTCTGTCCTGCGCCGTGCCGGCACTGGCGGCAGGCAACGGGCGCTACGTGGTGGCCCGGCTGGAGGCCTTGGTGCCCGCGGTGCCGCCAGCCCTGCGGGCAGCCCCAGCCTTTGCGCTGCCCAGCGAGACGAGGGGGTTCCTGCGGGCGCTGGCGGGACCATGGCGGGGCCGGTGGCCGGAGCCGTACGTGGCAGCGGTGGCCGAGGGGCTACGGCGGGCGGGCAGGGAATAAAGCGGGGACGGTGGCTTTGCCGAGCAGGAGTCCAGGCCCTGTGGTGTGGGGGGAGGATGGGGACTGGGATGGACTGGAGAGGGGTGGTGGGGAGGTAAGAGGGGGTTTAGGGGCAGGGAGCGGCTCTGGGCTGGTTGGGAGGCGAAATGGAACTGGGCTGGTTTGGTTGGAGGATGGGCGGGGAACTGGACCATTTTGGGAGGGATAAGGGGGAACTGGGCCAGTATGGGGGGGGTTGAGCGGGAACTGGACCAGTTCAGGGAGGGATGAAGGGGAACTCGCCAAATTTGGGTGGGGTGAGGGGGAGCTGGACCAGTACGGCTGGAGGGTGGAAGGTGACCTGGACTGGTTTGGCTGGGGGGGTGATGGGGAGCAGCCCAGCCGGGTCGGGGGCTGAGGGCCTCGCCCAGGCCAGGCGGGAGCGGGGTCGATGCGTTCCGCGGAGCCGTTCCCGCTCCGTGCGGGGTCACCGCCCACGACTCACCCGCGCTGCGCCCCCCCGCTTCCTGTTGCCCTTGACCGCGGCCCCTTTAAGGCGCGGGGAGGCGGGTCCCGGCGGTCGGCGCGGGTTGGCTGGGAGCGGGGGGGGCGGTGGCGGCGGGAGCGCGGCCATTGGCGGGGGCGGCGGGCGCTGAGTCAGCGGGCGGGCCCACGGGGTGCGGGCGGGGCGGGGCGGGGCGGAGGATGGGGCCGCGGCGGGGCCCGGCGGGAGCGGTGCTGCCGGCGGGGCGGCGGGGGGGGGCCCTGCTGGGGGCCGCGCTCCTCGGGGGGGTCCTGCTGGCGGCCGCCCGCGCCCCCCCAGACCCGCATCCGGACCCGCAGCGGGACGGGGCCGAGCCCTGCCGAGCCTGCCGCGGCCTCGCCGACAGCTTCAGCAGGGTGCGGGGGGGTGATGGGGTGACACAGCTCCTGCGCTGCGGGGGGAGCCGGGGGGGCCCGCGGGTGACAGCAGGGACGGAGGGGGTCCCGGGTGGGGTGGTGCGGGGAGGGCCCGCGGGTGACAGCAGGGACGGAGGGGTTCCCGGGTGGGGTGGTGCGGGGGGGGCCCGCGGGTGACAGCAGGGGCGGAGGGGTTCCCGGGTGGGGTGGTGCGGGGAGGGCCCGCGGGTGACAGCAGGGACGGAGGGGGTCCCGGGTGGGGTGGTGCGGGGTGATGCGGGGTCGCGGGGGGTAAGGCGGGGGGTGGCAGGGCCGCGGGTGGGACATTGGCGTGGGGGCAAGGGGGTCCCCGCAGCGTTCCTGGGGAGCGGGGGGGGTCCCTGGGGGGCACAGCGGCCGGGCGCTGCGGAGAGGAGAGGGCAGCGGGTCGCTGGGAGGGGAGGGTGGCATGGTGGGGAGGGGGTCTCAGGGGAGTGGGGGTTATCGGGGGTCCCACGCCCGCGCTGCCCCCCCCCTCCCCGCATGCCCAGGGCCTGGAGCGGACGGAGCACAAGGGCTTCGGTGGGGGCAACACGGCCTGGGAGGAGGAGAAGCTGGCCAAGTACCGGCACAGGTGGGTGCCCCCTGGCTGGGCGGGGGTCTGGGGAGGGGGGGGGGCATCCCCGGGCTGACCCCCCGTCCCCACAGCGAGACCCGTCTGCTGGAGGTGCTGGAGGGCGTCTGTGCCCCCTCGGACTTCGCCTGCCACCAGCTGCTGGAGCGCAGCGAGGAGCACGTGGAGCAGTGGTGGTTCCGCGAGTGAGTCTGGGGACGGGGGGACCGGGGGGGGGACACATGGGGGTGCGCAGGGGGCTGAGAGCTGTGTGCCCCCCTCCCCAGGCGGCAGCAGCAACCTGACTTCTTCCGATGGCTGTGTGTGGAGAGGCTGGTGCTCTGCTGCCCACCCGGCACCTACGGCCCCGACTGCCAGCGTGAGTAGCGGTGGCACGAGCTGGGGGCCAGGGCCGGAGGGGTCCCCTGCCAGCCGCCCCCCGCCCCGGCTGCCAGCCCACTGGTCTCTCCCCGCACAGCCTGCGCCGGCGGGCCCCAGCAGCCCTGCAGCGGCAACGGACGATGCGACGGCGATGGCACCCGTGGCGGCACCGGGCTGTGCGTCTGCAGCCCGGGCTACGGTGGTCCCTTCTGCGCCGAGTGCGGTGACGGCTACTACGAGGCGTCGCAGAACAGGAGCCACCTGGTATGTGCCGGTAGGTAGGGGTCCGGCGCGGCGGGGCTGGGGGCTGCCAGCACCGGGTGCAGGCGGATTCGCCCCGAGTCCACGCCTGCTCTCCCGTGCCCACAGAGTGCTACCGGGCGTGTGGGCGCTGCACGGGGCCCGAGGACTCCAGCTGCCTTCGCTGCAAGAGGGGCTGGGTGCTGCACGAGCACCGCTGCATCGGTGAGGGCTGCGGCGGGATGCGGGATGCGGCAGGCGGGCTCGGGGCCGCGGGGGGCTGCGTCCCAGGGGCCGGGGCTCAGCGGGACTGTCGTGTGTCCCCCCCTTCTCCCGCAGACATCGACGAGTGCGGCACGGAGATGGCGCACTGCCGCGCCAACCAGTTCTGCGTCAACACGGAGGGCTCCTACGAGTGCCGAGGTGAGGCGGAGGTGGGGGGGTGCTGTGTGGGTCTCTCCCCCCTGCTCGGGGATGGTCTCCCCACCCCTAGCCCGCGCTGCTGCTGGCTGGGCTGGGAGGGGGCTCCTGTGGCGACCCCGGCTCCTCTCCCCACGGCAGACTGCTCCACGGCCTGCATCGGCTGCATGGGCGCCGGGCCGGCTCGCTGCAAGAAATGCAACAAGGGCTACTGGCGGGATGGAGCCAAGTGCCTGGGTGAGTGGGTCTGGCGGGCTGGGGGGTGGCTCTGCCCCCTCCCCGCTGCCCGAGCCGTGCCCGAGCCCTGCCTCCCCCCGCAGACGTGGACGAGTGCGCCAGCGGAGAGGAGCCGGTGTGCACCGGGGCGCAGGAGGTGTGCGAGAACACGGAGGGCAGCTACCGCTGCGTCTGCGCCCACGGCCACGTCCGCCGGGACGGGCACTGCGTGGAGGACAAGCCCCCCGGTACGGGCTGCAGGCAGGGGGTGTGGAGGGGAGGGAGGGGGGGGCTCTGCCCGCCCGGCCGTGCCCCCCACACGAGCGCCGTCCCTGCAGATGCCCCGGAGAAGGGCTTCTTCGACGACGTGACGGAGGATGAGGTGGTGGTGCTGCAGCAGATGTTCTTCGGTGTGATGATCTGCGCCCTTGCCACGCTGGCTGCCAAGGGCGACATGGTGTTCACCGCCATCTTCATTGGCGCCGTGGCCGCCATGGCCGGCTACTGGCTCTCTGACCGCAGCGACCGCGTCCTCGACGGCTTCATGAAGGGCAGATAGCTCTGGGGCCGCCAGGCACGGGTCGGGGGGCAGGCTCAGCCTGGGGTGCAGGGTACCCCCCCAGCAGGGGCTGGCTGCGGAGGCCAGATCCTGCGCACGGTGCTGTGCCCTGCATGTGTCCCTCAGCCCCGTTAGTGTCGGGTCTCGCCTCCCCCCTGCAGAATGAGCTGGGGGTGCCTGGTCCCTTCGGGCTCCGGCCAGCGCGGCGGTGCTGAGCAGTGCGGTGCTGCCAGGGGGGGGCACAGCATGCTGCCCCAGCCCCCCGTGCGCTGGAGGAGGGGCCCAGCACCGTGGTGGGTGGGGGATCAGGGGGCTCTGGCACTGCCGGTTGCCGGGGCGGTGATGCTGGCGGAGCTCAGCCCCGCTGCCCACCAGGTGAGCATCGCCCGGGCTGGGGGTGCCGGCCCCACGGAACCTTGTGTGTGTGTCCCCCCGTGAGTGAGGGGCTGGGTCCCCCCCTCTGCTCTGAGCCGTGGGGCTGGGAGAGGCCCCCTGCCCCAAACCCCCCCTCTCTGTGTCCCTGGGCAGAGCCCATCTCTCCCCTCCCAGCCTGGGGAGGCCGGGGGCTCCTGCCGGGCAGGGGATCGGGGAACCCTCGCCGCTCCCGGGGGGGCCGTGCTGGCAGTGGGGGGGGCCCTGCTGGGTGCATGAGTGTGGCTGTTGCATTTGTCCGTGGTTCGTCCCTCGGGGTGTGCCCGTGTGTCCGTATCTCAGGAAATAAAGCTCTGCACACCCAGCCCGGCTGCTCGGGATGGGGGGCCAGGGGTGCCACTGCCCACCGCCGCCTCCGCACGCCAACGGGGCCTCCGCCTCCCAACATGAACTTTATTTCTCTGGTTTGGCACAAACGGAGGTGGCCCAGCCCAGCTCCCCACCCCCCTCCACCCGGCCCTGCAGGGGTGCAGGATCAGGCCCCCAGCCCCCAGTCTCTGCCCGGCCCCCCTTCTCAGAGCTCGATGGTGTCGCTGGAGAGGCTGCGGGCGTCTGCCGCCTTGCCGAGGGCCGGGAAGCCGCGGGGGCCGTCGCGTTCCCAGCCGGGGGGCACGGCGGGCAGCAGGAGGGGGGCCCGGCTGGGCGCCTCGTCCAGGGGCAGGCTGTCGGGTGAGGAGAGCCCATGGCGCCAGGGGTTCCAGCTGATCTTCAGCGAGCTGCTCTCCAGCGAGCTGGCCGAGGCAGTGACGGTGATGGTGACGCTGCCGGGGGGCTGCCGCGGGCCGGGCAGCTCCGTCAGCGAGCTGCAGCGTGCCATGCGCCCTGGCCCGGGGGTCTCGTCGGGGGCCGGGGAGCCGTGCAGCGAGGCGCCAGAGCCGCGTCGGGGCCGGCCGAAGAGGCCATCGCGCAGGAGGTGCCGCCGGCAGAGCGCCTGGTCGATGCTGCGGCGCAGGTCGATGGGCGACGGCGGGCGGAAGGCCAGCTCCGCCAGCGAGGGCGACGAGCCCTGTGCAAAGGCGGCGCAGGAGCGGGCGGCCGCCGCGTTGGGGCACTTGGGGCTGAGCCCTGGCATGGCGGCTGTGCCGGCGGCCGCCCAGGCCTCGTTGCTGTCCTTGAGCGCGCGCAGGGGCAGCTGCTCCGCTGCGTTGCGGATGAGGCTCTTGGAGATGTCGCTGGTGGCCGCCCGCTCCGGGCCAGTGCCGCCGGTGCCGCCGGTGCCGCCGCCGTAGCAGTTGTTGGGGTACTGGGGCGCCTCGGCCTTGCGGCCGGCGCAGAAGTACCGCAGCGCCTTCGCCCAGCAGGAGTGGCTGGCGGGACTGCGCCGGCGGCAGCGGCAGCACAGCGGCTCGGCGGCGGCCGCCAGCAGCGCCAGCGCCGTGCCCAGCTCGCCCACCCGCAGCCAGAGCTGTGCTGCCCAGCCGGGCCGGGAGAAGCGCCCGGGGGGGCCCAGGACCCCCCGCAGCCACAGGGCCCCATAGAGCTGCAGCCCGCAGACCGGCAGCCCTGCCACCGCCGCCGCCAGCAGCGCCCGGGCCCCCCGCCGCAGCCCCCCGCCGCCCCCCGGTCCGTCCCGCAGCGCCCGCCAGCACCCCCAGAGCCCCGCCAGCAGGAGCAGGGCCCCGGCCCCGCAGCCCAGCGCCCGCAGCCCCAGCCCGGCAGCAGGGCCCAGCCGGGGCGGGAGCAGGTCAGCAGCCCCCAGCGCGGCACTCGGCAGGGCGGCAGCAGCCCCCAGCGCCGGCAGCCCCCCGAGCCGGCCCGGCAGCAGCCGGCGCTGGCCCAGGCGCTGGAGCCGCTGGAGCAGGAGGGCGAAGGCGCCCAGCAGCAGGGGGAAGGGGGCCGTGCTGAGCAGCAGCAGCGCCCGGGCGGGCAGGCGGCCCCGCGCCCCGTAGGGGTCCAGCAGCAGGAAGATGGCCCGCAGCAGGCAGGCGGCCAGCAGCAGCCCGTGGGCCCCCAAAACGTGGGGCGGGTGGGGGGGACGCAGGGCGGCTGCCGCCACCAGCCCAGCCAGGGAGCCCAGTGCCAGCAGCAGGAAGATGGCGGCTGCCCCGTAGACGTGGGCATCCCAGGAGAAGCCGAGCCGGCGCCGCAGCTCGGCCCAGCGCAGCCCTGTCCCATTGGCCCCCGGTGCCGGGGAATGGCCGGGCTGCGGCGTGGATGGGGGCCGGGGGGGCTGCTGCGGTGTCCCCCCTCCCTGCCGCCATGTGGCCGAGGGGGCTACGGTGTTGTGGGCGGGGGGCTGTGTCCCCGGGGTGTCTGTGGACAGGAAGGAGGGTGACGGTCAGTGTGGAGCCGGGGGGACCCCATGCACGCAGCTCAGTGACACCCAGACCCCCCACCTGCACCCCATGACCGGGACGCAGCAGCCACGGGACCCCGACACCTCCCGGGGGTCTCCGTCAGGACTTGGGGCTGGCACGTCCCTGACCCCCCCCCCCCCCCAGGAAGATCCCCCCCGCTGGGCACTTAGCACTAATCCTAGGAGTAGATTAGGGCCATCGCTGGGCACAATCCTGATTGAAGGTGTCACCGGCCCAAGATAGCTGCCGTCCCCCCCCCGCCAGCCAGCCCCGATGCCCCGGGGATGGGCTCCCACGGCCCCCGCATCACCTGAGCTGGTCCCGGGGGTCCCAGTGGCAGGATGCGCTGTCGGCCGTGGGGCACCCTCCGTGGCGTTCAGGGTGCTCACGGGGCCCACAGCACCCCGGACACGCTGCGGGGAGCCAACGTCCTCCTCCGGCAGCAGCCCTGCGAGAGAGGGCAGGGCTGGGCGCTGGCACCCGCAGGGGCTCGGTCCCCGCTGAGGGGTCTCCCATGCCACACCGGCTCCTACCTGTGCTGGGGGTTCCGGGGGGGGCTGTGCTGGAGGCGGGTGGCAGTGCGGGGCCGGTGCTGAGGGCAGCCCCTGAGGCGGGCTGGGGTCCCCGCTGTCCCATCGGCGCGGGGTCCGTGCGAGGGGCCGCGTTGGTGGGGCTGGCGGTGGGGCGGCTGAGTGGGGCCCGGCGGGTGCTGCGCTGGTGGGCTGGGAGCACCCGGGTCCAGGGCTCGGCCAGCCCCCACGGTGGGGCTGCGGGGGGCAGCCGTGGGGCAGAGCTGGGCAGAGCTGGGGAGGGGCTGGGGCCCCCCCCCGCGTCTCCCTGTTTGCCCACCACCTGCGCGGAGCTGGGGCTGGCATGGGGACCCTGGGCTGGCCCCGTGCCCGTGGGGTGGGGGACAGGGAGAGTGCCCCGCGGGACTGGCTGGCTGCTGGCCTGAGCGAGCTGTGCACCCCGAGGGAGAACCGGGGCCGCTGTGGGTCCCCCCACCGCTGGCTGTCCCTCTGCATGGGCATCCGCTGTCCCTGTCCCCGCTGCCGGCATGGGGGTCAGGGCAATGGTGGACACGGTCGGCTGAGGGCCGGGGGTGCTGGTGGGGCCGGTGGCACCCTGCCCGTCCGGGGATGGCCCCTGCCCTGCCCAGGGTGGCCCTGGGGAGCCCGGCCCCGTGTCCGTGGGCACCTCGGCTCCCGGCATCCCCAGTGCAGAGCCATGGGGCAGCCAGGCCTCGCCTTGGAGGCTCCTCTGGCCTTCGGCCTCGTGTCCTCGCCAGGTGATGAGCAGCTGCTCTGCCATGGCCGGTGCTGCGCCGCTGTCCTGCCAGGCCCCGGTGCCAGCGCCCGCCATGGTGGTCTCCGTCTCTTGGGGTGCCCCAGTGGCATCCCCCGCCTGCAGCGGTGGGGACCAGCGCACAGGGCTGTCCCCCCCCGAGCGCTCGCTCCTGGGGTCCCCGTCGCCGCTCGGCTCCCCCGACGCCTCCCAGGCAGGGGACAGGGCTGGCCACTGCTGTCCCCAGGGTGGGCCGCGCAGGGGGTCCCTGCCCCGCTGCAGGGTCCTACCTGGGGACAGCCCCGCCGGCAGCGTCCCCCGGGCCCCGGTGGGGACCCCGGCAGCCAGGAGCAGCCCCCAGGTGATGAGCCGCACCGCAGCCATGGTGAGCACCCAGCCGGCCCTGCGAGGGTGGGGGGCTCGGTGAGCCAGGACCCCCAGTGGGTGCCCAGGGCGGCTCACGCCACCGGCTGGGCTGGCCCTGCCCCGGGCCCTGTTCCCGGTCTCCCCGTCCCCGGTGTCACTGCTGCCAGTGATCCCGTTCCCAGCCTTCCCCTGCCCGGTGTCACCGGTGCTGGTGGTCCCCATCCCGGTGTCCCCGGTGCTGGTGGTTCTTGGTGCTTCGTGGTCCCTGCCCCAAGCATCCGCGCCGTCCCTGCCCCTGGTCTCCCCCTCCCCGGAGTGTCCCCCCCCGGTGGCCCCCCCCCCGGTGGCCCCGCTCCGGCCCCGCACCGTTCACCTTGGCCCGTCCCCGGCCGCATCCCGGCGGGGATGCCCGGCCCGCCGCACCGCCACGGCCGCACACGCGGCTCAGCCCCGCCGGGCCGGGAACGGGGCCGGGACCGCCCGGCTGCGGCGGCGGCCCCTCGGTGCGGGTGCGGGAGCCGGCGGGGCTGGGCTGCGGGACCGGAGCGGGGCCGGTGCGGCCGCCGCATCCCGCGGGCCCCGCCTGGAGCGCGCCGAGCCGGCCCCGCTGCTCGATGCCCGGTGCCCCCTCCCGCCGCCCGCCGCAGCCCCGGAGCCGGCCGCAGCCCCCCCGCTGACCTGCCGGTGCCGGTGCCGGTGCCGGTGCCGGTGCCGGTGCCGGTGCCGGTGCCGGTGCGGGCTGGGCTCTGCGGCGGAGCGGGCGGCGGCGGCGGCAGCCGGTCACGCGCCGCTCCGAGCCGCGGGCACCCGCGCGGGAACCCGCCCGGCACCGGGGGGGGGGGGGAAATGCGTGGGGGACCGGGGGGGGTGCGGGGGCCCGGGCACGGCTGGGGCCGCGGTGCGGGGCCGGGCGCGGGGGCGGGTCCCGCGGGGCTCAGCTGGGGCGGGCTCCCCGGGACGGGTCCCCGTGCGGCGGGCAGGGGAGGGCAGGGCCCCCCCGCCAGCGGGCAGCCCCCCAGGGCGGGGCTGCTGCCGAGTCCGGACCCACGGCGGCCGGGGGGGCTGCCGGAACCCCCCAGCAGGGTCCTCGGGAGGGCCCGTGGGTGCCCCCGGCACCGTCCTGCCCCACGCCCGCCCCGCACGGGGCACGCAGCGCCCTGACAGCCGCCGGGCCCTGCCAAGGCGCAGGTAATTAGCTAATCAGCTAATTGTCCCGCTGGAGAGCTGCCCGCCCTGGCACGGCTCGGGCTGGCATCGGCAAGGCCGCGGTGTCACGAAGTCAGGGCGGCTCGGGGCCGTGCCCCGCAGGGTGACGCTCCCCGGCTCCCTCCGGCAGCGCCCGAGCTGCCGCAGCCTTGGCAAACCCCTGCCGCCGTCGCTCGCCCCTTGCCCAGGCCGGCGGGGACACGGGGCACCTGGGGTCCCCACGGCAGCACGGTGCCGTCGCCATCCCGCTCCCTGCGGCATCATGCCCGGGCTGGGCTCGCTGTGGGCGCACCGGGCATTTCTGGGCCCCGGTTCACCCCTCCGTGCTGCCGGGCTGGGCGCAGGCAGCGGGGCTGGGGGGCTGTGGCAGCCGACTGAGCAGAGGGGCCGGGGAATTTGGGCAATGCCGGCACCCAGCCCCCACGCAGCAGGCAGGGCAGGCAGCTGATGCGGGGATTAGCACTGGGGAGGCCACGCAGGGGGACAGTGGGGCAGCGGCAGAGGCCGATGGGCGGCCGGCGAGCCCACACCGCACCGGGCACAGCCAGCACCGGGCACCACCGCAGCCGGCCGGTCTCACCCTGCAGAGAGGGCGGCCGCGGCATGGAGCGTGCGGTGGGGAGGGAGCCGGCTGCGCCCCACACACCGCAGTCGTCGGGGCGCCTCGAGCATGAGGCTCGGGCGCAGCAGCTGCCTTCACCTCCCCGGTGCCATCAGCAGCTTCCTCCTCTGCCAAGTGAGTCACCGGCGGAGGAGAAGACGAGCACCCCGCTCCCTGCCACCGCGGCGGCTGCCTGCCCGCCTGCACAGCCGGGGATGCCAGCCTGAGGAGGTGGCCTGTGCTCACACACCCCTGCGCCCGCGGCCGGCCAGGTTTCACCGGCTGTTGGCCACTGCCCTCCCCTGCTCCCAGGCTCTCCCCCAAGGAAGAGGGACAAAACCCCAGCCAAGGGGAAAACTGCCCCAGTTAAGCGCCCACAAAGAGCCTGGAGTCCAGGTCTGTGTTTTCATGACCACCCATGTGTGTTTTACGGTGCTGCCCCATGCCCGCCGCAGTCCCCCTTGGCCGTGCTGCTGGGGGGAGCGCCTCGTTATCTTCCCCGGGTGCTTCCGCTGAGAGGTGGGATGAGACCCCACAAACGCAGGTCCCGGCAGCCCCATGGTGGCCAAGGCCAGGAGCAGCTGCACACGCAGGGCCCCATGTGCCTGGTGGCACGGCTGGCTCTGGGTCAGAGGCAGACGGCGAGCTCGGTGGCTGTGTGGGCTGGGAGCCTGGGCTGGGAGACAGGAGCCGCTCTGCCGGGGCGCGATCGCGGTGCCCATGGCAAGGCTGCTGCGTCCCCTCGGAGCGTGGTGGCTCCTGGCTGGGGATGCCAGCCCCAGGCCCCCAGGCAGAGCCGGCAGTACGCATGCTTCCATTTTTGTCTGGTGAAGCTGGGAGAGGAGTTGTCATCGTCACAGCCATATTGGGACAAATATTATCGCTGGCAGCAAAAGCCCCCGAGGAGACCCAAATGAGCGTGGGGCCAGGCCGTGGGGGCCAGGGTGGCACGTGGGGGCTTCGCCCTGCTCCCCCGGGGCGGTGGCTGGCACAGGGGGAGGTGGCACTGGCTGCCGCTGTGGTTACACCTCCTTTCTCCCGGGGTTTTGTCTGTGACCTGGCTGTGTGCCAGCGTGGGCGCATGCTGGGGGGCTGCAGGGGTCCCCAGGGATGCCCCGCATTGCCCCCCATGACATGGGCGCTCCATCCTCAGGGTGCCGGGGAGCCAGGGCCCGCTCCGGCTCGGCACTGGGGCTGGCGGCAGACACCTCCAGAGGTCCCTCCAGCCTCAGCCATGTGCTGCCGAGCCGGCGGCCGCGCAGCCTGGGCGAGTGCCCAGGCCCGGGGCTGCGCAGGGGCCCATGCCTGTCCCCGCTGACCCCGAAACGTGCAGGGCACGAGCGCCATGGAGCAGGTTGAGCCATGCTGGGGGTGCTGGGGTCCCCACACCTGCCCCCGCCGCCTTCTCCAGGCTAACTAACGTTGCTGAACCACTGTTAAACTGGAAGGGTGGAGGTTTCCTTCTTTAAACATCAGAGAGGAGCTGAAAAAACAAATCCTCCCCGTTCCACAATCCAGGGGAGTTAAACATCGAGAGCAGCCGCCTGCTCGCCCGCTGACACAGGATCTTGCCTCTCCCAAAAAACCAATACAAAGGCACCAGACTTTGGTGAAGACACAGTGAGTTTATTACAGCGAGGAAAAAGGGATCCCAGTCTTCTGCCTCGGGAGGACAGAGCTGGACCGGCTGGATTCGTGGCAGTCGACCTGCTTCATCAACACTGAAATGCTTCTTTTGCCGGTAACACCTCAGACCAAAAATCAAACGCGGTTCAGATACCTGCAGCAGTGAAGCTGCTGGCAGTCAGAGCTGGGTGCCCTGGAACGAGCTGCTCTGCGGGAACTGGGGCTGCCCAGCAGTCTCGCTGCTCTATGCGCCCCTTTAGGTGAGCGGGCTGGTTCCTTCCTGGCTTCAAAATTCTGGCGTGACTCCGAAGTAGAGAGGCGCAGGTTTCTAAAGGCTGAGAGCTATCCGCCAGTGACCTCATCTGCTGAGCATGAACGCCATATCTTTTGGCTTCTGTTTGAGAATGACTGTCCTTGAATAGTGTGTGTTGGGGAACTGCTTGATTAGTTAAGAGATACAGATAAAAGTAGAAACTGAGTAATTTCCTGAATTTCCTGAAAACATGAAATTTCAGCCTAAAAGGAGAAAAAACGCAATAGTCATTAAACCTGAGATGCTGGGACTCTGCTTTATGCATCTAAACTTGTCGCGGTCCAAAGCTCACAAACAACTCCTGGAACAAATCTGAACCTTACTGAAACCAACCAGAACGACGCTACAACTGCCCAGGGAGCTCAGAAGCAGAACCCTTCAACGTACAAACCAACTTAGAGACGACAAGTGAGAAACAGAATAAAGCCTCTGGCCACAGAGGTATTACCACATCTATCTAGTTGGAAAGCTTTGAGTAGATCTCAGCGCTAAATCTGATTGAGCTGCCCGTCTGTGCTCTGCCAGCCCTCTGCTCCCCGGTGAACGTCTCGGCAATGCCTTGGCAGACTCTGCAGGTACCTCTCTGCTGCGTAAATACACTGGTGAGTGGAGCCCGTGGCGTCTCTGGGAGCGGGGGGATAAAGTAATACAGATCCCATCAGCTTCCCAAGCTATGGGAGAGCTTCCCCTCGGACCCACGTAGTCCCTTACAACGTACCAAGGCGGGCAGCAACACTTCTACGCATCCAGGCGCGAGCCGTGTCTCTGACTAAGCGGGTAACACACCTAGAGGAACAAACTGTGACTGAGATGGCCACGCCTGCGCTGAGGGCTCCGAACACGAAACAAAACCCTTCAATCGGAATAATCACTATCAAAAACTAAAGAGCAACAGGCTGTATTCTGCCGAGCCGGCGTATCGGCAGGCCGTGGTTTCTTGGCGCCTGCAGGGCTTCCGAGGCTGAAGCAGCTCATCTGTTTGTCACCTGTTGTGCTGCACAGCGAAAACACATTCTCCTGGGGAGAGGAATCCCAAATACAGTTTTTTACACTGGAAACATGCGCTCTTTTTTTAATTTCCAAACTTCTCATTCTTTTCTCTGCAAGCTGTTGCAGGCTTTTATTGGAGCATGGCACTGGTGGGAAACTCTTTGTGAGCCTCGGCTGAGCACAGGCGAGGATCTGCTGACTGGGAGCTGCAGACACCGGGTTAGAGCTTCCTACACTGAGAGCAACCGTGTACCTGGGAAAGCAGTTTTTTCTGGAGCTCTCCAACTCGATAATCCCATTCACCTTCTTTTGCTTCAGCCCACCATCAGCACATCGAGGGAGCTCGCCTTTTCTCTTAGCGGAGCACATGTTCTTCCTCCCCATTGCTTTGTTCCAGGGGATCCTTCCTGGCCTCTGCTTTACTCTGTTCCCTACAGCTGCGTTCTCCACCTCACGGTCTGTGGCCCAGGCGTTGTCTCTCTGTCCAGGCACAACTTTTCTTACAGAAAGGTGGCAAACTTGAGGCGGCCTCTGTTGTGATGATGTCGCGAGTTCAAATCCTTGAGTGCCTCTCCTGACCGCCTTCCTCAGTGGAGTTGGAAGGGGCAGCTCCTGCGGTACAGGACAGTGCTTCTTCTGACCACCCCCCAAAAACTGACTGTTAGTGCAGCACACGCAGGGGTGGTTAGCACAGCTCTGTGTTTCCAACCCATATTTCACCTCCTGCAAAGAGGTGGTCTCTCTGCCACACACCGCTGCAGCAGCTGGGCTGACTTTCCCTCCCGAAGCTGTGTTTAGGTCACCCGGAGGTGTGCCATCCCCGGTGTCCTGGTTCCTCACAGGGGAGTCTCCGTGCTGCTCCCCCACTGCCATGCAGGGGGGCTGAGGCTGAGCCGAGGAGCTGCAACCCCCCCTGCCTCGGCAGCACAGGCAGCGCGCATTCTCCTCACCCTGAGCACAGCCCTGGCACAGGCCAGGGGAGGTCTGGGAAGCGTTATCTGCCATCTGAGGGGTGAGTCTGGCACTGGAAATTAACGTGTGCAGCTCAGCTAAGGTGCTGGGGAGCTTCAGGAAGCCTAGCTCTTCACACAGCTTCAGGTGCTGACCACTCAGCTGAGCTGGCAGCGACTCTAGGCCCTCCTTCAGCAGCTGGATGCTGGATTTCACATCCAGAATCTCCACATCTTTCTGGGGAGACAGCGAGCAGAGCAGAAGCAGTAAGCAACATGTTAAAAGGTACAATAATAATATTCAAACAAGAAACTTTGATGTATTATATGTCAGTTGGACGCCTTCAGTTGGGTATCGACCCCAAAAACAGCAATTTGTATCTCCCTGTGTCATACGTATTCTCAAACTGTCCCACCAAAGTGAGAGCTTTGGGATCGGACACCCCTAACTCACTGTGTGCCCCCTCTCCCAGGAGCACCACCTGCTCACATGCTGGCGTGACACAGCCTTGCTGAAAGCAACTCTTGCAGCAGGGTCTGTGGAGAAACCAGACCTGTCCAGGAGGTCTCTGACAGTGCATTCTTTTGTCTCTGACACCCGCATGTTCTTTTTTAACTTCTTTTTTCCTCTCCTCGGGAAATTGCCCAGCTGAATGGGCAAGGCACTGCACTTCTGCAAGATGCTCTCCGCTCGCTGTCTGGCACTGAACCACCTCCTGCAGCGAAGGCATGTGCCAGGCGAGGGAGCGGTGCTCCACAGGGCGCTGCTGGGCTCCCTTCTCGCTGACCAGGGTTCCATCAGAGCTTACAACACTGTTAGCCAGCATTTGAGTAAGCACCAGTCAGTATCCACCCCAGAATTAGCATTTTAATATGTCTTTCCCTCTTCATTATAACAGAAGCAGTGTACTTTATAATCCGCCATTCGAAGGCAATTTAATATTCAGTTAATACTTTGAAGAAGCGGGAGAAATTCAGAACGAAGATTCAGAATAAAAGATTAATTTCTGCACTTACGGCTGCAAGTCTCCTCTCCATCTCCAGCAGCGCCTGCTCCATTTGGCTTTTATCTGTCAGAGCTTTCAGCACCGAGCCACAGTGACTTTGAAAAGTATCTTGCACTAAACAGGGAAATCAATAAAAAACACATTTGGTCTTTCATTTGTAAATGTGAATAAAGTACTATCAATACTATTGCTACTTCCTCCATGGCTTGGCATGAAATACTTCACTGTGCTGTGCAACCATAGTGATTCGCCCGCTGAGATCTCCCTGAGCCCCAAGCGATGAACAATAGGGTAGATGTTTAATGCAAAGCACTTGAAATTTATAAGATGCTGCATATAGGCCAAATCTCATTTACTGTGCTCTATTAATATGGCAGCTGAAGATGAATGGCTACGCGAAGCTGCAAAACTTGGTTGGTTCAAGGCAAGGAAGGCTGAGGCTTAGTTTCCTACCAACTGCACAACAGGCATGGCCAGGGGAGGGGGACCCCAATATATCTGACCCACCCCAGTATAACCAACCCTCTTCCATAACCAGCTGACGGTAAATGGGAGCTTGGACAAGTGACAGAAGAATAGCATCACTGATAAGAGGATGGAGATGCCAGAGGTTGGTGGCTAAGAAGTGCAACCAGAGAATACCCGTCAGAAATGCACAGGAGGCTGGTAATGAAGGAAAGCTGCCTGAAGGGATAGTGGGAAATTATGAAGGAATGTGCAAGGAACTGGGATTTCCAGTTGCTAGACAAAGGAAGAGACGGGGCCAGAAACCATCTGAACCAGGCAGCTGCGCCCAGTGTTGGCAGCTGCAGCTGGAAGGCAGAGGGGGCCCCAGCAGTGTCCTGTGGGGGCATGGACCCCCTGGGAGGGTTTGAAATTGGAGCAAGATGCTTCAGTCAGTCTTGCTGAAAAACTGATAAGAACCAGGAATTTTTATCATATGATTGGACAATGATATACCTCCCCCCATGCAGCTGCAATTATTCCTACAGGAACCACCGCTGTGCCCAGTAGACTACAGCATGGGAGCACAGCCTGCAGTGTATGTGGATATGGAAAATCCTTAGCAATCTTATGGAAATCTTCCTTTAAAATCATAAATTAGTCTGGAGAGAAAGAGCTGTTTGCTAAACATGTCTGGTCTGTGCTGTGACCAGCGCAGGAAGGTGTGTACAGATGGTGGGGCTGGGGTGGAACGTTGCCCGGTCAGAAGGAGACAGGGTGCAAAGCGCTCCTGCTAAAATAAAGCATTGCCAAGCCAACTGGGTGGGATGGCTGCAGCCCCAGAGTCCTGGACTAGCACTGCCTGCTTGAGAAAAATCAGAATAAAGCCTACATTCCAACAAGTGGCTACAAGAGCTCTGCAATTAATTAATCCTCTTTTGCTACAGATCCAACATGTTTGATTGCCTTTGGTGTTGGTGGAGCTGAGCGCCTGGCTGAAGCTGTTCCTGCACGGGGAGTATTTATCTCAGCTCTTCGGTGCACGCGTCTCGCCCTGGAGAGGTGTGCTCAGAGGCTGCTGAGCCGCAGAGTGCTCAGGATCTCTTCTCCTCCTGCCCAGCTATTTTCATTAAGCTTGCAGAAACTTAATTATATAGGTGAGCTCTGCCCTCAAACTCTAGATGGAATTGGTCAAAGGGTTAAAAACTGTTAGGGAGAGGCAGGCAGAAAGTGACTGTACAAGCTTTGCTTCTGTAAAAAAACAGGGTTGTTTTAAAAAGGTATATTTGGGAAGGAAGAAAGGAAAGAGCAATTATGGACTTACTAACTTGTTCTCATATTGTGCAAGGTTTTAGAATAGACCATAACTGAAAGAGTACTCAAAGACATGGAGGGAAATGGAATAAAATGGAACAAGATTTTATAAAAGGCGGATTGTGCCTGACTAATGTAATATGCCAGGAGAAGATAGGTGACTTCTTAGACAAAGGCAATGCTGTGGCCTTTCTGTAGATTCAAAAAAGCTTTTCAGTGGAAGTTGTCATGTAACACAAAAAACAGCTGAGAAAAATTAAGTAGATAAACCTCAATTAAAATGAAAACATCAGCTCTTGAGAGGGGTGGCATGAGGGGACGAGGTGGCTCTGGAAGGCACTTCTCAAGACCTGCTCAGAACCTGCCGTAGTCACTTGGGTGCAAAAGCCAGCGGGCATTTAGGTGATGAGCAGGTGACACGAAGACACAAATGCCAGCACCAGGGGCTACAGGTGACATAGGACAGCGTGCAGGCTCTGCTGACGGGAGCTGCTGTGCACCCTGGGGTGGCTGGAAGCCCCTGCGCAGTCCCTGCCGTCAACATGAGAAAAAAAAAAGAGATTGAACTGGGACACGTGCAGAGAAAAGCTACTAGATAATTAAGTGCTTAGATGATAATCTCCCCTTACGAAAGGAGATTGAAAGTATTTGATGTCTTCAGCTAGGGAAACCAGAGGTGTCCAGTGGCACGGGGCCGGAGGTGCTGCTCAGGGGACGGGGCGCTTGCTGAGAGCTGCCCCCGGCAGCAGGGAACCCCTGTGCCAGGCTGTATTTCATCTTCAGCTGCCTTCCTCCGGAGGAGCGATGCTTGGGCACAGTGCACGCTGCTGTTATACAGGAGAAGGAACCCTGCAGGTGCCCCATGCATGTGTCTTCCTCACACGCAGCGAGTGAAACCACCTCCTGGACCTTGATTCGGGGGGAATTACTCCTTTTTTTCAGGATGCCCATCATCACACGGCTTTGCCTTGCTCTCCGCAGGAGCGTGGCTGATTTCTGAGGATTATCTGTACTTATTTAAACTAAGAAGTCCTCTGCTGTTGCAGGCAATTTGGTTGTCCCTGCTCTCTCACTGCTGTTCTTAAGCTTTTAGTCTTTTGCTCTGACAGATTTAGACTTTTTTACAAATCACCAGGGGAAAGCTGTGGCTTGCAGAATGGGTTTGTAACGGTAGAGTGAATGTTGGAGTGGGCCTTTTAGACTTTGCATCTCCCTGGTTAGAACTAAGGGCTACCTGCAACCTAAGAGCAGGTTTTGGGGAGCCTGCCAGGCCCCTCCTGGCATGCAAGCCTATAAAGAGGAGGTAAGAAGCAGTGACCAAAGGGGGAAACTCCTTTGACATCACTTCATCGCCTACCGTCTCTACATAGAGAGGATATAGGAAGGCCAGCATCAGCAAGCTTACCTCAGCTTGCTGCTCTTCCCCGTACGCTTAATTTTAGTTCAGAATTATTTTTAAAGCTTTCTGGTTTCCCAAGTCTGTCTGTTCTTCTACAACATGGTATCCTCAGTCTAAAAATAGCACTGCATCCACTGGGCTTGGGATCTGCACATACGTTTGACTCAGCACAGTGTGCTGCAGGCAAGCAACCAACAGCCGGTCTTTTGAACGCGTTTCATTTGTACGCGTAGGAGCCTTCTGCAGAAAAAACTCTCTCAGTACAGAGGAGGGGCACTCTCCTTCCCTCTCTGGCTTCCATACCAGAGGAGTGTTCAGACTTGTCAAACACTATTAAACAAAATAAAAAGGAGCATTAATCTAGACTTAAAAATATAGGCATTGGGATGGCCAAACTAGATCAGATCAAGGACCTTGTTAGTCAAATTTCTTGTCTTTGAAAATGATCAAGAATGGCTGCTTCAGAGAAAATTTTCTTCAAATAAACCCTGCAGCAGTTAGTTATTGAGTAACTTGATCACAGAGGAAAAATCTTTACTCAGTTAATGGGTGGCTTATGTACAGACTTGTGCCTTTCTTACAGTATTTTACTCTAAACAAAATATTTTTTTACAATCTGGAACATCGTTGTGTTTTGATTTGTTGTACTGTTGTCTTCATATGCTACCGGTTTACAAAATAAGATATGGAATGTGATATCCGGCATGAGATAAAAGGCTGTAGGACCTCAGGGTAGATCTGCTACCCCGTGCTGCAGAGGGTGCAGCTGCACTCCCAACAGCTGAAAACTGCAGTCTGAGCAGCCGAGGGAGGCAGCGCCAGCCTCCCAGCCTAGCAATATTAAACAGCAACTGCTTCTGATGCCTATCTATCATCGTCTATGCAGCTCGTCCTGAGATTGGCACTGCCAGCGCAGAGGCTTTAAATAACACTTTGGGGGGAGTCTGGTTCCCCCGCGCCCGGGTTCCGTAGGGGAAATAGGAGGTGGTATAAACCTGGTGAGACACGAGCAAAAGACAGCTGCGGAGCTCAGCAGAGTGCCGTATTTTGTCCCTGGGCAGTAACTGGGCTGTGGGTGAGTGACATCTGGGCTGTCACGGCTGCATCCTGCTTGGACACAGCCCGAGTAGTCAGCTGGCATGTTGGTGCCTGCTTAGCCTGGGTCCTCTCCTGCAGCACAGCAGAAGACACCTGCATCGGGGGGCTGTGGGATGAGCTGCCCCCGGTCTCAGCCTGCTCTACGGCAGAGAGTGCCCGAAGCCATGGAGTGTGACAATGAGGGGTTTCAGTATTCGCCAATACAGCCACACATCCTCCTGCCATCTGTGCTGAGTTGCTTTGGAGTCTGGTTAAGTTCCTCATCCCAACAACGTTCATTGCCAGTCACTGCACAGCTGGGGAGCAGCTGCATGGGAAAGGCCTTTCCTTTATCAATTTTAAACCTTTTGACTTTTCAACCCATAGAGAAGATAAGGGAGTCTGGACTGGGTGTCCCAGTCCAGACCATACTGTTCACAGCAAACAAGCTCAGATTCCACCATTATAAATACAGAGAATTCCCCTATAGAAACCTTGCCAGCAACTACTGCGCCTTGGGAATCTCAAAGCAAGTCATGTTTGAAAACTGCCCACCAGGCACTGGATTGTGTCAGAGAATTGCATCAGCTCGTACCTCTGTAAGGGGCATATTTCACGTTATTTTGTCACCCTTGCTGGCAGCAGCATCAGAGGATTGCCTGTGGTGTGCTGGCTGGGAACATGCTTCTCATTTGCAATGAAGTCAAGGTGGTGCAGAGGATATGGCTGTTATGAGTTGTCACAGCTGAAACTACCAGATACCAGAAAAGCAAAGCAGTTCAGAGAGGGCTGAGCTGTGAAAATTGGAATTTGTATAAAAAAAATAGAATGTTTTGATAGAAGTGTGGGTATATAAGTGAACATGAGAAAAATATAAAAATAAATGAGTTAGAGGAGCTGAAACCATAAGGAAAGAGCAAATGATGAGCAGGCAAGTCAACCAGATAAACTATACAAGGTGGAAGAACTGAGGACACGGGGTCTGCTTGCCTCCTTAGATTGCTGTGCACAGCATACCAAGATGTGTGCAAGGAACAGAGCGGCTGTGCCTCTGTGGAAGCTGCTTAGGCAAATGTTATCTCATCTCCAGTGCCAGACACAGCTCTATCCTCTGTGTGCAAGCACATATGGACAAACACTCAAAAGAGAACATTTTTTTTATTTTACTGCATAGCGCATGCCAGCCCAGCAGCGTTTGGCAATGCTTTGGAAATATATTTTGAAAAATATTTTCTGTTTTGTTCTCGCCCAGTGGCTATGTAGACTGTGCCAAATGTGCTTGTTACGCACTGCTATAAGTGAGGCCTGCGATACTCCTTCTAAGCTTTTAATGAAGACAGACTTCATGTCAAGTTCCACTTCTCTTTGCTTTTCAGAGCTGTTTGAATGTTCTGGTGTACTACTTCTCTCTTTGAAGAGAGGCTCTTCATCCCCCGCATTCCTCTCCTACACGTAGAATCCTCCACTGCCAAAGATTTAACATGTCTCCACCATGTCACCCACATCCCAAGGTACTCTGTCATCAGCTGCTGGCATTCAATGCTTTATCAGCTCTGAATTTAGCTCATTATCACCTGAGTTTAGGAATTTTATACCAGTTTTTCAAGGAAATTGCCTCAGTTGGAATCTTTTCAAGGCACTAGTACAAGTATTTATTTAGTGGGAACTTAATTATCCATCACTCTGATATCAGTCAAATGGCAGTGTTTATCAGCAATTAACCAGTGACAGATGAACCTCCCAGAAATATAAAAAGAATGACATTGTGGAGAGTGTGATGATTTTCATTATATATTCAACATTCTGCAGCATGATACATTAGAGAAAGTGCCAATTTTTCTTTTCAATTGCTTTGAAAATCTAGCAGCAGGCACCTTTGGGAGGTTTCTCATTTCATTCTAGGCACATTTATTTAAAATGGGTATGGAGACAAAACAGGACAGCTGAGCAAATGGTATGGAATGAAGAGAGGGGATTGTGAACAATAGATTTGATTTTCAGTGCCATGACAACAACTGCTGTGCAAGAGGTATACGAAATTCAGCAAGTCCTGCTGCAGACTGGACAAGTTGAGGCACTGAAATAATTACGAGATGGGCAAATGCATAATAGGAAGCTTGTTGCGCTGGCCAAAGGAGACAGATTCTTGCTTTCATTAAGGTCCCACCAAGAGCACTTGCCAAGCACAGCAAGGGAGTGTTCTTAGTACAACAGGATTGGTATTTCAAACGTACAGGCTATCACGGCTTTGCATAGAATGCACCAGACTCCACTTCTTGCCTGAGAGGGCTGTGTTGACTTAAAGGGTACCTGTTAAAGTTGTGCTTCGTGGAAGTCACATTTTACCACTCAATAAATATTGTAGTGCTTTTGTGAAGGTCTGCTACCTTGAACTCACAAGGTATAACTCACTTCACATTTCTTGTATATATTGAAGCTGGTAACTTGTTCTTGCACCGAGCAAGGCAAGCACAGAGCAGAGTCCTGACAGGGTGTTGATGAAAAATGCCAGCATTAAAAATCAATGCACTCTCACAGGCTCCGATCTGAGCCAAATTAGAAACAATTTCTCTGAAGCGCTTTCCCCTCAGTAAAGACTGCTGTGACTAGCCGCTTCAGAGATGGAGCTGTTCTAAAGTCTTTTACATTATTGGCTTTTTTGGGAAGTCACCTTTTTATCATGGCAAAAGTGTGCTTCACTACTTGCTTCTTATCTCGGATTTCATCAGTAACAGTTTTGCTCATATCTAAAACATAATCATTTCAAGCATAGGGGAGAGACAGAAGACTTCAAACTAATACATGAAAATCTGAGAAAGCCTTAAAAACTGAAACTGGATACTCAGGATTCAAATATCTAAATTATTTTTACTGTCTATTCCATTAGTGCTGCAGATCGACTAAAAACGATCATACTCCAGGCAGAACACAAAACCATAGAGGTGTACTTATCTATGCATGCATGATGTCTAACTGCACAACACCAAAGTTCTTTTTGACAAAGCACAAGGGAACAGAGACCAGGAGAATATAACAGAGTAAGAATGGAAAACCAGACAAGTTCGAACTATGGATATGTCTTACTTGCTCTTCTCCTTTATGCAGAGCAGCTGTGAGCGGCATGACTTGCCTAGTTCACCCCAGCTTGGAGACAACACGCTGACGTTCAGCAGTTTGACTGTGCCCTCTGCTGTTAACAGAAATACAGAGAGGACTTACGTGTCTTGGAAATGGTTTCTAGGTGAACCAAAATGGATTTGTTTCTTGAATCGAACATTTCTCCAAACTTGTCCAAGCATGCTTGCAGCTGCAGAAACAGAGGTAAATGAGAAAATTAATATACTGCCCTTTCTTTGTTTGCAAAAACACAGCCCCAAATGCCACAGAACAATAACTGCAACTGGTGGCATGGAACAGCCTGAACATGGTAATTTATCTGTCGTTTGAAACAGTTTGTCCGGCTGTTGGTTGCAACCCCAAAGGAGACCTGGAATGGCTCAAAAGGCTCATCAAATGTTGCAGAAGTCTTAACAGATTTTGAAACAGACATACTAATCTGTAAAAAAAGCTTTAATAATAACATTAGTGAAATTAATCATAAAAGTATTGGGGGAGAGACCTTCACCTTCAGACAGTAAGACCACATTGACTTATGCCTGACAGTAGACTACTTTCTTCAGGCAGAAGGAAAAAATAACTGATATTTGCAGACAGCCATTACAGCCTGTTATTGCTCCCAAGACCCAGAAAAATTCTGCTGCAGACTCTGAGGCAAGGCCCTAAAGACCTTGACCGTAAGGACAGGTCACAAAGACAATGGTATACGCAAAAAAATTGACAATTGTTCATTTAAAGTATTTGAGTGCTCAAGAAAAACAGTGTAATAATTCATGTATAAGCACAGTAAACGAGAGAAGGCAAATATTCTGCAGCATTTCTAAATCTTCATTATTCTGCACTCTGAATTTGAATTAACTTACCCCTTGAAGCCTGTCTTTGATACTGGAAATAAAGGTGCTTAAGACCTCACTAAAATGAAAAAAACAACAAGTATAAAACAGACACTTAAGTTACTGAAATCGACGGAAATTGAAAAGATCACAGTAAACACGAGGCATGAAACAGGCAAGGCATAGGTGCGTAATGTCAGCACAGAAACCTGCCCACTTCAAGGGGGGGGGCATAACTCTTTGAAGTCATCTTGTTTCAGGAAAGCATGGATTCTGCTGTATATAGTAAGAAAAAAATAGATACACGTGCACATATATATCATATATATGGGTTTTTTTTTAAACTGTCCCATTTTTGGCCTAGCATTTGTGCCTCTCTCTAAAGTTTCAGTTGGCATTTACCCAACTGTCCATTAGCTGCTGGGGTATCCCCACCGCACTATCTGCTCCGGAAGGACCCAGCCTTGGCAGAGGTGACGTGCCAGTTGCTGGGATACGTGGGTGTTGTATTTGGACTAAAATAACTGTGGCAAATATATGGGAAAAGCTTCAGCATCAGCAAAGCCCAAGCCAGGAAGAACAAATACTGCAAATCCTTTTCTCCTGAGATTACGCCTCTGGTTTCTGTTATCCATCCTTTTAAGTCGAGCGAGCCTACCAGAAGCCAGACTATATTCATGATTAGCCCATCGAACCAAAATGCAAGGATGGTTGCTAAGCAAAGTGATAACCTGTTTCCTCTCTGAAGATTCGGGCCATTTTAAATGAATCATTTAGCTACCCAAATTGCAACAACCAAGAAGGTGGAGGCCAGGTAGACTCTACTTATGAGAGTTAGGCAGGGCTTCTGAAATCTTTCTAGCCTTACAGGAAGGAAGATATGCATTTTATTAGTCAAACTTACGGGGGATATGAATTGATAAATAATACATTTATCTTCATAAAGATAATAAGCTATTTCTATAAACAGGCTTCTAATCTGGGAGTGAATCTGGAGTGTAGGAAGGAGCATAATTCATTTAAAGAAGAAATAAGGGATAATTACGAGTTCTGTCTAAACATTTAAAACTGTTCATTTCTCATGATTTACTTACAAAAATCCTCCTCTTCTCTAATAGGCACCAGAGTCAAATTCTGTATTATCAGAAGCATAGTGCCCATTGCAGAACAGAAAGAGATACATAGCCTGATTTGATCAAAGGCTGTTAACAAAAATGTGTTTCACTTTGGATGTTATATTACAAAATGTACAGAGCTAAGAATTATTTATAGGCGCCCTGGGGACTTTGCCATCTTTCATTTTTGAGCTTGAAACTGTTAGCTTGTTACTTAAAGCCCTTTAGGACCTACACGTTCATTTAATTCTTAAATTCTGACAAAGAGCAGATGCAAAATACATTAGCAAATTACACTTTTCTGTTACCAAAACCACAATATATAAAAATCTTGTATACAAGTAAAATTCTAGAGATATGTGCAGACTTATAAAGGTGTAATGATTGCATCTTCCACTGCACACAAGAATGCTTGGCAATCTCCTCATCTGGCCGAATGTGAAGGCTGTCCTCAGAGTCCCTTTGATCAGTCCCAACACAGTCTATAAAATGCTGAGAAATATGGGCTTTTGCAGAGAATCAGTACAGAAAAAAATCCCTGCTGATTAGATAAAGAAGGACAAAGGTAAATTCAGGTTAGAGTTTTGTTGTTCCTTGTGGCTTGTGGCTGAGTGTGTTACATAAATCGCATCACAAATAAACCCTATTCTTTTATCCTGTGACTCTTTCCAATCCGAGGTTATTTAAAACCTGAAAAGATACTTTTCTAGGAGAAATATGCAGCCATGCCTTATATGACTTTTAAGAGGGTAAGAAGGAGCTGCAGGGAGTGGTAACCACCAGCACAGAAAGAATTTCCAATGGATATCTACATACCGATCATATTTGTCCTTTATTTTGTTCTTATTCATTTCAAAATTTTCCAAGACACTTCTCACTCTTCCTGCACCAAAATTAACTGAACCTCTTTCTTTTGTTTCTTCATCAAATAACTGTGGTTTTGTCTGGTATTTGGTAAAAATACTGGGCTCGCTCTGTTGCACAAAAGAAAGAAAATTGTTGAAGCATAAAAATAATCAGAACATTAATTAGCAAAAAACATTTGTATACCAAGTGCTTTGCAGACAGAGTGATTGGACATGACAGTTCAGATTGGACAAGCAGATTAAGAATTTCATGAGATTATGGCTCACTCCGTGTGCCTAGTGAGACCGACCCCCGGTGGAACTGAGACGCAGCCTGAATTCCTCCAGACTCAGGCTTTTCTCTCATCTCGAGGATTTTCAGTTGGTTGTGATCATCAGGTGTGCAGATTTTTTTCCTATATGCCCAACACAGAGTCTATAAACGAATTCCTGTGTTCCTGGAATTGTGGAAAAGTTGAAGATGTCAGTGGGAGCTCCCTGTACAGCAATCTAAAGAAAATACTATTGAATTTCCTGGTGGATGACATCATTTTGCTGCCAACTAGCAACATCACTGGACTGTAGATGAGTTTTTCACATGCTTCAGTGTACATTTCAGAACAAGAAATTTACTATTAATGTGAGAGCTGTAAAGACCTTCTTCGTTCTTCAAACTTTCCAGACACTGTATGACCAAAATGGAAATGCCTTTTCCTTAAAACATAAGAACATGCAAATTCCATCAAGTTTTCTTCTTGCATGGTGAAGAGTGAATTTCCCTTTTTGTGCCTGATGAAAAGCTGCTGCAGTCAATGGACAAGATCCTCGGCAAAATACAGAGGACAGCAGACAGGATCTGGAACTGCAAGACAGCCTAGGGCCACCTAGCTGGCACCGCTGCTCTTCCCTAATCTTTGCTCTCAGGTGTCTTTATTCAGATCCGGTGCTGTCTGTTGGCGGTGCAGGAAATACTTTAGTGAGGCTGGCAGCATCAGAAACCACATGCTGTAGGAGAAGGATTCTGAGCATAGAATCTCTTCATCCAAGAGCTTGCATTCAAGCATCTGCCATGACAACAATACAGCAAGGTATTTTTCTGTCAATGGAAGTAAATGCTGAATATCTCTGTCATTCTTGCAGAAAGCTAATGAAGAGAAATACAGTATTTTTCAAAGGGGAATAGGTGTGATTTTCTTCCTTAGCTAGGTGGTCTGAAGACATTAGCTTGAGAATAATTCCATATTATTTTAGTAATTTAAAAACATGATTGAATAAAATAATACCTGTTTAAATAATAATTTATAGTAACCTGTTATAAATACTAGGTTTTCAGCCGACCACGCTGCTACTTTGTCTCGTCACAGTAAATATGTATATGTATCAAGAGGATAGTTTGATTTCAGCAGCTACTAACATTTGCAAATGTTACCACCTGATTTCAGCATTTTCCATTAACTTTGAGTGGTGGCTGTGTGCCTGCGCAGGGCTGAACAAGAGCGAGACTCACGTCCTGGGAGTTGTGCTGTCCCAGCTGCGTGCCCAGCTCCAGCGGTGCCGCTGCCAACTGCACATTCTCCGGGCAGAACTGGGAGCTGAAGAGCAGCTGAGAATCGCTCAAACTCGAGTAGTCGCTAGGAGCGCTGCTCCGGATGGAAAACTTAGTAGGCCTGAAATGGGGAAGAACAGGTTGTGAATGATTCTTCAGCAATTAAAAAGCCAAACAGAATTGCCTGCATGACCTGCTGGAACCGTTCAAGCATGGCCCGTCCT
Source organism: Opisthocomus hoazin (assembly GCF_030867145.1). Classification (NCBI taxonomy): domain Eukaryota; kingdom Metazoa; phylum Chordata; class Aves; order Opisthocomiformes; family Opisthocomidae; genus Opisthocomus; species Opisthocomus hoazin. The sequence goes on along the minus strand of NC_134424.1, from coordinate 10,920,348 downwards.
GACTCGTTCATTTGCACTCCCCCCTCGGAGGATACCGTCCCTATACCTGGATAAAGTTTCAAAGCATCTGGTTTTGCCACACAAAGCCGACTGGCTTTATCTTAAACTACCACGTCCACACAAATGCAGTGCGGTAGCTCTGCATTCACCTCGCAGGGGTGACGGTGTTTCTCCAGTACATCCTGCAGACAGAAGACAAAAAACTAGAAGCTGGCCCAGTCCATCCTGCCTGCCTAGTCGGTCAGTGCTAGTTTAAGGGACACCTTGGGGTTTGCTCCTAGCAAGTACCAGGTCTCTCTCTTTTCACTGCTCTGGGTAATAATTTCTGTTGTAACTCAGATGCTGCTCAGCTTATCTGTAAGGCAGTTCCAACAGAGTAAATCTTCTGGACTGATAGCTGATGTTTCTTGGGCATTCATTCTCCAGATGCCTTAAGGCTGACACATTGGAACAACAAATAAATAGGTAGCATATGGCTGGGCAGATTGATCTGAATTATTAGAAATATTTCAAATGTAATAGCATGCTACTCAGAAGTTCTCTTCTTTCCCCTGAGCACCGCCCAGATAAACCTTTTCCAGCTGGCCTTGGCTTCATGCTATGTTGCTCTGTTTCTACTTCTCTTCAGAGACGTGGCTTCTACTGCTTTACGGACTGGGATCGCAGCATGGTACTGGCTTCCCTCACCCAAGGGCTTCCCTGCACAGCTGCACCGCTTCTCATTCTGTCGGAGACTGGCTTCAATTTTTTGCTAGCAAAGATACAGACTTTTTTCATTTTTCACGTGATTGCTATTCCATTGCTCCACATCCACACGGTCTGATGGAGTGCTTAAGCTAGGTCCAAACTTAAGAAAGGCTGGGCCAGGTTTCTACTCTCAATTCTTGCTGATTTTTAAGCTAGGAAAATGGAAGAGAAGTGTTGCTGCCTTTAGAACTGGGAATTACAGATCAAAATTAATAAAAAAGACTCTTGTGCAGGGTTTTCATTCCATATCAAATCATGTAAGTAAAGGAGAAGGAACAGGAGACTAATTCATGTGTATAATAAAAGATGATCGCCCCAACATGGCATTGGCAGTGACGTGTTTGGTTAATCCCCTGTTTTGGAAGGAGCCCAAACATCATACACACAACAGGGAAGGGATTTAGTAGCAGTACTTGAACTGCTCGGTCTCCCTCTTTATTATAGAGTGGTGTCAGTGACAATATCGTATTAATACTTTTGGCTTTGAGCTCACCAAGTACACTGAGTTTGCAGGCAAAAATAGATGAGGTATGGGTTTCTGATAAATCTGTCTGAGTTCAAAACTTCTCCCTTGTTCTGTCTGCAGGCCCCAAATCTATTAAAAAATAAATCTGAATACAACTTTCACTAGTACATATTCTTGTTTCCACCTCAGCTAAGCTTTGTTAAAAAAAAATATCTAAATCTGCAGGCAGCATGTCAGGGAGAGACGTGCTCAGGCAGGCTGCCGTGACCCCACATGGGCAGGACCCCTGCTTGCAATGCGAGTATCACATCTCCTGCGCCAGGTTTTTTTCTTTTTTTTCCTCCTGTCTTCTAGCTGAAAAAGCTCCCTCTTAGTTTAAGGAAGGGTTTTTATAATCCTCGAGTGCTTTACTGTCTTGTCAAACACCCTTTGAAAGTGTCTGGTACAACTGGTGAATATCACATCCCACAGCCTGCTCATTTTCTCCGTCCCTTCACATTACTTACTGCCTGCAGCACAAGATTCCTATAACAAAGAGTTTTATGACCGGTATTTTGACAAGTATTGAGCTGAGAGGACTTCATGAGCCAAGTGACTTCCCGGGCTCACTCTGCACTGACATTATGACCAAAGGTGGCTGTCAGCTGCTCTGGAGCTAAATTTTTCTGTCTTAAGTCCACTACCTCAGTGGTCAGTTTAGGAACGACAGCACTTCTGCAAAGTTGGGGGGAGATGAAGCAGATGTCTCTCTTGAATACACTCATTCCCCTGAGCAATAGATTTCTTTCTCCTTTGCTTAATACTGCCAGCCATTAATTTACTAACAAGACCATCTGGGCAAGACAACAGCCTGGCCATGGTGAGATCAGACAACCATGATCTGTGATCAGACCCATGGTCAGGCAACCACAGCTCTTCTAACCACCGGCCCATTCCCTTCAGGATGCCTGAGCTGCAGGGATGCATGCTCTGTCCTAAATATAAACCCATCCTTATACACAGTGAGGAAACTTCCTAGATATTTAATCCATTAGAAGACTCTCCTAGGTGATGCAATAGTTCACCTCAGGAGAACTTTTAGCTTTCTGCTGACACGAGCCATTCCCCGAGTCCTTCATGCATTTGTGGCCATAATGTTCTTAGGGTACTGGCACTAGCATGTATGTCCAAAGCAAAACCAGCTTTAGATATGCAAGACAAGTGCCATCACGAGTTCTTCTCAGCTCCAAAAAATGTTAAATCATCCTCTGCTGACTGATGGAACGGTTTCTTTTTCCCACCTAACTTCATGCAAGGTATCGCAATGCTGACAACTCCAACTCTTTCTGTAATGTGAGCGTGATCTAAAAAATCTGCAGCCCTCTGCATATCTGGGGAGTCAGCTAGCTCTTCGCAGTCTCAGTTTCCCTCTTGTTCAGTGGGAGTTCCCCCTCCACAGGAGAAGTTAGATCTATTGAGAGCCTCTTTCATTTCGCTAAGTTCCAATTTCCACCTCCAAATATTTCAGCACAATTATATGCAAACATTTACCTTTCATTCAAAGGCTCTCCCTTGTCCCCAAACAGCTGCCAGATACATCACACCAAGAGAAACACAGCATGCGATAAATGCCCACTTCTTGTGTTTCCTAGATTGTTCTAGGGGCACAGACAAGCTAAAAATTTGTGACTATAAATTGTCATAGGTCTTCTCGGTCTTTTTTAAAATCGGTCATTTCTACTGTCTTGTTTGGATCGCACCAACACCGAGGTTTAGCAGTCAGTTGGAAAAGCAAATTGAGTCTTCTACAATTTGCAAAATAAAATTTATCCACGGTGCTGCTGTAAGTGATTTTATTTGGTTCTGTCATCCCCACTGAACCTATGCCAACATCTCTCTTCTTCCCAAGCACTGTGGGTGAAGCTCACTTACGCCTTCCTGACACATTTCTTCAAAGTGCAGTAAAGCCTCTTCCCCGCAGAAGATATCTTTTTCTCCTGGCAGTAATCTCGAGTAAGATCAGTGCCACAAAGTTCCTCTTCTCCCGACTCCCCTCCCAAAAATCTCCCAGCCCTTTCTGCTCCTCCTCATTTGGTGACCAGGGGTGCATCTCAACAAATCCAGTTGAAATTCTGGGAGCTGCTGTTCACCTGCTCTTCCTCCTGGCTTTAGTCTGTATCTATAGGAACTGTCTCTAGCTCTGCTGTGCTGCGCTCATCGTCACTATTTGCTGCCTGCCAATGTGTCCAGCAAACGAGCAAGGGTCAGCGTTGGCTTTGGGTGCAGAGGAACCTCAGCATCCAGGGGCCTGGAGGAGTTTAAATCAAGGAGTTTTAGCTGCTATTGCCCCTTCCAGCCATTCGCCATCTCTTCGCTGGGAACGGCCACAGCATAAAATTATTATTCTGCTTTCTGCACTCTGGAAAAGCATCACCTGCTTGCTGCAAATCATTTGTGCCATATCCTAAAAGGGATTTCTACAAACAGATTTTGGCACTGACTCTAATGCATTAACCACAATGAAATCCCTCTTGGCTATTCAACTCAAACGCTGCCCCCCAGTTTCCAGATTTCAGGCTCAAAGTCCCGCTGGTCTTGTTTTAATTCCTCAAGGTCATTTTTACTTTCTATGAGCCACTCCATTACTCATTCGGCTGTGATTCAATACTGCCCAGACGTTCCTCACCTTGGAAACCGTGTTAGCCCTGTATCCTGAGCCGGGAGCAGGTCGCAGGGGCTCGCAGGGCCTTTTGCTTAGGAGGAGATCGGGATTTCCGCAGAGCAGCCCTGTTTACTTATGCAGAATGTATCCCCCACCATATGAAGGATCAGACATCTGGAGACAGGGGTTTTGCGCCCCTAGTCTGAAGCCATCTTCCAGTCTGCACTTACAGCCCCGGTTTCTCATTCCTTCAAGGCTCGGGATTTTTACAGCTGCTCTCCTGGTCTTTGTCCTGGCTGTCTCCTCCATTTTCTGCTTCTTCTGGGACCTTAAGGCGACTTCAAAACATGTGGCCCTGCTATGTGGGATGGAATTTAATGGGATAATGGATTGAGTGAGGTTGTTAAGCCTAGAATTTTTTTCTCAACAGAAGAAATGTGTCATAGAGAGTAATGGCCCAAGTAGGCCTTAACTTACAGCATCCTTTTTGAATGCCTCTTTAATATTTTCACCATATATTGGCCTTATGTACTTTCTGGCGGGTTTTCTGCTTCTGATGTCTTTGGAAGTAGGTATATTAGTAATTTTTATGCCCTTAGGAAGTTACTGCTTCTCTCATGGAACAAGAAAATGCTGGAAACTTCAATTTAAAATAACAACATACTGTTTCCTATTTTTCTATTCTTGATCATCTTTAATTTCTTGAAGGATGCCTTCTCATTTTCAGTAATCTTCTTTACCATGCCAGTCTGGTACTGGTCCTTTTCATGTCTGGTCTGATAGCTGGTACACATTTGTTCTGAGCTTCAACATGAGGTCTAAATAATCTCTGTGCCTCAGGCAAGCATTTAACCCTTTAGGCTGTCCCTTTTAATTTCTTTTTAATGAGCTTCCTTATTACTACGTCAATGTCTTTTTGGAAATTAAACAGTAGTGGAATTTTTGGCTTCTGTTGCTCCTGCAGAGATGTTGACTCCAGTTCGCTGCTGCCACTGGCAGCACTGCAGGAGTAATACCCTGAACATGGCTCTTGTGTGCGGCTGAAAGCCAAGGCAAGACACATCTCTTCCCCTGGGAGTTCCCTGGCCAAGGCAAGTATTTACAGCCTCTGAAAATGTGCTTTCAGCATCACGCCTCGGTGACACTTACCCAGTCGATAAAAGGCCGATCGAAGCATCACTGCTTTTGTAGTTGTTGCTCTCACATCCCTTGCGATCGTTCTTCGCCTGCCCTTCTGGCTGGGCAGGCAGCAGTGCTGCTCTAACGCAGCACTTCCCTTAATTAGGTCTGGCATTTCAATCCACAAAAACTGTGTCGTTTGTCGATACGCTGAAATTGAGTCTAAGTTTTCTCCACCGCGTAGCTGTCATGCTATTCGCGTGACCTCCTCCCACCCTCTTAAACAATTGGCACCCTGATATTATAGTGTCCAACTAGATAATCTGCCTTTGCCTGCATTTCTAGGATCTCTATTGTGTCAATATTCATACATAAAACCAGGAAAACCAGGGACTTTGGTTCCTCCACCCAGTTTCTCAGACTGCTGGCGGTTAGGAAGAAGCACGTGTGCATATGACAGATAGATAACAAAAGAAACCCAGAGCAATCTTGGGCTTGTGCAGAACTGCTGCCATGAGGCTATTGTGTCACTGGAGCTCTGCATTTCCTACGGACCTGGTGGCAGCTGCTCTCAGAAGCAGCTCCCTGACTCAAACCTGCAAAGAACTCACAGCATGACTCATACCCTGCCTAGATTATACACTGATTTTATGTTTCATTTTTAAAGCTCCCTGAAAGACAGTATCCCAGGGATTATACAGCAGACCCTGCTGTGGTGAGAAAGGGTTCTAGTAACAGAAGTGAGACAAGGAAAAAGTAATCAGCACCTTTCCCCCTACTTCAAATATACACACACACGCTCCTATCGGTAACTTTTTTTTACCTTTAGAAAAAGTTAGTCTTCCTCCTGAGAACCTACTCCCGCTTCTTAACTCCTTCAAGATGCCAGCTGCATTTTCAGTAATTTTTTATGACCTGTTTGACCCTTTTTAACTCACTTGCAAAAAATGTGGAATGCTGAGGAGTGGATATTAAAATCTTGTCTGTATTTTCTTCCTGCATCAGTAAATGAGTTAAAAGGGAAGACTTTGTAGCTGACAGGTAACTTTGGAGGAGGAAGGAATTTAAGTGATCCCTTTCCAAACAGGCTCCTTTACTTCTTCCACTCGTTTCCTTTCCTATTGCATGACTCCACAGAATGATTTATATATTTTTATAAAATATATTATATATTTTATAAAAATATAACTATATATTATTATATAAAATATTATATATTTTAATACATGTTGCCTAAATTTCCCCTGCTCTGTCTCTGACCAGAAAGAAAGTCATGGATTTTCAAACTACTTAGAAGCAACTTATTGTAAGCAAAATTTAAAAAAAAAAAAAAAACAACAAACCTGCAGATACCAAGAAGACAAAGACGACAATAGAATTATGAGATGCATAATTATAAAGACAAAATTATGACAGATATAAACATGTTTTTCCTGAATTGGCTCCCCCTTGACCCCTGCATCTGTGCAAAATTCAATTAATTCATATGTATGTGACAAGTATTTTTATAATGGGCAAGGAAACTACTATTATGCTTTTACTATCATCCATCATTGTGGTAGCATCAGGCCAAAGAGACAGTATGACTAAAACTGTGAATTTGAACAGTGGTTAGTTATGTAAGTGGGTTATTTAACTAACAGAGGCTCAGGGGACCAAATTTATCAATTAGCTTCTCCAGTGTCAAACACAGCATAAATCTTTCTCTGTTTTTTAGCCATATGATGCAAAAGATGATGCCCTGCTGTAAAAAATGCAGCCTGTCTTACGCATTTGCTCTCCAGATGTTTGCACCCAAATAACATTTGCTGTTTCACTATCAACTGTAGATGTGGGCAGTTCTAGCTGCTCTTTGACTTCTGCTGGGAAAAAAATTAAGCCATGCGTATAAATGCAGGATACGGAATAATTTTAGAGTTACATAACGCATAATGATATTGCAAATCACAATTCATTTTGTCTACCCCCTGCACAAGGCGAAAGGGAACATTTAACTTCTCTAATTAGACGTAGACAGGCCACAGGACTTCCCTGAATAACCCAGAGAACAGCTTTCAGCCGATGCGGGTTTCTACATTCCCGGCAATGGTGGGTCTATGGTGGTGCCTGGCAGGCTGGGAGCCACCACCGGCAACCAGATCATAATTAACCCTAGAGCACTGCTAGATGTGTTTCACCCCATCACTATCAAACACCTGACATGTTCCATTTTCTACACAATTTCCTCCCAACGCCTCCTCCCCACCCCGCGGCCCAAGCTCACCCAGTGCCTGCCGGTGTGCTCAGCATCTCCTTGATGTTCCAGAGGTTGACGTTCATGGCTTTTCACAGCTGACGCCCTCGCCGAGAGCTCCCAGCCCTCACCATGGCCCCAGCGCTCGCGGCCTATCCCACCCCGCGGCAGCCATGCCGCCACACGGCCCTGCAGGGAGGAGGGAGAAGGGGAGAGAGGGGTCAGCCCCGCTCCGGGGGAGCCTCCCCCCGCGCCCCTCGCTGCGGGGAGAGCCGGGGGCACGGCCCTGCAGGCCGAGGGCAGGCCTGCCCAACACGGCCGCCCCAGGGCTGGGCCCGCGGGCTCCCGTGGGCCCGGGGTGCAGCTGCCTGCTAGGCCAGCGCTGGGGGTCCTTGGGGTCAGCCCAGGGGGCCCGGGGTCAGCCCCAGCTCCGATCTTCCCCCCGGGACAGACCCTGCCCCTCCGCCCGGGAGCGGAGCCCCGGGGCCATCATGGGGCAGGGGGAGCGGGGGATGCTCGGAGCCCAGCACGCCAAGGGCTGGTCCCACGGGAGCACAGCGGCCACGGCGCACATTTCTTTCACCTCCAGAGGCTGGGTGGTCTCTCATGTAAATACCTCTCACAGAAAGGCAGAACGATTGAATTTCACCCATTAGAAGTACGACAAAAATAACCCATCATCCAATCATCCGCAGAGAAAGATTCTCATATATGGTTTTACTGGAATTTTCTTCCTCGTGCTTCTGTATCCTCCGTCTTCAGCAATGGAAAACGGGCACGCTTACTTGCCTGTTTTTTTTTTCCTTTAATTCAAAACAGTTTCAATACTGGTTAAAATATTTGGTTGCTGGTTCTGAAGATACTCAGTAAGCACTAAGCCACTGTAGAAATACAGTTGATATAAACTCCTGGCTAGATTAGGGGAACTGCTCGCATTCTCCTCTACACTCTTTTGGCTTATTATTAAAGGCAGCCTGGAGCTCAGAAGTGTCAAAACAATGGCTTTCTTGATGTATGTATCTGATTTCCTAATCAAATCCCTCAGAAATAAAGCTTTCACTCGGAAAAAAAAAAAAAATTCTGGACTTTTCCCCATAACAAACTTCTTGGAGTGACTTTGTTGCTTTGTTTTTGCTTGTCACTACAGTACTAGGGCTGGTATAAATAACTTGGATTTATCACGGTGTCTTGTTAACTCTCAGCTGCACAATAAGCCGCAAACAGGTTGATTTTCTAGGACCGGAGCGGGGAATCGCAGCCTGGATCATGTTCCTGCTTCAGGGATGGGATAATGGCCGGGCTTTCCAAGGAAGCCATGGGCTGGAAGGCAAACCTTCCTCCAGAGAGCCATGCTGATGGGAACATTAATGTTTATTGAGCTTGTTGAGTAAATAAAGCCTTGTTCTACTACTGAACTGCCTACAGCTCCGTTGTACAGCCCCGTGCATGGCGCTGTTGCCAAAAGCCTTGCTGTGCATCCAGGTCCTACATGGCCCCGCATCATAAATAGTGATTTCCCATCACTTTGTCTCTCGTAATTGGAAAATTGGCCCAGAACCCCCTTCAGCAGAGACTGTAGAGCGCTGTACCCGTTTACAGCACTTCTGCTGCCCTTAGGAAAGGATTTGCTGGTGCACAAAGCACCGGCAATAAGGCTCGATATGTTATTTTAGGTTATTATACAGAGCTGTTCTTATTTCTGCTGTGGCTGGAGTTTTCTGGTTTGAGTATCTACTGAGTTTGTGGAATATGATAAATGAGATTTTTGTATTTCCGTCTCTCCTGACAACAGAAAGAAATTTCTATAAGGAAACATATTTCTTTAATTATAGGTCTGACAGCTACCTCCAGTTCCAGTCTTCCACATCCATAACACGGTCCGGGGAGATTAGCCACATTGCCAGGTGCTGGCTCATAGCTCTCCTTGTATCTGAAGTAACAGACTGTGCTTCTAGCATTAGGGAGTGTGGCCAGATACTTGAAGCCTTTAATTTAGTAAAAATTAGCAGAAGCTGCCAGGAGATAGACAGCAATATATTTGGTACGTCCCTCAACTTTTTTTTTTCTTCATAGTGCATTTTGTTAGAAACTCACGGGAGCTCTTCAGTTAACAATACGTCAGTCTTCAAGGGTGGTCAGGGCCATCATCCCTTTGCCTGAAGATCTCTCCGTCTGCTCCAAGATGTCCTCGGCCATCATCCTGGCTGCTCTCTTCCCCTCATTCAGATGGGATCCTAGTCCTGTGCCTAAAAGCAGAGATAGAAAAGAATGAGAAATGCACACTTTTAGGAGAGGCCATGGATTTCTGTTTGCCTTGGGTGGAACAGCCAAGCCAAACGGCACTGTGGTGGGTCGATGTGCCAGGCAATTGCACACATGAGGCAAGGTGCTGCTGAGAAAGGGGCAAACCCCTGGTGGGACAGGAACCACGGGCCATGTCGGGATGGGCACTGGTGCTGCCAGAAACACCGCTGCAGCAGGGACACGCAACAGCGAGAGGCGCCCAAGCTGCAGCTTCCTCCTCCGGCATCTCCTGGCTCTCGCCTTGGATTTGGTAAAAACAGCTCCGGGTGCCCCATCAGCAGCAGGGAAAGTTGTGAAGTTGGCACGCAGGGATGTCAATTTGCCAGTGACTCAGCGTCTGATTTATCCCATCCATGCGATGCCTCTGCGGGAAAAGCTTATTAATCAGACCTGCGTTTCCAATGCAGTTCCGTGATTTAGGGTCCTCTGTGACCAAAGTTTTGGTGAGAGTGAAGTTATTGTGTACTTTGCTGGCTTCTGGAAAGGGCTGGCAGGCTGGGGAGAGGTACCCCAGCCCATGGTGGCACCAAGGCATCTGTCACCTCGCAGGACCCCGGGAAGGAAAAGCCCACCGGCGCTGAGCACAGGTCAGGGAGCACTGGGAAAATGGGGCACTGCTGCAATAACAGAGAAGACTGGAGCCACTTTGTGCTCAGAGGAGGGGGTCCCTCTGTCCAGCCCCCATGGCACAGCGTGAGCTGCTGACCTTCTCCGGCTGCCGGCACATCCCCCCGGCTGCCGAGGTACAGCTCAATCACTAATTCGGGGCTCCCTATTGATGCTGGCTCTGGCACAGCGGTGGTTTCTATGGCAACTCCAGAGGCGGATGCAGGGATGGCTTCAGCCGAGGTACCACCAGCCCAGGTATCCCAGGATGTTGCTCCCAAAATGCAGGCAAACAACCACGCAGCACTTCAGGACAGACCCCGCCGTCACCGCGCCGGGCAGGCAGCGGAGGCGGTGGGGCAACGACACTGAAAGCATCTTGTGAATGCTCTTCTCTGAATCGTTTCCAACTTTGCCCACGCCATGCCGCCCCCGGCAGACGGCACAGCCTGCCCCAGCGGTGTGCCGGATGCTGCCGCGCTCTGCTGGGATTCGGCCTCCCGTCTCTCCAGCCCTGCTACCCACCCGAGGATCGCGCCGGCTGTCTTCTCTGAAAGGTCAGGCATCCGCGCTTGATATTTACCTGGACCTGCAAGCTCCTTCTAACGTCGTATCGGTGAAAGATTGAATCCTTCGTCTGCGCCTGCGACCGCCACTCTGTGCTTTGGGGCGCGTGACTCTGCATGGAGCCAAGACTAACGAGGCTCAGGCGAGCTGACAGCACCGGCGCCTGGGGGTCACCCCCCACCAGCCTTGCTGTGCACCCCTGAATGTCGTCGACTACAAACACCATCAGCACAGATCTTCCCTTCCCGGTGCTGGTGAGGGGGAGATGCAGTGTTCCTGCCCAGGGAAGCTGGACACAGCCGGATCCGGCTTTCCCAGGCACCAGACCATGCTTCATCCTTTGAGACAGGACTGTGGTGCTGGATGGGGCCCAGAAGCCCTGGCATCATCAGGCATCTCATCTTATTTCTCAGCATCCTGGCAGCCCTCACCATTCCCTGCTCTCTCGCACCCCACCTCTCTCCATCAAAGCCCTTCTCCTGCTGCTGCCTTCACCCCCCACAGCCCCTCTGCCCACAGGAGAGGCTGAGCAGGAGCAAGGCTGTGCTGAGGCAGGGCAGCCGCTGCTCGGCTCTCCCTCTCCGAAAGGAGGGCTGGATCCCTACATCACATTGCTCCACTCACCCTGGCAATGCAGAAAAGAGCAAGAACCATCCCTTCCCCTTGGCGTGGGGCCCCACGGCGCGGGGCTCCACTGGGGAACGGCTGGCCAGGCTCTCCCTTGGGAGGGTTTATCCTGACAAGCTGCGGCACATCCCTGCCCAGAGCAGGATAACGAGGGACGACACGACTCCAGTGGGGTAAAATTCCACGTGTTTCATTTATTCGAGGTGCTACGTCACCTCCTAGGCACTGAGCTACAGGGCACCTCTGTGCTACATGAGACATTGACTGGGTCTACGACGACACAGCACTCACTGCTACACATGTGGCACGGACACGCCACAGCACGGACGGGGCAGCGCAGCCAACGACACCCCTGCCATCGCCGCTTCCTCTGCACTGCCGGCCACAGCCCTCCCGCCAGGCAGGATTTTGCCTGGGGCTCCATTGCCACAGCGGTGCAGGAGCTGGGAGGGGTTTCTGAAGCATGGCAAGAAACCATAGCTGCTCCGGCGCCCGGCGTCATGGGACGGCGGCTCCCCGGAGCCGGGTCACCTGCACGCACGGGCGCGTACACACCCTGTCCCCGTCTTCAGGCACTTGGTGCTTGGCCAGGGCTGGTCCCCAGGGCCCTGCTCAGGGCATCTCGCGCAGGCACAGAGCCTCGACGGCGCTGCTGGGGCCCTGGGCCACCCCGCCGATGACGAAGAGCAGGCTGGGTGCCGGGCAGCTGGAGCAGGAGCAGCGGCCAGTGGGCATGGGGGGCAGCGGCTCCCACTTCTTCCGTGAGAGGCTGAACCCTTCCACCGAGTCCAGCGGGCAGGACTGGTTCCCTGCGGGAGACGGGACGGCATCAGCCTCCCCTGCAGCCCTCCCTGCCGCCTTCGCTCTGCCTGTCCCTTGTCACACGCCTTTGATGCCCCAGCTGGAGCCCCCAGCGGTGGCTGGTCCCCGAGCCCTGGGCTGCGGGGGCTCTGGGATTCCAGGGGCAATTAGCAGGGGCACAAGAGGATTAGCAGCATTTCCATGGGGAGGGCTGCCAGCACCAATGCCACACTGTGGGCTCTGCCCCCGTGCCAGCACCCCGCAGCCACCACCGCGGGATAAAGGAGGGCAGCTCCAGCCCCAGCAGCACTCAGAAGCAATGCCACGCTGCAGGGATCCCACCAGCACCGCTTGCCTTCCCCATCAGCTCCTCCTGCCCTGTGGCAGGAGGTCTAGCTCGCCCCGGGCAAGCTCAGCGGGGTCTGGCAGCCCTCGCTGCAGGGCTGGGGGTGCTGCGGCTGGCGCCGGGCTCCCAGGGCAGCCCTCCCCGCTGCATCCTCACTGCTGAGTGACAGCACTAACCTTTCCCCAGCTCTCTTGGGAGGGGGACGCGGTGCTGCAGCCCTGCGCGGCAAGGCTGAGCAAGCGTGGGCTGGGCGAGCCCGGCATGCTGCACATGAGCTGGGGAAAGCCTGGCTGGGGGGCAACAGGGGCAAGCGGCTCAGTGGGGGCAGCCCGTGGGGCCGGGCAGCAGGGTCCTCCCAGCACTCGGGGGGCACAGGGGGGACACGGCTGCAGATGGTGTTGCAGTACCCCCATGGTTTTGCAGAGCCGACCTCCCCATCACTGCACAGGTGCCACAAAGGACGGGAACATGGCCACACGCCTCCCCCCAGCCTTACCAAGGCCACCCACAGCCACCACTCTTCCTCCCAGGCAGCCAGCCACGAAGTCGGCTCTCTTCTCCCTCATCCGGACAGCACGGCTTGGCTTGCTCCACGCACCTGGGGGTGAGAGGGTCTGAGCATCACTCCCTGGGGCTCCTCGCTGCTCACCGAGGCCAGGACACCTCCAGGCTAACGGCTCCCCGGGGCAACAGAGTGCAGGGCAGGACTCACCACGGGCACAAGTGGCTGATGCTCAGAGCCTGGATGAACTGTGAGCCTCGAGCACGGACATGCCTCCCCGAGACCCAGGGAGGCATCCTGGACCTGCAGGGAATGCTCCCACCCCACCCAGGGACACGGAGCTCACCCTGCGCCGGGTCGAACATTTCCACGGTGTTGACAAAGTGGGGACGGGAGTAGAAGTTGTGGGGCCCCGGCTGCTGCAGCCCCCCCAGGCTGAAGACGACGCCGTCGGCCATGGCGCAGGCGGCGAAGGCGCGACGGCTGGGCACGCTGGGGTAACGCGTCCAGCTCCTCGTCTCCAGGTCGAAGGCCTCAAAGGCGGTGACAGGCAGCTTGCCCTGACGGCCCCCTGCACACAGACCAGACGATGCCGCTGCCAGCACCATTGGCAGGCTCAGCGAGCAGGATGGAGCCCGCTGGCTGCAGTGATGGGGTGGGAGGGTGGCGTGGAGCCACCCTGGGGTGCACCAGGTCACTCCCTGGTGCGAGGAGGCAGCAGAGGGGGAGGGCAGGGGTGCAGGGGGATGCTCGGTTTGCTCCAGAGGCACCTACCCAGGACGAAGATCTTGTTGCCCTGCAGGAAGGCGGAAGCCCCGTAGCAGGGGGTGGGCATGGAGGGCAGGGGCTGCCAGTGGTCCTTCGCTGGCTCATAGACACGGACCAGCGCCTGGGGAGAGGTGTCCGCACCCATTCCCCCCAGCGCATAGATGGCCCCATCTGCAAAAGAGGCGGCGGAGATGTGGGGACAGCGGTGGGCAGCGCCGCGGGGCTGGGAGCCCCCCGTGCCCTCCAGGGCAGGCAGCACGGGCACTGCCGAGCCCCATGGCCAGCTGCCGCTGCGGGGTAGCCAGGACACGGTGAGTGCGGCCAGGCCTGAGCCCAACAGTGCCCTGACCCCACTGGGACCCCCTCACCCCCTCTCTGCCCCATCCATCAGGCGCAGAGCAGAGCACAAGGCCATCGGCTCTAATTACTCTCGGCAGTACCATCTCCCTGGAGACACCATGGCAACACAGCCATGCTGCCAAATCCTGCTCCTGCTCCCGACGCTGCTGGCACCCCTGCCTGCTCCCACCGCTGCCCTGCTGGCCCCCCTGCCCTGCCCACCCCGCTGCAGCCCGGGGCCATGCCACGGCATCCCCAGCCAGGGAGCAGACACAGGCACCACGTATGTCCCCAACGCTGGCCCGCCGCCCGCGCGGTGCTGGGCTGTGCCAAGGCTCGAAGGCTGCTCAGCAAAGTTTGGGCAGGAATCACAACAGAATCATAGAATGGTCAGGGTTGGAAGGGACCTCTGTGGGTCATCTAGTCCAACCCCCCTGCCGAAGCAGGGTCACCTACAGCAGGCTGCACAGGACCTTGTCCAGGCGGGTCTTGAATATCTCCAGAGAAGGAGACTCCACAACCTCCCTGGGCAGCCTGTTCCAAGGCTTCGTCACCCTCAGAAGGAAGAAGTTCTTCCTCATGTTCAGACAGAACTTCTTATGCTTCAGTTTGTGCCCACTGCCCCTTGTCCTGTTGCTGGGCACCACTGAAAACATCGCATTTGATGCACAGCATGCTGAGCTGGGCTGGAGCATGGTGCTCGGCTGCCCTGGCACAGCGCCTGGCCAGGGCAGCTGGGGAAGGCTCCTGTGCCTGGAGGGGCTTTGCACGGCCCAGTTGCGGGCTGCAGTGGGGCTACTGGGGTAGGAGAATGACCCTGCCGTCAAGCAGCGAGTTCAGCTGCTGGGTGAAAGCCTTGTGCTGCATCCCAAGCAGCAGCGGGATTCAAATCCCACCTGAGCATCCGCGAGCCCTGCATCCCCACTCCTCCAAACAGCAGATACTTGCAGCCAAGTCCCATCCCCAGCTCTCACCTCTCTGCACGGCCGAGATGCCCATGGAGGGCTGAGCCAGCGCCGCCTTCTTCTCCCACTTGCCCTCATCCACATGGTAGACCTCAACGGAGGCGAGGGGGCTCTGTGCCACGTCCACACCGCCCACCACCAGGATCTGCTTGCCCAGGACAAGGGCAGCGGCACCGGCCCGCGGCGTGGGCAGCGGCGGGAGCGTGGTCCAGCGCTGGGCCGGGAGGTCGAGCACCTCGGCGGCGCCCAGGGCTCGCCCGCCGCCCCCGCAGCCGCCCAGCACGAAGAGCTGCCCGTCGCGGTGCGCGGCACTGCAGTACACGCGCCGCGTGGGCATGGCGGGGAAGGCGGCCCAGACGAAGGCACCCGCGCCCGCCGCCATGGGCCAGCTCAGCCGCCCCGGGGGTCCCCGGGCCCTGGCCCCGCCGTGCCGCCCATCCGCCCGGTTCGGTGCTGGCCCGGCTCTGCCCACCGCCTCCTGCGAGGAAAGCACCCCAGTCACCCCCGGGCACCCACCGCTCCCCCGGGCACAGACAGCCGACTCCCCTCGGCAGTGCCACAGCCCCCTGCTCCCCGGGGCTCCGCGCCTGCACCCACAGGGGCTCCCACACCCTGGGGTCCCGCAGCCCGCACCCTCGGGGCTCCCAGTGCACCGTCCTCGTCCCGAGGCTCCTGCTCCTCCCGGTGTGCAGCCCGTACCCACGGGAGCCCCCCGCTCCCCGGGGCTCCTACCTGCACCCACCGGGGCTCCCGCACCCTGGGGTCCCACAGCCCACACCCACAGGGGCTCTTGCAACCTAGGGTCCCACAGCCCGCACCCCGGGGCTCTCGCTCGCCGGGCTCCCTGTCCGCACCCCCGGGGCTTCCGCACCCCGAGGCTCCTGCTCCTCCCGGTGTGCAGCCCGCACCCACGGGAGCCCCCCGCTCCCAGGGCCTCCCACCTGCACCCACCAGGGCTCCTGCTCTCCGGGCTCGCTGCCTGCACCCCCGGGGCTCCTGCTCCTCCCGGTGCGCAGCCCGCACCCACGGCAGCCTCTGCTCTTCGCGGCTCCCTGCCCGCACCCCCCGGGGCTCCCGCACCCCGAGGCTCCCGGTGCACAGCCAGCACCCGCCGGGGGTCCCGCTCCCCAGGCTCCCCGCCCGGGCCCGCCTCCCTCCCGCACCCCCCGGGGCTCCCCGGACTCACCTCCCCGCCCGTGCCGCCGCTCTCCCCGCCGCTCCGCGCCGCCGCCCGCCCCGGGCCCGCCCGCTGCTGCTGCTGGGGGCGGCGCCGCGCCCGCCCCGGCCCGCCCCGGCCCCCCCCTCCCCGGTGCTGCGGCCGGCCCGCCCCGCTCCCCCCGCCCGAGAGACCCCTCGGCGGCGGAACTCCCCCCCCCCCCCCCCCCCCCTTCGGCTCTGCGCTCCCCGGCCGCAGGCTGCCCCGGCACCGAGCCCCCGGAGAGGACCCCCGGCCCAACACCGCTGCGGGGGACGCAGCCTGAGCTCGGCCCCTCTCTCAGCACCACCGGGCCGGGGGGGCTCAGCAGCCCCGGGTCGAAACCCACCACCCACCCTCACCTTCGTCACCGCTCGGCTGAGCCCTGCACCGCACGCACCGGGAGCAGCACGTCCACCCACCACGGCGGGAAATCCACACCAGAAACGAGCTAGAAAGGTTTGATTTAAATACAGCCAGAAGTAACACGGGGAGAACACCACAAACGGCACTCGGGCACGCTGCCGGTGACGCCGCGCTCGCCCCGGCACCTGCTCCGCACCAGCCGCCCCGGCGCAGAGCGGGAAGGGAGGTGTGAATGCTAGCGTGGCTGCTCGCATCGGCCCTGCCTCGGCAGCCAGCTCCCCCCAGCACTAACGAGGAAAGGAAAGCCGTTTCTGCCCGGGATCCCACCACACAAGCTCCCAGGACGCTCGCGCTCGGGCGCAGAGGCTGCTGGCAGGACTGCGCTGGTGCATCACGCATCAGAGAGGGGACAGCTCGAAGCAGAAACCCAGCCCAGGAGTTTTGCCTGCACACAGCAGCAAGCGAGGGGTGTCCCAGCCCGGAGCCCCTCGGCATCACTGTCCGTCCCAGCAGCGGCCCGCGGTGTCCCTCTCCGCACAGGCCAGGTAGTGGTCGTAATTCTCCTCGCACCTCCTCACGCAGCGCAGGAAATACTCCTCGTCAGAAATGGCCTCCAGCAGGTCGGTCTGCACCAGGCAGACGTCGTACAGCTCGGCGGTGGGAGCGCACCTGGGGCTGCGGCTGCCCCGCTCCGAAAACACCTGCGGGGAGAGAGCAGCGCGCAGAAGCACCCACACCGGCCGCAGGCAGCGGTGCCGGGGCCGTGCCCGGCATCAGCACAGAGCCCTCCTCCTCCTTGGCCAGGCGCCTTCGTGCTGGCCGTGGGTCACTGGCAGAGGGCAGGGGCTCCCACCCCTGCTCCAGTGGTAGACACTGAAGTTTCTCCAGATCTCCCCTCCCTCCCAGAAAGCACCTTTGGCTCCGAACCAGCCTGTCACACATGTGGGTGGGGGTCCCCTAAGGAATGGGCCACACCATGCTGCTGGAAGAAAACAGCTCTGTGGAGTGACCAACCCCAGGAAAAGCCCTGCCAACAGCTCTTCCGTTGGCTGCCACGGCCTGTCACATAGGGAGTAACGGGGACTTCACCCGGCCTTTACCACGGCCGTGCCTAAGGCCACCTGGCAGTCTGGTTCCCTCCCAGCGCTGCTGCCACTGACGCGGGGACAGCCTGCAGAGCTGGTGACGCAAGAGGAGGAGAAGCTGGCACCCAGCCCGCCGATCCGGGCTGCAGGACAGCAACGTCCCGGCAGCGGGGATAGGCCCTGCTGGCGAGACGCTCGGCTGCTGCCAAGACCCCAGCAAGGTCTGCTGCCACCACCAACTCATCTGACCTGTCCCACCCGGTGTGGAGGGAGCCCTGGGGCTGGCTGCACGGCTGTGCCGAGACAAGCCAGGCAGCCTGACCGACCAGCCGTGCTGGCTACAGACGGCAAAAGGAAGAGCTCCGCAATCAGGGAAACAGCCCGAGGCTGACACGCAGCGAGCAGAGCCACGCGAGCCACGCTCCGGCTGCTGCAGACACGCAGGCCGCAGCTGCTGCGCGCAGGGGCCTCGGGCTCTCAGCAGAGCCGTCCACATTAATTCACCCGAATCAGGCACAGCACAGAGCAAAGCCTGTTCCCGACAGGTCTGCTACGGGCAGCGACGACTCCTGCCACCAGCTACGAGCCAAGAGAGCTCATACGGAAGGGAATATCCGACGAGCATCCCATCCCTCACCACTCCCCAGCTGCCCGGCAAACGCTGCCGACCGTTCACCGCTGCTGCAGGTTTCCCCTCCCTGTGCTGTCTCCTCCTGGATAGAAACAGGCAGGGGTTCAGCCTCACCCGTGGAGCTGTGGCTCTTGCTCGAGCATCGACAGTTGTCCAACTGCCAGGCGCATTTCTGTCCACACAAACATTTCCCTTTCCAAGCACGCTCCACCACAAACAGTGCCCTCTCCGCTCGGTGCCACAGCGGAGCCGCGGCCGCGTGCCGAGGCTGGCTGCCTGCTGCCACTGGAGCGGGGCTGACGCACCCCGGCAGAGCAGCGGCGCTCGGCCGCGAGCACAGGCAGCCAGCACTTGCTGTTCTCTGCTGACGGCCGATCTCACCACTGACGTCGGTCGCGTGGGGTGCAGTGACACCGGGGCTACGCCTTGATCCCCCTTTGCAGGCTCACGCCCACGCGAAGGGGACAAAACGTGCCTGACCTCACCGTAGACACCCCCAGCGCAGGCAGCTGGTGCTGGAGGGGCCTTCAGCCACCTACCTGGGGATGAACAATGGTGTCCGCATCGTCCAGCCGGATGTTGTCGTCGATGAAGATGTGGTGAACGCCGGGATCGTGGGGATCGATCCACAGGGGCTTCCCACCACGGGAAGAGAACTGATTTCTGGCCCACCTGAAACAGCAAGAGGGACAAGGAGCAGTCAGGGGAGGCAGAGCGCGACAGCTCTAGGGTGAAGGCAGGCCAAGCTGCACTGCGGGCTCAGGGCAACTCTGCAAGCCACAGAAGTGGGACGGAGACCGTCCTGTCGCTCTGCCTGCTGCTGCTGCTCATGAAAGCGAAGCATTTTGCAGTGGGGTGTTTGGACAAAATCTAGGGGTGGTGTTTGGAGAAAAGCAGGAGGTACACCAGTGGATAGGGACCTGGGGAAAGATGTGGGACCCTCATGAGGCTGCCCACAGGCAAAGCAGGGAGCACGTAAGTAACAAAGACCTCAAAACTAGGAGTTATGCCAGATGGGGAAGCTCGGAGAACAACAGGAGAGGAGAAAATGCCCAACCCACTTCCTCAGTGCCCTTCTTCTCACCAGTCAAAGTGGTCTTGGAAGCCTCCAATTCCCTCAAAGGAGCTGAAGTAGTCATAAAGCTTTCTTCCGTCTTCCCGGGTGGCCAGCCGCTCCGCTCCCCTCGTCAGCACCACCTCTCGCTTGCTGCAGCGTATCCGGCCAGGGGTGAGGTCCACAGGGAGCTGCAGGACCGCAGAAAGCAGGGGAGGAAGGGTTTCCAGAGCAGACAGGTTGTCGTGTGCATTGGCAGAGACAACAAGCAGCAGGGTGGAGACTCCCCACCGCGGCGGCCGGGAACAAGACGAGAGGAGGCGTGGAACCCCCCCAGCCAAAAATTATCCCTTCCCTTGGGATGGAAAGGAGTGACCTCCTCGTTGCTCTCGTTTCTGTCTCTGCTCCCTGAGGAACAACTGAAGCAGCTTCCAAAGCTCGTTCCCAGCGTTCCTGCCCGGCGTGCTGCCGGGGACAGAGTGCAGCTGCCATCGGCTCCAAAGGGATGGTCTGTCCCCCCCCAGGACACCCCGAGAGGAGACCCTTCCCAGGCAGCACCCATGTGCACCCATGCTAACAGCTTCTCCCCGAGCAGCGGGCTGCGTTTCCTCCCTGCGGAAGCCGGTGCTTTCAACGCTCGTCTGGCCGAGGCCTGAAGAGCAGCCAGGGCTGCGCGCCGGGAACCGGGGGTGCCACTCACTCACCGCCAGGTCCCGCAGCGCCGGGAACCGGGGGTGCCACTCACCGCCAGGTCTCGCAGCGCCGGGAACCGGGGGTGCTGCCCAGCCAGGGCGCAGGCGACGGTGCGCAGGGCGCGGGGCAGGTCGGTGCCGAAGGTGCGGAAGACGACGGCGAACTCCCTCCGTTCCCGGTGCAGGCCGTCCAGGAGGCGGAAGAAGGCGGGCAGGACCAGGTGGTACCGCTCGCCGCCTTCTCCCGGGACCGAGAAGACGTCGTGCGGTCGGCCCGGCCACTCCAGCAGCCGCAGGTGGCGGGCGTGGAGGCCGCCGAAGCAGCAGCCCGGGCCCGCCTCGGTGAAGGCCGGGTCCCGGCCGTAGCGGCTGTAGTAGCTGAGGGCGCCGGGGCAGGGGGGGCCCAGGGAGGGGCGGTCGCTCGCCCACTGCCACTCGCCTGCGGGAGAGGAGGAGGAGGAGGAGGAGGAGGAGGAGGAGGCCGCTCAGCCGCCGCCCGCCCCCGCCCGGCCCCGCTCCCGGCGCTCACCGTCGGCCCCGGCGCGGCCCCAGGTGACGGTGCTGAGGAAGACGTTGAGGGCCGCCCGCGGGCCCTGCCCCGACACCGCGTCCGCCGCCACCACCGTGTTGTTCAGGTCCACGTGCAGCACCAGCCGCCGCCGCCGCCCGGCCCCGCCGCTCATCGCCACCGGTTACCTGGAAACGGCGCCGCTTCCGCCCGCGCCGCTTCCGCCCGCCGGCGCCCCCTGCCGGCCCGGTCCTGCGCCGCGGGGCGCCGCCCGCCACCGCCGGCCCCGTTAGCGCGGCAGCGGTCGGGATCGAGGGGCGTGGCCGGGGGCGTGGCCGGCCCCCCTCCGCGCGGGTGGTCGGTCCGCAGAAAGGGGGCCGGAAGCGGAAGTGGGCGGCGCTTCCGGCGCTCCGCGGGCGGCCATGTTGGAGCGGCAGCGGCAGCGCAGCGGCGGGTGCGGGTTTGGCGGCGGCCGGTAGGTTGGGGCCGGCGGTGCCCGGGCTCCGCGCTCCCGGGCGAGGGCGCTGCCGAGCCGCCCGGCGGGGCGGCCCGCGGGCGCTGGAGGCGGAGCCGCGGCGCTGAGGGCGCCGCCCCGGCCTCCGCCCCCCCTCTCCCCCCCCCCCCTCCCGGGCCCGGGAGCCGACGCGGGCCGAGCGGGGGGGGCCGCACCCGCTGTCTGCACCAATCACTGCCCCGCAGCCCCCGGGGGGGCACCGGGCACGGGGCTCCCGCCGGCCCGCGCTGACCGGGCCGGGCCCGGACGGCGAGCGAGGGACGGGCGGGGGGGAGCCGGGAGGAGAGGCTGGGCCGGCGGCTCCTCCCGGCCCTCCCCCTGGGTCTCCGGCTGCCCCAGCCCCGCGGCCGCCCTGCCGCTCTGGTGCACCGGGGAAGCGCCGGGGCTGTGCCGGCCGGAGGCCCGCGCTCGCTCCCGCTGCGGCTCCCGCTGCTCAGACAGAGAGCGGGTGGGCCGGCTGCGGGTGCCTCGTCCCCGGTGGGATGCTGCAGCCTCTCCGTCCAGCGTCAGAGCATCCCCTCGGGTCTGCTGGCGGTTCCCGGCTGGCTGCGGCCTGCAGACGGTCCGCTTGGCAGCCCGCGAGAGCGTGTCGGTGGCTGTGCCGTTAGCGTCTCCCTCTCTGCTGGCTCGGGACCCTTGCTGGCTTTGCTGCGCCTGCCGCCGCTGGTTCATTGTGGAGGTGGCAAATCTCACCGCTGGCCGACGACGCTGGCGGTGGCTCTGTCTGAGCATTTCCCGCCTGCCTGCCCTCCTCTGCAGGAGATCCCCCTCCTGTCGCAGCGCGACTCCGTTATCCTCCTCCAAATCCCTCTGCTGCCCTGACGTCTGCAGAACACTTGACTGGGATTAGTCTGTCATGCGGAGGCTCTTACCCCCCCGCCGACCCGTGCTTCCCCTCCGGTGGCTGCTCTTGGCCGTGTCTCTCCCCTGCTTGTGCAGCCGGCGGCAGCGTGGGGTTCCGGTCTGGGGCTGGCACCCCCAGGCTCTGGGGTTATGGTGAAACCGGAGTTGTGGGAGGAATGTCGGACACGAGTAGTTCCTTGCTCGCTCTGCTCAGGCACTAACTTTTCCATCACAGCTTTCTTGCCTGTGCGCTGCACTGTCCGATAATGTCTCCAACACCTTCCACATTTCCTTGAAAAGGATTTTTCACCAAGTTCTCCTTGTCATATTGAGAGGTATCAGCGAAGCTAAAGATTTTGTAACTTCTTGGTGCGGTGTCCAGCTGTGGAGCTGACAAGATCGCTAGCTCAGCGTGAGAGGATCGGAGTTATCCTGAGTGCATCACAGAGTCCTGCCTGGACTACTCTTCGGTGCCCATTTGTTTTTTAATTTGAAGCAATAATCAGTGCTTTTGTCCCCGGCAGATAGCTGTGTAGTGCCCCGAGCATGATCCGGGTGTTGTCCCTCAGGCCATTGTACGCTTGGTCCCGGTGATGTGTGTTTCCTTCAGGCCGCCCTGCTTGAATTTCCTGCTTCCTCCTCGCTTGGCAGCAAGTGCCCTTGGGTCAACACCGGTTTGCTGTGACAGCAAGCTGCAGACCGTTGTTCAAACAAGGGAGCAGCGAGGAGCGGTGTTGTTGTGCCACAGAGTTCAGCACCAAGGAAGCACAACTGAAATAGCCTCCAGCTCTGCTGCCAGGTCTTCAGGAGGATGGTGCAGCTTTGGCCGGGACTCAGAATCAATTCTGGAGCAGAATCGATTAGGAAGCTGCAAAACTGAATGTGACACCAGGATAGATTTGAGGTGCTCAGGCCACTTAGCGTTGAGATGGCTCGATTGCGCGCAGGGAGAGGGTTCAAGGAAAGGCTGCTTTAGCAAGGGGAAATGAGATCTGGTTACCCAAAGCTGGGGCGTGTCAAACTCAAACTGGAAACGAGCTGCACATTTCACTGAGAAATTGTAACCCTTCGTCTTGGGGTGGGTTGGTTGGGATTGCCTGAAATCTTTATTTAGATTTGAGGATATTTCTGCGAGAGATGTTTTAATTTTACTTCAGAGATAAATCAGTGACGGGATTTTCTTGATGATTGTTCTGCCTTGGGTTGTGCCCAGAATCTGACCCAGTGTTTGTGAGTAGCCACGCCTGGGCTTAACGGTTTGAGGTCCCTGCTTAAAAATGCAAGATGATTTCAGCTGCTGTAAGCTAACTATCTTCTCTCTCCTTTTGAGGTGTCGAGGGTTGTTTTTCCAGTAATTTGGACCTTTTTGAAGTGCCTGCTTGCCTAATGCCATGAATATTGCAGTGAACAATGTGGAAGAGAAAGCTGTCCATTCCTGGTCGAGAATTTCCTCTGCAGGACAGAAAGTGCTGGAGGAAGCCCTCCGAGTCTTCAACCCAATGTCCAAGGACCTTTCGGACACGGAGACCCAGCTGGTGGCCTTCATTCAGGGCCTGAAGGAGGAGGGCTACCAGCCCACAATTCTGAGGAGTAAGGATGTGTATGGGTACAGCTCGTGCACGGCAGACACACCTAGCCAAACGAAAGAGAGCACCGCACACAACTGCGCCAGCGCTGCCGCCGAATCTGCTAAGAGCCCGTCTCGAAGCACTGCGGCCGTGCCAAAGGTGGCTGCTTCGCCCACCAGTGTTTCGGTGAACTCTTCAAAAGCCTCCGCTCAGCCTGTCTCGAAAGGGCGTTCCACAAATCTCCTCTTGAGCTCCTTGAAGCAGACCAGATCTGGCACGTCCAAGGCCGCGGCAGTGGGCTTCCCTGCCAGCATGTATCCTGACGTGTACCCAGCCGTGAGACTGTCGGTGGTTCTGGAAGCTCTGGTGCCGCTGAAAACTGCCACGTCCTGTTTGGAGTCCAAGTGCACGCGAGGGCGCCTTGGGATCTCATCCTCGGACCTTAAACTCCTCAAGGCTTCGAGTCCACTGAGGCAGTTCCCTTCAGGCAAGCCCACTAAAATAGCAGAAGGTAAGAGGTACAAGCGTTTGATAAAGAAAGCACCGGATTCCACCACCCTCGCTTTAAATCTTCTGAAGGGACCAAAGGGTGGAGTGCTGCAGGAGAGCAATGCTTGCAAAGCCTCGGGGGTCCTCAATGGGAGAGTCACAGGCAGCTCGTCGCAGGGCTGCGCCACAGCACCGCACTCCAGGACCTCGAAAATCAAAGATAAGGAACCTCTGGTGGGAAAGACAGAGTGGAAGAGCAGTGGCACTTACCGGGAGAGCATTGGGCAGAAGAGGGGAAGAGCTACGGAGGCGAGAGAAGCACCACAGAGAAAGAAAGCAAATACCGTTCCTGTCCAAAATAAAAGTCAACGGGCTCAGAGCACTTTGAACCTGCTGAAATTCCGGGCCATCAAGGTGGGCAACTCCTCTTCTGACGATGAAGTGAGGAGGAGAGCGCAGAAGATTCTTAGGGTCAACCTGTCCCCCGTGATCCGAATACAGCCCTTGTCCCACTCTCACAGTGTTCCCTGAGTTGCTTCACTTTGTCACTTTTTTTTGTACGTAAGTAAACACGAGCCCGGCACCAGAGCGTGGAGAGGTTGAGAGCGACTCTGGGTCTCTGGTGCCTGGTGGTGATATGTCGACTAACCCGCAGACGGAGCAGCCTGCTCGCACGCTGTTTCTGCCTGTCTACTGCTGCTGTGCAGAGCTGACTGCAGAAATACAGAGCCCTGCTCGGGAGCACGGGACGGTGACTCGCCCGTGGCGAGCTGAGCGGGCTGGAGGGCTCGCTTCCCACAGGCACTCCTCTGAACATGGCATGCTGCGCTCCTGTGCAGGGGGAGAACACGGGACTTCTCATGACGTTGATGCACTGTGATAATGCTCTTTTTCAAGCTGTACATTTATTGTTTTTATTTGGATCAAGTTTTATAACTTTATTATCTGTATATCTATATACCCGTGTGTGTGCATATGGCCCAGGAACTGTGGGAAGTTGCACGTCCTCCATCCCTCTGGGATTGGGTTCGATAGCTTTTGTTCCCCCTCCCCTTCAGCCAGTCTTTTGTTGAAAGGTGCCAGGATTTCTTTGTGGTTCAGTGTTGTGACAGTCTGTTCTGGGCTCTCCCTGGCAGCTCAGAGGCAGGCAGAGTTACAGCCACCTGTGTGTCTCCAGAAGTGCCAAGCAATCTGGAGAATTACCAGCTGATAGTTGACTGTAGTTTTAATCATATTTTTGGTATTACCTCTGCACAAGAGTGGGGGAATGTTGTGGGGCTGTTGCCTGCAAGTCTGCCGGACATCTCTAGGTGCCTCCTCTGTTTGTTGGTAGCAGAAGCTGTGAACTCACGGTAGGGGTTCGCCTCCAAAGAGCCATTCCTCCCCAGCACCCAGTGTTGCTCCGCTCTCCTGTACCCCAGGTGCAAACGCAGAACATGAACCGTGACTGTTAGAGCCGAAGGGCTGGAGCTGTTAATGAGAATTGCATAAAGCGTCCTGCCCACCACGTTGCTGCTTTGCTGCTGCTGGGTGTTGCAGGAGCAGGTTCTAGGTGCCGGTCTATGTCTCCTCTTCCCCTTTGCAGGTGATTTGGGATCTTGGCTGGAAGGATTGCAGCTTGTTATTCACAGAGGGGTTTGCAGCCCCTGGTGCCAACGTCAGCAGCTGCTGCCTGTCACTGGTGCTGGCAGACGCCGTGGCTGCAGAAGACGCGGGCTGTGTTTGAATGTGTTGGATACGTCTTGCCGGTCCCAGAGTTCAGTGGGATACTAGAGCCTGAGTTAAAGCAGAAAAGCAGAAGGATTGAGAGGATATATGCCAGCACAGTTTTTCTGTTGGTTTGTGGGGGTGAAGCAGTAGGAGGAGAAATCGGCACCGTGCGGTGGGTGACAGCTCTGCTGTGCCGTCTGGGATGTTACGAGAAGGTGTGTGGCAGGTGTGGAAGCTCCCGGAGCGCCGGCTCTGCCTGTCCCCAGGAGGGGATGCAGAACTGCTGCTGCGTTAGCCTTCCTGCCAGATGTGAACACAGACTGCCTGCCTGGGTCTGCTCTCCACAGGGAAAGATCCACAAGCTCCAGGAGAAACACCGTGTTGGAGCAGTCGGTCCTGCAGCCGTCACTGAGGAGGGATGGCCTCCCCTCCGATGGTACGATCTCCTCTGGGATACTGCAAAAGCAGAACCTGGGGGCTCGGGGAGAGGGAGCAGAGTTGGACAGGTGCGGGCCCGGCTCTGTACACCGCCGTATGTTCAGATCTCTGCAGCAGCGGGCCAGTAATCCACTCGTTCTCTCAGCAGCTCAAAATACCTGTTGTCTGACCCAGTGATCTCCGTGGACGTTGGCTGAAGGGATGAGCTCCCCTGAGAAGCCCCAGCTTCTTATGTTTCAGCACCTCCCTAGCACCTGGCTGGATGTCAGCACTTTGTAAGAGGGGTCAGCACCTGATCCCCAGCTCAGAGAGGAAAACCGTGGCACGGAGAGGCAAGAGGAGGTTCGTGAGGGAGTGAGAGGGCAGGGAAGCTGGGTGTCCCGAGGCACAGCCGGGGTTCTCCCTCCTCGCCCAGGTAGAGCAGGGTGGAGGTTCTGCCTCGGGGGGTGATTGCAGGCCCTGAATCAAGCGCTTGGGTCCTGTGTGGTTTTACTGCCTGAGTTGCTGTCAGAGATCATAGCTTGTAGTGTTTGAGACCGACCTGTGAATGCCGCTGGTTGTCTGCAGAGGAGGAGGAAATTTTTTCTTCTGCTTCTGTGTTTTAAAATGCCCTGGCAGAGAGTTCCCTGTCCTGACATGATTCTGGATGAACATGGACCCTCCATGGCTGTTAACCGGCCAAAAATTGCTTTGTCCCTTTTGTTCCCACTCCTTCGGACCTTTCTCATTCCCACGCTCTCAAATGCCAGGTCTTGAAGTCTTGCACTGGAGTTTCTCTTTTTGGCTGCTTCCCGAGGAGGGCTCTGAACTCCTGCCTGCGGTATCGCTGTCTGACAGGCTGCTCCGTGGCTTCCCCTGTTCCCAGCCCCTTATAAGGGCACCAAGAGCTGTCTCTGGATCCCAGCTGAGCGCCTGACCTCCGGTGGGAAAAACAACCGTGCATCGACAAGGCTGAATTCAGGTTGAGGTTGCTTTTCCTCCAGCCCGAGCGGGAAGCTGAGCACCTGAGGCCAGCTTACAGGGCCTCATCCCTCCTCTGCATTGTGTTTCTTCCCCCAGCTGCACTGCTGCCTGCCTCCCCCCTCTTCTCTGTCACCGCTTGTCTTTCACAGCTTGGGTCTTTGCCAGTCAAGGACTTGGCTTGTACTGTTGCTTAACACATCCAGCAGAACATTCTGCCTTCGCGCTGCCATGCCTTTGCCAGCACCGAGCTGAGTTCTGCGAATGCGTGGTGGTGGTGGCTCCCCCGGTGTCCTTCCCAGCCACCAGCAAGAGGTCTTCTGCTCTTCAGGGAGAGGCAAGCATTCGAAACACTTCTGTGTCGCTGAGGCTCCTGCCAGGGAAGCGAGCACCCCATAGCTCTGTGCTCAGGGACCTGCCTGTCATCAGTCCAGTCTCTGTCGGCTCTTCTGCACATCTCTAACAGACTGCAGGGCCACTGAACTGCTGGGCAGCGCTGGCCCTCGATTCTCTGCCCTTCTGATGTCTCCTCTTCCCCCTCGCAGGTGATTTGGGAACTTGGCTGGAGGGATTGCAGCTGGTTATTCACAGAGGAGCTTTACAGCTCCCGGTGCCAAGGTCAGCACCTGCTGCCTGTCACCAGTGCTGGCAGACGCCGTGCCTGCAGCCTTTTGGTGGTTGGCTCCCACATCACAGAATCACAGAATGTTAGGGGTTGGAAGGGACCTCTGTGGGTCATCTAGTCCAACCCCCCTGCCGAAGCAGGGTCACCTACAGCAGGCTGCGCAGGACCGCGTCCAGGCGGGTCTTGAATATCTCCAGAGAAGGAGACTCCACAGCCTCCCTGGGCATCCTTCATCTGATGGCTGGGTGCGGGTGCTCCTGGCATCCTGGGCCTTCGACACCGCTGTGCAGGAGGCTGCGGAAGGGGCTGTGCTGTGGACGCTGCTGTCTGGTGTTTAGGGAAGATGAAGGGTTTGATCAAACCAGACCTGCCTAAGACCTGATCTAACCAGAGATCTCCTGCCAGAGGTCCCTTCTGCCCGATGCCATTCTGTGACAGGGGAGTAACACTTGTCTTCCAGGGACCTGCGCAGCAGTAAGTGGCAGGACGCAGAGAAATGCCTTGCCTGGAGTGCTGCGGTCTCTGCTGAGGTGCTGTATGCAGGTTGTTCAGTCCTGTTTCTGTATTAGTCACTTTGAATTCATCCAAGTGCCTCACCTGGCCTGTGCTGTTTCTGGGCCCCATGACAGCCGAGAGCTTTAGAGACTCTTAGGAATGCTTTTACCGCATGGATTTGTGCCACTGTCACTTTGAAAAATGATTCAGCCAGCGGTCAAAGGGCTGTTCGTCCGACTGAGTTTGTGGAAGTCATTTCTCCTTTTATTCAGCTGCCAAGAAGCGAGAGTTTATGCTTCGCCTCCACCAGACGAGGTCCTTGAGCTTCCTGCGTGCTTCAGATGTCCGTCAGCGAGGTCCGTGGGGAGAGCAGCTTGTCCGGCAGGCAGCTGAAGGGGAAGCTGACATCAGATGCCAGCTGAAATCACATTGTTAATTGGTAGAAATGTTTTGAAGCTCATCTCCACTGTGATCAGTTTTCGCCTTCTGCTGCTACTTTCAGTTGGAGAAGTCTCTCCTTGGCCTCTTCCCTGCAAGCCATGTAGCGTGGTGCTCCTGGTTCCAAACTGTTTGCTTCCCCCCCGCAGAGCCAGCTGCCATAGCGATCCTTGTACAGAATTTCTTAAGCACTTTTCTGCAAAATAAGAAGGGATTATTTTGTTACTCCTATTTTGTAGCCCGCTAGTGGTATTTCAGTGGGGGGGGAGGCGCGCTCTGTGAAGCGTCGTGAGCGCTCACCTGGCTGGATGCTTCTGGGAGCAGGGCATCACCTGCCCAGCCTGCAGCACGCACGCTCGCAGGGCCGGGGGGGCAGCGGGCCGAGACCCCTGGTTGCCTGCCGTCCCTTGAGCAGAGTTCAGCCGGTCGCCAGCTGAGAGCGTCGCCGGGAAGTCGGGAGCAGAGCAGCACGGGGGGGTGGTGCTGTGCGGCCCTGCTCCGCAGCTGCCCCTGTTCTGCATGTCTGCCAGGCCCCCCTCATGCACACCAGCAGCAATTCTCCACTGGTGGAGCTGGTGGAAGTCCCCCAGCTCCAGCTGTGGCAGGAGGGACTGGAGGGGCTTTACATTTTGGGCTTGAGCACAGAATTTGGGCCCTTTCAGTTATGACTTGGGCTCTGTTTGTGGCCAGACCATGCCAGCATGTGGGGGCTGTGCTGCCACTCCAGCTGCTCTCCCCCTCAGGTCCCAGTTCCCTGCCCTGTCTGGGAGCTGGACCTTTGGCCACGCACAAGGAACGTGTGGGGACGGAGAGCAGCTTTGTCTCAGCTGCAGCTGGACAGCGTGACGCGAGCTGGGCAGCTTTCCGGGGAGGTTTAGGTGGGAGGATCCTTCTTTCGGCCATGGTTGGCAGGGTTGGTGCCGTGCTGTGTGGAGCACCAGCTGCTCAGGCAGGTTGGTTGATTTGTGTGAAAGTAAGTGTTTCTGTTTCAGTCTTCAAAATGGCACTGGCACGTTTGCTCCTGTGGTCGGTTGGGGATGGCTTTCCAGGAACTGAGGTGGCCTGAGGAGAGGAGAGCTGTTCTGGGGCACCTCTCACCTTCTCGACGGTGCTGCAGCTCTTGACTTTGCGCGCTGGGTGGGCCAGCACCATCCATGGAGAGGGGCAGCGGGGCGGCTTGGTCCCTGGCCCTTGCATTCAGGGCTCTGTGCTAGGGAGCACTGTACTCAGATTCTCCTCTCCTTGCAGCCTGCTCCTGCCTGGAGCTGTGTGCCGTTAGGATGATGCCAGGTGCCTCGCTGGCTGGTGGAGCAGAGACCTTGCCCCGGAAGGCAGGACAGCCATCCCTGAGTGCGGAGTGACCCCAGCTGTAGAAGTGACTGTGCTAGCACTCGCAGCTTGGCCAGCTGCTGCCTCCAAAGCCGTGGTGCTGGAGCCAGACCCCTCAGTTTGCTTAGGAAGGCGGAGGAGGTCTGGGCAAAAAGCGAGAAGCTGGGATTAGGCGAAGCCAAAGACGCCAGCAGCGCCTGGCCGGCTAGCTTCTGCTCCTGCTGCAGGAGGAGATCTGCGAACAGGAGCCAGATCTGTGGGGTGCCGGCAGCACTTCGTCCCCTCTGTCCCTGCCCAGCTGACGGAACCTGGCCTGCCCTGCCTGGCGGCACTACCCGGGCCCTGGCACTGCAGGCTCTGGGGTGCGGGCGAGAGGCGTCCTTGAGGAGTAGGTGCCCCTCCTAACCCTTGGTTTCTGTCCTTCATCAGTGGCACAGACTGGCCCTGCTCGGGTGGCCGTGGGGCAGGTAAGCTGCTCCCCAGCTCACAGACTGCCCTGCTCCGTGCATACCGGCTTGGACCCCCTGGAGACCCTCGCAGGGGGAGAGTGCTTCCTCCGGTGAGCATCCGAAATACCTTCCCCTGCGGGGACCATTAGGCCGTGCCCCGGGGAGTCCCTTAAAGGCCTTATTATCGTCTGGGGCTCTCTCCATGTTGTCTTAATTAGCCCTCTCTGTTCCTGTTGCTACAGGCTGCCCCTGTGAGAGTCTGGCGATTCCCACAGGCGCAGCCAGGCACGTGGTGCTGTTGTAAAAGAGAAGGTGCTGCAAAGCTGCCCCCAGAAATACCTCCGCTCCCGCTCCGCCACGCTGCCCAGGCCTGGGCCGGGACGGAACGTGTCGGGTCTGTGGCGGGGAAGGCGCGGTGTGTGATGCCGGTCCCTCCCCCTGGCTCCCGGGGCAGTGCTCCTGAGGAGCAGCGTTTCCGAGCAGAGGCACAGCAGCCGCTGGCAGGGATGCGGGGCTCTGGGTGGGCACTGCCCGGGCCCTCGCGCTCGTCTCTGCCAGCCGTCGTCTCTAAGAGCCGTCTACACGCTGCGGTATGACCGACCTGCTCCGGCTGGCACCGGTGCTGCCAGCTCAGCCGCGGCATTCCCCGGTGTTTGGGGGTCCCGAGCGACGGCCGGGGAGCAGTGGCTGCAGCCCACGGGAGGGCGAGTAACAAACTTTTGAATGGTGAATTTACAACTGACCATCTTGTTCTTGAGTGAACTTTTTACTGTTTCATTTGTTTGTGTAGAATGTTTCCGAAGCTATATTAATATTTAATGTTAAATATGAGACTGGGCTGATCCACACTCAGTGTTGTATATTTTGGAATGGCATTGTTTAGTGAAAAGACAGTATTATTCCGCTCTTCGGAGGGAATGGGACAAAAAACAGGCTGTCTTTTTTCTTAAATGAAGTGAACTTTTTGTTATGAAGTCCTAGCAGGTGTCCAGCCCTTCAGTAAAATGGTGCTCAGAACCGCCCAGCGTGTCCAGCTTTCCTTCGGGCCCCGCCAGCCTGCTCCTCCCAGCCCCGTGTGAGCTCCGTGGAGCGGCGTCTCTGGTGTGCCCGCCGCTGCGTGGGGCACGCTCAGCTGGAGACCACTGCCTCCACCTCTCCTCCCCAGTCCCCCCAGTGCGGTCTGAGGTTACCCAAGCCCTGTTAAAGAATGCCTGGCTCAGGATGGGAGACGCTCCAGACGAGTGCCAGTGGTGCTGAACTGGTGTAAACTGTCAAAAATCTGCATTGAGGTTATTCCCAGAGACACACCGGGTCGGTGCTGCGCTGGCAGGCGCTCTGTCAGCTGCTGCATGCCTGCCCGGCCTCCCACTGCTCTCTGGGTCTGCCTGTTCTGCAGCCGGGACCGTGAGGCCGGCTAATCCAACAGAAACGCCGTTGCTTGCCCGCGTGTGATCCGGATCCAGTGTGTGCTGCGGGGCTCTCGGTGCGCCGACCCGGCACTAACAGCGGTGGGACCGTGGCCGTGGGCAGACGCCGGTGCTGGGGCTCATTCCTCGGGAAGGGAAGTGGTTAAGCGCTTCTCCCGCTCGCTAAGGATGTTCAGGGAAGCGTTGCCCGCCCGCTGAGTGCACTGAAGTCTGTCCAAGCGGGGCTGGCCAGGCGTGAGAGGCCTGGCGAGGGTTGGGGGGCCCCTCCTCTGCATACTCCAAAGCGGCGAGCACTGCCGGTTCCCGCTGCTGCTCCTCTGAGCCGTTCGGCCCGCTGACAGCAGCAGAAGTGCTCTGGTGGCTGCAGGAAGGCGCTGGTGGAGCCCGAGGGAGCGGGGGGTGCCCAGCAGCCTGGCAGATCCCCGGTCAGCGCAGCTGCCCCCCACCGTGGAGGACACGGGCCAGCCCCACGTGTTCGGCTGTGCGGTGGCTGTGGGGACTGCAGCTTGGGTGGGAGGTCACAGCATCCTTCAGGGAGCCAGGAGGTGCCTGGACGTGGTCTGGGACACCTCGCTTGTCCCTCGGATCTTGCTGAGGAGCCCTCCCTCCCGCTTTTACCTCACTTTTCAAGGCCAGAGATCCTGTTACAGTCACCTTTATCAAGTCACGCTGGATCTCCTCGGAGCGGATGAGGTCTGCTTGGCCAGATCCCTGCGACACAGACACGCTGGCCAGTGCTAATGGCTCTTTATCAGCTCATCTCCTGCCAGCTCTCCTAGCCAAGGAGGTGGTGGTGCCTGTCCATCCCCCTGCGCTGCCGGAGCCCCACCGAGCACAGCCCTGCCCTTTCTCCCGCTTTCCCAGTGCCCGCTGAGAGCATGGCTGTGCCCCACACATCCCTCACCCCATCGAGACGCGTGGGACCAGCCCTGGGGGCACGGATCTTGGCACCCCCACGGCCAGCAGCCCCGGGAGCTGCTGCTCTGTCTGCCCGTGACCTTGCTCGCTGGTGGGCGGCTGGAGCGCAGCCGTGGCGTGGAGAGCACACGGCTCCTCTTCCTTCCTTCGGCCTCGGCTAGCAAAAGGCACCATCCCTGCGTGACAGCGAGGTCTCTGTCGAGCCCAGCCCTGACGCGTGACCGTGTTCGCCGCAGGGGCTGCCGGCTCAGCATGTGGTCCGGCCGGTCCAAAGGATCCCAGGCAGCTCCTGGCGCGGGGTGAGTGGAGCAACTGGCGCGGGGCATGGCGGTGCCCACAGTGCTGGCGCGGGAGGGGAGTGGGACCCACCTGGCACGGGCGCCAGCAGAGTGCGGCTGGCTGCCGTGCCACCCCAGGGCTCCTGGAACCGCGGCTGCGGACGTGCCCTGAGTAGGCACGGATGAGCTTGTGCGGTGCAGGGCGAGGCCCGGCCGGGCTGCCTCTCTCAGCGGCCGTGCGACCGGGCACGGCAGCCCTGCGGGGATGCCGTGTGCCAGCTCCCCACCAGCCCGGGCACCGCTGTGCTGCGTGTGGGCCACCGCCGGCTGGTACCTGGCCTCTACCTCACCTTGGCTGAGGCTGGGAGCGGGCAGGTCCCTCCCCTCGCTGGCACGGCTGCCGGAGGAGGAGACGGGCCCGGCCGCCCTCCTCCAGGAACAGCAGCGGAGCCCAGCCCGAGCCCAAGCCCAGCGGGGCCCAGCTGGCCAACACCACAGCTCACCGGGCCACCACCGCCCGCCCGGCACGCCAGGCCCCGCGGGTGCAGGTAGGCTGGCGGCACACATGGTGGCGGGGAGCCCCGGGCACGGAGCAGCCCCGGGCGTGGCACAGTGCTTGGCACCCAGCGCAGCCCCGGGGCACGGCCGCATGCCAGCAGCCGGCTGGAGGCGGCACACCGGGAGGGGGCTGCGAGGTCCCTGGGGAGGGGCGGGCTGCGTCCCCCCACCCGCAGGGTGCTTCCCAGGCTGACGCTGCCGGACTTTGCCCGGGCAGCCGTGGTGGTGGGGAGGGACGGGTCCACAGGGAGGGACGGGTCCACAGGGAGGGACGTGCCCGGCTGCAGCACCGTGGCTGGGCCCAGGCGAGCTCCTGGTGGGGCAAACACCAGCGCAGCTCCGCTCTGTAGCTGAGCCGTGCCGGTGCCTCCGCCACAGGGCATCCCCCACTGGGGCAAAAAGCCGTGCCATGGCCCCCCGCGCCGCCGTGCCACCATCGGCTGTCTGTCGCCGCAGGCGGTGTCGGGCGCGTTCCTGCTGCGCCGTGCCGGGAGCCCGGGGAACGCGGCGCCGCGGGCTCACGGCCCCACGAGGCGCCCTTTTGTTCGCTGGCGGGGCCCGCCATGCCGGCCGGGGTCGGGGCGTGCCCGGGCTGCCGACGCCTGGCCGGCCGGGGCTCCGCGGGCGGGCGGCAGGGGCCTCCAGGCAGAAGGAATCGGCAGTGACATTCCCGTAGCCTGGAGACCGCCGTCCCTTTCAGCGGGCAGCCCATTTGAATAAGAATCGTGCGCGGGGAAGGGGGGCCGCCGCCGCCATCCCATCGCCACCCTCGCCCCGGCTCATTGCTGCCCACCGGCCCGGGGCGCAGCGGGTCCCGCAGTGCCCTCGCCTCCGGCCTCAGCCGCGCCGGATGCCGCAGGACGCGAGGTACCGGGGGCTCGCGGGGCTCGGGGACCCCCTCGCCGGCACGCGGCCCCACACCGCCTCGCCCGCCGCCTTGGCGTGGCTTGGAGCGGGGCCGGTGGCGGGGCAGAGCCGCGTCTGCCCCCGCCGCCTCGAGCCCCCCTGCCCCGGCTGGCTCCTGTGCGGGGACGGGAGAGATGTGTTTGGGCAGCGCCGGGGCTGGGCTCTGATCCAGCGCCGGCGAGGCTGGGAGCGGGCGGTACCGGGCGAGAGGGAAGCACAAAAGGCAGCTCCAGCCTAAATTTAACAGTGGGACCCCAGCCAGTGGCAGGGACGACCTTGCCCAGCTGGCTCCGCAGCTCCTGGCTCCCCTCCCTGGGTGGCCGTGGCCCGGTGCTGGGACCCCCAGGGACACCGGTGACACCCACAGGGGTGGGTCCGCTCTGAGCGGGGCAGGACGGGGCACGGCACAGCCTGCATGGGGTCTGGGGGCACAGAGCACGGCCGTGCGCCAGGTCTGTGCACCACAGCCCCCCGGGGACACACGGGGCTGGGACACCGCCGTGGGTTTGGGCGCTGGGTGTCACCCCCGGGAGCTTTGGGACCCAACTGCCCCACCTGATCCTGCTTCCCAATGCTGTTCCCTGGGCGCACTGCCGCGCTGGAGCTGGGTGGCTGCACCCCAGGGTGCGTGGCCGTGCCGGAGCCGCCAGAGGCCAGACCCCGAATGCCCTGTGCCTTGCGCCGTACCCTGTGCCCTGCTGCAGCGTCACCTCTGTGTCTCCCCAGGCAGAGCCTGCGGCTGCCCATGGACCTCCTGGCACTCACTCTCCTCCTGGGTAAGTGCTGGCCTTGGTGGGGCAGCCTGCGCACCCGCAGTGCCGGGGCTGCGGTGGTCCTGGGATCCCATCCTGGGCAGGGGGTGCTGGGTGGTGGAGGCGGGGGTGATGGCGATGCTCCCTGGCCGGCAGCAGCCAGGGCCTGACCGCTGCAGATCCCAGTGGGGAATCCAGGCTGTGCTGAGCCCCGGTGGGATTAGCAAGCGCCTGACCCGGCTCCTGGCTCCCCCGGCTCCGCTCAGCGCCCTGGGGCTGCCCAGCCCCCCTGCCCGGCCCCGCAGCTGACAGCCCCCTGCTTGCCCCCGCTGCCCGCCCGGCCCCTCTCCCTGCCCCCCGGTCACGAGGCCCTGGCGCTGCTGCCAGTGCCTTTCCGGGTCACAGAGCTTCGTGCTGCATCAGTGGGTTGGGACGCGGGGATGGGATGGGACGAGATGGCTGGGGGCGGGGAGGGTGCTGGGCAGGCATCCGGGGGCCCTGGTGCAGCCCCCAGCCCGCGCCCTCGTGCTCTCTGCAGTGGGGGTGCCGGCAGCCAGCGGCTGGCAGGAGCCTGACCCGAGCCACGGCTGCGCCCGCGGCAGCTGCTACCCGGCCACCGGGAACCTGCTGGTGGGGCGAGCCCCCCGCCTGAGTGCCACCTCCACCTGCGGGCTGGATGGGCCCCAGGAGTACTGCATCGTCAGCCACCTCCAGGTGAGCCCACCTGCTCCTGGCACAGCCCTGGCATGGCCCCAGCACGGCCGGGCACCAGTGCAGTCCCCAGCTGCCCATCCCTGATGGTGCCGCTCCCCGGCACAGGACTCGGAGAAATGCTTCACCTGCGACTCGCGGGACCCGTCCCTGCCTGAGAGCCATCGCATCGAGAACGTCATCTACCTGAGTGGCCCCCATGGCCAGCGGACCTGGTGGCAGTCGGAAAATGGTGAGGCCAGGGTGGCACTGGGCTAGCTCCCATGTGCGTGTGCTTCGGGGCTGCGTGGCCATGGGGCCCAGGGGGGTCTTCTCCAGCCTCAGCCGTCACCTCTCTGTCCCACCAGGCGTGGAGCATGTCAGCATCCGCCTGGATCTGGAGGGCGAGTTCCACTTCACCCACCTCATCATGAAGTTTAAGGTGTGTCCTGGCACATGGGTGCTTGGGATGGGGTGGGATGGGACAGGACGGACCCATGGGGTCTGCGGGGCCGGCCCCCATCCCAGCTTGGTGTCCTGCAGACCTTCCGTCCTGCGGCCATGCTGGTGGAGCGCTCAGCAGACTTTGGGCGCAGCTGGAAGGTCTACCGCTACTTCGCCTACAACTGCTCCAAGCTCTTCCCCGGGATCCCCAGCCAGCCCTCGGGGCTGGTGGACGAGGTGCTGTGTGACCAGCGCTACTCCGAGATCGAGCCCTCCAGCCACGGGGAGGTGCGTGGGGCCACGGTGGCGCGGAGCAGGGCTGAGGGTCTGAAGGGTCTCGATCACCCACCCCTTCCTCCCCCCAGGTCATCTTCAAGGTTCTGGACCCCTCCATCCCCGTGGCAGATCCCTACAGCCCGGACATCCAGGGTGCGTGCCTGGGGTTGCCGGGGCCACAGGGCCGATGGGGCGGGTGCTGATGGTGCCACCCCCCCCCCCCCCCCCCCCAGACCTGCTGCGCGTCACCAACCTGCGGGTGAACCTCACCAAGCTGCACACACTGGGGGACAACCTCCTGGACACGCGGCGGGAGGTGCTACACAAGTACTACTACGCCGTGGACGAGCTGGTGCTGCGTGGGAGCTGCTTCTGCCACGGCCATGCCGCCCACTGCGCCCCGGCACCCGGTGCCCCAACGTCCTCCGTCCCCGGCATGGTGAGGCACACACAGCCGCCGGCATGGCACGGTGCCCCGTGGGCCGTGCCGAGCTGGGTTCTCCCCGCCGCAGATCCACGGGCGCTGCGTCTGCAAGCACCACACGCAGGGGCTGAACTGTGAGCGCTGCGAGGACTTCTACCACGACCTGCCCTGGCGTCCGGCCGAGGGCTCCAGCACCAACGCCTGCCGCCGTGGGTGCCCTGCGCCGGCACCGGCACCGTGCTGTGCCTGGGGGCTCGGGGTCCCGCGGTCCGGGTTGGGGGAGTGGGGGTCCTGCATGTTGTGTGTGGGGATTTTGGGGTCCTGCACGTTGTGTGTGGGGGGTTCAGCATGCCGGGGGCCGTGGCTTGGGCCTGGGGGTTGAGGGTCCCGCGTGCCGTGCTTTGGGGTCACGGGTGCTGCACGCGGGGCTGGGGTTTGGGGGGGCTGGGGTGCTGCAGGCTGCGATTTGAGGGGGTCGGGGTGCATCCTGCCAGGATGTGGGGCTGGGGATTCTGCAGGCTGGGGCTGGAGGGCTGGGACTGAGGAGCCGCAGGGGTTTGGCACTGGGGGTGCTGCCAGGCGGGGGGTTGGGGTGCCGCATGCCGTGCCGCGGTGCCGTCCCCACAGGCTGCGACTGCAACGAGCACTCGCGGCGGTGCCACTTCGACATGGCCGTCTTCCTGGCCACGGGGAACAGCAGCGGGGCCGTGTGCGACGGCTGCCAGCACAACACCATGGGCCGCCGCTGCCACCTCTGCAAGCCCTTCTACTACCGGCACCCCCGCTCCGACATCCGCGCCCCCACCGCCTGCGCCCGTGAGTACCGCGGGACCCCAGACCCACGGTTTGCCCTGGCCCCGTGGCTCCCGGTGCTGGTAGCCACAGCTCCCCGCCGTGTCTCTCTCTTGGCAGCGTGTGACTGTGACCCGGCAGGCTCGCTGGACGGAGGCGCCTGCGATGGGCACACGGACGTGGCACTGGGCATGATCGCAGGGCAGTGCCGCTGCAAGGAGAACGTGGCCGGTCCCCGCTGTGACCGCTGTCGGCACGGTGCCTACGGCCTCAGCCATGGCGACCCACATGGCTGCCAGCGTGAGCTGGGACCCAGGGATGGGCACGGGAGGGTGTGGGGTGGAGGAATGGGGGTGGAGGGATGGAGACGGAGATGGAGAGGGAGATGGAAATGGAGATGGAGATGGAGATGGTGGTGATGAGTTGATGGTTGGACTTGATGATCTTAGAGGTCTTTTCCAATCATAATTATTCTATGATTCTATGATATAGAGAGATGTGGGATGGAGGGATTTGGGATGGCGGGATAGGGATGGGGATGGAGGAATGGGGATAGAGGGATGTGGGATGGAGGGATTTGGGATGGGGATGGAGGAATGGGGATGGAGGGATGGTGATGGAGGGATGGAGATGGAGGGGCGAGGGATGGAGGGATGGGGATGGAGAGATAGGGATGGGGGTGGAGGAATGAGGATGGAGAGATGTGGGATGGAGGGATGGGGAGATGGAGGGATGGAGATGGAGGGATGGAGATGGAGGGGTGAGGGATGGAAGGACACGGGATGGGGAGGGAGGGCCATGAAGCCCATGGGCTGTGGTGCCGAGTGGCAGCCCCTCACGTGTGGGGTTTGCACACGTGTGGGGGTCAGCGTGCAGGTGTGACCCGCGGGGCACAGTGGCGGGCAGCTCCCCCTGTGACCCCATCAGCGGGGACTGCTACTGCAAACGCTTC
Organism: Opisthocomus hoazin; assembly: GCF_030867145.1. Taxonomy (NCBI): domain Eukaryota; kingdom Metazoa; phylum Chordata; class Aves; order Opisthocomiformes; family Opisthocomidae; genus Opisthocomus; species Opisthocomus hoazin. The sequence goes on along the minus strand of NC_134424.1, from coordinate 10,881,511 downwards.
GTGGCCGGGCGCTCCTGCAGTCAGTGCGTGGTGAGTGCCCCAGCCTGCCCCACAGCCTGCCCCACACCATGCCCCGTGTCCTGACTTCCCCAGCCCTATGGCAAACCAGGGCTGGGCTGGCCCCACACTTGCCCCCTGCCCCCCCCTGTCACTGCAGCCCGAGTTCTGGGGCCTGAGCTACGACGTGGGGGGCTGCCGGCCCTGCGCCTGCGACTTCGGGGGAGCCTACAGCAACCGGTGGGGCCCAGCACAGCGCCCAGCGGGGCACGGGGACGGGGGGCGGGAGTGGGGACAGGGCTGGGGGGCGAGCGTGGTGGGGGAAGGGGGGGATGAGGACAGGGCTGGGGAGATGGAGGGTGCTGGGATGGAGGGAGGGAGGGATGGAGGTGGGGATCTCCATCCCCTGGGATGGAGGGATGGGGACAGGGATGGAGGGAGGGGTGGGTGAGGACAGAGCCAGGCAGAAGAGCAGGCAAAGGGACAAGATGGTCACTCCCAGGTGCTCCATGGAGGACGGGGCTTGTCCCTGCCGTTCCCACCTCATGGGGCGGCAGTGTGACCAGGTACAGCCTGGCTTCTTCTGTGCTCCCCTCGATCACTACACCTATGAGGCCGAGCAGGCCACTGGCCATGGCCATGACCACCCCCAGCTCCCGGTGAGTCTCCTGGGGGGGTCCCTGTGCCCCCAGCCCGGGCTTGTGCGTGGCTGTCACCGTGTGCTGTGCTCCATGCATGTGGCTGTCCCCATGCCCCAAGCGTGGCTGTCCCCTGCATGGCCACTTGTCCCCTGACCGCGTCCCCGCAGGGTGCCGTCCGGGCAGAGGTGCCCCAGGACTGCCTGGAGCACAACACCGGGGAGCCAGGGGGGCGGAAGGGACACCCGCGGCACCAGCGCAGCCCCCCCCGCGCCCCCCAGCCCCACGGCCCCTCGCGCCGCAGCCGCCAGCAGCCCCCCAAGGTGAGCCCGGGGGGTGGGACAGAGGGGGCACGGCAGGGTGCTGCGGGATGTGGGGCCTGGCGGGCAGAGCCGGGGGAGCTGGGGCCAAGCTGTGCCGTTGTCCTGCCCAGCCGGACGTGGAGGAGGTGGTGCGGGACGGCACCGGGCGCATGGTGACATGGACGGGCTCAGGGTTCGCCCGGGTGCGGGACGGGGCTGGCCTGACCTTCCGCGTGGATGACGTGCCCTACCCCATGGACTACGAGCTGCTGCTGCGCTACGAGCCCGAGGTGAGCATGGCCACGGCCACGGCCACGGCATGTATGGCACAGCGCGGCCCTGACGCCGCCGCACCTGTCGCCGCAGTCGGCCGAGGACTGGGAGGTCGTGGTCAGCGTCAGCTCCCGGGTGCTGCCCACCAGCCCTCGCTGCGGGAACCTGCTGCCCTCCGAACAGATGTACCGCGAGAGCCTGCCCCACAGCCAGAGGTGGGGTGGGATGGGAACGGGGATGGGATGGGATGGGATGGGATGGGATGGGATGGGATGGGATGGGATGGGACGGGATGGGATGGGACGGGATGGGATGGGGATGAGATGAGGATGGCGATGAGATGAGGATGGGGATGGGATGGGGATGGAATGGGGATGGAAAGAGGCTGGGATGGGGATTGGGTGAGTGTGGGAGTGGGCTGGGGATCAGGGTAGGGATCAGGACAGGACAGGGACAAGGACAGCCCTGCCACACTCCCAAAACTGAGGGACAGGGATGGGATGGAAACAGGGACAGTCCTACCTACAGGTGAGGTATGGGGATGGGGCAGGGACAAGGAAGGTGGCTGGGTGCTGCTGCTGTCCCCTGGCCGTCCACATGCCTGTCCCTGCACAGGTACGTGCTGCTGTCCCGGCCGTTCTGCTTCGAGCCCAGCACCCCCTACGAGGTGACCATGCGGCTGCAGCGGGCTGGCGTCACCCAGCGCCACCCCGGCGCCTTCATCCTCATCGACTCGGTGAGGGGGGGTCTGCTGCACCCTGTGCCTGGGCCTCGGCAGGGCGGGGTGCTGGGTGGTACAGGGGACCACCACGGGCTGGGGTGGGCAGTGACATGCACCTGGAGCTGCACGTGAGGTGGGGATGGGGATGGGAGTGGAGATGGGATGGGATAGGATGGGATGGGATGGGATGAGGATGGGGATGGGGATGGAGATAGAAATGGGAAAGGGATGGGGACGAGATGGGAATAGAGAATGGGGATGAAGATGGGGACATGGATGAGGATGGAGATATCAATGGGGCTGAGGACATTTATGGAGTTGGAGTTGGGATGTCAGCAGGGCTGGGGGTAAGGATGCCTGTGGGGATGGCAATTTGGATGGGAGGATCAGCGGGGCTGGGGATGTTGCTGGGGCTCTTACTGGGGCCGGGGCAGTCAAGCCCCCGGCAGGGCTGGGGCTGCCCCGGGGCAGATGGATCCAGCCCAGGAGCAGGGGCCAGGTCCCACGGCGGGGGGTGGCTGTGCCCCCCCAGCCCCATCTCCTCTCCCCCTCCTGCTGCCCGGCACAGCTGGTGCTGCTGCCGCGGGTGTTGGAGCTGCCTGGCTTCCATGGGATGGAGGCGGCAGCGGCGGCGCGCCGGGAGGAACTGGAGCGGTACCGGTGCCTGGAGGCGTTTCGCATGGCCCCCCCGTCCCCCCTGGCCCAGGCCTGCGCCCGCCTGGTCTGCAGCGTCTCGGCGCTGCTGCACAACGGGGCACTGCGTGAGTGGGGCTGCCGGGGCTGCGGGACGTGCCGGGGCAGCGGGCGAGGCTGCAGCGTGGGTCAGGATGGGACCGTGCCCACGGTGGGGTGGGCAGGGGCACCCATACCAGTGGGTCAGGACGGGGCTGAGCCCGTGGCAGGGTGGGGAGAGGCACCCAGCGCAGTGCGTTGGGATGGGGCCGTGCTCATCGCAGGGATGGATGGGGTACGGGATGCGGCAGGTCAGGCAGGGTGTGGGCAGGATGCGGGCAGGGCAGCCCCGGCCCCACGCTGGCCCTGCCACCCACAGCCTGCCAGTGCGACCCGCAGGGCTCCCGCAGCAGCGAGTGCCAGGCGCAGGGAGGGCAGTGCGAGTGCAAGCCCCACGTCCGCGGCCGGCGCTGCAACCGCTGCGCCCCGGGCAGCTACGGCTTCGGGCCCCTGGGCTGCAGCCGTGAGTAGCAGGATGGGCGCCTGCCGGGCAGCCCTGTCCCCCTGTCTGTCTGTCCACCCAGCTGTCAGAACCCTGTTCGCCGTCTGTCTGCCTGTTCACTTGTTTATCCATCCGTCTGTCCATGCATGCATCCATCTCGGCCCTGCTGCCCTGCAGCCCATGGGTTGGTCCCCCCCCATTCACCTGCTGTCCAGCTGTCTTCCTGTCCATCCATCCATCCATCCATCCGACCCCCTCGCATCTACCTGGGGTGGGCGCTGTCCTGCCTTGCACTCACTCCTCTGTCTGTCTGCACGTCCGTCTGCCCACCCGTGCATCCTCATCAGCCCTCCTGTGCCCTAGCCTGTGAGTTGGGCGTGCCCTGGGTGCTGGCCACCTGTCTGTCTGTCTGTCAGTTCGTCCATGTGTCCCCACACCCTCGTCCCTGACCCAAGCCGTGCTGTCCCGCAGCCTGTGCCTGCTTCCCGGAGGGCTCGGTGTCACAGCTGTGCGATGTGGTGAGTGGGCAGTGCCAGTGCCAGCCCGGCACCGTGGGCCGGCAGTGTGACCAGTGCCAGCCTGGCCACTGGGGCTTCCCGGCCTGCCGGCCCTGCCAGTGCAACGGGCACGCCGAGGACTGCGACCCCCGCACCGGCAGCTGCCTGCGCTGCCGCGACCACACCGCCGGCCGGCACTGTGAGCGGTGAGCCTGGTTGGAGGGGAGGGGAGGGGACAGCATGGCATGGCATGGCATGGGATATGATGGGAAGGATACAATGGGATGGGATGGGGTAGGGTGGGATGGGGTATGATGGAACGGATGAGGTGGGATATGATAGTATGGCAAGGCGTGGATGAGATGGGATGGATGAGATGGGATGGATTAGATGGGACGGGATGGGATGGGACAGGATGGGATGGGACGGGACGGGATGGATTAGATGGGAGGGAAGGGAAGGGAAGGGATGGGTTAGATGGGATGGGGTGGGGTGGGACGGGATGGATTAGATGGGATGGGATGGGATGGGATGGGATGGGACGGGATGGGATGGGACGGGATGGGAAGGGATGAGATGGGATGGATTAGATGGGATGGGGTGGGGTGGGACAGTATGGATTCGATGGGACGGGATGGGACGGGATGGATGGGATGGGATGGGATGGGATGGGATGGGATGGGATGGGATGGGATGGGATGGGATGGGATGGGATGGGACGGGATGGGAAGGGATGGACCCCCGGGGCACTTGCCTCTCCCCCTCGCAGGTGCCAGGATGGTTACTACGGGGACCCGGTGCTGGGCTCGGGGCAGCAGTGCCGGCCCTGCCCCTGCCCTGGCTACCCTGGCACACGGCACTACCATGGGAGCGCCTGCCACGCCGACGAGGAGACTCACCACATCGTCTGCCTCTGCGCGCCCGGGTACACTGGTGAGGAGCAGGGCGGGCGCCGTGCAGCGGGGACCCCCCGGCACCGTGACTGTAGGACCCCCGACACCCACAGCCCCCCATCCCCACAGGGCCCCGCTGTGACCGCTGCTCCCCCGGCTACTTCGGGGCACCGGAGATGGAGGGGGGGGTGTGCAGGCCCTGCCAGTGCAACAACAACATCGACGCCAGCGACCTGGGGGCCTGCGACCCTCGCACGGGGCACTGCCTGCGCTGCCTGTACCACACCGCGGGGCCCCGCTGCGCCCGCTGCCAGCCCGGCTACCACGGCAATGCCCTCCAGCGCAGCTGCCGGCGTGAGTGGGGCGGGGGGCTGCGTTGGGGCTGGGGCCGTGTGAGGGATGTGCAGGGAGTTTTGGGGCGATGCAGGGGGTTGGGGTGGGGGTGAGGGTTGGGGCTGCGTTGGGGTGTGGAGGGATTGGGGGGGAGGGCAGGTTTTGGAGGTATTTGTGGGTTTGGGGCTGAGTGGGGTTGGGGCTAGGTGGGGTTTGGGGCAATCGGGGGGCGTTGGGGCTGTGCCCGGGGTCGGGGCTGGGCAGAGGACGGGGATTGGGGTCAGGGGGGCTGAGTTCAGGGGGCTGGGGCTGTGCATGGGTTCAGGGCCAGGCAGGGGTGCTGGGACCAGGTGCTGGGAGAGATTCGCCTGGGCAGGGGGTACAGGCTGAGCCCCACGCCATCACCCGCCCGCCCGCAGGCTGCAGCTGCGACCCCCGGGGAACCCTGGTCTCCCACTGCACCGCTGGCACCTGCGCCTGCGACCACGGCACCGGTGCCTGCGCCTGCCGGCCCAACGTGGTGGGCAAGAGCTGCGACCGCTGCGCACCCCATTTCTGGAGCCTGGGGGGGTCAGGGGGCTGCGAGCCCTGCGGCTGCCACCCCATGCACGCCCTGCACCCTGCCTGCGATGTGGTGAGACCCCCGGCACCCCGGCACCCCGGCACCCCGGCACCCCGGCACGGCTCTGCTGCCCTCCTGGCACCGGGCAAGCCACCCGGCTGAGCATGCCACTCTCGCTGCAGGTGACAGGGCAGTGCCAGTGCCAGCCCGGCTTCGGGGGCCGTGTCTGCTCCCAGTGCCAGGAGCATCACTGGGGAGACCCCGAGAGGGAGTGCAGAGGTGGGGGCACGTCCCAGGGGCATAGGGGCTCTGGGGACAAGGAGTGTCCAGGGACATGGGGGCCTGGGTGCATGGTGGGACCCTGGGGACATAAGGGACCCTGGAGATATGGTGTGTCTTTCAACATGGGGCCACTGGGGAGACAGTGGGACACCGGGGATTCAGGAGGTCCTGGGGACCTGGTGAGATTATGGGGACGTGATGGGACCCTTCAGACACGGGTGACCCTGGAGTCATAGTGGGATGCTGGGGCATGGTGGGTCTCTGGGGACACAGGGGACCTGGGGGAGGCCGAGTACGTAGTGGGATTGTGGAGATACAGGAGACCTTGGGTACATGGTGGGACCCTGGAGGTGCAGGGGTACACAGTGGGACGCTGGGGACGTGATGGCACTCTGGGGACATGGGGGTCCCTGGGGAGGCCAGGACACGCTGCCACCTGTCTCTGCAGCCTGCGAGTGCGAACCGCTGGGCGCCGAGAGCCTGCAGTGCGAGCAGTCCAGCGGGCAGTGCCGGTGCCGTCCGGGCTTCGGGGGGCTGCGCTGCAACCATTGCCAGCGGGGCTACCAGGAGGCCTTCCCGCGCTGCTCGCCCTGCCACCCCTGCTTCGGGCGCTGGGACCCGGCCCTGGGCAGCCTGCGCGAGGGGCTGCGGCGCTTGGGGGCACAGGCGCGGGCGCTGCGGGAGGGGGGGTCCATGCCCCCGCTCAGCGCCCGCCGGCTGCGGGTGCTGGAGGAGGCCCTGGGGCGCGTGGAGCGGCTGCTGGGGGAGGGGGTCAACCCTGGTGGTCCCCTCCTCGATGGTCTGCCCGGGTGGCTGGATGGCACCAGGCAAGTTTGGGCGGTGGGCTGGGCTGGGGGGCACCCCCCTTTTGTCACCCAAAAAGGACTGAGACCCTTCTACCCCCCCATCAAAGAATGGAGCTGGATGACTTCTGGAAGCAGCTCCAAGAGCTGGAGCAACATCTGGATCAGGTGGCGCAAACAGATGTGCAGCACTGTGACCGGCTAGCCAGGCTGAGCCGTGAGCTCGGGGGTCTCAACCGAACCGCCTCCCACCTCCAAATCCTCCTCGGCACCGTGGCAGCGGCCGGATTTGGTGGTAAGAGCATCTGGCAAGGATTTGGGTTTCAATGGCGACCAGCCTGGCTGAACCCTGATGCCGGCACCTGCAGAGTCTTACCGCAGCATCCTGGCGTCGGCGGAGGACTCGCGGCAGGCGGAGGCGGTGGCCAACGGCACAGCCAGCCAGGTGAACGAGGCGCAGGCGACGCGGCGGGCGGCTGAGCGGGTGCTGCAGCAGCAGGGCGATGCTTTCCGCCGCGGCACGGCTGCGGCACGGAAATCCTTGCGGGAGGCGCAGAAACGGGTGATGGGGCTCAGCATCGCCAGGATCAATGAGAAGGTGAGAGTAGGACCGGCAGCGGGCAAATAGATGCATGGGGGGGAGACCCCCGCGCCGGGGCGGCACGCGGGCACCCCCCATGCAGCGTTGAGCTGCTATCTCCACTGTTGGCATCACCGCAGATTTGTGGGGTGCCTGGGGACCGGAGCTGCGATCAAGCGCCTTGCGGAGGAGCCTTGTGCCGGGACGGCGCGGGGACACGGCGTTGTGGTGGCGCAGGATGTGCAGGGGCACTGCCTGTCTCAGCTCGGGCCTTGAGCAGCGCCCGTAACGCCTCGCAGCAGCTGGATGTGGCGTTGGGGCAGCTGGGCGTTGTGGCGCAGAAGGTAGGGGTGGTGGCTCAGTGGCACTTTTTGGTGTCCCCTTGCGTCCCCGTTGCGTGGCCTCCTTGTGCCCTTTCTGTGTCACTTCGCTGTCCCCTTGTGCATTCCACTTGTGCCCCTTCCATGCCACTTTGATGTCCCCTTCCATGTCCCACTTATGCCTTTTCCATGCCCCTGAGCATGTCCCCACCCATATGTCCCTCTTATGCCCCTTTGCAGATGCCCCTTATGCCACTCGTGTGCCCCCCTGGGCCACTGCTACACCCCCTTTATGTCCCCTTGCACACCCCGCTGTGCCCCCTCGCACCCTGTTGCACACCCCCTCGTGTCCCCTAGCATGCCCCCCGTGCCCCTTCGCATGCCCCCTACACCCCCTCACATGCCCCCACCTTGTCCCCGTGCACGTCCCCTCATGCCACCCTGCGCACCCCCTCCCCGGGGCTGCCCCGTGCCCCCGCTCAGCCGCGTGCCCCCAGACGCAGGAGGTGCAGGAGCTGGCGCGGGGGGCACGGAGCCGGGCGGAGGAGGCGTTGGGGCGGTCGCAGGCCGCCCGCAGCCGCGCGGAGAAGGCGACGGCCCAGCTGCGGGACTTCATCCGCCGCATCAAGGCCTTCCTGGCAGGTAGCGCCGGCACGGGGTGGGCACTGGGCATGACGGGGGTCAGCGCGCCCACCCCGAGCCCACCCCGCTCCTGTGTCCCTGCAGAGGAGGGAGCCGACCCGGGCAGCATCGAGCTGGTGGCCCATCAGGTGCTGAACATCTCCCTGCCCAGCAGCCCCGGCCGGATCCAGGAGCTGCTGCGGGAGATGCAGGAGAGCATCGGCCAGCTGGAGGGTGTGGACGCGGTGCTGAGCAGCACGGCGCAGGGGCTGGCCGCGGCACGGGGGCTGCTGGAGCAAGGACGGGACGCCAGGCGAGTGGCGGGGGACGTGCCGGGGTGGGCAGGGCGTGGGGGTCTATCCCGCAGTGCTGGCAGGGTCTGGAGTTGCCCGTGCCGCCGCAGGGCGCGAGCAGAGGGTGTGCGGGACGAGCTGGCGGGGACGCAGCGGGAGCTGGAGGCGGCGCGGGTGCAGGCAACGGCGGCAGGGAGCACCCTGCAGAGCGCCAGGGACGCCATCCGGGCGGCCGAAAGCAGAGCCAAGGAGGTGAGGGGCACCAGGGCTGCAGGCACGCCGGGGCTGCGGAGCAGGGCCAGTGCCACCGGCACAGCCGGGGAGCAGGGACGGTGCTTGGGGCATGCTGGGGGCAACAGGGCTGGTGCTGTGGGGCACTGGGAGTAACGGGGTCGGTGCCATAGGGACATTGGGAGCAATGGGGTCAGTGCTGTGGAGACGCTGGGAGCAACGGGGTCAGTGCTTTGTGGGGGCACTGGGAGCAACGGGGTCAGTACTGTGGAGATGCTGGGAGCAACGGGGTCGGTGCTGTGTGGGGGCACTGGGAGCAACGGGGTCAGTGCCGTGGGGACACTGGGAGCAACGGGGTCAGTGCTGTGTGGGGGCACTGGGAGCAACAGGGTCAGTGCCATGGGGATGCTGGGAGGAATGGGGTCAGTGCTGTGTAGGGGCACTGGGAGCAATGGGGTCAGTGCTGTGGGTGCACTGGGAGTAACAGGGTCAGTGCTGTGGGCGCACTGGGAACACTAGGGTTTGGTGCCATGGGGATGCTGGGAGCAATGGGGTCAGTGCTGTGTGGGGGCACTGGGAGAAATGGGGTGGGTGCCGTGGAGAACAAGGCTGATGCCGCGGGCACACCAAGCGTAGCGGGGCTGGTGCCAGGGCGACGCGGGCGGCGTGGGGTGGGTGCCATGGGTTTGGCGAGGTGGTGGGGCTGGCAGCGTGGGCGCGGCGGTGGCCGTGCCTGCTGGCAGCGGGTGCCAGTGCCTGCCCAGGCGGAGCGCAGGCTGCAGGCGCTGGAGGGGAAGGAGTCTCGAGCACAGCGGCGGCTGCGGGAGCTGGCGCAGCGCGTCACCGCCCTGCGGGAGCGGGACCGGGACACCCGCCGTGTGGCCCAGCAAGCCAAGGACGGGGCAGAGCGTGCCACCACCGCCTCGGGGACGCTCAGCCAGGTGAGCCCCGGCCACAGCACGGCACCAAGGGGGGCACGGGGTGCTGGGGGGAGCTCAGCCTCGCCATGCCCGTGTGCCGCCAGGACCTGGCGCAGGTGACGCAGCGCTACGCGGTGCTGAGGGGCCGGGTCAGCGGGCTGGCCGGGGTGTCCGGCGGGGCCCTGCGGCGTGTGACGCAGCTGACGGCGGAGGCCCGGGACCTCCTGGACAAGGCCAGCAGCAGCAAGAGGAAGCTGGAAGGTGAGGGGGGAGCCAGTGGTGGGGGGCATTCCCTGCCACCCCAACCCCGCTTGGCGCCCACCTCTGCCTTCACCCTCCTGGGCACGTCCCTGCCTGGCATCCCAAGGGTGACGCAGGCTGGGGACATGGCGAGGGGCTGCACCCTGACCGTCCCCCCCCTCCCGCAGAGCTGGAGCAGCACTTTGGGGCCAACGAGCGGGCGATGGCGGCCAAGGCGACGCGACTTCAGGCGCTGGAGAAGCGGGTCTGGGGGCTGCTGGAGGAGATCCGGGAGAGGGCCAACGCTTACGCCACCTGCTAGGGACCGGTGGCGGGGCTGGGGTCCGCTCCCGCCTTGCCCCCCGCCCCGCTCCCGGCCCCTCCACGGGCACCTGTAGCGCGGCTGCAAATAAAGCTCTGAAGAGCGGCTGCCGGTGTCCCGTGCTGCCGGTGCCCGGTGCTGCCGGTGCCCGGTGCTGCTGGTCTCCGGTGCTGCGGGTGCCCGGTGCTGCCGGTGCTGCGGGTGTCCCGTGCTGCCGGTGCCCAGTGCCGCCGGTGCCCGGGGCTCCTCTCCGGCCGAGCGCCCGCGCTCCCCGCTCCGGCCGGGATCCGCCCCGCGCTTTCCGCGCAGCCCCGAGCGCTGCGCCCGCCGCCCAGCTCGGGTGGGGGGGGGGGGGGGGGGGGGGTGTAGGGGGGCGGGAGGGACCGGGACAGGGACGGGAACGGAAACCGGCGGGGCGGGACGGGAACGGGACGGGACGAGACGGGACAGGCGGGCACCTGCCGAGAGCCCCCTCTGTGCCCCCCGAGCGACACCCCCGACCCCCCCCCCGCACCCCCCTCGCGCCCCCCCCGCGCCCCCGCGATGCGGACCCCCGGCGCCCTCCTGCTGCTGCCGCTGCTGGCCGGTGAGTCCGCGCCCCCCCCCTTCGCCCCCCCTCCCCCAGCGGGGCCCGCCGCGGGTCGGGGTCCGGCCCGGCCCCGCCGCCCTCTTTCCGGACCCCCCCGGCCCCCGCCAGCGCCCTCAGCCGCCCGGTGCCCCGCAGGGCTGGGGGGGTCCCCGGCCCCCGACCCCCCCCACGGCTGCGCCCGCGGCAGCTGCTACCCGGCCACCGGGGACCTGCTGGTGGGGCGAGCCCCCCGCCTGAGTGCCACCTCCACCTGCGGGCTGGACGGGCCCCAGCCCTACTGCATCGTCAGCCACCTCCAGGTGAGCGCTCGGGGAGCGGGGGGTGGCGGGGGGCGCGGGGACGGGGTCACACACCGCCCAGCCCCCCGCTCGCAGGAGGAGAAGAAGTGCTTCACCTGCGACTCGCGGCGGCCCTACGACGCCCGCGCCAACGCCGACAGCCACCGCATCGAGAACGTGGTCACCACCTTCGCCCCCCGCCCCAAGAAAGCCTGGTGGCAGTCGGAGAACGGTGAGCGGCGGGCGGGGTGGCGGGGCGTCCCGGGGGGCTCTCCTTCCCGTCCTCCCACGCCAAGGAAGTGTGACTCAGCCGGCGGCCGCAGCCGCGCCCCTGGACCGCGGCCGGGTCGGGGGGGGACGAGCCCCAGGGACCCGCGGGTGGGTGCTGCCCGCAGTCACGCGTCCCGTCCCCAGGGGTGGAGCATGTCAGCATCCAGCTGGACCTTGAGGCCGAGTTCCACTTCACCCACCTCATCATGACCTTCAAGGTGGGTCCCAGCACACGGGTGGCTGGGACAGGATGGGATGGGATGGGATGGGATGGGATGGGATGGGATGGGATGGGATGGGACGGGATGGGGGCTGCGGGGCCGGCCCCTGTCCCAGCTGGGTGTCCCGCAGACCTTCCGCCCTGCGGCCATGCTGGTGGAGCGCTCGGCTGACTACGGGCGCAGCTGGAAGGTGTACCGCTACTTCGCCTACGACTGCGCCGCTGCCTTCCCCCACGTCCCCCGCGGGCCCCCGCGCCGCGTCGACGACGTCGTCTGCGAGTCACGCTACTCTGACATCGAGCCCTCCACCGAGGGGGAGGTGAGGGCCTGGCAGTGCTGTGGGAGGGTCGCGGGACCCCCTGCTCTCCCCTCACTGCCCTGCTGCCTCCCCCCAGGTGATCTACCGGGTGCTGGACCCTGCCATCCCCATCCGGGACCCCTACAGCCCCGCCATCCAGAGTGAGTCGCCCGCCCCGGGCTCCTGCCTGGCTGCTCTATTTTGGGCGCAGCTATTTTGGCTGCCCTCGCCCTGCTCTGAGCCCCGTGGCGGGGTCGGGGCCGGATCCAGCCCGCAGAGACTCTGGCCTCCCCTGCACCCCTCCCCATGGGAGCAGCTAAAGGTCGGGCTGCATCAGGGCGAGTGGAGGGGGACGGCTGTGCCAGAGCCATGCCGGAGCCGAGCCCAGCGCAGAGCAGCGGCTGCAGCGTGGGATGGTGTCGGTGACGGGCAGAGGAGTGGGGCCGAGCGCGGGATGCAGCGGGTTAATCGCTAGGGCTAAATTTAGGCTGGGAGCAGGAGGGGAGGAATCTGCAGGGCAGGGCTGCTGGGAAGCTGCGGTCCCGGGGGAGCCATCCTGTGCTGCTGGGGTCCCCAGGCTGCGCCCAGCCGGCACAGCCATCCTCCGGGCACAGCCCGCGGCGGTGGGTGCCCCGACCCCCGGAAAGGTGCCTTAAGCCCGGGGTGCTTGTTGCGCACCCGTGGGGTCCTGGCACGCATCTACTGGGGGGGCCTGCAAACCCCCGGCCTGTGCACAACCACGTTCCCGGGAGCCGAACCACAGTGGTGACGAACAGCCCAGCCTGGCCACGTGCGTGTGAGCCAAACCACGCACAGCCTGATGGTGCATGGGCGAGCCGAGCCGTGCCCAGCCCCACTGAGCCACCTGCAACCCCGCACAGCCCACCCCAGCCATGCGCGGCAGAGCCGAGCTGTGGATGGGCAAGCCCGACCACCCTGTGCAGTGTGCCCTGGCTGCCAAGAATGCTAATGGGATCCTGGGATGCATTAGGAGGAGTGTGGCCAGCAGGTCGAGGGAGGTTCTCCTTCCCCTCTGCACTGCCCTGGTGAGGCCCCATCTGCAGTACTGTGTCGAGTTCTGGGCTCCTCAGTTCAAGAAAGATGAGGAGCTACTGGAGAGTGTCCAGCGGAGGACTACGAGGATGAGGGGACTGGAGCATCTCTCCTATGAGGAGAGGCTGAGGGAACTGGGCTTGTTCAGCCTGAAGAAGAGAAGGCTGCGAGGGGACCTTATAAATGCTTATAAATATCTGCAGGGTGGGTGTCAGGAGGATGGGGCCAGACTCTTTTCAGTGGTGCCCAACGACAGGACAAGGGGCAACGGGCACAAACTGAAGCACAGGAAGTTCCGTCTGAACATGAGGAAGAACTTCTTCCACTCTGAGGGTGACGGAGCACTGGCACAGGCTGCCCAGGGAGGTTGTGGAATCTCCTTCTCTGGAGACATTCAAGACCTGCCTGGACAAGGTCCTGTGCAGCCTGCTGTAGGTGACCCTGCTTCGGCAGGGGGGTTGGACTAGATGACCCACAGAGGTCCCTTCCAACCCCGACCATTCTGTGATTCTGTGCTGACGTGGGTCTCTCCCCTGCCCCAGACCTGCTGCGCGTCACCAACCTGCGGGTGAACCTCACCAAGCTGCACACGCTGGGGGACAACCTGCTGGACACGCGGCGGGAGATCCAGGAGAAGTACTACTACTCGCTCTACGAGCTGGTGCTGCGCGGGAACTGCTTCTGCTACGGGCACGCCTCCGAGTGCGCCCCGCTCAGCGGGGTCCCCGCCACCACCAACGGCATGGTAAGGCGAGATGGCACCATGTGCCCGGCTGGACCCAGGTGGCCATGCCGCCCGGTCCCACGGCCCCTCACCATGGTGTCCTGGCAGGTGCACGGGCGCTGCGTCTGCAAGCACCACACGCAGGGGCTGAACTGCGAGCGCTGCGAGGACTTCTACCACGACCTGCCCTGGCGCCCGGCCGAGGGCTCCAGCACCAACGCCTGCCGCCGTGGGTGCCCTGTGCCAGCACCAGCACCGTGCTGTGCCTGGGGGCTCGGGGTCCCACGGTCCGGGTTGGGGGAGTGGGGGTCCTACATGTTGTGTGTGGGGGGTTCAGCATGCCGGGGGCCGTGGCTTGGGCCTGCGGGTTGAGGGTCCCGCGTGCCGTGCTTTGGGGTCACGGGTGCTGCACGCGGGGCTGGGGTTTGGCGGGGCTGGGGTGCTGCAGGCTGCGATTTGAGGGGGTCGGGTTGCATCCTGCCAGGATGTGGGGCTGGGGATTCTGCAGGCTGGGGCTGGAGGGCTGGGACTGAGGAGCCGCAGGGGTTTGGCACTGGGGGTGCTGCCAGGCGGGGGGTTGGGGTGCCACATGCTGTGCCGCGGTGCCGTCCCCGCAGGCTGCGACTGCAACGAGCACTCGCGGCAGTGCCACTTCGACATGGCCGTCTTCCTGGCCACGGGGAACAGCAGCGGGGCCGTGTGCGATGGCTGCCAGCACAACACCATGGGCCGCCGCTGCCACCTCTGCAAGCCCTTCTACTACAAGGACCCCAGCAAGGACCTACGGGACCCGTCGGTGTGCCGAGGTTGGTGCTGGGGGGCTGCGCGGCGCGGGGCTGAGCTGGGGATGGGGGTGCTGACCCTGCCTCTGCCCGCAGCGTGCAACTGTGACCCCGAGGGCTCTCTGGACGGGGGACTGTGTGACGGCGCTGATGACCCGGCCCGGGGGCTGATCGCAGGGCAGTGCCGCTGCAAGGAGCACGTGGCCGGCCCCCGCTGTGACCACTGCAAACCCGGCTTCTTCGGCCTCAGCGCTGCCAACCCACAGGGCTGCCGGCGTAGGTACCGGGGTGGCACGCGCCGGGGTCGGGTGTGTGGCTCAGTGTCGCTGGACACTGCTGGCTCTGTGTGCAGGGTGCCAGTGTGACCCCCGCGGCACGGTGCCCGACGGCAGCCAGTGTGACCCCCTCAGCGGCGAGTGCCTCTGCAAGCGGCTGGTGACTGGGCGCAGCTGTGACCAGTGCCTGGTGAGCGGGGATGTACTGGGAGCCATGCATGGTGCTCAGGGGCTGCGCGTGGTGCTTGATGCTCGGGAGCTGTGCACAGTGCTCCAGACCATGGCACTGTGGCCAGGCACTCTCTGACACCTTTGCCGTCCCCAGCCCGAGCACTGGGGGCTGAGCCACGACCTCCCGGGCTGCCGGCCGTGCGACTGCGACGTGGGAGGTGCCCGCAACAACCTGTGAGTCTTCTCGGGGACGCAGGGAGTGAGGGGCATCCCTGCTGGCGTTGGGTCTGACTGTGCTGCCCGGGTACCAGGTGTGCCATGGAGACGGGGCAGTGCCAGTGCCGCAGCCATCTGGTGGGACGACAGTGCGGCCAGGTGGAGCCCGGCTTCTACCGCGTCGACCTGGACCATTACACCTACGAGGCTGAGGATGCTCGGCTGCATCAGGTAAGGGACCGAGGTGTCCCTGGGGGGCAGAGCAGGGTACTGGGCAGCTCTTTGCAGGGTCCCCATGCTGGCAGGCACCCCTCTGCCCCGCAGAGGGGTGCCTGCCAGCCAAGGCAATTTTTGGGGTCCCATCTCATGAGGCCCCTTCACACCAGGGTTCGGTGGTGGAGCGCGAGCCTCCCACGGACCACCCGGCTTCGTGGACAGGGACGGGCTTTGCCCGCGTGCTGGAAGGCAGCTGGATAGAGTTTCACATGAGCAACGTGCCTTTCTCCACCGAGTACGACGTGATCATCCGCTACGAGCCCCAGGTGAGCACCGGCCAGCAAAGCTGGCGGTGGGATGCATTGCCAGATTGGGAGGTGATGGTGGGGAGCGCTGGCTGCTGAGGCTTTTTGGCACATGCCCTTCTCTGCTGGTAGCACCCGGAGCCCTGGCAGGAGGTGAGGGTGAGGGTGCTGCGCCCCAGCGCCGTCTCCGCCAGCAGCCCTTGTGGAAACACCATCCCAGCCGACGACCAGCTCTCCACCAGCCTCCCCTCCGGTGCCAGGTGAGCATCTCGCCGGGACCGGGCTGTGCCGGGACTCGCAGGAGGCTCCCGGCTCCCCACGCTCTGCTTTGCCCCCCCAGGTACGTGGTGCTGCCCCAGCCCGTCTGCCTGGAGCGGGGCGTCTCCTACACCCTGCGCCTGGAGCTGGGCTGTGCCACTGCTCGGCGGGATCCCACCACCAGCGTGCTCATCGACTCGGTGAGGGACGGCGGGGTGGGGGGCAGGGTGCAGCTGTAGGGGACACGGGGTGAGACAGGCGTGACGTCCCGCTGACTTGCCGCCCCGCAGCTGGTGCTCCTGCCCCGTTACTCCTCGCTGGAGATGTTCATCGCGGGCGACCCCGGCTCCATGGAGCGCCGGGAAACCTTCGAGCGGTACCGCTGCGCCCAGCCCTTCCACGCCGCGGGGCCGAAGGCCGTGGCCGAGCCCTGCTCCAGCCTCCTGCACAGCATCTCAGCTGTCCTGCATGACGGGGCGCTGCGTGAGTACAGCCCCGCGCCCCATCCCGCGCCCCATGCCCCAGGGCGGCCGGCGCTCACCCCGCTCTCTGCCCGCAGCCTGCCTCTGCGACCCCCAGGGCTCGCTCAGCGCCGAGTGCCGGCCCCACGGCGGGCAGTGCCACTGCAAACCCAACGTCATGGGACGGCGCTGCCACCGCTGCTCCCCGGGCACCTTCGGCTTCGGGCCCGGCGGGTGCCGAGGTGAGTGCCACAGGGCTGTGCCGACTGAGCCCGCCGAGGAGCCCGTGCGCCCCAGGGCTGGGGGCACGGGGGGGGGGGATGCTGCCTGCAGCCCCAGGGCAGACGGCGTGGGTGCCGTGCCTTCCAGCGTGCCAGTGCAGCAGCGAGGGGTCGGTGAGCGCCGTCTGCGACAGCACCACGGGGCAGTGCTCATGCCGCGAGGGCGCCTATGGCGTGCGCTGCGACCGCTGCCAGCCCGGGCACTGGGGCTTCCCGGCCTGCCGGCCCTGCCAGTGCAACGGGCACGCCGAGGACTGCGACCCCGGCACGGGCAGCTGCCTGCGCTGCCGCGACCACACTGCCGGTGAGAGGTGCCAGAGGTGAGTGGAGGTGTGCCCGGACCCGGGCAGGGTGCTGCGGGCAGCCCCTGCGCCTGCTGACCCCCTGCCCACAGGTGCGCGGCCGGGCACTTTGGGAACCCGGCACTGGGCTCCGGGCAGCGCTGCCGGCCGTGCCCCTGCCCCGAGGGGCCCGGCAGCCCCCGCCACTTCGCCACCTCCTGCTACCAGGACAGCCGCTCCGGGCAGGTCGTCTGCCACTGCAGCCCTGGGTACGCAGGTGGGTGCTCGCCGCAGCGCGGCCAGTGCCCTCCCCGGAGGGGGTCCCCCTGTCCCCAGGCACTGCCCGGTGCTCTGTGCCGGCAGGTCCCCGCTGCGACGAGTGTGCCCCTGGGTACTACGGGGACCCGCTGCAGCCCGGCGGGCGCTGCCTGCCCTGCCAGTGCCACGACAACATCGACGTGACGGACCCAGAGGCGTGCGACCGGCGCACGGGGCGCTGCCTGCGCTGCCTCTACAACACGGCGGGGCCCCACTGCGCCCAGTGCCAGCCCGGCTACTACGGGGACGCCACGCGGCACAGCTGCAGGCGTGAGTACCCGCGGCCGCACCGAGACAGGCTCGTCTGCAGGGCCCAGCACGTCCCCGGGGACCGCGCACGCCATGCCTGCCCTTGCTCGTGCAGAGCACTGCTGGGTCCCTGCAGCCCTGCCCTGCTCTGGACTGTCTCCTCTGCCCGGTCCCAGCTCTGCAGCCCCATCCTTGTCCCCAGCTTGTTCCATCTCGTCTAAATTCCATCTCATGCCCGTTCCTGTCCCTGTTCCGATCCCATCCGCACTGCCACACAGACTCTGTCCCCACCCCATCCTTATCCCATCTCTGTCCTGACCCTGTCCCAACTCTATCCCATCCTCATCGGTGGTCCTCACGCTGTTCCCATTCCGTCTCCATCCTGTCCCCACCCCATCCCTGCCCAATCTGTCTCCATCCTGCCTCCATCCTCACCCATCGCCATCCTCATCCCACCCGTGCCTATGTCCCCATACCATCTGCACCCCCATCCTGTCTCCATCCCAATCTCATCCCCATCCCGTCCCTGTCCTCATCCTGTCCCCACCGACTCTCAACCCCCTCATCCCTGTCCCCATGCCTGTCCCCACTCAGCACCTGTCTGGTTCCAGGTTGCTCCTGCAATGCGCTGGGCACCGACGCCAGCACCTGTGGGCCCCAGCAGTGCCAGTGCGACGGGCACAGCGGGCAGTGCCACTGCCTGCCCCACGTGGAGGGCCAGAGCTGCGACCGCTGCAGCCCCAACTTCTGGAACCTGGGCAGCGGGCAGGGCTGCCAGCCCTGCGCCTGCCACCCCCAGCACGCCCTGACACCCGCCTGCAACCAGGTGAGACACAGCAGGGACAGGGGACGGGGGAGTGGGGTGGGGCTGGGTGCTCGCTGCGGCGGTGCCAGCCTCGGCCGCACCGTGTCTTTCAGTTCACGGGGCAGTGCTCCTGCCGGCCGGGCTTCGGGGGCCGGACCTGCACCGACTGCCAGGAGTACCACTGGGGCGACCCACGGCAGCAGTGCCGAGGTGAGAGCCGGTGCCGGCGGGGGGTCCGCGGCAGGCCCCACGGTGCCCTGACACCGCTCTCCCCGCAGCCTGCGACTGTGACCCCCGCGGCATCGCCAGCACCCAGTGCCACCGCGGCAGCGGCCACTGCGACTGCCGGCCCGGCATCTCCGGAGTCCGCTGCGACCAGTGCGCCCGGGGCTTCGCCGGCGCCTTCCCCACCTGCCAGCCCTGCCACCCCTGCTTCGGGGACTGGGACCGGGTGGTGCAGGACCTAGCCACCCGGACCCGGGCGCTGGCACAGCAGGCCAGCCTCCTGCAGCACACCGGGGCCGCCGGCGCCTTCGAGGGCACCTTCCAGCGGCTGGAGGAGAGCCTGGCCGCCGTGCGTGACGTGGTGGCTGCCCGCAATGCCACCGCGGCCACCGCCGCCCACCTGACACACGCCACAGAGGGGCTGCGGTGAGCACCCGGCGCAGGGCATGGCTCCCAGGGTGGCCTCGGCGGCAGGTTGTCACCCCCTTCCCTTGCAGGCGGCAGATCGGGGAGGCGACGGAGAGGCTGACGCGGCTGGAGGGGGAGCTGACGGCCGCCCAGGACGCCAACTTCAACGCCAGCCACGTGCTGAGCGCGGTGGACCGGGGCGCCCGCGCCCTCAACCACAGCCTGCAGGACCTGGAGCGGCGGCTGCACGCCCTCAAGACCTCCAATTTCCTCGGTGAGCCATGCCGCCGAGCTGGGCCGGGGCGGCGGGGCCGTAGCTGGGGCTCTGACAGTGCCCCCGCCACTCCCAGGCGCCTACGACAGCATCCGCCAGTCCCACGGGGCGTCACGGGAGGCCGAGCGCCGGGCGGACGCCTCCACCCGCGCCGTGCCCAGCCCCGCCAGCGCCTCGGCGGCCACCCGGCACCGCACCGAGCAGCTCCTGGCCAGCCGGCGGGACAACTTCAATCGCCAAAATGCGGCCAGCCGGCGGGCGCTGATGGACCTGGCGGCACGGGCGCGGGCACTGAGCCTGCACCCGCTCAACGAGAAGGTGGGACGCGGGGAGGGGAGCGGGGGGATGGCCCCCAGAGCCGCCCCGAGCCCACGATGCCTTGCAGGTCTGCGGTGCGGCGGGCGACGTTCCCTGTGCCGAGAGCCCCTGCGGGGGAGCTGGGTGCCGGGACGAGGACGGGGCACGGCGCTGCGGGGGTCTGAGCTGCGGTGGAGCGGTGTCCACGGCCGACAGCGCACTGGACCGGGCACGCCATGCCCAGGAGGAGCTGCGTCAGGCCGCCGGCGACGTGGCCCAGCTCTCCCACAGGGTGCGTGGCACATGGACATTGGTGGGAGCAGGCAGCACAGCCATGTCCCCCAGCCCTTGGGACTGGCGCTGAGTTTCTGCCCCTGCCCAGGTGGCGGAGGCCAAGGGGAAGGCGGATGAAGCCCGGCTGCGGGCACAGGCGGCCCTGGACAAGGCGAACCGGACCAGGGCCCGCGTGGAGAGCTCCAACAAGGAGCTGCGGGAGCTCATCAGCCATGTCAAGGCCTTCCTGAGCCGTGAGTGCCAGCGTGCCGGGAGGGCTGGCCGCCCCTGCCCGGCGCTGCGTGGCTCTGCACCGCGCTGCGCCGACCCTGCACCCCGCACTGCATGGGGGCTGTACCGCCCCGGCACCGCATCGAGCAGCCCCTGCCCCACGCTGCGTTGCACGGTCCCTGCCCTGCCCCGACCGTCCCCTGCCCCCTGTGCTGCCCCACACTCCCTCCCCGTGGGTCCCCCCTGCCCTACACCGCCCCTCGGTCTGCTTGTCCCCTCTGTCCCGGGGTGCCGCCGGGGACACGCTGACAGCTCCCGCCTGCAGAGGAGGGGGCCGACCCCGAGAGCATCGAGGTGGTGGCCAGCCGAGTGCTGGAGCTGTCGCTCCCCGCCGCGCCGGCCCAGATCCACCGCCTGGCCGAGGAGATCAAGGCGCGGGTCCGTAGCCTGGCCAGTGTGGACGCCATCCTGGAGCAGACGGCCGGCGACGTGCGCCAGGCGGGGCAGCTGCTGCAGGACGCCCAGCGAGCCAGGTGAGCCCAGAGACGTGGGAACGCAGCCCCCCGGGGACCCTCAGCCCAGGCTGGCGCTGAGGCCGTGCCGCCCCGGCCGCAGGTCGCGGGCAGAGGGGGTGCGGGGCACGGCCGAGGCGGTGCAGCAGGCGCTGGAGGAGGCGCAGCGAGCCCAGGGCACGGCCGAGCAGGCGCTGCAGCGTGCTGCCGGTGACATCCAGCACAGCGAGAGAGCCCTCGGCACGGTACGGACCCCGTCCCCACGCCCTCAGCCCCACGGGGCTGGGCAGGGCCCCTTCCCCAGCGTGCGGGCCCTTTGGCTGTGCCCACCCGCCGTGCCGCCCGTCCCCAGATGCAGGCCCAGACGGGGAGCGCTGAGCAGCAGCTGGCGGGCGCCATGGGGCGGATTGGGCTCCTGGACGGACAGACGGACGCCCTGAAGGTGAAACGCGCCAACAACAGCCTGGCAGCCACGCGTGCCCAGGAGGCGGCCGGTGCCGCGCGGGACCGAGCCAGCGAGGCCAAGCAGGTGGGTGAGCCTTCGTGGGGGGGTGCGGGGGGCCGGCGAGGGTCCTGCTGACCGTCCCTGCCGTCCCGCAGGTGCTGGAGGGGCCGCTGCGGGACCGGTACCGCACGGCGCAGGAGCTGGTGCAGCACCGGGCTGAGGGCGCGCGGCAGGCGGGCAGCCGGGCCCAGCGGCTGCGGGACGAGGCCGCCGGGCTGCTGCGGGATGCCCAGGGCAAGCTGCAGCGGCTGCGAGGTGAGGCCGGGGCGGCGGGGCGGGGGGAGCGGCGGCGGGGGCCAGGCTGACCCGTGTCCCCCCCCCTCCCGGTCCCCGCAGCGCTGGAGGAGGCGTATGAGCGGAACGAGCGGGTGCTGGACGCCAAGGCCGCGCAGCTGGGCGGGCTGGAGGCCAGGATGCGGGAGGTGCTGGCCACCATCAACCAGCAGGTCCAGATCTACAACACCTGCCAGTGACCCCCGGAGGGGCCCGGCGCCCCCCGCGCCCGCCTGGCCTCCGCTGGGCACCCCCCCGCCTGAATAAAGTTACAGAGCAAGGCCGCCTCGCCTCTGCCCCGCGCCGCGGGCCCGCCCGGGCGCGGCGGGGCCGGGGGCCGCGCTGTGGGAGCGGCCGGCGGGGCGCGGGGAGGCGGCGGGCCCGCACACCCGGACGCGGGTATCGGGCCCGGGCCGCCCGCCCCGTTGCCATGGGAACGCCCCTGGCCGGGTCGCGCCCTCGCCCGCCCTTTGGGGGCGGAGCGCCTGTCGGGCGCCGCGGTGACGTCACGGCGGGCGTCGTTGCCATGGCGCCGCCGAGCCGGGCGCCGGGAGAGGGAGGGAGCGAGCCAGCGGGCGGCCCCTGCCGCGCGTCACATGACCGGTTTGCCCCGCCCTCCCGCGTTTCGCGCTTCCGCGTCACGTGGGCTCGCCCGCCGGCTTCCGGAAGCGCGTCACGGTCCGGGGCCTGTCTCCTGAGTCGGCCCGCTCGGAACTTGGGATCGGAACGAAACAGACCGGAGCGGCGGGCGGGGCCGTGAGTGCGGGCCGGGCCGGGCGGGGAGCGGAGCGGCGGCGGGCAGGGCCCGGGGCCGGCGGGAGGCCGGGGATGCGGCCCGGGGGCGGGAGGCAGGGCCGGGGCGGTGCGGGAGCGGGCGGCGGATGGCGGCGGCGGCGGCCTGAGAGGGGCCTGAGGCGCGGGGCCGGGGCGGGAGCAGGGGGCGGCGGGGCCTGCGGCCTGGAGCTCCGCCTGACCGGGGGCAGCGCCTGGGGCCCTCGCCCGGCTGGGCGGCAGCACCGCTCCCCGGCCCCTTCCCCGCTCCTGAGGCCGGGGCCCGCCGCTGGCTGCTCTCCGGGCACAGAATGACAGGATGGTGGGGGTTGGCAGGGACCTCTGTGGGTCACCCAGTCCAACCCCCTGCCGTAGCAGGGTCACCCAGAGCAGGCTGCACAGGACCTTGTCCAGGCGGGTCTGGAATATCTCCAGAGAAGGAGACTGCAGCCTCCCTGGGCAGCCTGTTCCAGGGCTCCGGTCAGGCTCATCTTCCCCAGAGACCCGTCAGGGCCCACGGGGAGCTGGGCCGGCCGGGCTTCCCCCGCGGCACGGCTGTAAGGGCTGCCTGCTGGCGTGGGGCTCTGGGGGCACGGGGATGCCCATGGCATGTGCAGCAGCCCTGGGCTGGACGCCTGCCCTCAGCGGCTCTGTGCTTATCCTGGCTCCGCCGGTGGGTTGGGCGCGCCGAGAAACTGAAGTAAGAGATGAGTCTGAGTCTTGAGATTTCTGATCCCTCGGGGGGACGAGGAGCGGAAGATGACAAAAGAACTTGTGCCAGTGAAGGGAGTGTTTCTGTCGGCTGTATTTGGGATGTGCAGGAGCCAAAGGTCCGTGTGGAAGGGTGAGGCTGGGGGACAGCCAACCTGCCCTGCAGCCACCCCAGTAAAGGCCTTTGGGCGCTGAGCAGGGGGTGCTACAGGCAAGAACCAAGGGGCCTCTTCCTGCTGAGTCCTAAATGTGCTCCAAGCACGAGGGACAGACTGTATTTTGTTGTGCACCTTCTGTTGTTCTTCTGTGAGCATTTACTGTGGCCCAGTATGGTGCTGCCATGGGACGGGGCGGCCCTTCTCCCCAGCCCGTCCCTCCCGAGTTCTCCCTTTCCTCTGGCCAGGGAAAGTGTTTGTGCAGCCCCAGCATGGACTGGGTTGGGGGGCTGCTCTAGGGTAAGACAAACTCAGCAGAAAACAGTTTTGGTCTGGCTGCTGTCTTGATCTAGTACGCGCTGCAGCCACGTGGGTGCTCACACCAGCACAAAGGCTGGGAGAGCAGAGGGCAAGGAGACACCTCCTCTCTCAGCAGCGTGGCCAGGCTTTCCCCATTTGGAGGAGGATTGAGTAAGGTTTTGTACGAGCGCCCAGCCCATCGGGAGCTTCTTGGAAGCACACCTGGCATTCAGCCAGGGTGGCCTTTCACCATCTCTCCCCTGCAGCGGCTCCTGTAGTGCCGACATCGGCAGTGCCAAAAGCTCCGTGCCCCTGCACATCGCGGGGGTGAACATCCCACCTGGCTGCACATTTCCTGATGGCAGAGAGGCAAAAAGTCTCAGGGATTAGGACAGGTGAATGGGAATAACCTGTGCTTTGCCTGCACGCCTCCAAAATGCCACGGTGCCTGCAGCGGCCTCGGGCTGCCATCGGTCTGGCAGCTGGAATCGGGCAGCGCTCCAGCCCCGCTCAGTTCCTGCCTGCCATTAGGAATAACTGTCGGCAAAGCACCCAAGGGAGCCAAGCCCTCAGCGAGGTGTGAGAGCAGCAGGCTTCTCCCGGAGGAGCGGCAGCAGACACACAACCCTGGCTCTCCTCACCCCTCCTCGGGCAGAGGACCATCCTTTCTCAGCCCTCCAGGACCCTTCACGGAGTTTGTTGTCGCACTGCCCGGCAGTTACGCTGTGCCACCCCTTCAGAGGCACAGGGAGGAGGCCGTGGAGCCTCACCTGGCCCTGCATGAAGCAGTTGCTGCTTCTTGTCTCACTCCTTCTGGGGTTCTCAGCCTGGAGGTGAAAGAAATTCTGCAAAAAACACTTTCCCGTGTCTGCTGAGCCCAGGTTCGCTTTCTCAGCACCAGGAAGCTTTTGTAGCCAACCTGTTTCGGTGTTGGTGGGGACTGGAGCTCAGTAACAGCGTGCAGCTGGCAGCAGTGGCCTGCTGGTGTCAGAGGTCCAGCCTTGCGACCCACAGCCACGTTCACCGCTGCCGAGGCCCTTTCTGTGCCCTCTGCAGCCAGCGGCACTGCTGCGTCCTGGGGAGACCCAGTGTGTGTAGCAGCTTGGGGGAGGCACTGCTGTCCTCCTGCGTTCCTTCAAGCTTTCCAGGGCTGACGCTGGGCCCTGCTCAGCATCCCCGTCCCCGGGTTGTTTCGGGCCCCTCCGCCGCGGGTGGTGGGAGCTGTCTGTGCCAGGCAGCCAGGCTGGACTCGGCGCTCGGTTTTCGCTTGGCTTCAATGGCTCTTGGCTACGAGAGCGGTTTGGCTTGAAGAGAAGCGGTTTGGGCACAGCGCCTGTCGTGAGGCTGGCTTTGCTGGAGCCGAGGGCAGGGTAGGACTGCTTTGCTCTCTGGGGTCCCTTGCAGTTTGTGGCTACAACTCCGTGTTTGTGGCTACTTGTTGCCCCGAGCGCTGCTAGAACACAAATGCCCCAGTGATGTGGGGTGGGCAGCGCAGAGCTGCCCGCACACTGCTGCCGACCGAGCGCTTCCCTTGGAGGTGCCTCCCAGCCGTGCCCGAGCGGGAGCTGTGGGGTCTGTGCTTGGTATGCGGGTGAGGGCAGGACAGGGTGTTCCGAGGGCACGGCTCGCCTCCCGCTGAAGGCAGCTGGCGCAGCGGAGCTGGGCCAGGCCAAGATGCTGTCGGGCTCAGCTCTGTGTCCTCAGACGGGAGCGGGGCCGCAGGATGAGCTGTGAATCAGTGCACCGGGGGGTGGGCAGGATCCGCGCGGCTGGGCCCGCTCCCCCGCAGCAAAGCCCTGCGGACCGGTGAGCGCTGCCGGGGCCAGGGTGTGCAGCTGGGGCTGCGAGGGAGGATGCCTGCCCAGCTCTCTGCTTTCACCGCCTCCGCACAGGCACCTCGAGCGGGACCGTTTTCAGCAGGTTGTTCCAGCTCTCCTCTGTCAAAGCCGTGAACACCCAGAAGCAAAACCAGAGAGCGAAACTGAGACCAGATCTTGGGCCAGCAGCTCCCAGACCCCGCAGGGGAGCTGGCTCTGCCTCGGAGGGCATGTCTGAGGGGACGTCTCCGTGGGGCACGGGCAGCAGAGGTGTCCTGTTTCCAGGCCAGGCCCCACTGGCGCTGTCTGTAAATGAATATGCAAGGTGCAGTCGTGTTGGTTAAGCTCCCAGCTGGTGGGTGGAGGGGGAGGAACTCTCCTCTTGCCAGGGAGCTCCGCTCTCGGCTCTCATCTGTCACAAGAGACCGTTCCGGGCCTGCTCCTGCTTCTTCCCTTTCTTCCTTCTTAGGGTGTTACTCGCTCCCGTTCCCGCCCTCTTGCGTGGGGCACAGCTTGACCGAAATAGCTGCTGCCCCGAGCCGTGGGGCCGGCTGCCCCGGTTGACCCTGGAGCCTGAATTTTGCGGATCGGGGCCTCCCCGTGTCCCCGCCCTTGGCTCTGCCTGCGGGTGTTGTTAGTGCCGGCGGCTCCTCTGGGCCGGTGTTCCTGTAGTGGGAGCTGTGAGCGTGACAATTGCTTTCCAGGTTTTTAATGTCTGCCACATATGGAAGACCCCGGGTTGTATCTTGGGAGCTCTGACAAGCCCGTGCTTTTGGCAATAAGCCTTGTAACAGCTGTGATGAGGTAGGTTTCCTCACCGAGCGCTGTGTGGGGCTGCCTGTAAACACCACAGTGAAGGTCGTGTGAGGGCACTGGCCCTGGGAGGGCCCAGTGCTGGGGCAGAGAGCGGATCCTGATGCTGTTGGGCCTTCTCCGCCCGCTCCTCCTGCCACGCACGCTCTCTCCTCTCTTTAGGCCTCTAGTTCCTTGCCAGAGAGTTTGACCACAGAGAGTCGCCAAGATAGCTGGGCCAGGAAGAAAACGTCGCACCCCTGACCCAGACTCCATTACCGACCCCGGTGGGCCGTTTGTGTCCTCCAAACGGCTGAAAATGTCCAGCAGCACCAATGCCCCTGGCCAGAGGAGAGTGTCTCGGGGCTTGGATGATGCCACCAACAAGAAGAAGCAGAAGGATCGAGCCAACCAGGAGAGCAAGGAAGGTGAGAGCCCCTCGGCAGCGCTGCGGCGAGCTGGCCTGCGGTTTCTCGGCCCCGCGGGGTGGGAGCCTCGCAGCCATCTGCTGCAGGATAAACAGATTTAACTAATCGCTTCCTGCAGCCGATGGTAACCCGTGTGATGTAGGATCCTCTTTGGCACAGTGTCCTCCCTGGACCTGTAGCCTCCTTCCTTCAGGTGCTGCTTAGCCCGGGCTATGTGAGGAAGGTCAGGCCCGTGGCCTTGTTAGCCTGAGCCTGGAGTTGGCCCCAGTGGTTGTTTCTAGACTCTGCTTTTGGCTGGGGCTGGGATGCCCTCATGCAGAGGGAGTGGGACTGAAGCCTGCGAGTGCTCTTGCAGCTGGAGGCGGCGCTGCTTCCCCATCGGTTTGCCAAGGCCAGAGGCTGCAAGGAAGCAGCCAGATGCTGACAGCACCCACCGAGCGCAGGGCCTGCGAGCGAGGCTGGTGCTTTAGCTTCTGTGTCAGGGCAAGGTGTGGCTCAAGTGGAACAGTTGCCGTGGAGTAACTCCCTCTGTAGCTGCTGCATATCCAGTGACAAAAACGATGCTTCAGGCGCAGGCTCCGGTGTGGGGCAGGGAATGCCTGCGGGCAGGAGGCAGGCGAGAGTTCCCGCGGCCCTGGAAAGTTGCTTGATTTCTGTGCCTGCTCCATTACGACTGTTGTAACCTCAAAATCACAGGTTTGTTTACAGGGTGAGGTAAATGAGCATTTGCTGAGGCCTGTGCTGGAACAGCAGGCTGCAGTTCCCGATGCGAAGCCGCACAGTGCAGAGAGCACAGCATCGTGCCTTCTCTTGTGTGGGAGGTGTGCTGTGTCTCTCTGGTAAGGCCGGACGCTCCACACCTTCTGATGTGGGGGGGCTCCTGCCTTCCCTGGGGCTGCGGTGCAGCCATGCTGCCTCCGTCCCCACTGTGCAGGGGTGCCGAGGGGCTGGAGCAGGCGGTAGATCCTGCAGGCAGTGCTGCTGCAGCGCTTCTCACGCTGACAGCCCCACCAGCACCTTCGCACCAGTGACTGCGGTGGTCAGCAGAGTTTTCCTACTGGTTTGTAGCTGGTCAAGGGAGGCAGTGACATCCCTCTGAGCGCTCCAGGATGGAGACTACAGCTCCCATTGCTGCCGGTTCTCTGCTCAAGGACAAGGTGCTGTTGTTTTGAACCCCTTGCATGGCAGAGCTCACTGCCCGGTGGGGGTGGAGCAGGCCCTGAGACACTTCTGCTGTCTGAAGTAACCCTGCGGGGAGCGGGGATTAGGTGTCAGGTCAGTTTGGTTCCCCAGCCTGATCTGGAAGGAAGCTTTGACCGTGAACATTGGCAGCTTGCACAGGAATGGGAGTGTTAAAGTGCAGCTGGGCCGCATGGTTCTCTCGTTACAGCAGAATTGATTTGAGCACGACCAAACATCAGGTTCTCCCTCTCAGATCCAGGCAGGACTCCTCTGTACGGCTGGAGGCTGAGAGCCTGGTGCGCCGAGCAGGGGCACACAGCCCAGTTGCCACAAGCTTCGCACTGAAATGTGCCTCAAAGCAGCACTGTCTGCGTGCTGCAGTAATGTTGTGTTGCTCCCAGTGTGGTGCTGGTTAGACTGGGGTGTGGTGGTGTGGCCCAGAGCAGCCGTCCTGGGGGCTGACTTGCTGTGGTGCTACAGGCAGGGCTCCGGGGAGGGGAAAGGTGTGAGGAAGCAGAGGGAAATGAGCAGCACATGCAGGATGAAAGGCCTGGACAGAGGCTCGGGGGAGATGGAGGCAATGTGTGAAATTCTGGGCATCAGCGTGCTGGCCTGTGCTCTGAGGTGACAGAATGACAGATCTGCCCACGCTCTGCTTCTCTGCCCACCAGTGTCTCGCCCTGAGCACGAGCAGGCTGAGACTGCCCAGGAGAAGGACTCAGAGGAGGGTAAGTCAAGGTGTGCGCTGGCTGTCAGTGCATGGCCATGGAGTGCCCTTGCCGAGGGGTCTGAAGCTCTCACCTTGTTGTCCCGTGCTCTGGCATGGAGCAGAACTAACCTGAGCGCTCCTTGCCACAGCGTTTGTCTGAACGGGACACGGCATTCCTGGGGCGGAGAAGGGCTGTCTGCAAGGAGGAGGCCCTGGGCATGTGGCAGGCTGCTTCTGACTCTGCTGTCACCGTGTCGCCGAGCACAGTCCTGGGATGTCTCGCTGCCTGCATCTGTCCTGCTCGTTTCTGAGCTGGGCTGGGCTGGGAAAATCCCAATCCACGTCACCCAGCGGGTGCTGCTGGCCGGTTTCTGCCTTGGTCCAGGCCTGCTTTGAGGACAGCTGGAGTAGGACACCCCTGTGCCACAGATGGCAGAATGAACCTGATTAAAATTAAGGTGATTGAAATCACCTTCTTGCCTTGAAGATGTCAGAATGCCACAGGGCCAGACCTGGAGCCTGGCAGGGACCTGCTGGGGGTACTGCCTGCAGCGGAACAACGCTGCCACACCGTTTTCTCCCTGGCTGTGGCCTGCTTGCCCAGCTGGCCGGCCCACCCGTGCTTCAGCCGTGTTAACAGTGCTCACCTGGCAGGACTACAGTGTTTGGTACTGTACTGTACAACAGCTGGGCTGCTTGATTTCCATATGCAAAGGGGAAGCAGCAATTTCTGGTTGTGGCCAGAGTCCACTTGAATCCCTCAGAGTAATTCTGGGGCTTCCTTGTTCCCTGGGAAAGCAGCAATTGCTTTGTAGTTGGCAGGAGCCACCCCTACTTCCCAGCCGCCGCAGCTGCGCGTGACGGGGCCGAGAGCAGCGCTGCCTTTCTGTCTCTCCGGTTCCCACCAGATTCACCTGCCCTGCCACAACCTGTGCTCTTGTTCGTGGCCTGATGAGAGCAGGTTGCAAGTGTCCCGTTTAATTGGCATGATCTGTGTCCCCTGCGTTGAGCTCCTTGAACTGCGTGTGCATTCAGGCTCGCATTCCTCAGCCGAGGAGTGGGCGCTGCAGACTCGTGCCCCAGCGAGTGGGTGATGCTTCCGTCCCTCTTCCTAGAGCTGCTGCTGGACTGGAAGCAGAACGCTGACGAGATCATTGTCAAGTTGAACTTGGGCAGTGGAGCTCTGAAGGTGGAGGATGTGGATGCTGCTTTCACCGACACGGACTGTGTGGTCAAACTACCAGGTATGGGGAACAGAGCGGCTGCTGCAGGCGTTTCTTCCGCGGGGCTTGGCGCAGCTCTGGGCTAGACGTGGGGCTGATCCAGGCAGGCATAAAACCTTGCCTTCAGAGGCAATGCCCTGCTGTCAGCTGGCACAGCCTCAGCCAGCAGGCAGGGCTGATATGAGAGCAGCGTAAAATAAGAAGGGTGTAGAGCTGGAGAGGGCAGGAGCTGGCCTCTGTGCCAAGTGAACAAGTGCCCACTGCTGCGTCTCTGTCCCCTGCTCGCTGGGATGACTGAGTCGGCCCTGGGTATCCCTTGGAAAAGTGGCTGTGCCCGTGAGGGCAGGGAGGCCCAGGGCCTTCCTTCTGGGAAGGAGGCCAGCCAGATGTACAAAGCAAGTCTGGGGAAGCTGCCTGAAGCCTTGAAGGCTCCTGGCGTATGGTGGCAGCCTGCCCACAGCCTCCTTGGCTCTGGATGAGTGCTCCCTTGATCGCTGGGGCAGGTGAAAGGGGCTGTGGGTTAGGTGACAGCTGCCTGGAGCACAGCCTGAGGTACGGTCCCCTCCTGCTTGCAGATGGGCGCCAGTGGAGCTGTCAGTTCTATGAGGAGATTGAGAGCTCCTGCAGCAAGGTCCAGTGCAAGAAGGGCAACTTTCTACAGCTTGTGCTTCAGAAGAAGATCCCACTCCATACCTGGTCTTCGCTTCTGGTGAGGAGGGGGAGGATCTGCCTTTTGAGGGAGCTTACGGAGCCCCAGGGAGCTGGAGTGAGGGTTTTGCTCCCTGCTCTTGAGCTGCCCAGGGAGCACCGTGGGACACATCCTACATCCACGTGCTGTGTGAGGGCAGTGAGCCAGCTGCCTGTCCCAGGGAGGGGGTGTCATCGTACCCCTGTTCCTGCCTGCCACATAGCTCCAGGTTGTGGAGCAGAGACCTGATGCGCTCTGGGAAGGGGGAGTGAGGGTGAGGGGGTGGCAGAGAGCGTGAGGGGTGCTGCTACCTGGATATCTTCCCACTGTGCTGCGCTGCTTTTCACAGAAGAGAAGGAAAGATGGATCCAAAGAGCTGGCCAAGGGGGCCACGTGCTGGGAGAACGGGAAGGAGAAGGCTGCTTCTGCAGAGCTGGCCCCTGAAGAGCCGAGGGCTGAAGGCGCAGAGCTGCCGAGGTCCCGGCGAGAGCCCTCCAACCCCAAGCGTGCTCCGGGAAGAAGCGAGACCCTGGGAGGGAAAAGCCCAGCCAGCCCAGGGACCCAGAGCGGCCCCAGCGCCAAGCGGGCGGTATACCTCAAAGTGGCTCCCACTGACGAGGAGCCGAATGCCAGAGTCACTGGGAGCGTGGAGCCCAGCAAAGGGCACAGCGGGAGAGCAGGCAGCCGCCGCAATGGCAGAGCCAGCCAGGTTGATGCGTCCACAGCGCTCGCGGACCTTGCACCGCCGCTGGAGAAGGTACCTGAGGGCACCCCTGCTCCCTCAGCCCCCGTGCAGGGGATGCTGCTCTGACAGGGACCCGTCCCTGATGATGACATGGGCTCCAGGGTCCCACTGGTGGTGCTGAGGGCTGGCCTGGGCCTGGTTGTGGTGGACAAGAGGGTGGTGTGAGGACGCCGCGGTCGCTGAGCTGTGGTGCTGACGGGGCTGAGTCGAGTGTGGGATGTATGAGGGAAGCAGATGGTGTGGGGCTGTGCCTGCCTGCCTGGCAGGAGTCGTAGCGGGTGGGCCAAGGGAGCTTGGGGGTGGCAGTGGCTGGTTTTCACCATGTCCCTCTGTCTTGAAAGGCTGTGGTTTTGGCCAAGGAGACTGTTCCTGTGGAGATGCCACCTCTCGCGGCTACCACAGAGGTGTTCCCTCACTGTGTTGCCACCTGTGTGGAGAAGAGGGTCCTGCAGCCAGCCAGCCCGGCTGAGGCCTTGCGGAGCCGGGACTGCACGCCTGTCTTGGGAGAGAGCTCTAAGGCTGTCCCAGCAGCCACCCCTCCCCTGGGCAGAGACAGTGAGAAGAGGGACTGGTCCAAGGATGATGTGGCTCTGGAAGCCGCAGCTGATGGTGAGTGGCTGGAGCCCAGGAATCGGCCTGGTGGGGAAGGTCCATCTGCTCAGGACCTCTCCTGGGTCAGCCTGCAGCACCACCTCAGTGTGCAAAGAAGGTAATGTCTCTCTCCATGGCTTTCCTTACTCAGAGCCAGAGCCTTTTGTGAGCCTGACGTTTGTCAAGAATGACTCATATGAGAAGGGCAATGACCTGGTGGTAGTGCACGTCTATGTGAAGGAGATTCACAAGGAGACGTCCAAGGTGTTGTTCCGCGAGCAAGACTTCACGCTGGTGTTCCAGACGAGGTACAGACATGCCTCGGGACGGTGTCAGGCTGCTGCAGAGCTCCTGGCTGTGGCCAGGCTCCTTGTTTCTTCACTACTTCTCACTCTCTCCCAACTTCTTTGCAGTGACACAAACTTCCTTCGCCTCCATCCTGGCTGTGGGCCCCACACAGTGTTCCGGTGGCAGGTGAAGCTCAGGTATGGCTCCCGTCCTTCTAGCCTGCACCGAGGCAAGGTTGCTGAGAGCGCAGAGCTGCAGCAGGAGCCAGTCCCGACTGGTGGGTCTGTGCGGGGAATGCTCGTTGCTGCACCTGGGGCTCTGCCTTACACCATGCTGCACTAATGCCCCAAGCCCGGCCTGCCTTGGCTCTGTGTGGTGGCTTGCGGGGAAGGAAATCCCAGTGCCTCCTTGCCTGCAGTTCCCCCCAGCCTGTTCTAGAGCTCCTGGGGACAGAGACAGACCAGCCTGTGTGTGCTTTGGGTGGGATGTCCAGCGGGGAGGGGGCAGGTGGAGCCCAAGCAGTCTAGACCTGCCGGGAAAGGGGCCCTCTGTGTGCTCGGTGTGGCCGGGCTCGAGGGTTTCTGCCTTGCTTTGCCAGCTCCACCTCGGGATCGGTGCTAGCCAGGTCCCTACTGCCCGGAGGCCATGGCCCTGCCTTGCAGAGGCTTCCGGATGTCTGAGGCTGCTGAGGGGTCTGCGGCACCCCTGACTTGTTGCCATGTCTTGCAGGAACCTTATTGAGCCGGACCAGTGCACGTACAACTTCACGGTGTCTCGCATCGACGTCTGCCTGAAGAAACGCCAGAGCCAGCGCTGGGGGGGGCTGGAGGCTCCAGCCACACGAGGTCTGCACCCTGCCTCTTGTCTTGCCTGCCCGCTGCACCCCGGTGGGGCATGGGCCCTCCTCACCGCCGGCAGCAGCCGGATGGTGCCAGATCTTCCAACGCAGGGTTTTGGGGAAGGAGAGGGGCTGAGCGGGTGCAGGCAGGAGGGGTGAGGCAGGGCGAGCCAAGCGCTAGGGGAAGGGCACCGCTGTTTTCCTTGCTCAAGGGGAAGAGGGGTAGGAGAGAGCCTGTGTGTGAGCGTGGACCCAAGCGGCTCAGCCTGCCGTGGGCTGCGCGTGGTGCTGCTAACCACAGGCCCACCCTTCCCCCTTTTTAAGGTGCAGTGGGTGGTGCAAAGGTTGCCATGCCTACAGGCCCTACCCCTCTGGACAAGAACCCCCCGGGCAGTAACCAGCACCCCCTGTCCAGCAAGGAGGAGGCCCGAGCCAGCGACAAAGAGAAGCCACGCGTGGAAGATGGGGGTCTGGATGGTGTGGCAGCCCGTACGGCCCCAGAGCACGTGGCAGTAAAGCAAGAGCCGCACATCCCCTCGGTGAGTGGGGACACACTGGATTTGACCTGGGTGGGGGAAAACGGGGGCCCACTTGTGCTTCTCATGGGACCCTGCCCCACGGGTGTTTCTCTGGAGACCGGCAGGCTGTTCCTGGAGGAGGCGGCAGCACTCCTCAGTCATAGCTGGCAGGACTAGGGGCAGCGGTTGGCCCGTCTATCCCAGTCCCGGTGGGAGACGGCGTGATGGCTCCAGCGCAGGGGTGCCTTGGGCCTTTGGGTTCCCCTGGTGTTCCCAGAGAGAGCCGCCGAGCACAGCACCCTCACACTCACCTCTGCTTTGGCAGCCGAAACCGACGTGCATGGTGCCACCGATGACACACAGCCCCGTGAGCACCGAGAGTGTGGAGGATGATGAGGATGAGGACGAGAAGAAGAAGGTGTGCCTGCCTGGCTTCACGGGGCTGGTGAACCTGGGCAACACCTGCTTCATGAACAGCGTCATCCAGTCCCTGTCCAACACCCGGGAGCTGCGCGACTACTTCCATGGTGAGCCCATGGCGGCAGCCCAGCAGAGCCCTGCTGCTCGGACGATGCAGCCAGCAGCCACCCTCACTCTCCTGCATCTCTTACAGATCGGTCCTTTGAGTCAGAAATCAACTACAACAACCCGCTGGGGACAGGGGGACGCCTGGCCATCGGCTTTGCCATGCTGCTGCGGGCACTGTGGAAGGGCACGCACCATGCCTTCCAGCCCTCTAAACTGAAGGTAAGGCCGCCGGCGCTGCGCAGGAGCTGCGGTGGGTCCCCCGCACTCCTCCATGGGCACCTGGCTGCCCTGCTAGCGCTGCTGAGAGTGACGGGGGTGGGGGGGTGCAGGCGGTGCTGCTGTGGGGGCTGCTGGCCGGCCCTGACTGCTGTGCTCCCCCCAGGCAATCGTGGCCAGCAAGGCCAGCCAGTTCACTGGCTATGCCCAGCATGATGCTCAGGAGTTCATGGCCTTCCTGCTCGATGGCCTGCACGAGGACCTCAACCGGATCCAGAACAAGCCCTACACAGAAACTGTTGACTCGGATGGGAGGCCTGACGAGGTGAGGATGTCCCTCCCCAAAGCCACTGGGAGAGCAGCCCTGGCCTGGGTGGCTTAGCGTAGTGCTGAGCCCTGTCTCCCC
This sequence comes from Opisthocomus hoazin, assembly GCF_030867145.1. NCBI lineage: Eukaryota > Metazoa > Chordata > Aves > Opisthocomiformes > Opisthocomidae > Opisthocomus > Opisthocomus hoazin. Next base: position 10,847,554 of record NC_134424.1, on the reverse strand, counting down.
GCAGGTGGTAGCTGAGGAGGCCTGGCAGCGACACAAGATGAGGAATGACTCTTTCATTGTGGACCTCTTCCAGGGCCAGTACAAATCCAAGCTGGTCTGCCCAGTGTGTTCCAAGGTAGGGCAGCCATGGAGGCTCTGTCCCTGTCCTGGCTGTGCAGCAGACTCCTAACCCTCAGAGGGCACAGAGCAAAGCTGGATCTCGGGTCCACTGGAGCTGCTGCCCCGCTGATCTCAGCCACGAGCACTTCCTGCAGCTGAGTGTGCTCTTGCGTCTGCAGGTGTCCATCACCTTCGACCCCTTCCTGTACCTCCCCGTGCCCCTCCCGCAGAAGCAGAAGGTGCTGACTGTCTACTACTTTGCAAAGGAGCCGCACAAGAAACCCATCAAGGTAAAGGACACCATCTACTCTGGGTAGGCAGCCTGAGGGGGGGGCTCCTGGAGGTGCCTCAGGCAGCTGGTTCTGTACTGACAGGCTAAGTCTTGTGTTAAGCAAGGGTCTGCACGTGTTGGTGTGGTGTGGCTGATGTGGCACTTTTTTCCTGGCAGTTTCTTGTGAGTATCAGCAAGGAGAACTCCAGTGCCATGGAGGTGCTTGACTCGGTAGCCCATAGCGTGCGTGTGAAACCAGAGAACCTGCGCCTGGCAGAGGTGAGAGTGCTCAAGCTGAGGAGCTAGCGGTGGGCTGCTTTTGTGGGTGCCCCAGCTCCCGCAGCTCTCCAGGGAATTGCAGTCACTTGCCTGTATTCAGCATTTCCATGGGTGGCAGTGTCCTGCACAGGGTGCTGCCGGGCAGGTCCCTGCTCAGGAGGGCTGGGCCACCACAGTGGGGCAAGGGATGTCCATCCTCCCTGATGGGGCGGTGAGGTGAGCCCAGCATCCCTGTGTACTGCTGTCCCCGCAGCTCACTGTGGGGCTGAGGTCTGTGGCTTTCTCAGGAGAGGAAGCGTGAGGCAGCCCTCAAGCAGTCCTGCTCCACTGCTTTCCTGGCAGGTGATCAAGAACCGCTTCCACCGCATGTTCCTGCCGTCCAACTCACTGGACACAGTTTCTCCAACGGACCTGCTGCTCTGCTTTGAGGTGCTGTCCCCAGAGCTGGCCAAGGAGCGGGTGGTGGAGCTGCAGGTCCAGCAGGTAAGAGGGGATACTGGGACTGCTGGGAGGCATGCAGGGAGGCTGAGCCTGCAGGTGGGGCTGAGCAGGAGGGGGAGAGCTGCACACAAGGGTGGCTGGCTGCAGCGAGCGTGGATGCCCACCGAGGCTGCCTTGTCCTGCCTGGGTGCCCTTCCCTGCCCAATGGGTCCTTTCTCCTGCAGCGTCCGCAGGTGCCCAGTGGCCCCGTCGCCAAGTGTGCGGCCTGCCAGAAGAAGCAGTTGCCGGAGGATGAGAAGCTCAGGCGCTGCACGAGGTGCTATCGAGTCGGTTACTGCAACGTGTGAGTTGGCTCGGTGCCTGGCAGGGAGGGAGGGTCTCCTGCCTTGAAGGGCGGGTTGGGAGAGCCCAGCCCAGCCCACTGGGAGGAGGTGGGATGGGCCTGGCCTTTGGGAGGGAGCCAGTCAGGCTTGCGGTGCTCCCCTGGTCCTCAGCGCACCCCTCGGACCCTGCCATGCTCCTGCCCAGGGTGGTCACAGGTGCTGGGTTCACCAGGGGCTGTATGTGTTACAGGGCATGTCAGAAAACACACTGGCCAGACCACAAGGCTTTGTGCCGCCCCGAGAACATTGGTTTCCCCTTCCTCATCAGCGTGCCGGAGTCCCGCCTCACCTACGCCCGCCTGGCCCAGCTGCTGGAGGGCTATGCAAGGTGGGGATCTGGGGAAGGAGGGTGCTTCTGCCCCAGAGCTGAGCTCAGCCCTGTGCCTGGCCAGCTCTGATGGCCACCTCCTTGCCCAGGTACTCGGTCAGCGTGTTCCAGCCCCCATTCCAGCTGGGCCGGATGTCGCCAGAGCAGGGGCTGCAGCCTCTGCTCCCGGACAAGCTGGAGCCCCTGGCCAAGAGCAGCTGTGCAGCAGCCACCTCTGTCCCCGAGCTGGGGGACGGGGATAGGGCTTCCAGCCTCCTGCAGGAGCCCCCGCTCTCGCCAGCTGTGCCCGAGCTGCACCCGGAGCTAGGGGACGCCGGCACTGTCCGGAGCAAGGTCCTGGCAGCCAGGAGTTCCCTGCTGAGCTTGGATTCGGGCTTCTCCGAGCACATGGAGTCACAGGGTGATGGCTGTTGCGAGAAGGAGCCGTCCTATGAGAGAGCCCTCAAGCCAGAAGGTAAGAAAGAGGTGCTGCAGTGCTAACCATGTCTGTGCCAGGAGCCCGGGCACCCCCAGGACAACTCGGGAGCAATTCTCCCTCCTTGGGGTGACCTGCAGCCACCGCATCTGTGCTTCCCTTGTGAGCCTGGCCCGGAGACCTCTGGGGGCCGTACATGAGGCCCTGGGAGCTGTGTTTTGGCAGTGATGCCCTGCCTGAAAGGCCTGCCTGCCCAGGCTCTGCCTTGCCCTGACAGGCCTCCGGGGCAGACCTGACGAGGAAAGAGGTGTTGTGGTGTTGTGGGAGAGGTGGGAAGGCAGGGGCTGGCAGAAGCCTCAGAGTGCTGTGGGAGGGCAGAGCCCGGTGCGGGCTGAGCCCCTCGGGGCTGTGAGCGCAGCTTTTCCCTCGCTCTGACTCAGCTGCACGAGAGGAGGCTTTTGCGCTCGGCTGCCTGGCTGTCACGTTTCCAGACACTCGTCTCAGGATGGCAGCAATGTGCAGAGAAGGGGCAAGGCAGGCAGAGGAGCACAGCTCGCCAGGGGCAGGCGCCTACTAAAAATAGTCAAGGACACGGGGCACGTGGTTGTGTCCCTGCAAGGCCATAGCATGTGAGATGGGGGTGGGGGCACTGCAAATTCTTGGCCCCTACGCAGGGCAGACAGGCAGTGCCACTGCAGATCTGTCCCTGCCTGTCCACAGCTGCCATCCCTGGGTACCAACACACTCCAGACTCGCTCAGTGCACGCGCTACGCAGTTCTACATCAACAAAATCGATGCTGCCAACCGAGAGCACAAGCTGGAAGATAAAGGTGAGCCCAGAGCCCAGGAAGGCTCCACCTGCATCCCTCGCGGCCTCTGGCAGGGTGGTGGATCTGCCTGGCCGGGGTGCCAGGGACTGTGTGGCACGAGGTGAGCCCAGATGTGACAGTGGCTGCAGGCTGGACAGCGAAAGCTGCGTCTGGCACAGGGGAGGGCAGAGCTCTGCTGCCTGGGAGCTCTCCTCAGGCGTGGCGTTCCTGCTCTCCTCAGCAAGTAGACCAACTCCCTTCAACCTCCTGCATCCGCAGAGGGTCTGTGATCTCTGGGTCGCCTCTTGTCTGAATGGGATGCCCATATGCGGTGCTGGTTATGTGGGCGCTGCCGAGACGAGCTGTTCCAGCCTTGCCCCGCTGGCTGTGGGACTCTGATGACCTGGGGTGGTGAACCTGGCTGTGGCCATGCCCCACAGGGGCACTTGTACCCTCCTGGCAGCGCTGCGTGATTGCAATATCGAGCCAGAACAGGCAAGGCTGCTCCTAGCCCTGGCAGGGTGGCCTGGTGTAGCCCTGCGGGGCAGGTGTGAGGTGTGTGTGCCGCTTGGCAGGTGACACCCCCCTGGAGCTGACAGATGACTGCTCCCTCGCCCTGGTGTGGAAGAACAACGAGCGTCTCAAGGAGTTTGTGCTGGTGGAGTCGAAGGAGCTGGAGTGCGTGGAGGACCCGGGCTCGGCCAGCGAAGCAGCCCGGGCCGGCCACTTCACCCTGGAGCAGTGCCTCAATCTCTTCACCAAGCCCGAAGTCCTGGCCCCGGAGGAAGCGTGGTGAGGAAGGTGGTGGGGCGGGTTCCAGCCCGTGGGCGTGGGCAGCAGGGGGGCTTTCCCAGGAGCTGCCCGGGCACGCACGCTGTTTCTTCCAGCAGCCAGGAGCGTTGGGCTGGCCTTCCCTGTGCGCTGGGGAGGAGGCCGCAAGCCAGCAGGGAGCAATGCCAGCGCTCTGCAGGGCTGTGCTGGCCTGCCCCTGGCAGGGGAGGCTGAGACCTCCTGCACCCCCTCTGCCAGCCCCACGTTTGGGGAACCTTGGGGTGGGGCTGGACCGTGGGACCTGGGGCCCTCCCCACCGCCGGTAACGATCGCGCTCTTCCCCCAGGTACTGCCCCAAGTGCAAGCAGCACCGTGAGGCCTCCAAGCAGCTGATGCTGTGGCGGCTGCCAAACGTCCTCATCATCCAGCTCAAGCGCTTCTCCTTCCGCAGCTTTATTTGGAGGGACAAGATCAACGACATGGTGGACTTCCCCGTGCGGTGAGAGCCTGGGGATGAAGGGTCTGGGTTGGCACTGCCTGTGCTGCCCTGCAGCCCGGCCTCTCTCTGCCTGACGCTGACCCTCCCCAACTGTCCCCGTGTCTCTCCCCAGGAGCCTGGACCTGAGCAAGTTCTGCATTGGCCGGAAGGGTGAGCAGCAGCTGCCGATGTATGACCTGTACGCTGTGATCAACCACTATGGAGGCATGATTGGCGGGCACTACACGGCGTACGCCCGCCTGCCCAGCGACAAGAACAGCCAGCGCAGCGACGTGGGTGAGGATCTACCAGCCTCACCGCCCCCCCGCTCCTCTCCTGCAGCCGTGGCCCGTCTGCCTGCTTAACCCTTCCCTCCTCCCAGGCTGGCGGCTCTTCGATGACAGCACAGTCACCACCGTGGACGAGAGCCAGGTGGTAACCAGATACGCGTATGTCCTCTTCTACCGCCGGAGGAACTCTCCCGTGGAGAGACCCCTGCCAGGGCACCCCGCAGACCACCGAGCCGAGCGCACCCCCTCTGCCGAAGCTGCTGCCAGCCAGGTGAGAGCTCGCGTCCCTTTCGGCGCTGTTGGAGCCACAGAGCCTTGAAACGTGCCCGGATGCCCACACGCAGGGCCCGGCACGCCTCTGCCAGCACCTGCAGAGCCTGGCGCAGCTGCGGTGCGGTGCTTGCCTCTCTTCAGCACTGAAGAGCGTGCGCCGGCCGGGCGTTGGGGCCTGTCTTGCCCTGTTCTTGCTGTCAGCTTGGGGTGATCCCTGCCTGGAGGGACCACAGGAGAGCTGGTTCCAGCCGCTGGGGTGGGAGGGCACTGGAGGAGGGAGGAGGGGGCCCGGCCTCTCTGGGGTCTGCACTATGGGAAGGCTGCGAGTGGTGCAATAGGAGCTGGCTGTGCCGGGAGCCGTGAGGGCCTGCCCTCCGCAGCCGCTTTCGAAGCAGGGTGGGGGACGCCTTCTGCTGGGGCCCAGCTCGGGGCCAAGCTAGGTGCAAAAAAGGCAAATGCCAGCGCTGAGCCAGAGGCCTGGCAGCCTGCGCAGGGTGCTGCAGAGAAAGCTGCCAGAGTGAGCTCTGCTGCCGGACTGCCCAGGAGGGAGGGTGGCCAGCGGGCAGGGTGCTTTCGGCATGCGCTGGTGGGGAACAGTTGTCTGATCTTTGCGTAAATGTCAGACACGAAGGCCCGGGCTGGGGCGCGGTGCGGCGCCCACCTGGCCAGCCCCCCTGCGTCGCCGTGCGTGCTGCAGCCCTTCCCTTCTCGCTCAGCACCCCCGTCGTCCTGCGCGTCTGAGAATGATGCTCAGCTCGTCTCCGTCCCGGCTGCACGCGTGGGCCCTGTGGGGCCCTTCTGGCCTTGCCCCCCGACCCCTCTGGCTCGCGTAGCCCTCGGCCCGGTGCTGCTTGGGCATCCCGGCTCTGCCATCTCACCTGGGGCAGGGAGCTGCCTGTCATGGGGGCCACAGCGTGCCCCCCTATCTTAGTGTCCGTCTGCTCTTCTCCGGGGGGGGCTGCGCATGTCCTGGGGCAGCCCCGCTTTCTGGGGGAGGCCTGGGCAAGAGCAAGGCTGCGCTGCTCGTCCCACGCCAGCGGTGGGAGCCTGCAGGGTCCTCCCCATGTCACCAGGGCTCGGCAGGTCCCCCCATGGCACTGGGGCTCGGCGGGTCCCCCCATGGCAGTGTCGCCAGGGCTTGACGGATCCCCCCCATGGCACCGGGGCTCAGCGGGTCCCCCCATGGCGCCGGAGCTTGGCGGGTCCCTGGCAGCGCCACATTCCCCGCAGCGCTGGGTGCGTTGGATCCCGGCGGGTCCCCGAGCGCCTCGGACCGCCCGCACGCGCCTGGGCACCACGTGCCCGCCGGAGAGCTGTGCCCTGATTGGCTGCCCTGCATGATCCCCGGCACAGCGAAGGGCCGGGCTGTGACTGGCCGCCTGCGGATAATCCTCCTGGAAGCTGGGCTATGACTGGCTGTTGGATCATCTCCGCCCACTGAAGCAGACCTGTGACTGGCTGCGCTGCGACCGCGCCTCCTGCTCCTGCCGCCACTCCTGGCTCTGGATTGGCCGTCATCCTGAAGATCCTGCTGGGATCACACAAGCTGGGCCGCGATTGGCTGCTGCCTGCCCCCTTGCCGCCTGGACCCACCAATGCCAGAGCATCGGCTCCACCGGGACCCGGCTGCCCGCTCCGCTCCCCGTGGCCCCACGAAGACCCAGCCCGGCGGCCGCCCGCGTTCCTCCCGCAGAGACCCCCGCGAGCCGCGGGGCGGGCGCGACCGCGACGGCGCTGCACGGGGAGGCGGGCTGGGCACGGGGCCGGGCTGGCGGGTGGCCGCCGCCTGCCCCGGGGGATGGCGAGGGGTGGTAGCCCGTTGTGTTCTCCGAGTGCTGACGCAGGTTTCCACATCGCAGGCTTCTCTGATCTGGCAGGAACTGGAGGCTGAAGAACAAGAGCTGCAGCTCGAGGCGCCCCAAAGGCCTGCCAGAAACTCCTGGAGGCCCCGTGGCCAGAAGCGGAGTCCGGGCACCCCCCAGCACCCAGACGAAGGCTGCGTCAGATACTTCGTCCTGGCCACCACGGCCGCAATCGTGGCTCTCTTCCTGAACATCTTCTACCCGCTCATTTACCAGACCCGCTGGAGATAGGCACAGGCATGTGGCCAGCTGCAGGAGCAGGGCTGCCGGGGCACACACCGTCCTAGGACGCTATGCGACGAAGACGTCGGGTGGCAGGACAGAAAACCGCCAGGAAGAGCTTGCTGAGGGAAGCGTGGGGCCATCGGCTTGCGCCTGTCTGCTCTGGCATCTCCTGTGCCAGCTGGCAGCGCTGCGTGGCCAGCCCGCTGCCTTGCCAAGGCGCAGCCCAGGACTGGGCACCCCTCAGCCCTCGCCGCTGCTAGGAGTGGGGCAGACCTCACGGGTACCTGCTGCTGCTTCGGAAGGGATGTTGCTGCTGCAGCGCGGCCGGGGCCTGGGAGCCCCCCCGGGAATGTCGACTGCTTCTGCTCAGCTCCAAAGAACGACGTGGAGAGCTGCCGAAAGGCTGCAGCAGGGGCAGGGTGCCCCGACACGACTCCCGCTCTGGCCGCCTCTCCCAGCTGTGCTGCTGCGGGAGGCTTGTGCGACCTGTGGCTCTTGGGCTGCCTCCCCAGCCTCCCCGTGCCAGCTGCCCCTGCGCTGGGAGCCATGCTGGGGCCGGAGGTGCCTGTCCCCGAGGGCTTCTCTGCTTCTTTGCTGAGCTGGAGGGCTCAGCGCTGCCACTGCTTCTCTCCCCCGCGCAGCCCTGGGGCTGGGGTGCTCACGGCACAAACCCGCCTCGGTGGGCTGCCAGCTCCCCTCAGTAGCGCCGTGGGGTGTGGGGGGTCTCCCTGCTCGGCCCCGGCTGCCTGCGTCTGGGGGGCTGGGTGTCTGCTGGGGGGCCGTGGGAGAGGCGTGGGGTGGGGGAGCACAGGTACGACCTCGGTGTGGTAATAAAGCCAGGTTTTCCAAAGAGACGCGGCATCCCTGTCCTGTGTGCTGGGACCCCCGCACAGGGACTCTCCCCAGAGCCTGCTCCAGCTCACGGGCAGCGGCTGCTGACCTTCCTGTGCTTGAGGCAGCTGCCTGCAGAGTCTCTCCGGCACGGGGACCGTGCCCTGGGCTCCACCGGTGCCTGGTACCCCCTGCGCAGCAGCGGGCTCTGGGGAGGGCCCTGCCTGCCGGTGCCGTGGGGCACAGGCTGGGCTCCCGCTCCCGGCCGTGGGGCCGCGGGCTGTGGCTCCGGCGGTGTCTGACATTGAGACGCGTTGCCCTTGGCTGAGCGTGGCTCGGGCTGCTCCGGCGTGTTTGGGCGTGAGAGGTGATTTCAGAGTCCTGTGACTTCCTTTTCCGTCTCCGGTGCGGTCCCGCCGGCCGTGTCCTTGGCTGGCTCGGGAAGGATGCTCGGCAGGGGAGGGGGGCTGGCCAGACAGCAGGGAGCCCGGGGGTGTCGTGCCCCCCCCCCCGGGTCCTGCACCCCTCTCGCACACGCGAACCCCCAGCCGCTCCGGACCCCTCGCCTCGCCGTCTGCGGCTCCCCCCGCTCGCCCACGGCGCTGGGCCCCGTGGGGCTGAGTCAGGGCCCGGCGCCGGTGGGGCGGCCGCCGCCTCGGCTGCCCGCAGCTCGGTGACCGCCGCCGGGCCCCGGGCTGGCCGCTCCCTCCCGGCCCTGGAAATCCCCTCCGAGCCGTTGCTCGGAGCCCGGCGGGCGCTGGCACCGTGCCCCCCCCCCCGCTGCTCCCCGCCTCTGGCCGCCCGCCCGGGCTGGGGCTCTGCTCAGACCGGCCCCGGCAGCCCCGGGGCCGCGAGTGCCGGGCTGGGGCTGCCCCCCACCCCGGAGCGGGGCGGGGGGAGTGGGGGGCGCCGGGCGCCGGTCTCCCTTCCCTCTCACGCCCGCCTTCTGCTTGCAGGGACTGGCCCCGGGGCCCTTCGGATCCGGCCTGGCCCCCGACGGAGCCCCGGCGCTGGCCGCGGAGAACCTCCCCGAGCGCTTTGCCAGCCCCGCCGAGCGCCCGGCCCCCTCCTACAGCAGCATGGAAGAAGTCGACTAGGGCGTGGGGGGGGGGGGGGTCTGCCGCGGGGAGTGCGGGGCGGGGGGTGCGGAGGGTGCAGGGAGGGGGGGACGGGACGCGGGTCGGGGTTTGTCCTGCGCTCATTAAACTCACTGAACTCCGCTCGCCTCGGCTGCCTGCTGTCCCCTGGGACCCCCCCCAGGGCACCGTGCTGCCCTCGTGTGCCCCGGTTTGCTGGGGCACCGGGTGTCCCCCAGCACCCTGCCGCTCTCCGTCCCCGGGTGTCTCCCGGTGCCCCCCCGGTTCCCCTGGCGCTCGGCGCAGCCCGCTGCCCACGGGGTGCCCCTGGTGTGCCCGGTGCCCCCCGGTGCTCCGGAGCCCGGCCCGCCTCCCCGCCCGGCGCCCCCGGTTCGCCGGTGCCGGACTGCAAGTCCCGTCGAGCCGCGGGCGGGCGGCGCGGCCAATGGAGCTCGGGGGGCGGTGCGACCGGTCTCTGCCTCCGCCGCCGCCCGGTGCCGCGGCGCAGAGAGCCCCGGAGCGGCCGCGCGGCGCCGGCCCCGCAGCCCGGCTCTGAGCCGCCCGCCCGGCCCGGCCCGCCCCGCCGCGCCCCGCCGCCCTCAATGAGGTTCTTCCGACTCACCTTCAAGTGCTTCGTGGATTGCTTCTGAGGGGGGTCCCCCCCGCGCGCGCACGCCCCACGCCCCCCCCCCACGGCCACGGAGCCGCCCCCGACCCGCCCTCGCTCCCCGGCCCCCCGCGACATGCCCCCCGTCCCCGCCGACGCGGCAGCCCCGCAGCCGCCCGCCGCCCCGCGACGAGAAGCCGCCGCCGCCGCCGCAGCCGCTGCCCCCGCGGGCTCCGGTAAGCGGGGAGGGATGAGGTCGCTGGGGATGGGGGGGGGAGGAAAGCAGCTGGGGGGGGGGGACCCATGGCCACACGCGACCGCGGGGCGCCCCCTCCTGCCGCCGCGGGGTGAGTCACCGCTCTGCATTGTGACGTCACGCGCCGGCCTGACATCTGACGTCACGCCCCCACGCGCCGAGGGGACGCGCAGGGGGGGGAGCGCGGGGGGACACCCCCCTCCCCGCTCGTCCCCACGGTCACGCGTGACCGCGGCGTGGTTCTCCCCCGCAGCAGAGGGCCGCGGGGAGACGGAGGGCGCGGAGCCCCCCCCGGCGGGTGAGGAGCGGGCGATGACGGCGCCGCTGGTGGGACCCCCCGGCCCCCCGAAAGCGGCCGCCCCGGAGCGGGAGACGTGGACCCGGCAGATGGATTTCATCATGTCCTGCGTGGGTTTCGCCGTGGGGCTGGGCAACGTCTGGCGCTTCCCTTACCTGTGCTACAAGAACGGCGGAGGTGAGCCCCGCGGCGGGGGGGGGGGCACCCCACGCCGCGCGGGACCACCCGCCCCAAGCGGGACCACCCCCACGCGGGACCACCCCGCTTTCCAGTGGGCTCAGCCCATCCTGCATCTCGCTGGGGCGAGGGGCCGTGCTCGGAGCTCGTGGGCCACCCCACGCGTGTCCGGTGCCACCCACGGGGGTGGGGGGGGTCCGTGGGGACCCCCCGCCACCTACCCGCCCTGACCTACATCGCGGCGCGGCGAGGGGAGGGCGCGGAGGAGCCTTCGCCATTCGCTGCGCCCCGGGCGGGCGGCACGGGGACGGGAGGGGGGGGCCCGGGGGGGGCCCGGGGGGGGCGGCGGCGGCTGAACCGGCCCCGTGCGTCCCCGTCCCCCCCCCCCAGGCGTCTTCCTCATCCCTTACCTGCTCATCGTCTTCGTGGGCGGCATCCCCGTCTTCTTCCTGGAGGTGGCCCTGGGGCAGTTCATGAAGCAGGGGGGCATCGCCGCCTGGAACATCGCCCCGCTCTTCAAGGGTAACCCCGCGCCCTGCCCCGGCACCCCGCACCCTGCCCGGGGCCCCCGGCGCCCTGCCGGCACCCTGCCCTCGGCACCCGCTGCCCGCCGGGGCCTGCGGCACCCTGCCCACGCCCTGCCCGCTCCCTGCACCTTGCCCGCCTCCCGCTGCCACCCTGAACCCCAGCCAAGGGTGGCAGCCGCCCGCGCCCCGTGGCACCCTGCGCTGCCCTGCCCGGCCCCGCCTGCCACCGGCGCCCTGCCCGCGGGCTGCCGCAGCCCGGCCTCGGCAGCGTCCCCACGGCTTCCCTGAGCTGCACCCCGCCGGCTCCCCGATGCCCAATGACGTGCCGCTGGCTGCACACACCCCATCCTGCCCCGGGCTGCCCACTCCCCCTGTCCCGTCCCCACCGGCTCCCCACATCCCATCCCTGCCGGTTCTCCCCATCCTGGCCCGGGCTGCTGGCTCCCTGCGTCCCCACCAGCACCCGACACCCCGAGCCATCGCCACTGGCACCCCATGTCCTGCCCCGTCCCTGCCGGCTCCCCCACCCTGCCGGGTGCCCGCGGGCTCTGATCTCCCTGCGCCGCAGGTCTCGGCTTGGCCTCCATGGTGATCGTCTTCTTCTGCAACTCCTACTATATCATGATCCTGGTGTGGGGGCTCTTCTACCTGGTCCACTCGCTGACGGACACCCTGCCCTGGGCCACCTGTGGCCACTCCTGGAACACTGAGCAGTGCACCGAGCTCTTCCACTTTGAGCTCTGCCGCAACGGCAGCACCAACGCCAGCGCCGGCACCGGGCCCTTCAACCTCAGCTGCGCCGACCTGGCCAGCAAGCGCTCGCCCGTCATCGAGTTTTGGGAGTAAGTGCGGGGGCCGGAGGGGTCTCACCCGGGGCCGGGAGGCTCGCGCTGGCGCTCAGCACGTCCCCGCTCTGCAGGAACAAGGTGCTGCGGCTCTCGGGGGACCTCAGCGAGCCCGGGGAGATGAACTGGCAGATGATCCTCTGCTTGGTCACCACCTGGGTTGTCGTCTACTTCTGCATCTGGAAGGGCGTCAAGTCAACCGGGAAGGTGATGCTGGGGGGGGACGCGTCGGGGCCACCAGCGCGCGGGGATGGGACCGTGGCACGCGTCACTGCCGGCTCCTGCCCTCCTGTGTGCAGCCCTGCGGGGGTGCGGGACCCCCCCATCCCGCATCCGTCTGGGAGGTGCCGCCAGCTGCCGGGGATGTCCCCAAGTCCTGGCACCGCTGGGACACCAGCAGCGCGTGACGGAGAGCCCCAGCCCTGCCCCGCAGCCCGGCCCGGGGGACTCACCGGCGCCCGCTCGCCCGCAGATCGTCTATTTCACGGCGCTCTTCCCCTACGTGGTCCTCATCCTGCTGCTGGTCCACGGTGTGACGCTGCCCGGGGCACTGGGTGGCATCGTCTACTACCTGAAACCTGACTGGTCCAAGCTAGCCGAGGCACAGGTGAGGGCAGCGAGGAGGGTGAAGCGGGGGTGAGCGCTGGGGACACCCCTGGCACGCTCCCCACCCCTGACGCCCTCCCTGGCACCCAGGTCTGGATCGATGCCGGCACCCAGATCTTCTTCTCCTACGCCATCGGGCTGGGCGCCCTGACCGCGCTGGGCAGCTACAACCGCTTCCACAACAACTGCTACAGGTAGGGCCTTGCCGGCTGCGGGGGGGTCCCCCGGTGTCTCCCGCGGCCCCCCCTGACCCGCTCTGCCCGCAGGGACGCCTACATCCTGGCCGTCATCAACAGCTCCACCAGCTTCTTCGCCGGCTTCGTCGTCTTCTCCGTGCTGGGCTTCATGGCCTCCGAGCAAGGCGTGGACATCTCCAAGGTGGCCGAGTCCGGTGAGCGCCGGGCAGTGGGGTGTCCCCTGTGTCCCCCCCCGGGGTGGCACCGCTGAGCCCCCTCTCCTGCAGGCCCCGGGCTGGCTTTCATCGCCTACCCCAAAGCCGTGACGCTGATGCCCTTGTCCCCGCTCTGGGCCACGCTCTTCTTCTTCATGCTCCTCGTGCTGGGGCTGGACAGCCAGGTGCGGCGGCGGGTGGGGGGATGGGGACAGGGACGGGGAGGGGACGGGGTGGCACATCCCCGCTGAGCCCCGCTCTCTGCCGACGCAGTTTGTCGGCGTGGAGGGTTTCATCACGGGCATCCTGGACCTGTTCCCCCAGCCGGGGGCCGGCTCGCTGCGCCGCGAGCTCACCGCCGCGGTCTGCTGCATCGTCTGCTGCCTCATCGACCTCTCCATGGTCACACAGGTGGGGGACGCCCCGCGGGGACCCGTGCCCGGCACCCACACCTGCCCCCGGGACATCACCTCCCACGGGGCCCCGGCGTGGGGTGGGAGCTCGCCGGGGCTGTGGCACCCACGGCAGCAGGGGGTGCCCGTGGCGTGGGGGTGCACGTAGCTGTGGGGGTGCTGAGGGAGCACAGAGTGCCCGTGACGCAGGGGTCCCTGTGCTGCAGGGGTCCCTGTGCTGTGGGGGTCCCCATAGCTGTGGGGGTCCCTATGCCATGGGGGTCCCCGTGCCATGGGGGTGCTGAGGGGGCACAGGGTGCCCGTGGTGTGGGGGTCCCTGTAGCTGTGGGTGTCCCCGTGCCACGGGGGTCCCCGTGCCGTGGGGGTGCTGAGGGAGCACAGGGTGCCCATGGCGTGAGGGTCCCTGTGCCATGGGGGTCCCCATGCTGTGGGGGTGCTGAGGGAGCACAGGGTGCCCATGGCATGCAGGGTGTCCACGCCAGGCGGGGCACCGGTGCTGGCGAGGCTGTGCCAGTGCCAGCGCGGGGCGGCCAGCACAGCCCCGGTGACGCGCGGTGCCATCCCGGCAGGGCGGCATGTACGTGTTCCAGCTCTTTGACAACTACTCGGCCAGCGGGATCACGCTGCTGTGGCAGGCGTTCTGGGAGTGCGTGGTCATCGCCTGGGTCTACGGTGAGCCCCAGGGTGGGTGGGACACACACGAGGGGCCGTGGGTGCCCTGTGGGTGCCCCGTGGGTGCCCTGTGGGGTCCAGCTGACGCCCCTCTCCCCGCAGGTGCTGACCGCTTCATGGACGACGTGGCCCGCATGATCGGCTACCGGCCGCTGCCCTTCATGAAGTGGTGCTGGGCTGTGGTGACGCCGCTGGTCTGCGTGGTGAGCGGGCCCACGCGTGTTCCTGCGGGCGCAGTGGGGGGTGACACGCGCGGGGGGTGACACGCGTTGGGGGGGGTGCCTGGGGCCGCCGGACCGATGCCCAGTGGGACCTAACCCTCACCCATGCAGGGCATCTTCTTGTTCCACGTGGTGAACTACAAGCCGCTGACCTACAACAAGACGTACGTGTACCCGTGGTGGGGGGACGCCATCGGCTGGGTCCTGGCGCTCTCCTCCATGCTCTGCATCCCCTGCACCGTCCTCTACAAGCTCCTGCGCTGCAAAGGCTCCTTGCGCGAGGTGAGGGTGGCGCGGCGGGGGCCCTCCCGCCTCTGTCCCCAACCCGTCTCGGCTGCCCATGTCCCTTTCCCCCTCTCCGTCCCATCCCCCTCTCCGTCCTGTCCTGTCCCCAATCAAATCCCAGCACTGCCTGCGTCAACATCCCTGTCCCCATCCCTGTCTCACTCCCAGCCTCGTCTGAATCCGATCCTTGCTCACATCGCTGTCCCAGTCCCATCCCCACCCGTATCCTGTCCCCGTCCCCATCCCTGTCTTAATCCCGTCCCCATCCCTGTCTTAATCCTGCCCCCGTCCCATCACTGTCCCTGTGCAGTCCCTGTCCCTCTCTCAATCCCGTTTCAATCCCTTCCCCATCCCAGTCTCACCCCCATCCAAGTCCCATTCCTGTCCCCGCTGCTCATTCCCATACGCATCCCATCCCTGTCCCCATCGCTGTCTCACTCCCAGCCTCGCCCCAGTCCCATCCTTGCTCACATCGCTGTCTTAATCCCGTCACCATCTCGGTCCCATCCCTGTCCCCATCTCATCCCTGTCCCCATGCTGTCCCTCTTTGCCTCTCTCAATCCCATTTCAATCCCTTCCCCGTCCCAGTCTCCCCTCAGTCCCCATCCAACTCCCACCCCTGTCCCCACCTCGGTCCCATTCCAGGGGGGAAATTGCTGTGCCGGGTCCCTGCGGTCCCCGGTGCTGCCGTCCCCAGCTGCTGACGCGGTGTCCCCACAGCGCTGGCAGCTCCTGACCACCCCGATCTGGGGCCACCACCACCTGGAGTACCTGACGCCCGAGGCAGAGGCCAAGCTGCTGGCCCCGGAGCCCCCCAAGGAGAAGGCGACGCTCTTCGAGACTGTGATCTGAGCGTGGGGAGGGTCGCGCTGCTCCCGCCCGCCATAGCAATAATGCCAGCACTGCCTCCCACCCACGCTGCCCCGCGACCCCCGGCCCCCGGCCTCGTTGCGGGGGGGGGGCACGGTGGGGGTTTGCTGGGGGCCGCGGGGCCGGGGCGGCTGCGGGGAGCGGGAGGGTCCCCGGCGAGGGGGAGCGTGGCACCCTGGGGTCCGGGGGGACAGCCGTGGGCCGGGGGAGCGAGCGGGTCAGCCCTCCCCCGGCCCCCGCCGTGGCCCCCGCCGCCCCCTGCTCACTAACCGCTTCCTGTAGCGTTTGTCTGGTGTAACCCCGACCGCCCCGACATCTGGCAATAAACTGGGAGACCCTGGCAGCCCCGGCACTGGGCAGACGGGAGGGCGAGGGGTGGGGGGGCACCTGCCTGCGGGGTCAGGGACGCCGGGACACCCGGGTTCCTCTCTCGGGGTGGCGGGGGGGAACAGGCTGCAGAAACAGCGGGGTCTCCGTCCCCCTCCATGGCTGGATGCGGGTGCCCGCGGGCTGTGCCAGCCCTGGGGTCCCCTGCGGGACGGGGGCACCCCACATAGCCAGGGCCCCGCTCCCTGGCCCCGAGGGACAGATTTCAGCCCAGAGGTGTTGGGGGTCCTGGCTGTCACCAGCCCAGCACAGGGAGTGGGTCAGGGACCGGCCGTACCCCACCAGGAGCTGCTCGTGTCAGCTCTGGGGTTCCCAGCTGCCTGCCCTGTGCCCCAGGGACAGCCCGGGCTGGGGGGCTGCGGGGCTGCGGAGGAGGGGATGAGGCAGCCCCCGGGCCCGGGCGCGTTGCCGGGAGAAGTCAGAGGCTCAGCCTGCTGCAGACCCCTCGAGCCCGGCCGCAGTGGAGTGACAACGGGGGGGTGCACGTGTCCTGTGCCCCGGCACCAGCAGCTCCCGGGGGGGCTGGCTCCAATCCGTGCCGTGGGGACGCCTGCGGTGCCCCGGGGAAACCCCCGACACGCTGTGCTCGGGGTGGCTGCCGGGCGTCAGGCACCCGCTGTGCCCAGCGCTGGCACCCATCACCCTCCAGCAGCGGCCGGGCCACCCTGGGTCATCCGCGGCCATCCTGCCCGTGGAGGGACAAGAGGGGACAAGTGCCACCCACTGCCTTGACCATCTTCAGGCGCAGGGCTGGGCAGCGATGCCGTGCCAGGGGGGTCGTGTCCTGTGCCCGGGGGGCACCGGGGTGCCGGAGGGGCTTGTCTCGGGGCACCAGCACACCCCGCCACGATAACCTCTCACCCCGCCGGGGCGAGCCGGCAGTTCCTGCCCCACCGGCAACGCACACCGTAATTAGCGCAGGCAGGGCCGAAGCATCACTGATAATTGGCGGTGACTCGTTAGCGCTGGAGCGCTGCATGCCCGGGGTGCGGCAGGACTTTCCGGCAGGGCTGGTCTGCGGCACCGGCCGGCATCCCGGTGCTCCGGCTGTCGTGCGGGGCCTGGCTGGCTCCCCGCCGCCGGAGCGGGACCGGGGCTGGGCGCGGGGGCGAGCGCCGTCATCGCCTTCGCTTCGTGCCCCAGCATGCCCTGACCCCGCCAACCCCTCCTAAAAGGCACGGCTGCGGGGCGCTGCCGGCACAGACGGCGAGAGCGCGGGGACCAGGCGGAGGTGGCCGAAGAAGAGGCAGAGGAGAGGGGATAAGGGGGTTCTGGGGACCCCTTTGCTGGCGGGGCTTTCCCCGCAGATTTCCCGTAGCACCCACTACTGCACGCGAGGGGACCTGACGCGCGCTGTGCGCTCGCAGGGCTGGGCGCCCGCGGCACCATGAACCGGATCACGGTGTACGAGCGTGCCAACTTCGAGGGGCTGAGCCGGGAATTCACCTGCGACGTGCCCGACCTGCACGAGCTGGATTTCGGGGACTGCATCGCCTCCCTGAAGGTGGTGGGGCAGCCCTGGATCGCCTACACAGACCCCAAGTACGAAGGGGAGCCGCACGCCTTCGAGGAGGGCGAGTACCCCTCCGTGGCACGGCCCAACTGCTTCTCGGCGCTGCGCCTCGTGCACCACGACCTGGGGGACCCCCAGATCACCCTCTACGAACGCCCCAACTTCCAAGGCGCCTGCAAGGTGGTGACGGAGGAGACCAACTTGGCGTACGGATACTTCAACGACCGGGTGGCCTCTCACGTGGTGCAGCGAGGCGTCTGGCTGCTCTACCAGCACCCTGGCCGGGGCGGCTGGCACTGCCTGGCATGGCCTGGAGAACGTCTCGCTGACTACAAACCCGAGCTGAACTTCCAGGCTCGGTTGTCCCACCTGCGCCCGCTGCAGCCTGGGCAGCCCCTGGTCTCGGCACGTCTCCTCTGGGAGCAGAAGCGGGTGGAAGCGGAGCGGGAGGTGCTGGTGGATGAGATCGAGGGGGTGAACGAGACGGAGTCGGAGCAGGTCCTGGCGGCCAGCAGCAGCCGGGAGTACGGCACCACGCTCTGGCAGAGCTTCCACTTCAGCAACGCCACCAGCCTGAAAGCTGGGCTCTCCTTCACGCTGACCGTGGAAGCCTCCAATGTCTTCACGGTGCAGAAAGGACGCAGCGAATCCAGCACCCGCCGGGAACGCGTGGAGGTGCAGCTGCCGGTGAAGATCCCCCCGCGCACAACGCTCAGCATCCAGGTCCTGAGGAAGGAGGTGACGCTCTCCGTCCCGGTCTTGCTCACCATCACCCAGAACGAAGCTGTTCGTACGGAGATGGGCGAGTACCGCAGCGTCTCGGGTACCAACATCAGTGCCCGCTATAGCTTGAAGCCTCTGCCAGCTGCAGGCAGGCAACAGGCAGCCGTTGCGGGGACAGAGCTGGTGCCTGGTGCCAGGACGGAGCTATAGCTGGGAGCTGGGGCAGCTATAGCTCCATCCCACTGCTGGGCACCAGCTCTGTCCCCCTTGGTGGTGTGGGACCCCCCCTGGAGACAACCATGCAGCCTGCCGGTGCCTCCTCCTTTGGGTGTTGCCAATAAACCCTCTCCCCAACTGCTTGGGTCTGCTGCTGCTGGGCTGGGAGCGGGCTGGAGGGGGGGGACACAGGGCTGGGGGACACACCGGGCTGTTGGGGGCACACCAGGCTGGGGCAGCTGGGGGGGGACAATGGTCTGTGGGGGACACACCAGGCTGGGGTGCAGGGGGGATGCTGGGCTGGGGGAGCCAAGGGACAGTAGGCTTTAGGGGGACAATGGGCTTGGGCAGCCAGGAGGACATTGGAGTCCTGAGGGGGACACCAGGCTCGTGGGACACTGGGCTGGTGGGGGGGGACAAACACACAGGGTTAGGGGAGCCAAGGGACACTGGGCTGGGTAGGAACACCAGGCTGGGGGACCCGGGGGGACACAGGGGTAGGAGAGCATGGTGACACTGCCTGGGGGGCCCAGGGACACTGGGGTTGGGGGACAAAGGTCTTCAGCAGCCAGGGGGACATTGGGCTGTTGGTGGAACACCGGGCTGGGGGAGCTGGGGGAACACTGGGCTGGGACACACACACACACCCCAGGGTGGTCGGGGGACACGAGGCTGGGGGAGCCAGGGTCATTGGGCTGGGGGAGCTGGGGGGACACAGGGGTGTGGGAGCAGGGGGACACGGGGCTGGGGGGGACACTGGGCTGTTGGGGGGACACGGGCTGACGCAGCTCGGGGGGGGACAATGGTCTGGGGGGACACACACCAGGCTGGGGTGCAGGGGGGATGCTGGGCTGGGGGAGACAGGGCACACTGGGCTTGGGGGGACAATGGGCTTGGGCAGCCAGGGGGACATTGGAGTCCTGAGGGGGACACCAGGCTGTGGGAGCTGGGGGAGCACTGGGCTGGGAGGGGGGGACGGACACACGACACACACCAGGCTGGTGGGGGGACATGGGGCTGGGGGAGCAGGGGGACACTGGGCTGGGGGGCCAAGGGACGCCGGGCTGGCTTGGTGCTGCACACACCGAGCTGGGGACGCGGGAGGGGACACCGGAGGGGACACGGGCCGGGCGAGGACAAAGGGCCGGGGGGCTCCCGGAGGGGCGGGGCAGGCGAGGGCGGGGCCTGGCACCCGCGGAGACACCGCCCCCGGACCCGCCTCCAGCCACGCCCCCCACGTGGCTCCCGCCTCCGCCGGGCTCTTTAAGTGATGCAACCGGCCGCACTCTTGGCCCCGCCTCCTGCGCGCCTATTCGAGGAGCCGTGGCCGAGCTATCCTATCCCATTGGCCGAGGCGGGCATTCCTCGCCGAATATTGGCTTCTCCCGTGCCGGCGACACGCCCTCCCCGCTCCGATTGGCTGGGCGTGGCCCCGCCCCCCGGGCGGGCGGTGGCGGCGGCGGCGGCAGCATGGCGGCGGCGGCAGCGGGATCCATGGCGGCGGAGGAGGCGGAGGAGACGCTTGGGCTCTTCACCGGCATCGGCCTCAGCGAGGCCAAAGCGCGAGAGACGCTGCGCAACGGCGCGCTCAGCGCGCTGCTCCGCCGGGCCGTGCTGCAGGTGCGCCCGCCGCGACCCCCATCCCGGTCCCCCGGTCCCCCGGTGCGGCGGCGGCGTCATCCCCGGGACCCCCCTCCCGGCCCCGCCGAGCGGCCTCGGCCCTTGGCGCTCCCCGGGCCGCCGGTTCGCCGGGGCTGAGCCCCGGGCCCGGCCCTGACGCTTCCCCGGGGCGGCGGCAGGCTCGGAGCGCGCTGGGCCCGGCGCTGGACAAAGCCACCGGGACGCTGCTGTACAACGCGGCCGCCCGCCTCAAGGACCCCAAGCACCTCGGCTTCCTCGTCGGCTACATTGCCCGCAGGCAGATCCTCACCGAGCTGCAGCTCACCGGTACCGTGCGGCCCCGGGACGCCCCCCCCCCGGCACGGCGGGGAGCGGAGGGCCTCGCTGCTCACCCCGGCTCCATCCCCAGCTGCGCTGGAGTATGTGCGGAGCCATCCCCTGGAGCCCCTGGACCCGGCGGCCTTCGAGCGGGCCTGCGGCGTGGGGGTGTGCGTCACCCCCGAGCAGATCGAGGAGGCGGTGAGTGGGGACGGCGCGCGGGGGGCACGGGACGGGCTGGCGGCCCCCGCTGTCGCGCTCCCCACTCAACCCCGTGCCCCCTGTCCTGCTCCGCAGGTGGAGGCCGTGATCGGCGAGCATCGAGCGGAGCTGCTGGCCGAGCGCTACCACTTCAACATGGGGCTGCTGATGGGTGAGTGCGGGGCGGCGGGGCAGCCCCCGCCTGCCGCTCCTGCTGCCCGCCACCCTGGGAGCCAGTCCTTTGCCGCGGGCTGCCCCGGCTCCTGCCCACCCGAGGCAGGGGGGACGTCCTGCCACGTCCCTGACGCGAGCAGAGCCGTGGGTGGCAGCCGCCCGTGGGGCCCTGAGGAGCCCTGGGGCGAGGGGCTGCCTCCAGCGGCCGTGGCTGAAGCCCCCTGGGCTGGGCCGTGCCCCTCGCCCACGGGGTGCCCTGTCCGCAGGGGAGGCGCGGAGCCGGTTGCGGTGGGCGGACGGGAAGACCGTCAAGAACGAGGTGGACCTGCAGGTGGGTGCGAGGGCAGCGGGCCGGGCGCTGCTCGGGGCGGTGTTTGTGTCGATGCTGTGCCCGGCGTGGGACCTGCTGGCCTGTCCCGTGGGAGGGGGACAGGCAGGGTGCAGGGGGGTGACAGCTGGACAGGGCCACCTCCAGGCCTCGGGGTGCTGGGAGCCTTTTCTACTCCTGTCTCTGTCTCTTTTTCCCCAGGTGCTGCATTTGCTGGGGCCAAAGACAGAAGCTGACCTGGAAAAGAAACCAAAGGTGAGGAGGAGGAGGCTGGGAGCTGGGATGGTGTTTCCCTGCGGAGTGTCCAGGCAGGATCCCAGACAGCTGCTCTGGATCCAGCCGCCGCCACGGACCAGGTCTGAGCAGGCTGGGCCAGGGCCGGGCTCTCAGGATGCTGTGCTGGTCCCCGCAGGCTGCGAAGGCCCGGCTGGCCCCAGCGGAGAAGCCGAAGGCGGCTGTGGTGGAGAATGGTGAGGGACGCTCCTCCTGCGGGCAGCTTCCCCAGCCCTTCGGCTCCTGGCCGGGACCTGCCTCCGAGCTGGGCCCTGGGAGCTGCGGTCAGGCCCCCGCTCAGCCCCATCTCTCCCCCCAGGTGAGGTGGGCACGGAGACGCGGTCGCTGCTGGAGCAGCTGCGGGGGGAAGCCCTCAAGTTCCACAAGCCAGGTGAGTGTGAGGAGCTGCTGCCGTGTGCGGGGCTGCTCCGCCGGCTCTGTGCCCAGCCCCAGCTCTCCGTGCCGTGGGAGACCAGCCCGGCCCCACGTCCGACCCTGCCGGCTGCTGGGCTTGGCTCGGTTTGGCCGGTGCTGCAGCCCTGAGCACCCTCTGCCCACAGGGGAGAACTACAAAACGGAGGGCTACGTGGTGACGCCCAACACCATGGCTCTGCTGAAGCGGCACCTGGCAGTCACGGGTGGGCAGGTGAGACCGCGTCCCCCGCCCCAGCAGGTCCCTGCGAGGGCGGCACTGCTGTGCCAGGCTCCGGGCGGGCGCGTGGCGTGGCTGGGGATGCATGCAGCTCCCTGAGGGCACCCTCCTGGCACGGGGGGCTTCGTGGGATCGTAGAGGGCTCCTGTCAGTACCCCCACTGTTGGGGAGTGGGGAGAGTCTCCTGCCGAAGGACAGAGGTGTCCCCTGTCCCCCCTGCAGGTGCGGACACGCTTCCCTCCGGAGCCCAACGGGATCCTGCACATCGGCCATGCCAAGGCCATCAACTTCAACTTTGGCTACGCCAAGGTGAGAGGCACCGAGCCCCCGCTGGCAGCTCCCCCGGCCCCTGCCTCCCGCCGCTGCTTGGCCACTGGCCTGGCCCTGCGGTCCCTGGGGAGCGGGTGCCCACCGTCCCCCCTCCCCAGGCCAACGGCGGCGTGTGCTTCCTGCGCTACGACGACACCAACCCTGAGAAGGAGGAGGAGAAATACTTCACAGCCATCCGGGAGATGGTGGAGTGGCTGGGTACGGCTTGGGCTGCGGAGGGCAGGATCAGGCCAGACGCTGCTGGGGACATCCCTGCCTGCAGGTCCTGCTGCCGGGCCCCGGGGGTGCCTCCAACTCGCTCCGTTTCCCCCGTCCCCGCAGGCTACCAGCCCTATGCAGTGACCCACGCGTCGGATTACTTTGACCAGCTCTACACCTGGGCCCTGGAGCTCATCCGCAGGTGAGCGTGCCGGGGCGGCACGGATGTCCTGTGCCGCAGCTGGGGCTCCCCGCTTGCCCGGGGGACGAGCAACTCATGTCCGGTGATGGCGTTTCCCCTCTGTAGGGGCCAGGCGTACGTCTGCCATCAGAAGGTCGAGGAGATCAAGGGCCACAACCCACCGCCCTCGCCGTGGCGGGACCGGCCCGTGGAGGAGTCGCTCCTGCTCTTCGAGGTACTCCTGGCTGGGGGCAGGCACTGCGTGCCCGTGGGGTCCGGGGCTCAGCCGACAGCTTCCCCCTGCTCCGCAGGACATGCGAAAGGGCAAGTTTGGGGAGGGGGAGGCCACGCTGCGGATGAAGCTGGTGATGGAGGATGGGAAGATGGACCCCGTCGCCTACCGTGTCAAGTTCACTCCGCACCACCGCACTGGAGACAAGTGGTAGGGAGGGCTAGGGGTGTCCCAGCACGTGTGAGAGGGGTGGGCCTGCATCTCCTGGGAGTGGGGGGGGTCTCTGGAGGGGAGCAGTGCCAGGCTCTGCCCCGGGGCTGACTCTGCCTGCCTTGCAGGTGCATCTACCCCACGTACGACTACACGCACTGCCTCTGCGACTCCATCGAGCACATCACGCACTCCCTCTGCACCAAAGAGTTCCAGGCCAGGTGAGCGCCGGCACGGCCCAGGGCTGAGCCGGACCTGGCAGGGCAGCTCTGGGGGGGAGCAGCTGGCCGCGTCCCGGCGTCTGCCGAAGTGCCGGGGGACAGCGTGTCCGTGGGGCTGCGGGCAGGCGCAAGGGCGAGCCGGGCTGTGCCTCCCTTGCAGGCGCTCCTCCTACTTCTGGCTGTGCAACGCGCTGGATGTCTACTGCCCCGTGCAGTGGGAGTACGGGCGCCTGAACCTGCTCTACACCGTCGTCTCCAAGAGGAAGATCATCCGGCTGGTGGAGACGGGCGCCGTGAGGTAGAAGCGGGGCTGGCAGCCGGGGTGGGTCTCGCCCGGGGCACGCTGCCTGCCACACCGGTGTTTTCTCAGGGACTGGGATGACCCGCGGCTCTTCACGCTGACAGCCCTGCGCCGGCGAGGCTTCCCAGCTGAGGCCATCAACAACTTCTGTGCCCGGGTGGGTGCCGGGGACAGCATGGGACGGGGCGGGTGGGTGCGTCCCCGGCTGGCGTGGTGACAGCAGGCTGTCCCGCAGGTCGGTGTGACGGTGGCCCAGGCGACGATGGAGCCGCATCTGCTGGAGGCGTGCGCGCGGGAGGTGCTGAATGAGCAGGCCGCCCGCGCCATGGCCGTCCTGGAGCCCCTCAAGGTCACCATCACCAACTTCCCTGCCCCGAAGGTGAGACTGCCGTGGGCTGGGGCGGGAGTGGGGTTCCTCAAGGTCAGCATTCACCCCCTCTTTCTGCCCAGGCACTTGAGGTCCTTGTGCCCAACTTCCCAGCCGATGAGAGCCGGGGTTTTCACAAAGTGCCCTTCCAGCCCACTGTCTACATCGAGGAGACGGACTTCAGGGAGGTGAGCTGGGCCCACCGGGCCATACTGCCCTCGCTCCCGGAGCTGCAGCTCAGGCAGCAGGAGCCTGGCAGCGCTGGGAGCTGCATGGGGCACAGGCGGGTGTCGGGCACCCGACCACAACTCCCAAACGTGCCAGCTGCTCTGATGGGCACCGGGGAAATGCTGGCTGCCCTCAGCCTGGCCAGGATATCTCCAGCCAATGGTGCCCACACCTGGCCTGTGCCCTGGGGAGCGTCCAGCAGCAACATGGGAGTTCAAACAGCCCTGGGTGCCCCGGTTTCTGGGATGGCAGGAGTGGGTGGTGGGATGCAGTCGTGGGGACAGAGAGCCATGGGGGGGGGACACACGCTGCCCGTGCTGGGGCCCCCTCGTGCAGCCATGAACTCTGTTGCAGGAGGTGGACAAGGGCTACAAGCGCCTGGCTCCCGGGCAGCCGGTGGGGCTGCGCCACGCTGGCTACGTCATCGCCGTCCAGAACATCATCAGGGTGGGTAGCTCTGGGCACTGGTGACACGGGGTTGGGCCGTGGGATGTTGGGACATGGTTTAGCAGGCATGGTGGTGTTGGGTTGACGGTCGGACTTGATCTTAGAGGTCTCTTCCAACCTTAATGATTCTATGATTTTATGATTCTATGGCTGTGCCCCACCAGGGAAGGGCAGCAATGGTCATCGGGCCAGGCACCGTGGGCACAACGTGGGCGCAGGCTGGCTGTGTGGCAGCTCCCTGCCAGCCCTGTGCCTCGCATGGCGGGGAGCAAGGTGGCCCTGAGCTGGGGGGCTGGCGGTTCGGCCCCAGGGCTGCCCTGTGGGATGGAGCTGCTGCTGCCTGCCTCCTGCCAGCCTGCTGCCCGATGGCTCAGCTCATCCCCTCTCCCCTAGGACGCCAGCGGGCGCGTGATCGAGCTGGAGGTGACCTGCACCAAGTCGGACGTGGCGGAGAAGCCCAAAGCCTTCATCCACTGGGTGTCGGAGCCGCTGGCATGTGAAGTGCGGCTCTACGAGCGGCTGTGAGTACCCGTCTGCCCGCAGAGTCGCGGGCGCAAGCTCAGCGGTGCTGGAGCAGTGGCGTGGCTGTGCACCAGCAGGCTCTGCTGAGATCTGCCCGGCTCCTTGGCGTGGGGAAGGTGCTGCCAGGGGGTCCGGTGCGAGACCGGTGGCTTTGGGATGAGACTCTGTCTCACGGCAGGTTTTTGCACAAAAATCCTGAGGACCCGTCGGAGGTGCCTGGTGGCTTTCTGAGCGACCTCAACCCTGTAAGTCGGGGCAGGAGCTCGGGTTATAGGTTTGGGGGCAGCTGGGGACCTCCTGCACCCACTTCCAGGCAAGCCCTACCCCTCCCTGGGCAGGGCCCTGCCATGTCCGGGGGGGAGAGGGGCTGGGGGAAGTGGGGCTGTGGAGGGGGGCAGAGGGGCTGCGGGTCAGCTGAGCTGCCTCCCCCTGCCAGGACTCCCTGCGCGTGGTCTGCAACGCCCTTGTCGACAGCTCCGTCCTCTCCGCCCGTCCCTTCGACAAGTTCCAGTTTGAGAGGCTGGGCTACTTCTCCGTGGATCCCGACAGCGAGGAGGGGAAGGTGAGCCCTGGGGAGGGGGCCGAGGGGCTCCCCCTGCCCGCCGTGGGGCTCCGAGCTGACCCTCTGCCTCTCCGCAGATGGTGTTCAACCGGACGGTGACGCTGAAGGAAGACCCCGGCAAGGCCTGAGGGCCCCACCGCTGCCGCCCCGCCACCATGCTGCTTCCCCGGGGGGTCCCTGCGCATCCCCAGCGCCGCCGTGCCTCGACGCAGCCCCCCCGGGGTCCCCCCACCGCAGCATCGCCTCAATAAACGGAGCATCCCAGCCCTGTCCCCGCACTGTCACTGCTCAGCCACGGGGTGCCGGGGGTCTCCGCCGGCTTCGGGGGTCCGCTCCTGTCCCCCCGCTCAGCCGTAGGGTGCCGG
Organism: Opisthocomus hoazin; assembly: GCF_030867145.1. Taxonomy (NCBI): domain Eukaryota; kingdom Metazoa; phylum Chordata; class Aves; order Opisthocomiformes; family Opisthocomidae; genus Opisthocomus; species Opisthocomus hoazin. The sequence goes on along the minus strand of NC_134424.1, from coordinate 10,821,985 downwards.
GATCAGGGGTCCCTGCTGGCCTCAGTGTCTGCTCCTGTCCCCCTGCTCAGCCATGGGTGCTGGGGTCGGGGGTCTCCGCTGGCTTCGGGGGTCTGCTCCTGTGCCCCCCGCTCAGCTGTAGGGTGCCGGGATCAGGGGTCTCCGCTGGCCTCAGGGTCTGCTCCTGTGCCCCTGCTCAGCCGCGGGGTGCCAGGGTCGGGGGGTCTCTGCTGGCTTTGGGGTCTGCTCCTGCTCAGCCGTGGAGTGCTGGGGTCGGGGGTCTCCGCTGGCCTCAGGGTCTGCTCCTGTCCCCTGCTCAGCTGCGGGGTGCTGGGGCGAGGGTTCTGCTCCCGCCCCCCGCCCGGGCCGGTGCGGCGGGAGTGGGGTGGCGGAGGGCCCCCCGGCCTGCCGCGCGGTGTGTGCGCTGTGTACAAACACGGCCCGAGCGCCGTCGCCCCTTAAGGTGGACTCGAGTGGGGCGGCCCCTGCTCGGTCCCGGGATGGGGGTCGGGGGGTGTCCCCGCGGGACAGGCGTGGGCCCGCTGCCCTGAGCCCCGTGACCCGGTCCACGGCCCTGCCGCGGGTGGGGGGAGGCTCTGCCCGGCCCGGAGGGCCACCTTAAGCGGCAGCGGGGCCGAGGCGGCCGCGCCGAGCACATGGGCTCGTTAAAGCAGCCCCGGCTCGGCCCCGCGGTGCGGGGGGACCTTTCGCCCCGCGCCCCCCCCGACCCGGGGCCTGCGCGGCCGGTACCGGCGAGGGCCGCGCCCCACCCCTGTCCCCTCCCTGGGGAGCCCCTGCGCTGGGGTCTCGCCCACCCGTGGGGCGGCGCGGGGCCGAGCCCCGGCTGCGGGGGGGGGGGAGGGGGGTACGACCAGGCCCTCTCCGCCCGGCGCGGGGAGGCGGGGGGCGGCTGCGTGGGACCATCGGCCGGCGGCGCCCACGGCCGCGCGTGCTGCTGGCGTCCCGAGCCTGGAGCTGCCTCCAGCCCCGCCGAGGCCGTGGTCGCCCCGCGCGTGTCCCGGACCCCCGCACCACCCCCCCCGCGAAACACCCTCCCCGCGGAGGGCGCCCCCCGGCGGCCACCCCTTCCCCCCCCCTCCGGGGCGCGGCCCCTTTAAGGTGCGGGGCGGGCCCGGGCGCCGAGCTCTCGCGGGCCTTGGCAGCCGCGCTCTCGCGATGCTGGGGCCGTGCGCTGATTGGCTGCGGGGGGTTGAATGTAAGATGGCGCCCAGGGAGCTGTGAGGGGAAAAGACTCGGGGCCGAGGCGGCGGCGCGAGGCAGCGGCGGCAGCGGGGCCGGGGTGAGGCGGGGCCGGGCCGGGCCACGCCGCGGCGCAGTGAGGCCGCTGGGCCGGGGGTGGGGGGGGATGCGCGGCGGTGGCGGGGCCGGGCGGGGCCTCCTGTCGGGCGCGAGGGGAGGCGGCCGCGGTGGTTCCGGGGGCGGCGCGGGCCCGGCGGGGAGGGGGGGGGGAGGGGGCGGCCCCTCCCGCGGGGACGCGCGCGCGGCTTGGCCGTGCACGCGCGGGGCGCGTCCCCTACTCGGCCCCCCCTCCCCCGGCAGCGGGCGCGTCCTTCCCCCCCTCCCCCGGCGGGCCGGCCCCGTCCCCGCGCGGGCACGGGCGGCGGCAGCGCGCGCCGGAAGGCGCGGCCTCCGCCTCTGCGCGGCGCGGCCCTCGGCGGCCGCCGTCCCCGGCGAAGCCCCCAACATGGCTCCTGCGGGGGGGGAGGGGGCGGTGTGGCGTCTCCCCCGGGCCCGGCCGCCTCCCCGCCGGGGAACAAAGGCGGCGGCGGGGAGCGGCCCGGGCAGCGCCGGGCTCCCGGCGGACGGGCGAAGCCCCGCGGGCTCCGCGTCCCCCGCTGGAGCAGGGGAGAGGCCGAGCCGCGGCCGATGATCTCAGGGGCTAAATATGGAGCTTCACCGCGCCTGGGCCGGGCGGCCTGTGCCGTTCCCGTCTGTCCTGGGCCGGGAGCGGCTGCGGGGGGAGCAGGGGGCACCTCTGGATCCGGTCACTGCTGCTGCTGCCTTGTTCTCAGTTCTGTCTTCCCGTAACTCCGGTGTCACCGGCTGCGCCGCGCCTGTCGCCTTTCGGCGCCCTGTGGCAGATGCGCCCAGGCAGCCGTTCCCAGTGACGCTTGCCAGGCTGAGGGATGCAGTGGTTAGGAATTGGGCACCTCTCAGGTCTCCCGCAGGAGCTGCTGGCTGCGTGGGTGATCATAACCTTCTTTCCTGATATCTCTTTTTTTTTTTTTTTCTTAATGGGATACATATTTAAAAATAAAATGGCTTTAATAAAGAAAGAGGAACTGGGGATGGAAAGGGCTTCTTTGTTCTGTCTTCTCCAGAACGTTACAAGTCTAAGAGCTCAGGACAAGAGCAGCAGAAATACATGCAACATGGTGACTGGTGAGTCCAGATTGTCCACATGCTGCAAGTTGTGTGTGTGTTTTCAGTAACCTCAGTCTAAGTTTTATGAACTAACCGTATGTGCTCATGATCCTCAAAGAGTTTCTTGAATTTACTTCCCGCAAGAAATGCGGTTACGCTAAACAGGGAGGAATTACCTCCCTTATAGGAGAAAGCTTATTGCCTGGGTGGTCTCTTTTGTTTTTAAAACGTGGTATTAAAAACATGCTGCCGAGATCTAGTGAGGATGGGTGTTTGCTGTTCCTAATGCGTCTCTACGGGATAAATGGAGTGCATAAATTAGTGTGTTTTAATAACTAGCAGTGAAAACAGTGACTGCAGCAGCAGGCTGTGTATGTTGCTCTACAAAACGCTGTTAGACGCACAGTGGAGCCATATAGAGGTTTTCTGTCATAAATGCAGGTGGGTTTACGTTTAATAAATAAAACTTCTGGGAACACAGGATTACTTTCCTGCATTTTCATCTAGGCCTGGTACCTCTGCTGCTGCTTGGGGTTCTGTGAAGTGCAGTTTTGAGGAGTTCAATGCTTTGAGTTAAATAACCCCAAGCAGCCTTCAAACTGACAGGAATGACTGTGGGAGAAACAGGCCAGCCCGCATGGTTGCCTGCGGTGTCTTTAGCTCCTTTCTGCTCGCCAGAGTTGGAGTGGAACAGACACAACATGGCGCAGTGGGGTTCTGATCCGTGGTTGGGACTTCAGGTGCTGCAGTGGCTCAGATAAGTGTTTCACTGTTCTGGGCGTTAGTGACTCTCAGCATAGTAACTTCAAGCAAATGTAAAGAAAGTTGGTTGTTTTTTTTTTTTTCCACGCTAGAAGAATAGAGAGCATACCTGTGGCAGGGGAAGATTCACTAGCAGGGGAAGATTGGCTTAGTAGGCTCTTGATTTTGATGCTTGCTAAAAAGAACTAATTAGGATGGAACAGCTGACCAGGGTCAAGGATTTGTATGTAAGAAATTTGTGCTGTGTTTGTTCTGCTTCCTGGTGGTTGGAGGAGGCAGGTGACTGTTTGGTTGTGGACCTCTTCTTGATCTTTGGGCCTGCCACTTACGCGTCTGGGTTTCTGGTGGCTTCTTGTCTCTGCTGCATGGGAGCACAACGTACCTGTGAGCAGCTTTTGACAGAAGGGTTGGAGTTCCAAAAGAAAAAGTGAGGGCTAATGGGATAACTGCTGCTGAAAACAGTGACCCTGTTGACCTCCCCACTCTTGTCCTTGACAAGATTAACAGAAGGTGAATAGATATTCCCAGAGCAGTTACAGTGTAATAAGCATCAGTGCGGGAGCAAGGAAGAAAGCAGGGTCTTTGCTGAGAGGTGAGCCGGTCCTGTTTAGCAGCAGTTAGGTGTCAAAGAGCATGTAATCTCAAAGAGCACCTGTAGCGTTCACGGCTGGGTTCCCAGCGTGGCATCCTTGAGGCTTATTCCCCAGAAGAGCCCTCCTCTGAAAGCTGTGTCTGCTTGTGTACCTCAAAGTGGATGTGCAAAATGATTGTGCTCTTCTGAAAGCCTCGCTGTAGTACTGAGGTCAAATATTTGTTCCACGTAGACAGTGGGCAGAAGTTTAAGTACTCAAAATCTGTTTTCCAGCTTCCAAGTATGTAGCGGAGCATCTCGCGGTTAGATGGAAGATGCATTCGATTGTGCCTGGGGTAGGTCCTGCCTGAGTCACTGAGGATGTGTTGACAAGGTTGCTGTCCATCGGCTCCACCTTGGACGTGCAGTCACCTGGGAAAGGGTTAATAACGTGTCCTGCAGAGTACTGACTGAGCCATCAGTACTGCTGCCCCTGCTGCAGGGAAAGGCCAGTGCTGAGCTTACAGGGGTACTTTGTGCCCGCGTGGCTCCTGGAGGAACCCTCACTCAGCAGCTGAGTGAATAGTTTTACCGGTTCTGTCACACACAGCTGGCTTGAAAACGTGTCAGATCAGAATCTCTGAAGGGCAGGGGAGTTGTGTTTCTGTCCAGCTCTGAGTGCTATGGGACCTTCTGTATGCTGATTTCTACAGGGTGGTTGTATTTGCTAAGTGAACACCATTAGCCGGTGCTTTTTACTAGACACTGATGCATGTCTTAAGAACATTTTCTGTAGTAATCTCCTACAGCAACAAATGTTGCTTAATAACTCTAGAAACTGTAGATACAGTGCAAGTTGCCTCGTATATTCCCTTTACCTTTGATACTCATTCTTTCTCCTGTGAGCGTGGTCCAGTGCACTAGCCATGAACCTCCTCCATGTAAACAAAAACGTCTGTGTGTTTAGACTGCTGTCACGTAACAGTGAAGAGTGGTTAGAATTTGCTCTAGCTCCCGCTGATTTTGGTGAGAATTGGGCTTGTGGAATATGCTTGGGTGCCACTGAGAGGCTAGAACTAGCTCCCATTTTCACACAGGCTGTTGCAGTCTGATGTTCAACCACATATTTTTGTCTTGGTTCCACTTTGTTGAATTGTGATGGAATGATATATATGGTTCTGCTTTGCATACCTATTCTCTTTAGAACTACAGTCATAATGTACATATAGTGGTTTCGTCCCCTTTTCTGCCTGTCTGAAGCTTGATCCAGTAGTACTGCATCGCCTCTTCTAGTTCTGATCTCATGCTGTTTCACGTCTTTTTCACAACCATCTCAGGATCTGGTAGTGTTATAGCTCAAATCTATTTATGCTTTGTGAAGACTAATTAGTGCCTTAGAAACAACCAGTATACTCACTGCAGAAACAATTTGTGGGTTTAAACAAGAGAAGTCAATAAGAGGAGAACGCTGTCAGAGTATGCCCTAGAGCTTTCTAATGTTCTCAGATGGAGTCATCTTTTTTGTCGTTTGTTTTCTTTTTTTTTCCCCCCCTTGCTCTCACTTCCTCCCTGATTATCTGATTTATTTTTCTGTCTCTTTTGTCTTCATACATGGCATGTTTTATGTTAACCTCTTCCTATATTAAAAGGACATCAAGAGCTGATGCTGCTATTGCCTTTGTGATTTCCAGAGCTCTGCTTCTCTGTGCGTGTAGTTCCCCATTTGAGGAATCTCTTGACTCCAGCACTCTGCTTTTGCTTGCTATGTTCGAATTGATAAGGCTGTCCTAGTCCTAATAGCAGTGGGCTGAATGCTGCATCTAGTGCTCTTCCGTTGTGCTTCCCATTAGCTGCCTAGAATAGAACTGCACGGCATGATAGAACATACTCCTTGGTTCTCCCACCTCTGTGGCTGCAAAGCAGGGCCACGGATACTGATTTCTGTGCTTCTCTCACTAATACTGCATGCTGCCAGTGAAAGAAATGTGTGACTTGATTTCTTCTGTCATGGGACTCCTCACCTGGTCTGGGTGAAGTACAAATCCAGAAGATTTTAGATGGTAGTGAGCTCTTTCAGTAGTACCACAGTTACACCTGGTTATCGTTCAGACTTCTCTGAGCTGCTAAGGGTTAATCTGAGGAGCGTGTAGTAGAGTAGCACAAGATGCCTCATAAAACTAAAGCATCTGTCTTGGGCATCTGGCTGTGCGTGTTTGCTAGTTTTCACACACGGTACTTGGTATGAGAAATCAGTTACTGGAGTTAGGAATATCCTTGCATCAAAGGAGCACTGTAGTTAAGACTTTTACTTTTTCTTTCCTTAAGGAACCCTAAGGACCTTGCAATATGAATAATTCTCTGGAGAACACCATTTCCTTTGAAGAATACATCCGTGTGAAGGCGCGAACGATCCCCCAGCACAGGATGAAGGAGTTTCTGGACTCCCTTGCGTCCAAGGGGCCGGAAGCTCTGCAGGAGTTTCAGCAGACGGCAACCACAACAATGGTCTATCAGCAGGGTGGCAACTGCATTTACACGGACAGCACAGAGGTGGCTGGGTCTTTGCTTGAACTTGCTTGTCCTGTGACAACCAGTGTCCAGCAGCAGACGCAGCCAGAGCAGCAGATACAGGTTCAGCAACCCCAGCAAGTCCAGGTAAGCATCCTAAATCATCTCTAAATGTATATATGACTTGCTAACCCATGGAGTACTGTCTAACTTGAAACCACAGGCAAGCACTTAAGAAGCCAATTAACATTATACAGAACAGCACTATTTCCCTTTCATTTAAGGAATTTGGTAGTAAATTTCTCTCTTGATTATGCCTCCGTTGAGCCCTGCTGTAGGAGTAGCAGCATACATGGCAATGTAGTGGTATAGCCTATTGGAGGAACGGTTGACAGTTCTGCCATGTACACAACCCACTGAAGCCTTACACTCTGTGTGAAGCTGCTATAAATAATCACTCCCCTCTGCTGGTCTTGCTTTATCTGGTTGTTCAGAGTGGTTGTGGGATCTAACTCACCTTCAGGTGTTTTTTAATGAAATCAATACTGTTTACATGATTTTGCATGAACATTCTGAAAGTTGTAGTTCTTGAACTGGCTTTTAAGTCTGGAGGAAATGCAAGGGAGTGAACTTACAATACGAACCAGGAAGATACCTTTCAGGAAAGGAACCTTAAAAGACTTGTATATGTCACGGTAGATTATCCCTTTGCACAGTGGAAGAAATCTTCTCTATTTTTTTAAACAGGTATTACAGTAATTTTTATAAATGAGCAAATCTAGCACCAGAGGGGAAAAATAAAACCCCAAACATTTAATTTAGGATAACTGCTTTGGTCCTCAAACACATTTCATAATTTGAAGAGTTTATAGGTGGTAGGGCATTTACTAAGGTTTTCTTATGATATGTCTCCAAACAGCTGAACTCTGTCTACAGCTGTAATTCTGATACACTTCAGATACGAATTTTTCTGCCTTCTGTAGCATGAATGTAAAGTTATGAGCTTTCTTTTTAACAAATGAGGGTATGGAGACAGAACTGACTGGAGATAAGTTAGTGTGAACTTGCAGCAGTGCTGTAGACTTGTGCTAACAACACACTTGTGTGCTTTTATGCCACTGCAAAGACAAACTTGCTTCTCTCACCGAGTAACTTGTCTCCAACTACTCTCTCTGAGTAAATCAATGCTTAACTGGGACTTCTGTAACCTGTTGCCCTGCTGTAGCTTGTGTCGCAAAGCTTTTCAAGAATAAAAGCCTGTAGTCTCAGAGACATGGCTTGGATCTCTGCGTGAGTCTATTAAAACTGAGTAAGGGTGCTTTTGGTTCTGCCAGCTAGCATGTCTTTTGGGAGAAGTTTAATTCTTCAGTATAGGAACTCGGAGGGTTGGCTTTTTTGGGTGCCTGAGTCTTGAAGACGTGGAGTGCCCCCAGATCAATTGTTAAAGTAAAGTGGAATCTCCCTTCCCCCCCCCCCCCCCTGCTGCTGCCTCCTTTCAGAACTACTCAGAGTTCAAGCTTGACCCTTGCAAGTCTTCTAGTGAGATAAAGAGGGGGGTCATATATCATATGCTCTGGAGAAAAATAATCTCCTGACCTTCTGGAAAATAACCATAGAGTTGCTGCCAGAGACCTGTTCCTGTTTTTTAAACTGAATGGCCCGCACGCTGAACATGAAAAATACCTGAAGAAAGTCAACATTCCAGCAACTTCACTAAAGAATGTTGCCTGTTCTCTCCCTCTTGTTTTTGATGTTTTAAAAAAACCTGCTTTCACATCTTTCACTACAGATCATAATTAGTGCTTGTGTTTCCTGCCCTGCTGTTCACTTTAGGATGTTACAAACGCCTCAAAACACTTAGGTGGCATATCTGGTGCTAGATATGGTTGCAGTTTTTGTGCAGCTGGATTCATGTGTATTTGAGCAGCTAGCTCATAATTATCTTGAAGGTTTTTTTGCAAGGATGGGATAGAAAGGAATGTGTTTACCCCTTTGCAAGAGGGTTTTCTGTCTTTCAAGATTTCTTATCAAGACACAATTTATGTTAAGCACATGATTTAGTCTTGAGACACGTAAACACTGTCACTGTGGCAGCAGTGGCTGATCATGGTGTCTGAAGAAAGCTGAATTTTGTTGTGACTCTGGGGTGACGATGTTCCACTAGAGCTGTGCACCTGATCCATCTGGCGCGCTTTGCTAAAATACTGCTTGTAAAATTTTGGTCATCTGCTGAAGCCTCTTAGCTTTTGATCAAACTTATGTCATCCCAGTACTTGACTTGATAATCTGTTTAGTTCTTGCTAATCCAATTGCAAATCAGTGGAAGACCCTTTGAATGACTACGCTTATGTCTGGCAGCATGACAGTGGTGCTGAAGGTGACTAAAAATACGACCAGTCAGATGACCTCATGGTTGCAAGTGCTGTTGACAACCTTACGGTCATAAAGATAGACAGACAGTACTCAGGTTTCATCCTAGATTTTACTTGCTGTGAACAACCAGAGACAGTGCGTGACTGCTTGCAGCTTTTATTTATCCTGGCAAAATAAAGTTCCTGTTTGAAGTTGCCACCGTAGGGTTTTCTTGCCTACAAGGTTCAACAAACTGTTGCCAAGTGGTCATTTTAAAGGCTGAGTGGATGCAACTGTTGGGTTACGTACTAGCCAGTGCTACAGTACAAGTGTCTTGGAGCTGCTTCAGTGCCCAGCATCACAGTGGTGCCGTTAGCGATCTTAAAGAGTTTAGTATGTCAAGTTGTCATACCCTGTGCTGCATCAGGGTATGGTCCAGAAGGGCTGTCTTGCTCCAGTCGAGCAAGAGTTTTATCAGCTTTGCCTCTGGTGAGATTGTTGCTGGTTGGTGTTGTGCATTCGGGCCATCGAATTGATGATGCCAGTGAGAAGAGGTGTCAGCGCTGACTTGGTTCCTGAATATGGTATTTCTGCAGTGCTTGGTGAACCTCTTGCACCTCTTCATCTTCCGCAAGAAGACAGAATTGAAAGAATTATCAGAGGACGGAAGGTGTCTTTGCTTGATACATACAGTGCACGTGGGGAAGATCCTCAGCTTTTAGCCTTTTATGAAGACAGAGTCTGATGGCTAGGTGGCAGGAGCTTCTTAGACAGGGCTTGAGGGGAGGATGCTACAGGTGAGCAAGATTGCAGCACTATATAGGGAATGGATAAATGCCTGTGTAAAATGTCTTTCAGTTAAGGCTTCTGCCTTTTGAATTGCGCAGTTCCTTATGTGTTTACTGTTCAGCTTTTCAGTCTTCCCCCAGTCTATTCTGTAACTTCAGACTGTTGTAGGAAGCTGGGCATTATTAATGACGTAAGGCAGGGAAAGATGCCCGTAAGTAGCTCAGAAGAAAATGTTATCTCTGGCTCGGTATGGAATACACCTTCTTTTCACTGCTGATGGATGCAGCTTCGCCCTGCCTCAGCCTTGGTTCTGAAGCTTAGCCTGGAGGTAGGGCTCCTGTTCCCTTACCTTTGAAAAGCATCCCAATAAGGTATTAGTGTAGCAGCTAGTGTTAATTAGCATTTGCTGGGGCTGAGTGTGCCATGTCAAAGAATGGTTATAGTTGCGTGGTGTTTTCAAGGTAGCACCTTCTTCTATGTTGAAGTCAGGTCCTCTTTGAGAGGTAAGCTGTTTTGTTATCCCTGGTTTGTGTGTTTTAACTGTCTTAAGACTAAATCCTGCCCCAGTGTATAACTTAGCAATGTGATCTTGATATTATAACTGTTCAAAGACGTGCAAGGCCTAATTTGGCCCGTGGAATTCTCTCTCTGATGTTGATGAATGAACAGAGGAAAAAACCTGGAGTGAGAATCTGTCTGGCAGTTGTTCTGAAAAGCTGACTTGTACACTCCCTCCCCATAGACCTTGTTTACTTAGATAGATAGCAAAGGACTTCCTGTAAAGTAGTTGAATAACAAGTTCCAACATTTCCTGCTACTTCAGTGATCGGTCTTTTTGCCTCCTCTGTACCTGAGATCTCTTTTGTACTTGTATGTATGCTTTCTGGTGTAGCACTGGAAGGAACTCGTTATTGCAGTATTAGTTTTTAATGCTGGAGTTGTGTTAGCTTAAGACTGTTGTTGAGCGAAGCGTATTTTGAGCCTTCTTTTCATAGATTGGGCTAAAAAATAATTGGGATTGCTCTTCTGCTCTCATAACTTTTTGTCCAAGTGTTTGACTTCTGTCAGCTTGCTCAAGTGTGGAAATTTGAGGTGCACCTACATTACTTTTGAGGGGGATTTGGAATATGCTTCCCACAGCAAGTTTACCACCTGCCTCCCCTTACCTCTCCTAGGTTTGGAGCCTGTCATTTGGGATTCCCTTCAGAGGAAGCTAAGCAATAAGATGCAGTCTTGCTGTGTCTAGATGTTTTCTAGCTTGGCTAGTGGGCAAGACTAGACCTGAGTTTGAACATTCCAGAAGACTATTTCAGTGTGGATATGTTAGTAGGCCTTCAGTCGTGCTCTGAAGGTCTGCTTTTCGTGTACCCTACTACTTGCTAGTGTAAACATAGCATCAGAAACCGAGACGTTTTTGTGAACAGAGGTGTTTAAGAGCCTGTCAGGTGCTCTAGGGCAAGCTAGGTATCAGAAAATCCATGCAGGCAAGAGTTGCTGTGCATGCTCATTTGGAGTTAGGCTTTAGGAAATATTGGGTAATCCAGTCTGTCTACAGAGAAAATTTTCTTTGCTTGGGAATTCTTTCAACTTAGTTGTTTCAGAACTGTGGTTCTGCAGTCTGATTCTTTGTTGGGCAGAGAATCCACACAGGGCAGACATGTTATGAATCCTACTTGAAAGTTTGTCGGAGTTAGTCTATCAACTATGAGGGGAAAAAAAAACTTTTGGAAACCAGGCTTCAGCTGTTCTCATGCTTGTGGGGTTACGTATTTTCTCTTTGCATATGTTCAGTTCTAGACAGAATGTGTTTTTGAGCTTAATCTTACTGAAGATTTCCTTTAAGGGAATCTTAAAAATTTACTTTTGCCCTCCTGTTACGATGCAGGGCTGACTTGCCTTTGATTGTCTAGTCGGTTAGTACTTGTTCCAAATTCTTGCTATTTTATGGTAAAAAGGCATTTCTCCGCGTGAGGGTAGCCTGCTGGGAAGTGATTCTATTCATGCTGTTAGATCCAAACTTCTGGCAGTAAGCAGTTTTTCAGTACTGGTAACTTGGCATGTTCATCTTTTGCACCAGTATAACCCAGGAATTTCCAGCATAATATGTTCTCACTTTAATCTGTAGCAAAGGTGAAGATTTAAAGTCCTCCCTGTTGGTCCTGGCCTGTAAATTTACAGCATTCCTCTTTGTACATATTCTTTTAAAAAGTCAACTGCTGCTGATGTTTAGTGTACTTCTTTGTCCTTTTTTTCTCAGATAGCAAGTTAGACAATGAGGTCAACGTAAGAAGCTCTGGTCTCAGACTCTAGATCTGAAGTGAATCCTTGTAGCACTCCTGGGTACAACCTGCTTGAAAATAGGGGAGGGATCTACTGCAAAATACAGTTGTTAAAAATGGATGTGTGATTCACACGGGATGTGTAATGCATGGTGGGTAGAGCTCCCATATTCTTTTAAATAGGAGTAGTCTCTAGTCAGAAGCATGATGCCTGCATTTTGCAGCATGGAGAACTTCCAGTGGTTCTGGAGTCTTGACTTCTTCATCTTGTTTCGCTCTGGACTCATTCTTTGGGTGTCAGCAATAACACTGTGTGAACTGTAAAGCAGTAGCAAGACATCCTGGTTGTAGGGGTTAGGCTTTAGTCCTGGGGGTGTAGTGTAGGGCATCAGGTCATGATTACTCATCTGCTGAAGGTGGTGGAAGTTGCCCATGACAGGAAATTATGATAGAGAGTCTGCATCATCTGTATGACAGTAAACTGCATATAGCTCCCAGTAGGAACCTGTAGAGTTCCATATTCTTGGAAATGGAATTAGTTCTTAACAAGATGTGACTTATAGAACAGGTCTGCGAGTAGTGCGTTTTGCTACCCCACTTTTTTCCTTAGCAACTCTTAATTGGCTGCAGATGAATCCTTAACATTTTTTAAGACTTCTTGGAGGTGATGTTGGGAAGGGAGGTTCTGTGTGTCTGCACAGTTCTTTTGGCATGGTCAGGCTGGCTAGAGTGGCATCTCTGTGCAAATGCTGTGTTAACTTGACTGACTCTAGAAAGTGAGGTAAAAAAGGGTGAGAGAGAATGTGAGTAGGTAGACATAGTTTTGCAACTAAATAGATCTGTGTTGACTTCAGACTTCATTTGGCCTTCATAGGTGCCGCTGATAAAGCTCTACGTCTCTCAGTTGGATTTGAAAGAAGCTGAGCAATTGGTTCCTTCCGTTAAGATATAGTGTTAAGGAAGCCCGGAGAAGCAGATGATCCTAGTAATCTGGGATATCACTTCCAGGACAAGGCAAACGCAACAAATTGGCTGTGTAAATATGGGGACAAAGTGGTGAAGTGTCTGGACAAGGAGAGCAGACCTCTCTTGGTGCCCTGGGAGTGGAGATACCAGCTAGGTTTGTTTGAGGCCTGACATGGGAAGTTGTTGAGACCTGAACTCTGTGTTGGGGACTGCCTCTGACTCCTAGCTTTGAGTCTGCTCCTGGACTGCTGCTAGGTAGTGTGACAGACAAATGAGCGTTGATGTGAGAGGGTGTGACTAATTTTTTATTTTTTTACCCCCCCTAAAATAAAAGGAACTGTGTTTGGATCCAAGTCTTAACAGATTTTGTCCTTGTAATTCGACATTGTGTAAGTGCATGAGCTAGAAAATACAACTGAGGAATTTGGACAATAAATGGAATTAAATGGAATAAGTAAATAACGAAAAAAGAATTTGTTTTAATTATCACTGCAAAGGAAATAATTCTGAAGTTTAAAAAAAAACAAGTGCTGTGGTGTTGCCTCTTAGTGCATGACAAAGATTCAGGTTGAACTTGCAGTTCTCTGTGTTGCCATCTGCTTGTGTAGTGTTACTATTAGTGTTGGTTTGAAAAAAAAATTCCTGTGCTCTATGTGGAAAGCGCCAAGTGCTGGTTTCAGCTTACCCGTATTGCTTACTGCCTGGCACTGGCAAGTGATCCTGCAGCCATTTGGGGGACTGGGATTGAAAGCAGTAAAACATTCTTTAGAGCGTAGTAAGGTTGAGGCAAGCTCCTGCATTTTGTAGTAAGATAAACTTAATATCAGAATTGTAATGTGTGTGACTTTAAAGCCTTGCTATTGCAAGGCCTATGCTGAAATAATGTTTTGGCAATGCAAATAGCTCTGAAGACTCTTTTGGCTTCCAAGGATGCCATCTGTTGGCTTGAGCCCACAGAGCTTTGAGGATGGCAGTGCAGCTGACACACTGTTCTGTCTGTGCCGAGAAGTGTGGTCATACGCAACGCTGAGCAAATGCATCATATACTGCATCGCTGTTATCAGCCAGGCACTGCTAGAGTAACTTGGTTTCATTTCCACGAGTCCTTTACTAATGGACTGATAGACGGAATCATAAAACCGAGTGTGAAACACCTGAGCATAGACCTCCAGTGATGGACCATCTCTGTTGGTGGCCCCCCTGTTGAATCACTGATGCTTGCTGATCCGTAACTGCTGATTTGGTGTCATTGCAGGTTCAGGTCCAGGTCCAGCAGTCACCGCAGCAGGTCTCCGCCCAGCAGCTCTCTCCTCAGCTTGCTGTCCATCAGGCTTCGGACCAACCAATACAGGTCCAAGTGCAGATCCAAGGCCAGGCGCAGCAGCAGGCATCCCAGACAATACAGAGTCAGTCTCTGCAGAGCCCCAGCCCATCTCAGCTGCAGGCAGCTCAAATCCAAGTGCAGCATGTGCAGACTGCCCAACAGATCCAGGCTGCGGAGATACAGGAGGAACACATACAACACCAGCAGATCCAGGCCCAGCTTGTGGCAGGGCAGGCCATTACTGGTGGTCAGCAGATACAGATCCAAACAGTTGGGGCACTGTCACCTCCACCTTCTCAACAAGGCTCTCCGCGAGAGGGAGAGCGGCGGATCAGTACTGCTAGTGTCCTTCAGCCAGTGAAGAAACGTAAAGTGGATATGCCTATTACTGTATCGTATGCTATTTCAGGGCAGCCAGTTGCCACAGTGCTGGCCATCCCTCAGGGCCAGCAGCAAAGTTATGTCTCTTTAAGGCCAGACTTGTTAACAGTGGACAGTGCCCACCTGTACAGTGCCACTGGGACCATTACTAGCCCCACTGGAGAGACTTGGACCATCCCTGTTTACTCTGCTCAGCCACGTGGTGACCTTCAGCAGCAAAACATAACCCACATCGCCATCCCTCAGGAGGCCTACAATGCCGTCCACGTCAGTGGGTCGCCAACGACACTGGCTACCGTGAAGCTGGAAGATGACAAGGATAAGATGGTGGGAAGTACTTCAGTAGTGAAGAACTCTCATGAGGAAGTTGTGCAGACTCTTGCTAATTCGCTCTTTCCAGCGCAGTTTATGAATGGCAACATCCACATTCCAGTGGCAGTGCAGGCTGTGGCAGGGACGTACCAGAATACGGCACAGACAGTGCACATATGGGACCCGCAGCAGCAGCAGCAGCCGCCAACACCCCAAGAGCAGGGGCAGCAGCAGCAGCAGCTACAAGTCACTTGCTCAGTAAGTTAAAACTGCGTCTCGGTCTCAGACCGTCATTAACAGCTTGCACGTGTTGTGGAGAGGGAGGGTGTCAGCGGGCAGCTGGTATCCAGGAGGCAGAGATGTGTCTGGGCATGACGTAGGGCATTTGACTCCTGATAGGTGTAAGACTGTGGTGTGTCAATGTTGGTACACAATTATAGGATGTGAAACTTCCCAAAACAAAGTTAATTCCTGATCTTTGTAGTGTAAATTAATAGATACGTGCTCACTGCAAGCTTCTTCATAGCAGGTATCCCGAGGTCTGCAGTCTTCTCCTGAGCTGTTCTAGAGGTTGCAGTGGACAGGCAGTGATGATTGCACTGGGAGTAAAGTGTACAGATGTACAGGTCACCTGGTTATAGGTTACTCTGTGTGTTATGCAGCACGTGGAATCCACAGCACATCCAGAGCCCAGATAGTGTCGAAATCTGGCTAGTTGTGAGCAAACTTCATTGATCAAGTGTATCTGTCTATAACACTGTTCTGCTTCTGGTAAATGCCTGGTGTGCAAGAGCACAGTAACGAGCAGTGACAAATAAGCATCTCTTCATGGTGCTGGGCAAACATGGCAGCAAAATTTGTTACTGTGTTTTTAAAGGCTTTGTTGCTAGCTTTAAGCCAGAGATTATTTTGAATTGGCTTTTAGGACTTGAATAACTAGGGCTATTAATGGCCTCTCTTATATGTGCAAATGGATGTAATTTTTCCGTTATTACCAGAAAGTGAAAAGTTATTGATCTCTCAGAGCCTATTTTTGCTGAATGGAATGAGGGCAAAAATATCCAAGTCTGCCAGCATAAATGTTGTTTATAAATTCTTTCACACTTATGAATAACACTGTTGGCTTTATAAAGGTGTATATGCCCTGTATGTCATCAGTAAGCACTGAGACGAGGAGGGTTACTTTCTGTGGTCACGTCCGATTGTTTCTGAGTTGATTGTCGGCTATCGCTCAAGAAGGCCTTTGCTGAAAAGGGTTCCATATATCTCTAGACAACTTGCAGGTGTTGAATGCCCTCTTTTAAAAAGCTGTACTTTAGGCTACAGTTTATGGGTCTTGCAGTGCATGGGTTTGTTTTGTCATGTTCAAAGAGCCTTGCGTAGCTTGGCTTTTCACTGTATTGGTTCTTCAGAGATCACTTCATTATTTTCAGCTACTTGAAGAAACTAAGTTGACAGAGCTTCTTGCCTTTCTGCTAAACTGGATGTTTAGACTTATTCTAGAGTTTTTATAAGAGCATGAGACACGTTCTTGGGATCCTTTCCAAGGTATTAACTCCATAATTTCTTTAATGGTTATCTGTAAAGCCTCTACTAACGCTGTACCTGCGCACAGTGGTCTGCAATTCTTGGGCATCGGACACTCTTCTGATCTCGGTTCTCTGGAGTGCTAGGTGTTGCATAAGCTCCTAATTACAGAGGCAAGTCCAGGAGGTATGCGTTCATCCTCCAGGAAGGCAATAAAGCTACTATAGGTGAACATCAGAATTCTGGGGGTTGTCCCTCTGGCAGCTGTGAGACTGAGAAGGAATTTGTCTGCTTGCCCCACACTGTCCTCTGGCTTTGTGCTGCTGTGGGATCTGGGCAAGTTGCAGCTGTTTTGCTGTATTTGTGAAAAATGTGTCAGTTAAGAAGCAACTGCCAGTTCAGCCTGTGTGCCTGCCTTTGCACTGGACAAGGTGTCTGTGAGGTCAGGGCAGAATATTGCCACCAGGGTTGGGCTGACGGAGGTGGTTGGCTCTGGAAAGCTTTCTGCTCTCTGGAGAGTAATGGGGCAGCACTCTGGAGGAGAACGGAGGTGCAATCCTAGCTCCTGCTGAGACAAGATGTCAGTTGACCCTTGGACTCCTGGCCTCTTTAAGACACAGGCTTGCTTGACAATTTAAACTTTGTTGCCATCTGCCTTGATAAAAGCTGGGCCCTTTCAGTCATAGCCTCCCTCTGCAGCTGTGGTAGATGCTGCTGGTGATGCAGGGGCTGATAAGCAAAGAGCTATTAAGAGCTCATGCAAAAAAAGAAAACCTAACTGAAGGCAGTCAGAAAGCTCCAGTCTGAGGCTCCTGCAGGCTTTGCCTCTTCAGCTGTTGTTTTTTTTTTTTTTTGTCATATTAAGTAAGGTACAGGTACTACTAAAGTCTTTACGCCGTTTTCATTGTGGTCTCTAGTACTCTCAGAGCAAGTTTTCATGGATTGACACTTGGCAGTATCGAAGGAAAAGTTACTTCATTATAACAAAGCCTTGCTTTTTGGGGTTCTCTTAAGGAGAAAGCAAACTGTTTTGATGTAAGAATTGCTATTTCTGTAACATTCAGGGTGCCAGTAAGAATTTGAGTAAGGGCTGTAAAGCTTCATGTTAATCTCCTTAATTGAAGTAGCCATGAGACTTTCTGTGGCACGGGATTGAGAAGCTGTAGTGAAGAATGCAGCTGGAGGGCTCACTGCTCTTTCTGGATAGGTGCCATTGGTTGCCTGTAAAATAAGTTTCAGTTTGAGGTAGTGATTCTTGGTGACTTAAGGTCCTGCTGCAAAGTAAACTTCTAAAGGGTCTGGAGACCTTTTAGGTCATACAGTGGCTCTTAACAGAACAGTAGCTGGTCCTCATTGGCAGTATTTGGTAGTTTGAGAGCATTTCATTGCAACTGCATTAATGGTTTGATGCTGGTGTTCTAGTCTGTTGTTACTTTATACCTCTTACAAATGAATTAATCTTACCAGTTATTGATAAGGACAGAGCGTCTGCCTGTTATGTACTGAATAATGAAGAGCGCCTGCCCTCAGTGGGCAAGGGTGGGGAAGGATGCTGGTGGCGCGCAACACATGAGCGCACCCAGAACCTTTCTGGGGTCTGGAGCAGCAGCAGTCAGTAACGCCGATGGCTCCTTGCTGTTCTTCCCTGCTGGGGGCTGGCGGGCTCCCTAGCTGCTGTGGCTGCGAGCGGCCTTGGGCCGCTCTTGTCGTAGCGAGATGATGGACTCCAGTGGTGGTTCAGAGTGACTAGTTAGCTGGAGCCAGGAAAAATGCGTTGGAGCAAATAGGGCTTCAGAATCAATAGTCATCTATTTCAGTGTTCAAAGGGAGACCAGAAGCCTGTTGTTGAGAGGGCTTTAGCGCTGTGGAGGTCCTTGTCTTTGAATGTACTGGTTAGCTTCTACATGGTGTTGTGGCAAGAATGGCTCGTGGCTGGCAGGTCTGCTGTGGTGTTCTGCAGGACTTCCAAATGCGTCAACCTGCAAGTAGTCTGGATTTGCTAAAGGGATTATAGGTATGTCCATTCACACTAAAAGTGTTCTTGAAGAGATGAATACTCTTTTGCAAGCAGCAATTCAATTTAAACAGGAAAAGTTGCGTTCCTTGGATGAATCTTTTGTTAAGAGTGTTACAAAAGGCTGATATACTAGGGCTCGAGGTAGTGCTGCATTACTTGTTTGTGTTTTTTTGGTGGTGGTGGGTTTTTTTTTTTTAACTGTTGCATATCGAAGGGCATATATAAACTGAGATGTTTTCTTTCATAGGCTCAAACTGTTCAGGTTGCTGAAGTTGAACCACAGCCACAGACTTCACCTGAACTTCTACTTCCAAACTCTCTGAAGCCAGAAGAAGGGCTTGAAGTGTGGAAAAGCTGGGCACAGACCAAGAATGCAGAGCTGGAAAAAGAAGCCCAAAACAGACTAGCACCTATTGGAAGTATGTGTTATGACAACATGGCCTTTCTTTCCTTTCAAGTAGGATTAGGAGTGACTAAAATGTTGGCTGTTTAGGGCTCTGGAAAACACCTTTGTTTAATCAGTGATTGTTTTTAACTTTAAACCTTGATTTACTCTGCAGTACCGATTATGGCATGCTCCCACTGCCACAGGACATGTTCCAAGGGAGGTATTAACTCTGTGCTGAGCCAACTTGAGCACCTAGGCTGGTAGCAGTAGAGAAAAGGGCACTGTATGACTGTGATGCATGGACGCACAACATGGCTGTGAATGCCCACCAAGCTGGTAGAGCAGTCACGGAGCTGCTGTTTTCCTGTTGCTGCAGGGCAGCATTTTGTTGTGGACATGGTAAAAGAAGGCAGTAGTCATGCAGTTGGCAGGGCGGACAGTCTTCCTGTTAGATTCTTGCCCGTTTGTTATTTGAGCTCTTGATTTCTTTCACCTTTCTTTATTACACTGGGAGAATGAGGTTGTACTGGCCCTAAGCAGATAGCATGGCAAAGCTGGAGATGTCAGAAAGAATTCCTGAAAGATTGGGAAATAATATGGCTTTATGGCTTAAATAATATGGCTTTGTTTTGTTTTTTCCAGGGCGTCAGCTGCTGAGGTTCCAGGAAGATCTCATCTCTTCAGCTGTGGCTGAGCTGAATTATGGTCTGTGCTTAATGACACGAGAAGCTCGAAATGGTGATGGTGAACCCTATGATCCAGATGTGCTCTACTATATCTTCCTGTGTATTCAGAAGGTAGGTGGAGGACAACTGTATGTGCAGCAGAGCCATGCGTGTTGTCAGCATGTACAGGGAGGATTCTCTGTTGTAAGCATGGAGACTGTGGCTTCTATTCAGCTTCCCAACAATTTCATAAGAAAAAAAAGTCTCTTTGCTTAACAAAAAAAAAAAACCAAATCAGATTACATGTAATTAGTGTGCAGCAATGATTTCACTTCCTGAGTTTATGAAGTATTGTTAATAACTGAGTTTGGTGTCATGGTGAGAATAATAAATCTTTTTAGGTGTTTGGGGGGGTGGTGTCGGGGGTTGAGGAGGAGGATTGTATGATGTTTGAGGAAGTTGTCAATGTCAAAACCTGACCTAGTTGAAGCTTTAACAGGCAAGAACTTCGCTTTGTGTGGTGTGGGAAGTCTGAGCTGGTAACATTAGTGTGCTTTCTGAAAGAGCTGCAGGAACAGAGCTAAACTCTGATAGGAGGATTGACCATCTCTCCCCTTAACCTCAAAAAGTAATGTCCAAAGGACAGTCATGTGAAATAACTTGCAGTGAACATACCTGAAATAAAAGGTGAAATCCAACCAGCTTTACGTTTTAAGATACGTTTTTTTCCTCTGTCTTTGCGTAGTAACTGAGATTACTTACTCTGTACTAGCTTTGGTACAAGGGTCCTTACTCTTCTATGTAGAATGTATAAGTCTTCAGTGCTATGCTGTAAAATGCTTGACTAACCGGGTATATGGGCTCTTAGGATAAGGTCTGGTCTGAGGAAAACATTTGCTACCACTGACTGGACCGTGTTGTGAATCTCTTACAGTATCTCTTTGAAAATGGCCGAGTAGATGACATCTTTTCAGATCTCTACTATATTCGGTTCACTGAATGGCTACATGAAGTTCTCAAGGACATACAGCCCCGTGTTTCCCCTCTTGGTAAGAACTTTTGTTTAAGAACTTTAAAGCTTTCTGCAATTTGGAATGCATAAACTGAGCTATAGCATGAGTGTAGTCTGAATAGAAACTCTTGTGAAGTACTTAATGTCCCTTGGACAGCTCATACTGACTGGGGAGAAAGATGTTGCACCTGCAGTGAATGTTGGGGTTATTGCATGTGTCAGACTCCGTCCGTGACTGTCGTTGAGGACTACTTGTCTATCGCTTGTCACCCATCAGAAGGCAGATTGTTGGGAGTTTATAGTGTCATGAGGTTGGCTTACTTGGGAGCCAGCCGCCCTTGGTCTGAATCAAGCTTCCTCCTCTGAAGTAGTAATACATCTTGCCTCTAATACGTGTTGTTACTTTGGGAGATAATACAGCACTGTCGTGTTGCCATGTAGCCAGATGGATATGGTCTGTAGGACCAGCTAAGTGTCAAAGAAAAAAACCAATGTGTGATTAGAGCTTCAAATGCTGCAGTCGAATGCAGCACATCTCAACCCCCTGTTCAGAAGATAAAGGCCACGGGTGGGCAGAGCAGTTCCAGAAGAAATGGATTTTGACAGAATTTCATAGGAGAACTAGATTAAGAATTGCATTTTCAGAGCACGGAAACCTGGTTTCTCATGACTTCATTCCCTTTGATCTGATTAGACGTCAGTGAAGAAGCTATTGCTTGTGTTCAGAAAAGTAGCTGATGCTACAGGCTAGATGGCTAAGTACCACCGCAAGTTTCAGAATCCTTTTGTTTTCACTCTGGCTGTTTGATCTGTGCTTTGTCATTCCACAAGCCCTGGAGTTCATACTGCTGTCTGTTTTTCTGTTTATCTGTGTATTTGGAGTATAGTATTTCTCTTCTACACAAAGGAAAAAGATCTGAGAATCAAAGGATTACTCGTGTCCAAATACATCACTTGGCACAGTGTGCTGACTAAAGCTGCGCACAGGGCCAAGAGCTGATTTGTTACACTGGCCTGCCTGCTCTCGCATATTATTGGATTAGGAGCATCTGCATTGGAGTCGAGCCATTAATTAAGAGCTGTTTAAGTGCATATTTATTTCTCTCTGGGCTGGGATGTATAGGCGTATTGCAGAAGCATATTCTCCAGAACTAGAGATTGATATATAAGCGTTTCCTAAACGTACCTGCTATTTAAAAAGTTATTTGCACTGTAGTGAATCTTGATGTCAGTGGGGATCTCCTCCTCCCCCTTCCCTTAAGATTTATAGGTTCTCCAGTACTTAGACTGTAAAATGCTGCCTGTGTTCCTGCTGTGACTGTCTGCTGGTGTGATGCTGACTTCTGATTCTTGCAGGTTATGTCCTCTCCAGTCATGTAACAGAAGAGATGCTGTGGGAGTGTAAGCAGCTAGGAGCTCACTCCCCTTCCACCTTGCTCACTACACTGATGTTTTTTAATACAAAGTAAGTACTTAGGTCTTTGGGAATCCTGGGGAATAAAAGAACTTCAAATAGCTTGGCAGAGTTGGTAGGAAACTACTGCACTGGATTAGGGCGAAGTAATGAATTTTGAATGGTTGCACACAGAGCCCTCTTGCAGCCCCATGAGGCAAACAATGCAGTACAAAGAAGGAAATGAGCTAGCAGAGGGGAAACTGAACTTGTGGCTGTTGCCTGCTTTGCTGCTGGAACAGCCTTTAACTCACTGTTGGTTTGAGCTTCAGCTGGCTCGTGACGAGTATAGATAACTACCTCGCTGTTGTGACTGTATCTTTTAATTGCCTCTGAATGTCCTGTGTTCACTTCTTGCTGCTCAGATACTTCCTGTTGGAAACAGTAGACCAGCACATGAAGCTGGCCTTCTCCAAGGTGTTGAGGCAGACCAAGAAGAACCCTTCTAATCCCAAGGATAAAAGCACGAGTATCCGCTATCTGAAGGCTTCTGGCGTGCACCAGGCAGGACAGAAAGGTAGTGTCTGGAAGTTTTCTTTGGGAATATTTACTTACTGGTCTTGAAGGAAGTGGATGAACCTGGAGATGTCTGCAGGTAGGGCCATGAGAACCCAAGGCTCTGCCAATTACCTTCAGCCTAGCAGCATGAGTCTGCTGTGCGTTCTGAGAGAGCGTAGTACCTTCTAATAACAAGCTTGGGGACATACCTTACCTGGGGCATATAGGACTCATCAAGACCTGAGGATAACTTGTCTTGTTACTTTTGTGTTTTATGGGAAAAGGGGCTATTGGGTGTAAGCGCTTATGAACAGGCGGAGAAACTTCTTTGGGAGGGCTTCTCTTATCTTGACTAATATGATGAACCTATGTAGAATCCATTTATAAATACAGTCTGTCCTCTTAAAAGCACAGACTTGGGATTTAGCTGAGGCATTGCAGTCTCAGTAGTGAGATTTCTCTCATTTTGGGCGGAGGTAGAGGAGAAGTGAAAAGAAGGATATGGATGGGTTGTGATCTTCAGCAGCAAGCTCCCTATAGAATGAGCATTTATAATCAGGTGCCTGTGCCCTGGAACAGCTGTACGTCTCTTGCCAGCTCTCACACGGTGACAGGGTGCTTCAGAGTGCTGAGGCTGTACGGCACTGCTCAGTTTGCTGTACTTACGCAGAATGTCTGACAGACTTCTGGGGGGCTGGTTTGTAGTTACAGATGACATGTATGCAGAGCAGACTGAGAATCCAGAGAATCCCCTGAGGTGTCCGATAAAGCTGTATGACTTCTACCTCTTCAAATGGTGAGAGCTCTTGTTCATGTGTATGGTTGCTTGTCTTCTGTGACTGTTCAGCTGCATCTTGTGGCTGGCCTAGTTTTCAGGGCTGTGTTTTATAGCTGCACAGTTTCTACATTTGCGTAAATTTTACTTAAATGAGGAGGGGTGTTGATGTGAGAGGGTGGGATTTACTCCGATGGCATGTGAGTTGAACTTGTGTGGTATTTAAGAGGCAAATCCTGATTTGTGAACTGGCTGCTCTTAATCTCATGCTCACTCTGGAGGTTTGCTGTGTTGGCATGAGCTCGCTGTTCTGCCTGTGACTCGCGAGCAAGTCATCTGGAAGCATCCGCTACTTGAGATTAGGGCCCTATTCAGATCGGCTTCTGAACATAAACGAGGACTTGCTGTGGAGATTGGAGGGAGCCTCAAAGGACTCGCCTCTAAATTACGATGATTCTGATAATTAACGTAAATATTCCTCTGCACAGATGGCTCTGCAGCTAGCCTGGGTGTGAAAATACCCAATCCTTGCTTCACTCTGAAAGACCCCTAAAGCCATGTGTGTGTTATACTTACCAGTGTGAAATAAAAATTACTTTCTTGTAGTCGTCACCATGGCTTTTTAACCTTGGCACGGCCTAAAAACTTTGGGACCACTGTTGCCCCTACATGTAACCCTATACCTTCATGTCTCAGCAGCCACGTGTTCGCTGTCAGGATTTGTGAAGCCTGGGGTGAGGACAGTGGCAGTGTCTCCCTCCCAGGACATTCTGTTAGTCTGGTTATTTCTGATCTTCCTCACGCAGCCCCCAGAGTGTGAAAGGCCGGAATGACACCTTTTACTTGACACCGGAGCCAGTGGTGGCCCCCAACAGCCCGATCTGGTACTCCATCCAGCCGATCAGCAGAGAGCAGATGGAGCAGATGCTCACCCGGATCCTGGTGATACGAGAGATTCAGGAAGCTATTGCCGTGGCTAATGCCAGCACCATGCACTAAGGCATCCTTCTTGGCTCAGAAGGGGTGGGGCGGGGTGACGGGGAGGGACAAGCAAAGATAAATTGTACAGACTTTTACACTAAAGGAGATGCCTAAGTTTTTGGTTTTTTATTGGTGTAGTTATGAAGCCCTTTTAGGCTTCTACTCTTTAAAAGAATCTAAAGGAAAAGCTACCCATTGTGTATCCTACCCAACACACCAAACTGTTGGAACCGTTGGAGGCTGCATATCCCCTGCGAGCTGGGAGCTGTGGAAAGCTGCTGGTTGACTCTGGTTTTTTTTATGATGTAGAAAACATGAACTACAGGATTGGCCTGGATGGCTGGGGCCTCTGTCTCCTTGGAGCACGTGCAGCCTAGAGGGCACAGAATGATGGATGGACCTGCTCAGCCAGTGGAGGAGAGGCAGGCATCTTCTTTTCTTGTGCTTGGACATTAATTTGCTGTTATCTTGGAAGGAAGAGGAGAGAGTGAACTGCAATTGTGATTTATAAAAAAAAAAAAAAACAAAACAACAACAAACCAACGATTTCTATTCAGACCTTTAAGTGACATTTTTAGATGTTAAAAGTACAAACTTTACCACACTCTTCTTTTTTTGGCCTAGCATTGAGGCCTTAAACCTTGAGGCTCCTGTGCCTGATGGAATTCTTGTAACATACACTTGTGTATCATATAAAGATACCACCCTGTTTCTCTTATGTATTCTTACTCTAGTTGTTTATTAAGAATGACGAGCACGTCTTTTCAACATGCCATTGAACAATGTGTCTTTATTTGGGGAAGAGTGAGCTGTGAGGGTGGGGGGTCATTATATGAAGATCAGTGTGCAAACTGGTTGTTTTCATCCCTGTTTGTGCTTTCCAGCCCGACTCTGCTGGACTTCTTTCACCCTACAAATTAGGAAGGTAGAAGGGGATTAGCTTCTGTTGAACGACCTGAATGTCTGCTTGCTGATGGAAGCTCAGTGTCAGGCTAGGAACATGGGATCTGTGAGACCAGATCAGGCTGTCCTGATGTTCTGTGGCCAGCCTGTGAGGCTTCACCCCTAGGCAAATCCCCCTCTCCCCACCTTTACAAACACATCACACCAACGGCATGATGGAGGGGTGTTGGAGGGAAAAGGCCTTCCAGGAGCAGCACATGGCTTACTCCTGCCATTTAACAGCCTTTTCACAGTTTTTAACACAGCTGTGTAGCTTCTGGCATCACTCACGATCATAAACCCCAGCCCTGTAGCCTTGCCTTGCTGCATCTTAAATGGTTGCTGTATTTTATATCATTAACAAATAGTCTGCTCTTTTGAAGCCAGCGGGTAGCCACCTGTGCTTGAAATGGGAGTTCACTCTAGCCAGGCTTGTTATTTGTGCCACCAGCTTCTTGGATGCGGGGAGATGACTCTGCTTCTTGACCTTGTCTTCCCTGCTTCTCCATCTCATGTCCCTTCCCTGTTCCAAAATATATAGATATATATTTAAATATATATATTACAGTAAAAAAACTTAAACTTGTGTACAGGCAAGCAATTTTTCTGAAGCTTCTGTTGGCCAGCACCTGTCTGTATTGAGAAGGAAGGTCTGCCCTCTCTGTCGGTTGTGCACAGTGTAAATGGTGAGAGCAGCCATAATGTTCCCTGTCTTTGTGTTTTTGAGCAGTGTTGAGGTGTGCGGGCTTAGAGACACTTCAAGCCTCTGGTGCTTCATATTGATGTTGGCGTTCATGAGAACGCAGCTGTGCTTGAGCTTGGTGTCAGCATGAGCAGTTTGTTCCCTGTACAGGACTCTGTGCTCAGAGAAGTGCAGAGAGGTGAAGTTTACCAATACCTGTACCCTAGAGTAGACTCTTAGCTCGGTGTCTGCCCTCAGAGTTATGCCAGGGAAATAGCCTGGAGTGGGTGCCCAGATCCCAGTGGGTGAGGCGGGAAGAGGGTGCCTGGGTGGTGTGTAGTGCTGGCAACGCGTACCCCAGATCAGTTCAGCCACTGGGAGCCAGCAGTTGCCCCTGGGTAGGGTGGCTGTTGGGATCGCTAACGCTGCTTCAGCTGTCAGAAGCCTGTAATCCCTTTACCATATCTTAGTGAACTGGAATGTCCGTCTCTGCCCCCAGTTTAAGTATTTAAGGACATGGTTAGGGGCAAGCTCCCACTGTTCCAAGCAGCTGGGTGTGCTCGTTGCTCAGGACTCCCAACAGGCCTGCACAGAGTGGGTTTCCCATTCTTTTGGGCAGTTTGTCACATCTTCTGAACAGAGTTGCAAAGATGTGAGAGAAACTGCAGACACCTGTGCTCGAGTCCCAATGCTTGCTCCGCAGTACTGCGTGGGCAGCTAGCTCCAGCGTGAGCCTGCTGCTTTGTCTGTCTCTGTTGGAAATGCAGTGGCTGTGAAGTCATCTGCCAGACACCCAGCGTACAAGCTGTTTCAGTAGGTGGCTTTGGGAGTCACCTCTTACTCTAATAATCGCCAGAAGCTGGGATAAACTTGACAGAATATTCGGGCAGTTCCAGGTTAGGGGAGAACAGATACTTCAGCTGAGCTTTCTGGGAAACAGAATTCCATGTTACCTTCACATTCTAGACTGTGCACTTCCCTTACTACCCTTAACTGCAGGATGATCTAAAATCTTTGTAGGGGAAGAGTTCTCCTTGATCTTAGAGTACAGTGCTTACAAGCAGGGGAACTTGGCACGTGGTGAGCAGCGGAGATCTCCTACTGACTGGTTTTGTCCTGGCAGACTGAAGTGTTTCCATTATTTTCTCATTGTTCAGACGTACATAGGAGAGGGATTTGCTGACGCAGACGTGGACTGCCGTACTGTTCTGTACTGTCTCATCAGAATGTCCACTGTGTTAACTTCATTCCCTATTTTTAGAGACAATCGATATACTGTGACTTAAGGATTATTTTCCTGGACCTGGCTTCTCGTCTGGCTCTCTGGAGCTAGTTTAAAAGGTACAGTATTTCTAGAATATAAATACTATGTTCTTTGATAGTGAAGAACATGATCTGCTCCCTTTTAGGGGCTCATAGGAAGACGTGCACAGAGTAGCACAGGAGAGTGCTGTGGCTTAGTGTTGATGCCCATGATCTGGGAAGTGTTCCCAGTCAAACATGTAAAATAGCTTTTTAACACTTTCCTATAACCAGCTTGAGTGCTGCTTAAAGGGCGTTCCACCCCCCGGCTCCGAGAGTGCCAAACTGCTAGCTCCTGTATGCGTGTGTATATTAAACGAGAACTCTCCGTGCCCTATGCCTTGTATGAGACAGGCTGAACATGCATCGATCTCTAAATAAATACAGCTGAGAAAAGTCAAGCTAGAGACCCTGCGTTCTTGGTTTCGAACTGTGCCCACCTTGTCTCTGTGGTGTGAACAGAACCCTAGACAGCAGAGCGTGGCTGACTGCTGTAAAGCACCTCGCACTCTGACTTGAGACTCGTGTATTGTCCTGTCTCTTGACACTAACAGCGCTGCTTTCCGAAGGAGACTTGTAGCCTCTCACGCACTTGTCCGCACCATTAGATTTTCGGTTACTTTCAAGAGTTCAAGCATTTCCTCTAAGTGGTAACGGCTGAAGCAGCGGAGAGCAGACTAGAGAGCGGTGAGTGAAGGTAATGGTCAAGTAACCTAATAGGGCTCTCATCTGTTGGCTGCTTCACCCCTCAAGATCTCCTGGGTTTTAGGTGGGAGATAAGGTCTGAAGTAGTTCCTGAACCGTTCCACCTTGGACCAATGAAAAAAAGACTTAATCTGATGCCTGAACAAGAATCTTCTTCAGCACTGTTGCTCCTTGGGCAGAAATTCAGACAGTCTTGTTCTCGACTGCACCAGGGCTACTCTCTGCCTTGGTGTGCTTGGAATGGATTAGGCCATCTTCGAGCCTCCTGTGCAGAGCTAAGAACAGATGTGACAGTGGCAGAAAGGAGCCCTCTGAGCACACGGAGGGTGGAGGACTTGCTGATACTCCCGTTGCTCATCCTCTTGCTGGTCTGAGTGCTGCTAGACGCCGACAGACCCTGCACAGTGCAACCAAACTGCATTCTCATCCACTTTTAATAGTGACTTACTTGCAATTAGCGTTTGGACTCTTAAATCACTGTTAAAGTAGGATATAAACTGTCTTCCACCCTAGATGGGGCTTTTCTCCCCATTTTCTTGCTGGGGCTGCTCCTCTCAAATACTACAGAGAACGTACCTTATCCTGATGTTTCAGCCTGTTCTGTTGCACTGGTGCCAACGCATAGGAAGGAGCCCTTCTCAGCTCGAGCATCTTCCTACCTTAAGGAGCATCTCAAATCTCTTCCAGAAGTCTCACTGACATGCTGCCCCAAAATCTCTGAAGCAATTGCTGTGTCCCCTACTTGTCGGTTCCCTTAGCTGCATGGCTGCAGCTCGGCTCCTGGCACTGCAGTCTCTTTCCCTGTGTAACTTTGCGCATGGCAGCCACGTTTGCCTGCTTCTCCGTTCTTGTGTGAGCTCATCAGAGTGGGGAGGCAGACTGAACCCACTTACAGCAGCAATAAACCACGTCTAGAACTCGAGAGGGAACTGCAGGAGAGAACGAGGTGGAGGGGATGTCTCAGAAAGGCAGGGTCCTGTTGCAGCCCAGAGCCTCGCTTGATAATGAGTGTGCAGCCTATATGCAAAATATGTCTTGTCTGTCCCTCCCGTGTTGCCCCTGGTCTAAACAGCACATGTGATTGGCATCCTGCAAAGTGACCTTCAGAACTCTCCAGTAGCTTTGCCCCGTGAGTAACTCACACTACAAATCATTTTAAAGAGATGCACTCAACTATTTTTTTAATTTAATTTTACTCTTAATAATTCTCTGCTCTTTGTAATCTGCTTGGAAATAAAATGTTTTTCCCTGCAGCCTTTGTTGTAGTCTGTTTGAGAACCGTTAAACTGTGCCTGGTGTTTCTATTGGAACAGAAACCAACTTGCCTGTTCACTGCCGTGCCCGTGCTCCAGCGTGACAGCCCGATCGGTGGGTGTCCCCCGGGAGGCTTAGCAAACCTTTGTTAGCGCTGCCCTTACTTAACGCGAGGGCTGGAGAGACCTGTTAAACTGATCTTGGTCTGGCACGATGCCTGCTGTTCTGTTGATCCTCTGGCAGGTAACGCCGACTCGGAGTGCGTGTCCTCGGCAGGCGGCGTTTTCCTCTGCAAGGCTGCGTTTCCCAGCCCTGCCCCTGGGATCAGCATCTCGGTGCCTTTACGGTGACTGCTTTCGGCGGTGCGAGCCTCGGCACTTTATTTACTGCGAAGGACAGTGCTTTGCTTACAGCTCCCTAGCCCATATGAACTCCAAATAGCGGGAAATCAGTGTCTGAATAGGTGAAGTCAACTCTTAGCTGAGAATCGACCCAGGAATTACGTAAAGAAGTAAAACCAGGGTGAAATGCAGTCTTTTGCAGCAGGCTGTGAGGGAGCAAGGACTGAACCCCTGTGAAGTGCAGAGCGTGGTGTAACAACAAGCACCGCTACCCCGCGGCTGCAGGAAGGGGGCATTAGTGCTGCCGTTCACAGTGGTAGCAACAGGATCGCTACCACTCCCTTGGCTGAAAGTTTTAAGTGGATCCTTGAGGCTGGGTCTCCATGCGAGGGCTGCCTGTTCTTAGTTACGTGAGGGCCCCTGGAAGCCACACATCCCCTTCCTCTCCGCATAGTCCCTGCGCTGTGGCATGCGCCTTCCTTTCTGCTAGAAACAACATCACAGTCTGGTGGGAGACAACTATTCTGTGCAGATTGCTGCTGTCGAGACCAGACAAGCCACCTGAGAGCCCTGCTTCTGTCCGTAGTACGGTTCGCTCGTTTGCATTCCCCTCCCCCCATGTAAAAGTCAACATTAGCATCTACCAAAGCCTGGCTTAACTGGTCTCTTTCTGAACTCCATGTTGTCTTTTGGAGAGCTCTACTTGGACCAAAACATGTTCATCCAGACTACTGAGTGACGAACATCACAGCGTACAAGGGCCATTCGCTTCCGAGTGTTTCAGGAGACCTGAGCAGGCGTCGCTCTTCACACTCCCTGTGCTATAGCTGGGTAACACGGGGTAACGCTTCTGTTTTCTTAAAGCTACTCGCTGATCTTTGGACAAGGATTTAGTATGCTGCAGTCAGACAGCTGGAGATGCAGGAGCACCCTTCTTCAGTTTCCTGAACTTTAGTGTTAAGTACGGGGTTGTCTCGGAGAGCCCGTCATACGCAGCAGGGTGAGGAGGGGTCTGGTCGTCTCATTCCCCTGGTGCTCCGAGGCCAGATCTGGTATCTTGCGACAAGCAAACCGACTGCTGGAGGTTGCTCTGTGCAGCCTGCAGTACGGGAATGTCTCCTGACACCCAGACGGGTCTGCAGGGAGGGGAACAGCTCACCCTGGAAGCAGCCCATCGCTGGTCCCTGCGGCTCTCCTCCGCGGCGGATCTGTGCGTGCGTGCCCACTCCTCCCCTGCGGGCACAGCCATCCCTGCTCCCGCTCCTGCCGTCTCCAGAACCTTCCGGCACAGGCCGATGGTGCCGTGGCGAGGCCCCAGTGCGGCGTGGGGATGCATAGCCGGGCCGGTGGCCTTGGGACGAGGGGGTCGCGTGATGCCGATGCCCGGCTGGGACCCCCTGTCCCTCCCGGCGTGGTTCGCTCTGCTCTGCGCCCTCCGTTCCCCTCCCGTTGCTGGACGCTGCCTCGCGGCCTCCGCCCGTCCCGCAGCTCGCTCGGGGCTGACGAAGCTGCCCTGGACACGGGCGACGTCCTCCAGCTCCGTGTCCCCACAGCCCCGGCGGCCACCGCAGCGTCCATTCTGCGCCGGACGCCAGGCCCAGCCGGCCGGGCCCCACGGCAGCCTCCCCCTCCGCAAGGCACCCACCGGGGGCCTTTCTTTAGGTCATTTCCCAGCGCGTCTCGCACCGCACGGGCCGCGGCGGGGCAGCGGCGGGCTTGTCCCGCCAAGCCCCGGGCCGGGTGGGGAGCGCCGCGCCGCCGGTGCCCTCCCGGGCGGTAGGGGGCGCGGCAGGCACCGAGCCCCTTCCGGCGGCCGCTCTGGGCCTCGCTCTCGCTGGGCGGGGCCCCCTTTGAGCCCTGGCGGCCGCCGTCGGGGCGCGCGTGCGCTCGGGAGCGCGCGGGGCGGCGGGCACGCGGCGGCGGCGGCGCGGGGCCGGCGCCATGGCGGACTACCTCATCAGCGGCGGCACCGGCTACGTGCCCGACGACGGGCTGACGGCGCAGCAGCTCTTCAGCTGCGGCGATGGGCTCACCTACAAGTGAGCGGGGCCGGGGCCGGGGCCGGGGCCGGGGGAGCGGCGGGGCCGGGGGCGCGGGGCCGGGCCGGTGCTGTCGCTGACGCCTCTCCCCTCGTCACCCCCTCAGCGACTTCCTCATCCTCCCGGGGTACATCGACTTCACGGCGGACCAGGTGGTGAGTGGCTGGGGCGGGGGAGCGGCCCGGTGCCCGCTGCCGGTGCCCGCTGCCGCCGCTCACCCCGCGCCCGCCTCCCCGCCAGGACCTGACCTCGGCGCTGACCAAGAGGATCACCCTGAAGACCCCGCTGGTCTCCTCCCCCATGGACACGGTCACCGAGGCGGGCATGGCCATCGCCATGGCGGTGAGTGCGGCCCCGCGGGGCGCGGTGCAGGCCCGGCCGCTCCGGGGGCCGCTCGGCCTGAGGCCGGGTCCCCCCCGCGGGCGGCGGACGGGGACCCCGCCACCCCCCTGGGGTGGGTCCCTGCGGGCGGCCCCGGTGCCCTGGCTCCCCATGAAGGGCCGAGGCGACTGGGGGCCGCCTCTGTGTTCGCAGCTCACCGGGGGGATTGGGTTCATCCACCACAACTGCACGCCCGAGTTCCAGGCCAACGAGGTGCGGAAGGTGAAGGTGAGCAGCTGGTGCTGGGCGGGGAGGGCTGGGGATGCTGCGGGGAGCGGGGGCCGTTGAGGCCTGCCGGATCCCGGCGCTGCCCCGGTTGCTGGCACAGAGCTCTTGCTGTGTCCGGCAGCGTCCCACGTGCAGCCCGGGGTTTGAGAGCTGCCAGGCCGGCTGGCATGGGGATGTTCCCCATAATTCCTGGGAGGAGGGCAGCCTGGGGGCTGTTGGGAGTCTAACGCTCCTCGGCCGAGCTGCGGTGCTGGTTTGGGAGTCGCCCCTTCGATGAGCGTGGGGCGGGGTGGTCGCAGCCCTTTGCGAGCGGCCGCAGTCACCGCCAGGCGCGTGTCTGGCTGCTGCTCGGCCCGGCGGCGCCGCTTAGCCCGGCTGCTGCATCTGCTGCTTTTCAGAAATACGAGCAAGGATTCATCACAGACCCCGTGGTGCTGAGCCCCAACGACCGAGTGCGAGACGTGTTTGAAGCGAAAGCTCGTCACGGATTCTGTGGGATTCCCATCACGGACAACGGGAAGATGGGGGGCAAGCTGGTTGGGATCATCTCGTCTCGAGACATCGATTTCCTGAAAGAGTCGGAGCACGACTTGCCTCTGGGCGAGGTGAGGAGGGCGTGTGCGCAGCCGAGGGACGCGAGCCTGGCGCTGGGAAGCAGCATGGCTCGCGGTGGGGAGGGGACGAGCGCGTGGCCCTGAGGGTGCTGCCGGCTGGCGGGAGCCGCTCTGCGTTAGCTCTGCGGGTCCCTCTGACCACGCGTCGGCGCAGAGCGTCTCGCTCGTTCACGCTCTTGCGCAGCATGGGTACGAGGCGCAGCGCGCCTCCTCCTGCAGAGTTGTCCGTCGGTGCTGGGGACGCCGTCCTCTGCTCTCCGCCGGTGCAGTCACGCGTTCCTGGTGTTCGGAGCTGCTGCTGCGGCCCCACACAGCGTGCTGGCTCTGGCCAGGCTGCGGCAGCAGCGCTGTGCCCAGCAAGGCCTCCGACCGCCGATCTGCCTTTTCTGGCCTGCTGTTCCCCGTGTGCCTCATCTAGGCTACTTGCTCTTGACAATAACCCCCTGAACTTGGAGGCGGGCAGTTTAGCCATTATAATGCCACGCCGTCAGACCCCCCCCCCCACGGGAGAACGTTCCCTGGGATGCCGGTGCTGATCCCTGTGAGTTCCGGCGTTCCAGTTACGTGGGCTCAGTAACCGTAGATCTGTGGCGCTGTCAGGTTACAGCACCGGGGCCTCTCGGCCAGGCTCTGCTCTTGACTCGTGACTATTTTTAGCTCTCGCTGACCAAACCTGGTATCACATACTCATCCCTGTTTAGTTTGAAATCGCCTGGAAGTGTCTGTAACGAGAATCTGAAACCAGGAGTAGGTTATAAAAGCGGACGTGGCCCTTTGAAGCGATGCTGGCCCATTCAGAAGAGCCAGATAAGAATCTCCTCTCATCCCTTCCGTGGGTCATTCGGCGCTGCGGGGTCAGAAGCCCCGCCGCTGCTAGCGTTTGGTGCTGGCCCCTGTCACCAGGAAGGGCTGGGGAAATGAATGGTCTCCCCGGTCTCTCCCCACTCGCCGCCCAGCAGTCGTCTTGCTGAGCCATTCGTTGCCATCCAGTTAAACACACAGCTCTCCCGTAGCTCGGGAAGCTCGTGCATCCCACAGAGTTAGGGAGCGTGTTGGGATACGTCTGGGATTCCTCAGGCTTTTCCTGATGTGCGGGTTCTGTCACAGACAGGATTTTGAGTGGATGCAGGCAGGGTGAACCTCTTTCTTGATGCAAAATGTCTGTTCTGGTATAAAAAACTAAAACATTCCCGCTTTTCTTTGTGGTGTGCAACTAACCTCCCTTGCTTGAGGGCTGGAGAGTGTTCCCTTCTAGCTTGGCCTGGCCTTCTCGGGTAACCTGTTATGAAAACACCCCGGGTGAAGTTTGTGATCGCAGAACACTGTGGTGCGGAGGGACCTCGCGGTCCCTTGTCAGGCCTTCTGCCTGAGGCGCGTTCAGCTGGAGCAGGTTGCGCGGGGCTGTGTCTGCGTCTCCAAGGATGGGGAGGGTGTTCACTGCGCCTCCGGGCTGCTCTTCCAGTGCTTGACCACTGTCATGGTGAAAGCTTTATTCTGCACAAGATGTTCCCGTGTTCCAGCCTGTGTCCATTGCCCCTTGCCTTTCCCCTCTGTTTTGGTGCCTGTTTGTCAGAGTGAGCGTGGGCGAGCGTGGGTGTTTGGACTGAAGCGACTCCCTTTGCCCCCGTGACCTTGCGAGTGGCAGCAGCGGGTTATTCTGAGTGCCGGGCATCGCTGCCTGAAAACGAGCCTGGGGGTAGCATTTCTGCCAGAGCAGCATGAGACTCTGGAGGTGTCTCCAGCCCTTATTTGCCTGTGCTCTATTAAAAGGGAGGGCTGTTTGGGTGACATCCCAAACAAGGGTCATCTGAGAGTCATCCCTTGCTTCTAGGTGCTCTCCCTCGGCTTGCTGAGGCCCTCTGCCATCTCCTGTTTTCACTGCACCGATGGACTTGGGGGCTGACGGCCGCTGCTTGCACAGGGACAGCGCATCGGAGGCTGCTCCTCCGTGTTGCTGGAGGCGTGTTGCTGGGCTGTGGGCTCCTTTTGTCTGTGGAGCACTCCCACACGGCTGCTGCGGAGCCTTTCACAGGGGCAGAGGGGTTCGGTATTTTCAGATCAGTGCGAAGGAGTTCTTGTGACTTTTTATCTTCTCCCTCCCACTAGATTATGACAAAGCGGGAGGATCTTGTCGTGGCCCCGGCTGGCGTCATGCTGAAAGAAGCGAATGAAATTCTGCAAAGGAGTAAAAAAGGTACCGGTGACCGCCTGTGAGGCGAGGGCGAGCCGCGGAGCGCTGGGCTGGGAGCGGCAGTGGGTGAAGGTGGGCACGCGCCCCTGTGTGGGTGGAACATGGGAGGGCTGCGTTCCAGCACGAGGAGAGAGTGCCGCAGCCCTCTGCCAGGGTACGGAGTTCACATGCGTTCGTCTCCAATCTGTTTCACGTGGAAGGATTCTTGGCAGCCCAGGAGCTGAAGAGCGCCTGGCTGTCCAGCCACATGGCTTCAGTTTTCTGTCCTGGCTTTCACATTTTGGCACTCCCTTCAGCTCTGTCAGGGTTTGGTAGTTTGACTTTTAACACGGTCATGGGTCTAATTATTAGAAAAGATGCTGCCCTTTTTCTGTGGTCAGTGTGAGGACACCAAGTCCTTCTCCAGTCCTGCAGACTCCTTGCTGTGTTTCCCCAGCCAGGGCTGCTGGCATCCATGCTCACGCAGGGTTTGGTAACACACTTCTCCGAGTCGCTGCCTGCCTGGTGCTCCGGGTCTGCTCCGGCCTAACACCTGTCCCCTGCAGAAACCTGCGGTGACGTTCTTTCTGCTTGTTTCAAAGGCAAGCTGCCAATTGTTAATGAAGATGACGAGCTGGTGGCTATAATTGCCCGCACCGATCTCAAGAAGAACAGGGACTACCCTCTGGCTTCTAAGGATTCCAAGAAGCAGCTGCTCTGCGGTGCTGCTATCGGGACCCACGAGGACGACAAGTACCGGCTGGACCTCCTGGTGCAGGCTGGCGTGGATGTGGTCGTGCTGGTGAGCAACCCACAGGCATCGTGTTGGCCTGGGGGGTTTGGGTGGGCTGAGGATCCCGCTCGAGTCAACCCCTCTGACAGCAGGGCAGCAGCATGGCGCTTGCTGTCTGTTACAGGTCCTTTTGTGATAGAATATGGCAGTTTGGTGACCTCTCAGTCACGTTGGAGTTCTGTATTCACACGCTGTCTTCTCATCGATTGTTAGCTTGCGGGTCCACCCTGCTCTAGGGCACAGCCTCGCAGCTGGAGATGTTTGACAGCCACCGCGAGCTGGCCGGGTCGAGGAGGTTGGCAGGGCCTGGGCGCTCAGTGGCCGGCGTCTGGTGCTTCAGCTGCTCTGCTGCGCAGCCGGGAGGTTGGCGTCCCCCCACCAGCCCTGCCGGCTTTCACGGGGAGCGTTCGCCGTCTCACCTGAGTTTGAGACGGACCTGATGGTGTCCTGGGGGTAGAGCCAGGCCGTTCTCACCCGCAGCCAGATGGGCTGCTTATTGCCTGCTGTAGAAGCCTTGGGATTTAAATGTGAAGGATATCACAGCAGTCTTTACGATAAGCTGCCTTACTTCGGGAAGGTGCATACTGTCTGGGCAGCAGCTTCTCCTCTGGTTCTGTGCTCGGTTTGGGCTGTCATTCTGCCCACTTGGGCAGCTTAGCAGAGACCCCGGTAAGCAGAGTGAAGATCCGGGGCTCTTCTGGATCTGTATTTATCATCTTTTGCAGAAATTCTGGTTGAAATTGGTTTTCTCTCTGTTGCAGGATTCCTCTCAGGGGAACTCCATCTTCCAGATCAATATGATAAAATATATTAAGGAGAAATATCCCAACCTACAAGTTATTGGAGGAAACGGTAGGCATGTGTCGACGGCTGTTCTTGTCTTTGAAGTACATTTGCAGCTTAGACATAGAGGGAGCTGCAGGGACGTGGATGAAATGATCCTCTTTGGTAGATGCCTGTGAACTCGAAATGGTTTCCACTGGCTTGTGGAGCAGAGCAAGACCACTCTGCAGACGCAGGGCAGTACCCTGCTGCTGCCACAGCTGCAAATATTTTGAAACCTTTGTTTTGCAGCACAGCGTGCTGCAGTCCTCTGTAGCCCATTACACATTAGCTTCTTTTACACAGCAGTTTTAAATTTTGGATAGTGGTAATAATGAATATTACTTAATGTGGAAACCTACTGGAAATTCTCCCTGCCTCTTGATGGCAGAGTTCAGTAGTCCTTGTCTCTACCTGGCTAGTGCGTTACTGGTGCTGCCGTTAGCCTGTGCTCTGCCCTCGCTCCCTGGTGCGGCCCAGAGAGTGCTTGGCACCATGTGGTGACCTCTGCTGCCTTTGGGTGTAAGCAGAGCAGCCTACAGGGCCACTGTCATCTCGTGCGCTGGGGACAGCGGGGACAGGAACCCGCTGCGGCTTTCGCAGATAGGCCCGGTAGCAGTGGGCAGGCGGGCCTGGCGCTGGCACAGGCTGGTGCACTGGGTTGGGGGTGTTTGCCGCCACCGGGGAAGCACCAGGGCAGAGCAGTGTCGTGCACAAGTCTGCTTGTCTCTCTTCAAACTGGTTTCTGTTCCCCACAGTTGTGACCGCTGCTCAGGCCAAGAACCTCATTGACGCAGGGGTCGATGCCCTGAGAGTCGGGATGGGCAGTGGCTCCATCTGCATCACGCAGGAAGGTGAGAGAGATCAGCCGTCTCCTAAAAGGCTGAAGACATCTGTTCGGTAGAGGTTCCCTGCTGAAAAGCAGCGTAGCCGGGATGGACTTCCCGCGTTGTGAGGGCAGGGTCTAACAGCAAGCCGTCTTTCACCCCCTTCGTCCAGGACAGTCTGGCCACCTGGGTCAAACCTTTGGGGTGGCAGCAGCAGCAAAGGCGTTTCCCAGTACTGACCGAGACTGGGTAGAGCAGGCGTGGCTTTGTCTGAGAGGAGCCGCTGGCTCGGTGTGGGATGGGGCTGGCGGGCAGCTCTGCAGGGAGAGGGGCTGGCGGGTGAAGCGCACGGGGCTGCCTGTGCTCCCCTTCCCTCTGGCCGCAGTCTGCGTGGTGCTTGAGAATGGGGCTGCTGGGCTCGATGCCTTTCTGCAATTTCCAGGCCGAAATGGGATTTCTGGCCGTGGTTTCTGCAGTTAGCTGGAGCTTGTGTGGGGCAGGGGCTCTGTCAACCCTTAGCTAAAAGGTGGAGAGGGGCATCTCCAGGGCATGGAGAAAGGCTGCTTTGAGGGCAGGCTCATTCCTCATGTTTTGAACCCGACAGGTGAGGTGCAGAGGGGTGCTGCAAGGTGCTGCAGCCCATGAACGCAGCCCCTTTCTGCTTTGCTGCTTGGTCCTTGCCGTGGGAGGCAGAAAGAGCATAGCTGGTGGCTGAAGGCGCTGCGTTAGCTCTGCCAAATCCAGAATGGAGCCTTTGAGCAGCGCTGGACCTAGGCTGCTTCACCTGCTGTGGGAGCGCTGGCTGCGGGGGGCTTCCCAGCCAGGGCAGTCTGTCTCAGGTGGCCTTTCGAGGGAGGCTGTGGTGTTCTTGGGCTGACACTTCCACAGCCAGAGCAGACCCAGGATGCGTGTCCCACTCTGGCTCCCAGGCAGAGGACCCGCTGAGGCACGCTCCATTCTGCAGCATGATGAACGTCTCCAGAGGGTGCCTCTCCCAGCTGCCGCGGGAGGTGGGGTTGGGTGCTGCTTTTGGGGAAGGAGCAGAGCAGAGGTAGAACACGGCGCTGCCCAGGGGACGTGGTTGCAAAACTCTTAACCGCAGCTCCCCAGGTTTTTGTCCCTTCTTTGGGAAAGAGCTCTGGCTGCTTGGGTTAGGGGGGTTGCCTCTCCGGATGGCTGCTGGGGCAGGGCGAGCATGCGCTGCGCACAGCCCGGCCTGGCTGGCTGGGATCTGGCCTCTGGCTTGGCTCGGGCTAGGAAGGGTTTGCAAGGTCAGCTCTGTCCCACACCGTATGCTCTGCCTAGTAGCAGGTCACTGCTGGGGTCCTTTGTTCTGCTGCTGTTCTTCTGTCTCTAAAATGTGTGTGTTTGTTTTTGTTTAGCTGCTCCAAAGATCCCTCCAGACCTAAAGTCCCACAGCCCCAAATGCCCTTCTACTGTCACGGGCACCTATAGTAAGTCACTTGCCCTGTTCCCAACCCTAATTATGTGTCTTGAAGCAGGACCCTGATTTGGCTGCACATGGCCCTACTGCTTGTTTGAGAATAATTTAGCTGTAGATGCACTTGGGGTTTTGTGGCTTTGGATACTGGTTTTGAATCTGAAATGGAAGCTGAGAAGCCTTTCTGAATTCCTAAAGCAGGGTCTGAACTGTCAAAGCTTGAGGGCGCTCAGGCCTGTCCACCCTCCACTCCAAAATCCAGTCCAGGAGCTTGACCGGGCTTCCTGGCTGCATCTTCTGGATCTCTAGCTGGGTATGCCCCTGCTGATCCAGCGCTGGGAGCCGATCCCCAAGCAGTCCTTCATCCCGCCCTGAATCTGGCCCCAGTTACGGGGAAGTTGTGCACTGGCCGAGCTTCACCCGGAGCCAGCTCCCCTGAGGTGGCAGAGGGACTGAGCTGCGCACCGCCACCTCGGCAGCTGCGTACCAGAACCACATCTGTCCCTGCTGACGGCCGATCCTTGTGTGGAAAGACAGGGCTCTCCCCTGCCTGGCACAGGGTGCAGCGTGGTCTGCTCTGTACTTCTTTGATGCTGCTGGGTCGCGCAGCCCCCCGAGGCGAGCCTCGGTTTTGCCCTGTCTCCTAGTTTTGACGCACCTCAAAGGGAAAGAGGTTTCTGTTGAAGATCCCGGAAGGTTTTCTCTAGTGGATGATCTTGTAGGGCCGCCCTTTGCAGAGACACTAAGAAAGACAAACCCTCACCCCGACCGCTTGGCGTGTGTGCTCTGAACCCTGCTTTGGAAGCCTGCACTCTGAAGCTGTGGCACTGGGCGCTGGGACAGTCGGAACAGTGCGATGCTCCCAGGGGCCCTGAGCCAAGCTGTTCCTTAAAGGGCTGGTCTCCGTGGTCCCTGTTGTGAGGTTCCCACAGGCCCTGCACTCTGTGGCACAATCCTGCAGACACCGGGCCCAAGGCCCTCCAGAATCAGGTGCTTCTCTCCACAGAGCTCTTCCTTGCAGTGTTTTGCAGCCGCAGTGTGGCACCAAGGAGACCCTCTCTTTAAGACTAACGGCATTCATGTTACAGCTGGCAGACTCTCCCTGGCTGGCTGAGCCCTAATTTAACGCTGAGTTTTGTTCGATCAAAATCAGTTCTTTCACGCGCTTGGCCTGGAATCTGGCTTCCTTCTCTCGGCAGCTGCTGCTGAGCACGGGGAGCGGAGCAACTGCAGACTCTGGGCCTCGGCAAACCTCTGCCAGGGACACGCGCTGCCAGTGCTGGTGCCAGGCAGGCTGCACCACACCGCGAGTCCACGCTTCGAAGCACTAATCCTGCATGGCCGCAGTCTTACCCGGTGTACCGGACTAACCGTGACTGGAGAAAAGGCTTCCAGTTAATCGTAGCGAAGGGAGGTCTCCCTGAGAGAAGCGTATCTCGGCGTATTTGCACGCCCGTGGCTGACAAACGTATTACAAGATGAGCCCTGTGCTGGTCTTCCCCTCGCACAACAGGAAGCCTCTTAACTGCTAGCGACTGGGAAGAGCAGTTAAATCCAAAGCTAATACCTCCCTTCCTGTGGGGCAGCTAAACTTGACAGAATCCGTGCTACGTTGCAGGGCAGGAACATAAATTATTTCCTGTAAGCCATCAAATCATTCTGCCCATGTCCTTTTCCACTGCTGCATGTATGTTTGTGTGTGTGTGTGCAGATGTGTATATATATATAGATGTATTTATACATATATATACATACCAGCTCTCTCCCAGCCAGCTGCCTTTCGATGCCAGAAGCACATGGTATAGCTGCTGGGTATACGGAGAAGGGGTCCGGCACTGCTAGGAGGGAGCGAGCGGTGGGACGTGGCTACGTGCCAGGGATGCTGTGGAGAGGGGCTTTTGGAGCCTGCTCCACTTCCTTCCCGAGCTCCCCAACGTCTGCTGTGCACCAGGACGAGCCACGAGTCTCGGCTGATCCCAGGCATTCGGTCAAAGACCCCAGTCCCAAGGTCACCCACAGCTTTTTGGAGTTGAGGGCCACGAGGATGTCCCAGCAGGCATCTCCTGGGCATCCGCTTCTCTTGCACCTCGGCCTAGTGAAGGCTCATCCAGGGATTTGTGCGTTCCCGAGTGCTGGAGCATGTGTGTGCTGGAAGCCTAAAAGGGCCTGCTGGGGAGGGAACGCGGCGCGGCGTGGGAGCTGACCTGTCCTCGGCTCTCTCCCTGCCTGCAGTGCTGGCGTGCGGCCGTCCCCAGGCCACGGCGGTGTACAAGGTGTCCGAATACGCCAGGAGGTTCGGCGTCCCCGTGATCGCGGATGGAGGGATCCAGACGGTTGGGCACATCGCAAAGGCCCTGGCACTTGGGGCCTCCACGGGTGAGCAGCGCTTCGGATGTCTCCTCGGAAGGGTTTCTGCGCGGCGGCGGGCTCTGGGCATGAGGGCACACACCTGCGGGTGGCTGGGGACGGGCTGGGGAGTCCAGCATAGTGCTGTGCCCAGGGACCCTGCGGGTTTTGTGGCCACAGCCTTCCTGCTGCTGATCACAGAATCACAGAATGGTCGGGGTTGGAAGGGACCTCTGTGGGTCATCTAGTCCAACCCCCCTGCCGAAGCAGGGTCACCTACAGCAGGCTGCACAGGACCTTGTCCAGGCGGGTCTTGAATATCTCCAGAGAAGGAGACTCCACAACCTCCCTGGGCAGCCTGTTCCAGGGCTCTGTCACCCTCAGAGGGAAGAAGTTCTTCCTCATGTTCAGACAAAACTTCCTGTGCCTCAGTTTGTGCCCATTGCCCCTTTGCCCCTGATGTGCTGCTCTTGGTGCTCTCTCATGCTAGTGATGATGGGCTCTCTCCTGGCTGCCACCACGGAGGCCCCAGGCGAGTACTTCTTCTCGGATGGCATTAGGCTGAAGAAATACCGCGGCATGGGCTCGCTAGATGCCATGGACAAGAACTTGGGCAGCCAGAACCGGTATTTCAGGTAAGAGTTGGTGCTTTGGGGCAGCAGATAAAGCTTTTGGGACTGCTTCACTTCACAAGCTTCCTTGATTTGTGCTCCCGTGCAGTGAGACAGACAAAATCAAAGTGGCCCAGGGGGTCTCCGGCGCAGTGCAGGACAAGGGCTCTATCCACAAGTTCATTCCGTACCTGATTGCTGGGATCCAGCATTCCTGCCAGGATATTGGTGCCAAGAGCCTGACCCAAGTCCGGTGAGTGCTTCTCCTTACTTGTGCTCTGGTCAGGCCGCGGTGCTGCCATTCGGGGTCCCTGGGCAAGCTGTACCCAGGCTGCAGTGAGTTCTGCGTGGTCTGACCTCGCTGTAGCCCTCTTCCCTCATCTCCAGCAGGCACCGTGTCGTAGACTTGCCAGCCCCAGGGATGCAGGAGTGTGGTCTCTCGTGGTGTGTTCAGCTGGCTGGGCTAGAAATGGTGGGGTTCCCTTACTCCTCCTGGCTCTTGGGAGATCAGCAAAGACCGCTCTGGCCACAGCTGGAGGAACCAGTGTCCCTCGTCCCAGCTGCTCCAGCTGAACGCGTGCCAGAGCACTGCCTGCGCTGGACTGTGGCTGGCTGGTGACGGGTGTCGTTCCCCCTCAGAGCCATGATGTACTCGGGAGAGCTGAAGTTTGAGAAGAGGACGACATCTGCCCAGGTGGAAGGAGGGGTGCATGGCCTCCACTCGTAAGTGCTGCTGGCAGGACCCGTGTCTCCTTGGGGTGGGCGTCGGGGGGAGGTAAGCGCAGCTGTCCTGTGCCTCAGCTGTCATGGCACGGGCCTGGCATGCTGCTGGCTTCACCTGCCACTACGCAGCTGGGCTGAGCCGCAGCCTGGGGCCTGGCCCGGGCCGGCGCTCCTCCCGCAGCAGGGCACGAGCGGATGAGCTCTGCGCTGCCCGCGGGCTCTCCTTTGCCGTGGGCCGGCAGACCCGGAGCCATCCCTGACCGCGCCTGTGGTCCTTGCCCTGGTCAGGCGGGTCAGTGAAAGGGCTCTCCGCTTTGCTGCTCCCTGGCAGGTATGAGAAGCGCCTCTTCTGAGGGAGCTCCGTCTGTGTCTGTCATCGTGCCACTCAGCCCTGCGCTGCCCCGTGCGGGAGCTGCTCTTGCTGCAGAAGTGCCATTACTCTGTGGGCTGCCTGGAGCTCCCTGTGTCCCTTGGCTGCTTCATCACCCCCCGAGAGGGCCTGCCCGCTGCCCAGGAGCAGTGACCCTGGGCTGGTGCCTGGAGCCTTGCCCGCGTTGGCCGTGTTTTACAATAAAAGTGGAAAAGATGTGCTATTGGTGTCAGCCCAGCGCCCCTCTTCCTTCTGTACTGCCCTTGTTCTCCTTCCCTGGTGCTCTCCTTTGCTTCCTGCACCCTCTGGGCAGCAGCTGGTGGCCCCAAAACGGACACTGTGTGCGTGTGAGGGGACAGCCCCGAGACAGGGCTCAGCGGGTAACGCAGTGTGGGGTGTTTAACAGCACCTTCCTGAGAGCAGAAAACAAGCGGCTGCTGGGCAAGAAAGCAAATGCATTTTACAGGGCAGGGGGGTAGCTCCTGTTGGGAGCTGCCCAACCCAGCAGCAGCCGCCAGGCTCCCGCAGGGCCCGGTGCGGCTGCCGCAGTGATAAACACGTAGGTGCTGGGGCAGGCACCTGCACACCCACCCCCACACCCCGGAGATGCTCTGCGCTGCAGCTGCTCACACACACTAGGCCTTTGGACCCATATCTTCCCATGTGTGGTCCTCACCAGCCCGCCTTCCTCCCTCCCTCCCTTCATTTCTGCCCCTAAACAGCCTGTGCTGTCCCCCACAGCGCCCAGCTGCGTGTCCCCGTGTTGCCCAGCAGCTGCACCCCCTTGGCCTGGTTGCTGTGGGTGGTGCAGATCACTGGCACAGAATCCATGTCCTGGGTGTGGGTAACAAACTGGGAAGGGCACTGCTGAGAGCTCATGGGCTTACAAAGGAGCCAGGGGTTGCGTTTCTGTCTGCCTGACCAGTGCAAACCTCCCCGGTGTGGCCAGGTCGCCTGTGCTTGCAACACCCGGTGCCAAAGGTATTTTACGTGTGCATCAGCCCCCGCAACATGCGGGTGTCACGCCTGCCCACGGGCGCGTTTACCGTCAGCCGGGTGTGTCTTTCATGTTGCTGACTGAAAAAAAAATCACTCCACAGCATGGAATGTCAAATTAGATTTACACATGCTAAAACCAGGGCCGTGACTTACAGCAGAACTGTGTCAAACACTCATTAACGCAGCTAGCTCGTTAAGCACAGCTAGCCCACGGTCTGCCTCGAGGCTGGGGACCGCAGCCTCACACCCCTCCCTGGGCACGCGGAGGTGGCAGGGTGTGGGGCACGAGGCTGTGTTTGGGCACACGTACCCCCCACCCCAGCCCCGGGGGGGCATCCACCACCACGAGCAGTGACCCTCTGCGTGTGCCTTGCCTGGGCTGCGAGCCCGCAGGGAGACAGGGTGCAGCCCCCAGTGCTGAGCTGGGACTGACGGCAGCTCGAGGCTCCGTGAGGGACACGGGCGCTGCTGGGGGTACAAAACCCCGGCGGTGGCCCTGGCACCACGCATACTGCCAGGGAGCTGCGGCAGCTGGCCACAGCCGCCCCGCTCACCCGGCACACAGCCCGACGGTGCCTTACAGCCTCGCCCTGCTCCACGTTCACCACCACGCCATCGCCTCGTACTGCCAATTTATGTATTATTTTCCTTTTGGAGCCCGAAACGTGGCCAGGGGTGTGCAGCTCACCCCGCCAGCCTCTGCCCTGCCTTGGGGCCACGGGTTCCTGCTGCCACGGCGGAGCAGCGGGGTGTGGTGCGGTGCTGCCAGCAACACTCGGGCCTCGCACCGTGCCCCGCAGCCCCCAGCACTGGGCAAGGCGGACGGGAAACCGGGAGCTTCGGGGCAGAGCCGAGCCCGCGCGTTTCACAACAGCCTCCTGCGCGCAGAGCCACCACCCAGCCACAGCCGGGCTCCGACAGCCCAGTCCAGAGCGGCGATGGCCGGGGGCTCTGGGCAGGGCAGCGGAAGGGCAGCTTGGCCCGCGGCGGGCAGCGCCTACAGCCCCCCTACATCCCCCTGTAGGTGCCCCGCGGAGGGATGAGCCCAGCGGCTGCCACGCGCTTTTCACTCGTCAGGAAGTTGAAGGTTGCGCACGCGTTTGGCTGTGAAACAGAAGAAGGAGGGGAGTGCAGCCCCA
Source organism: Opisthocomus hoazin (assembly GCF_030867145.1). NCBI lineage: Eukaryota > Metazoa > Chordata > Aves > Opisthocomiformes > Opisthocomidae > Opisthocomus > Opisthocomus hoazin. Next base: position 10,777,332 of record NC_134424.1, on the reverse strand, counting down.
GCGCCCGGGAGCAGACACAGCCCCCCCGGGGCACGGGACCCCCTCCCTCCTGCCCACCCCAGCAGGCAGAGCCTCAGGGTGCGGGGGGGGGGGGGGGGGGGGCCGGGCCTCCCAGTGGCCACCCCCCGCTGTCACCGGGGTGCTGCCTGTGCACCCCCCTCCTCACCGTGTCCTGCACCTCCACGGCGATCCCGCACTCCCGCATCCGCTTCAGCACGGCGGGATGGAGCCGCTCCACCCTGTCTCCCGTACCCAGCACCAGGATCTCTGCAACCGGGACGCGACCGCGGGCAGTGGGGGTGCCTCGGCCCGGACCTGCCCCCCCCCCCAAACCCCGCAGAGATCCCCGGGCCGCCCCACGGGAGCCCAGAGGAAGGGGCAGCCTGCCCGCCCGTGCCCCTCCGGCTGCGGGGCAGAGCGGGGCTGGTCCCGGGGGGGTGCGGGGCCGCGGCCGCCCCACGTACCGATCCGGGGCTCCAGCAGGCGGAACAGCGAGAGGCTCTGGTGCGAGATGTCCCTGTAGGAGCCGACCTGCGGGGAGGCGGAGGGCTCTGTGCAGGGCGCCGGGGGGGCCGAGGCCCCCGCCCCGCCGCCGGGCACTCACGTTCCACTGGAGGATGGCGCGGGGCAGGATGGCGCAGGGCCCCACCACTAGGTCCCCGCTGACGGTGAAGCCGCGGCTGGTGTAGCCCTCGAGGAACACGGCGCCGGGGGACTCCGGCTCCAGCACCGTCAGCCGCGTCCGCTGGTAGAGCTCGTCGTCCGCCGGCGTCAGGCGGTGAGCCCGGCACGGCGCCCTGCGGGGACCGGGACCGGCTCGCACACCTGGGGCCACCGCCCCGCCGGGACCTACCCCGCCCCGGCCGCAGGGTGACAGCACCGGTGCCCGTACCGGCCCAAAGCCCGCCGCGCCGCCGGGCCCAGCCCCCGTAGCCCCGCCACCGCCATGGCCCTCCCGCCGCCGCCGGAAGCGCGGAGAAGCCCCGCCCCCCGCCAGGCTCCGCCCCCGTCGGGCTCCGCCCCGCAGCGCCCCGCTACCGCCCCCTGGCGGGCAGCGCCGGCCCGACCGGGCTGGGACAGCGGCACCGGGCGCGGGAGCGGGGCCGGCGCGGGGCTCCCCGGAGCTCCCGCGTCCTGCGGGGGGGTCGGCGGGGAGGGACACACAGACCCGCCCCCTCCCGGCCCCGGGCCCCGGCCCGCCCCGACCTGCTGCGCCCGGGGCGGGGAGCGGCCGGCGCCGGAGCGAAACCGAAAGCGGCGGCGGCGGGGCGGGGAGGGCACCGCGGGCTGTGCTGACCCGGCCCCGGCCCCGGCGGCGCGGGGGTCCCGCCCGGGGCGCCCCGATCCCCGCCGCCGGGAGGGCCGCGGACCGGCCCGGGCTGCTGCGCCGGAGGCTGCGGGTCCGGAGGTGAGAGGGGAGCGGGCGGCTCCCGGTGCCGGGTCCCCGTCACCCCGCGGGCGGCCGGGCCGGGCGGCGGGAGGGACCGGGACCGGGGCTCGGCTGCGCTCCTGTCCCGCGGCCGCGGGGCGCCCGCCGGTCCCCGCGCCCGGCCCCGGGGTGCGGGGGTCGCCCGGGGTCCGCTCTGCCCGCCGGTGCCCCAGTTCTGCCCCGGGCTCCCTGCTGCGCCCGCGGCGCGGCTCTGCCCCGGCCCTGTGCCCCCGGCCCGCCGTGTCCCCGCCGTGGGGCGGCCGCTGCCCGCCGGGGCCGAGCCCCCCTGCCCCGAACCCGCGGGGCGCCGGCTCCCGGTTCCCCTCTCCCAGCCCTTGGTGGCGGGGCGCGGGGTCTCGGGGGGTCCTGGGGAGCCACGTCCCCCGCCCTGTGCCTCCCACCCGCGGCTGGCTGCAGGCCCGGCACCCCGGCACCACGCTGGGGTTACGAGGAAGGCCGCTGGCGTGGGCCGTGCCGTGCCGTGCTGGGGAGGCGTCGGGCATCCCCAGCACCCCGCGGGCGGGCACCCTCGCTCGACGGCAGGGTCCCGGCTCCGCCTTGGCGAGCACCGCGTGAGCGGCGCGTGGCGCTGGCGGGGTTCCCCGCGCGGTTTCACTTCCCCCCATGGCGGGCGCCCCGGGGCTGGGCGGCAGAGGGCCGGAGGCGCTGCCAGCACCGGGGCCGTGCCGTGCCGCCGGGCACAGGTGCCGGGGCAGGTGCTCTCCCTCGGGGACGGCTCGGGTTTCCGGGGCCGCTGGGCTGGCACCAGATGCTCCAGCTCCACCAGGGCTTTGTTCGGAGCCGTTTCCTTCTGGCTCGTCCGCACCGCCCTCCCCTTGGCACCCGGCCCGCGGCGCGGGGGGAGCCCGCGGCACAACCCCAGCCTCTCCTGGCACCCCCAGCCACAACCGGCCCGGCTGCGGCCCCTGCGCAGCTCCTCTGCCCCGGTGCCCGCGGTAAGTTGCCCTCTCCCCCCTTAGCCCGCCGGCTGCGACGGCCGCCCCGGGGTCGGGGTGGCGTGGTGGTGGCCCCTGTGCCCGTCCTTCCGCGGCGCGGGCACGGGCAACGGAATCCCAAAAGCAGCTGTCCCCGCTGCGCCCAGCTGCCCTGGGGTTTCGTTACCCGCGCTCCCGCCCCCGCCTCACCCCACGCGCCCTGCACCCCGCTGCCCGCCGCCGCCCCGTGCTGGGCTGTGCACCGGGCGACAGCCGCTCTCCCTCTCCAACCCCTCCGCGGGGCTGGAGCAGCACGTGGGGGGCCACGCTGGGAGAAGGGGGGTGTGGGGATGGGGGATCACTGGTGCCCGGCCTCATGGCTCAGCCCCCTGCGCCGGGGCCGGGGGCTCTCTCGTGCCACGGATGGCTAAAAATAGCAGCTCGCTTCCTGGGGACTGACTGCCGGGGCGAGCGTGCCGAGCGGCGGCCCCGGCTGCTGGCCGCAGCGTGGATGTGGCCACCACGGGTCGCGAGACGCTGCGCGAGCTTCCTGCCACTGCTGGCCCCTGCCGGGCTGCCCCCGGCCCGCCGGTGCCGGCAGGGGTGAGGGGTGCCCGGGCAGGGTCCGTCCCCCGAGAGAGACGGCTTTGGAATGACACGATCACTCCCGCTGAGCGGGCAGCCAGAGAGCCATCGGGGATGTCGTGTCTGTCCAAAGCTCTTTCGGCACCGCCGAGAGAACCCCGGGGCCGCCGCGCTGCTGGGCCTCACATGGGCGGCCGCAGGGACCCCGGCATGCTGCGGATGGGGACAGAGCGAGACTGGACCCCTCCAAGACGCGCCAGAAGGTCTGAGCAGGCTCCCAGCCCCCACCGGTGCGTCCCCCCCGGCGGGGCGGGCGGGGGTCCCGGGCGGCTCCTGCCCTGCGGACAGTCAGCAGTTGGTCTGGTGTGAGCAGCGATTCTCAGATCACCTCTTGGCTGTGGGTGGTGCAGGGAGCACCCCGCCGTGGCACGGCCCCGCACCGCCGGGGGGGCTGCAGCCACCCCCCAGCTGGGGACAAACCCCCGCTCCTGCCCCGGGGCTGCGGGGTCGCACTGGCTGGGGGTGCAGCCCCGGTGCTTCAGCACTGCCCGCAGAACCCCAAAACGTGCTGCCGCCTTCCTGGCAGAGCCCACGCACTGGGCCGTGCTGCCAGGATCTGCCCTCGCCCCGGCCCCTCGCGCGCCCGAGCCCCGGAGGAACCGGTTTGGGCCCTGCAGGCAGAGCGGCCCCCCCGGCCCCGCAGGGAGGGAAGGGCAGGGTGGCAGGTCCCCAGCGCCCTGGGACACGTGCTCCCTGGATACCCACTCCCCACCGAGGAGGCCCGGTGGCAGGGGGCTGCGTGTGTACCGAGCGCTTGCCCCCCTCCCCAGCTTGGAGCTGGCTTTGGCTGCAGCCCTGGAGGGGACGCAGGCAGCACTGTGGGCCCCCTCCCCGTAAACCTGCGCTTGAGGGCCCGCCACCACGGAGGAGCTCAGTTCTGCAGATGTAATCAAGAGCAGGATGGCGCGATCTGATCGTTCCCACCTCCTTCCTCCCGGGGCTGATGAGTGGGACACGTTTTGCTACTGTGCAGGGTGGGAGGGCAGCTCCTTATGCCTGTCCCTTCTTGCCGGGTCCAGAAGAGCAGCCAGAGCTGGGGCAGGGAGGGGGCTGGCAGGGCAGGCACCCGTAGCTCATCGCCCTTTGCTGGCAGAGCCCAGCTGAGGTGGCGAACTGCCCCTTGCAGGGGCCGATGGTGCTCCTGAAGCACCCCGCCACCTCCCAGCCAAGCCCCGGGGGCCTCGTGGCCGGCGCGGCTGAGCTCCAAGTCTGGGTCTGCCGGTCACGCAGTGCCCGCGGCTAGGGTCTGCCCTACACCCTCCGGTCTGTCCCAGACCACCCACCTGGGGCTGCTGGACCTGCTCCCAGAGCTCCTGGCTCTCCGTGGCCCCAGCAGCCCGGGGACAGCTCGCAGCGGGGCTGTGCCACACCAGCAGCTCGGCCACGCTCATCGCCCCGGGGGGCCCCGTTTCCTCCTGGGTGCGCCTAACCATGGCTCCCGCTTCCGCTCCACTGCCAGCGGTTTCGGTTCTGGGCCCCCCGCAGAGCAGGAAGGGGTGAGGTGTGGGTCCCCCTCCTCTCAGGGCTGGAGCAGCCCCTGGTCCCCAGCCCGGGGGTGCGGGGGAGCCCCAGCAGCCCGGGCTCGGCCCCGCCGGTGATCAGCCCCGTGGCCTCCCCTCAGGGTGCCGCCGCCGGGCCCTGCCGCGGCCAGGCCACGCTGGGGTGACACATGCTGGGCTGGGCCCCCACTCCCCGAGGCCTTTGCGGAGGCTGGCAGCGCCCGCGGGCACCCCGCCGCCCCCTCCCGCCCCGCCGGGCCCCACCGGGCCCCACCGCGCTTCCCAGGCGCCGGGCACCCTGCCCGCCACCCCCATCATGGCGGCCGCGCCCGGCCCGCCACGCACATCATGGCGGCCCCGCTCGTGTTCCCCCCAAGATGGCCGCCCTCCGCGCCCAGGGTGGCCGCCCGGGAGCGCCGCTCGCCGCGCCCAACATGGCGGCCGACAGTGAGGGCGAGAGGGCCGGTGTGACGCCACTTCCGTCCCACTGCGGCGGAAGCCGATGTGACGTCACTTCCTCCCTGCCGCGGCGGCCGCGCTGCCATGGAGATGGGCGAGGGCCCGGCGGCGGGCGAGGCGCGGCCGGGGGTGGCGGCGACGCTGCGGGCGCTGAACGGGGCTCTGGGGCGGCCCGGCGCGCTCTGGGTGAAGGAGAGCAGCGCCCGCAACCTGCGACACCGCGACTTCCTGGCGCCACGGGCCGCGCTGAGCGCCGCCTTCCCCGGGGGGCAGGTAGGCCGCGGGCGGGGCGCGGGGCAGGCCGCGGGCGGGGCCCACGCCGGGTCGGGCTGACTCCTGGCCTCGTCCCCCGCAGGTGCCCGCTGAAGTCGTGGCGGGCGTGACGGCGCTGGGCGGCGCGGGGGTGCTGGCGCTGCGGGGCTGCCAGCAGACGCCGGCGGGGCTGGCGGTGCGGGTGCGGCGGCCCGAGGCCTTCCGGCGCCTGCTGGGCCCCGCGGCCGGCCCGGCGCCCGCGGCGGGGGCGGGGTGGGCCGTGCTGCACTGCCCGGCCCTGCGCGGCCCCGCCGCCCTCCGGCCCCACCACCTCCGCCCGCTCCTGCTCGCCGACCACCTGGCCCAGCTGCTGCGCGCCCGGGGGTGAGTGCCTGGCCCCCGCCCCGCGTCCCGCCGCCCGGCCCTGCGCCGCCAGCGCCCGCCTCTCGCTCTCCCGCAGGGTCTGTGTCTGCCTGGTCCCTGCCATCACCGAGGAGCGGAACCGGGAGATCCTGCGGCAGCTCCGCATCGAATGGCCCTCCGGCCCCGGCGGCCAGGCGCTCCCGGACGCCATCTCGGCCCTGAAGCGGGCGCTGGGGCGGACGCCCTGCGCCGTGGGCTGGGAGATGGGGCCGGGTGCAGCCGCGCTGCCCGAGGACGTCATCTGTAAGGTGCACTTGAAGAGCTTCGTGCAGCAGCAGGGCTTGGCGGGCTACGACCCCAACCTGGACGTCCTGCTTGGTGAGCCTCGCGTGTACGGCAGCTCCAGCGTGACAGCGGAGGGGTGAACGGCCGCAAACACGCCGGGTTCTGTTTTTTCCAATTGCTTTTACAGAGAATAAGGGGTTTTTACACCCAAACTGCCTTCTCCTCTTAATCCCTTCAGTCTGGGTTGAGCCAGAACGGCAGACAGCCTGGGGCAGACCCGATGGCGCAGGATAGCGGGCGGTTGGCGAGCCCTCGTGTCCCGCACTGAGTGTCCTTCCTTCTTTCAGTGACGGAGGGGAAGCTGCGGTCCCTGGCTGAGCTGCAGCAAGCCGTTCTGCAGTGCATGGTGAGCAGCCCTGCAGCGCTGCCTGCCTCGGGCTTTCCAGCCGTCCTTCCCTCCCGTCACGTGATGGCGTTTGAGCTTCCTGCTGTGCTCCGCTGCAGGCTGGAGGCCAGGGAAGCCGCTGCAGCATCGTGCACGTGGTGAGCTGCGAGGAGGAATTCCAGCAGCAGCAGCTGGATCTGCTCTGGAGGATTTTGGATCCAGGAGCCCACACAGCTTCGCAGGTGAGGAACCTCCCACCCTCCTCGCTGTGGCCCCCGGCACCTCTGTGCTCAGCCAGCCTCCTTCAGTCCCCGCAGCGAAGCCTGAGGCCCAGCCTCGCCCCCCTGGGAGGCTTCCCTTTCCCTTGGCAGCCCCCCCACGCACTTGCCCAGGCGGTGGAGCAGCCCCTCTGCCCTTGGGATGTCAGCGCTGAAGAAGGAGGGGCGGAAGACAACTGCAGGGACACAGCTAGGACAGGGCTGGTTTCAGCCTGGTCCTGCACTGCGTTTCAATGGAGCTTCTCCAGTCTTTGACCCCAGCCCCGGCCTCTCTCCTCTTTCAGAAACACCTTGTCTGTGGGCCAGTGAAGGTGACAAACCCCTCGTCGCCCATTGGGGCAGACCAGTACTTCCAGTAAGTCTGTGTGTAGCCCAGCGCAGACTGCGCTGCTCGCCTGCCTGGCCCCATGGGCACCCAGGCAGCCACGCTGCAGCGCTTGGCGAGCTGGTGGTGCACAGAGAGTTCTGTGCGCTCCCTCCATTCTGCTTTTCTGTGGCCTCAGGGCTGTTTCGAGAGGACTGGAGGTGCGGAACGGAGCCCACAGGGCCCTCCCCAGTCCCTCCTCCAGCCGTGTTGCTTCTGGCCCTCTCTGTGCTGCTGGGGGGCTGCGGGGAGGAAAGGCAGCAGCCAGGAGCTGGGCACTATGGTGGTGCAGGGTGGTGTCTCCCTGCTGTCACACGGCCCTGGGGCGGGGGTGGCCTTTTCTTAGCCAAAAGGCAGAGCTTGTGCCTGGCGCAGCAGCTTCCTCGCAGCCCTCTCCGGGCAGCGGCACGAGGGGCTGGCCGCGGTGCAGCTGTCCCTGCCCGGCTCTTGGAGGTTTTGCACCGCTTTACTTGGCTGGGTCGCTGCTGCCGCTGGGACGCCCTGAGCAGCCCGAAGGCTGGGACAGTCCTGGGGCGCTCTCTGGGGCCAGCTCAGCCCAGGGGTGGTGGCTGTAAGCGTGTGTTCCTCCCAGGCTCCGAAAGCGCCAAATGTACGAAGCCTCTGTGATGAAGTACGGGGAGCTTGCGCAAGGTGAGGATTTGCTCTGGGGCTCCACGTGCGGTGCTCCCTCTCCCCCCCACCATGGAGCGAGGTGCTGACCTGGCTTGGGGGAAGCATCTAAACTGGGGCACAAGCGCAGAGCAGCACCCGCAGCCGGGAGCCAGGGCAGTGTGGTGGTCCCTGGCTTCCGCGGGAGCCCCCTGGCCCCAGGGCAGGTCCTTGCCTGGGCCATGACCGTACATAGGCACGGAGCGAGCTGTACATGATGCCACCTGCGTTCACAGATGAGGCCTGGACCGAAGTGATCGATACCCTCACCGTGGCAGCCATCAGGTTTGAGATGCTGACCACTGCCCACCGGAGCCAGGTAGGAGAGCGGTTTGCACAGAGCCAGGGCAGGCAAGCCGTGGGGATGCTGGAGCAGCTCCGAGCTGAGCAGCCTGGGCTGCAACTTCTCCCTGCCCTCAGCTCACCCTGGACCTGGAGGACAGCAGCATCTCCACAAAGGGAACCAAGAGCGGTGCCTTTGTGATGTACAACTGCGCCCGGCTGGCCACGCTCTTCGACACCTACCAGCGGGCTGTGGAGCGGGGTGAGCACCAGCCCCACTGCCCTCCTCCAACAGCCGCTCCTGGTATGGAGCTGCAGGGGCTTCCCGGGCATGACAGCGGTCTCCCACCTCCTTTCCAGGCACGTACCCACCTCTGCCACCAGCGTCGGAACTGAACTTCTCCTGCCTGCGGGAGGAGGTGAGTGCTGAGGAGGGGACTGCAGGGACCTGCGTGCCCTCAGCTCCAGTGATGGATGCTGCTGGCCCAGCAGGATCCGGCCCTCTCCGACACACGTAATGCTTTCACAGGGCGAATGGCTCCTGCTCTTCAACTATCTCCTGCCCTTCCCTGAAGTCCTGCAGCAGGCAGCACAGCTGCCCGCACCCACCAAGGGGGTCCGGATCACAGCCAACACGGAGATGGTGAGTGCCACGTGCCAGAGCACCCACGGGTGCTGCTCCAGCAGTCCCAGCCCAGGACAAAGCTACAGGGTGCTGCCCACCAGTGAGAGATGTAGGGGTGCTGCTGAGGGAAGAGACTGCACCAACCCGGTGCTTCTCCTGCTGCATGTGGGGTGGGGAAGGGCCCAAGACCGGCCAGACCCCGCCGTGCCAGCAGCAGCTCTCTGTCTTGCAGGTGTGCAAGTTCCTGATCCACCTCAGCATGGATTTCAGCTCCTACTACAACCGCGTCCATGTCCTGGGGGTGAGTCAGATGTCCCGCACCTGCAGTCTGCAGCCCTGCAGCCCTTCCCGGGGCTGGACTGCCACTGTGGGGCAGCCGTGGGGGGCGGTGGGCTCTGCGGTGCCAGCAGCACGGTGCAGCCTCCCGCCAGCCCCTCCAGGACAGGCGCCAGGGTGAGAGGCAGCAGTGCCTCTAGGGCCAGCCCATCGCGGGACCGTACGGCCACCAGCCCCCCGTCACTGCCCTTGTCCTTGCAGGAGCCGTTCCCTCACCTCTTTGACCAGATGTTTGCCCGCCTCCGGCTGCTGGGAGCTGTGAGGGATGTGTTCCACAGCGCCCTGGCAACTCTGCACCTGCCTCCGCTCAGCCAGATCTGAGCCACCGCTGAAGAGCGGTGCGACAGGTGCCGGGACAACGTGTCACGAGGGGAAGGACCGGGCACGGCCTCCGCGGCCAGGCGAGGGGCTGCCCCGCCGTCGGGCAGGGAGCCGGTGCTCCCCCTCCCCACGGCCCGCGCGGTTTCAGGGTTTGGCTGCGTCCAGCGTGGGAGATGGCTGTGCCTGCCACGTCCACAGCGGCACGAGGGAGGAGGCCTGCGGCACCCTGGGGAGTACCGGGGGAGGCAGCACTGGGGACCAGTCACAACACCAGACACCAACCTCGCTCGCCTCGAAGCCGTTTATTGAAGGCTGCTCCATGCTGGCAGGGAGCTCATGAGGCTCGAGGGCTCCTGTTGGACCCTGGGCCAGGCCCCGACACCGGGGTCCAATACACTTGTTGCTGGACAAATGCAGGCAGCTGGTTATCCTTCCTTGTGCTCCGATGGCGCTGGGTCCCGCTGCGGCGCAGGAACAGCCCCCTCGGCAGGAGAAGCATGGCAGGCGGCTGGGCCCCAGCTGGCACGGTGCCTGGCCCTGCAGGGTGCTGCTGCGGAGCGTCAGTGTACCCACGCCATTCAGCAGTGCCCAGCGCTGCGGGGTCAGGGCTGTCACGCAGGGCCCTGTCCCAGGGCGCTCGAGGCTGCAGCCTGCCCTGTGCTCGTGCTGGTCTGGCCTGGGCTTGGCCTCCTGTCATCTGCAAGCTCCCAGGGGCGGGAAAGCTTGGCCATGGGCTCCTCATGCCTTGGGGAGGAGGAACTCTTCCTGGGCAGGGTGGGCCCTGCCGACCCTACTCCTCCTCCCCTGCCTGGACAGGCATGGGCTGGTCCAGGAGGGCTCACATCTGCCTTCTGCCCTGGGACCGCCGGCCATGAGCAGCCCAGACGTGGCTGTGTGTCGCTGGAGGGGCCCCACGTACCCGTCCCCTCAGGAGGGGACACAGCAGCGCAGCAGCTGCAGTGATGGGCAGAGCACCGGCGCAGGGTGCTGTCCCCAGGCAGGCGGGGAGCGGGGTGTTCCGATGCCTGCCCCGTTACTGGGGAGCCTCAGGCAGGGGGTGCTCAGGGGGGGCCGTGCCCTGCAGCATCTCCAGCCCCTGCCCACAGAGCACGCAGCAGTACCGCAGCTCCCCCCCAGCCCCGGCCACCTCCCAGCAGTCCAGCTCGGCCAGGTCAGGCACATGGAAGAACGTGGTGCTGAGCTCGTCCAGCCCGCCTGGGCCCCGGTGCCACAGCGTCAGGCGCTGGTCCACCGAGGCCGAGAGCAGCAGGTCTGGCCGCAGCACCCGGATCCCCGTCACATGGGCGGCGTGGGCACAGGGCCTGGCCGCCCGCTCCAGGACGCGCAGGCAGGTCCCCGCTGCGGCCTCGCCCGTGGCCACCTCCAGCAGGCAGACGTGGACGGAGCCATCGTCGCTGCCGCTGGCCACCAGGTACCGTCCCTCCGGCGTCCGGCGGACGTGGAGGCTGTTGACGCCGCAGCTGTGGGCCGTGACGGTGAGCAGTGGGGCGCCCAGGGCTGGGAAAACAGACTCAGTCAGGAGAGCAATGCTCCGCCTCGCCCGGAGGGAGCAGAGCGGCCTCCAGCACGGCCTCTGCCACGGAGCAGGGCCGAGCTGCAGGCAGCTGCACCCACCCAGGGGCTGCATCTCGCCCTCCCCACGGCGCAGGGCGTCCGTCGCGTTGGCGATGGGACGGGTGATATCCCAGAAGGCGACGATGCCGTCGGTGGCTGCGCTGCACAGGAGGTGCTTCCTACAAGGGAAGTATTGGGGGAGCCTCCGGCCTGGCAACGGGCAGCCCCAAGGGTCCCTGCCGAGCCTCGGGGAAGCGGCAGAACCGCCCCTGCAGACCGAGGCCGCCCTTCCCTGCCCCTGCTGAGCTGCTGGCTGCCGTGCCTGTGAGGACGAACGCCTCTCCCCAGAGCCCCGGAGCTCGGGGCTCACCTCTCCCCTGCGGCCGGCACGTGCAGGAACGCCTCCACCTTCAGCACGCAGCGCTGGTGGTGAAACGACTCTGCTACCAGCACCAGCTTCTGGGCGGCCTCCAGCAGCCCGAAGACCCTGTGTCGGAGCAGAGGGCAGTCGGCCCTGGGAGAAGGGGGCTCCCATGGCCTCTGAACCCACTTCCCCCCGTGCACCATCCTGCTCCCGGCTCAGGGCTGTCCACGTCGACAGCAGCAGCCTCCCCCACAGAGCCTGCTCTGTTCCTGTCGTCTGTTGTCAGTCCTGCTCCATTCTCCTTGCCAAGCCCCACAACAGCTCCTCACCGGACTGATCCATCGCTGCAGGCAGCAGCCAGGAACTTCCAGGGTGTCGGCAGCTGCTCGGAGCTGGTCCCGGGCACAACTGAGAGGGACATGTACCTGCAGCAAACACGCAACGCTCACCAACACTTCGGTGACACCCACGGCCTCAGCAAGGCGGTGGCCCAGCAGAGCAGCCTGAGTCCAGTGTGAGACACAGCTCTGAGCACTCAGATGAGGCAGGAGTAAAGACCAAGCCCTTCCCTAACCCTGAAAGCCCCTTGAGGCCTGGCCACTGGGCACAGCACACCAGGGACGTGCCTAAAGCCAACCCGGCTCCTTCTGCCTCGGCAGAGCCTGCAGCCACGCAGAGAGGCCAGCGCAGCTCCCAGTGCTCTCCCAGACTGCAGTCACTGCTAACCCTGCCTCAGGCCGTCCCTGAGCATCACCTTGTCTCCGGGTCCATCTTGACAAGCTTGTGCCGGTTCTTCTTCCGCTCCCAGTGCTCGTCCAGCCGGTGCGAGGCCACGTGGACGACCTGGCAGGCCATGGCGCGCTCGGAGGCTGGGTCCCCAGTGCACAGCAGCCGGTTGCACTCGATCTGCGCCCGGCCGCCCGCAGAGAAGAGCAGGGCGGACAAGCCCTCACTGCCAAAGTCCTTGTCGCCGGGTCCCGCACCGGCCAGCGCCAGCGCCCTGATGCTGGAGATGTGGTCGCTGAGCCAGGCGAGGGGCACGGCTGCCCGTGAGCGCTCACTGAGCGTCAGGACGCAGACCGTGGTGTCATCGCTGCCAGTGACGAAGACGTTAAGGGCGGCGTGGCCGGGCACCCCCACAGCCCCCAGACGCCGCACGCAGGTGATCTCCCGCCCGTGCAGGGACGCCAGGAGCACCTGCTGCTCGCATGGCTCGGCCTCGCACTGGTACAGCATCACGTCCCCGCCCTTGATGAAGGCGAAGGCCTCAGCCGAGGGGCCGCTGCAGTAGCTCCAGGAGCGGTGCCCGCCGCCGCAGGGGATGCAGTGGAGGTTCTCGCTGGTCCTGCTGCTCCACACCACAAATCTGTAGGCGTGAAAGCCCAGCACGAGCAGATCCCCGTCTGGGGTGAAGCGCAGCTCCTCGATCCACTGCAGCCCTTTGCAGGGCCGGTGCTTCCGCAGCACCTCCAGCTGCTGGCCCTGCAGGCGGAGCTGGCGGTAGACACCGTCCCGGCCGGTGCTGTAAATGTAGCCCCCGTGGCACGTCACCGAGGTAACCCCTGCTTTCCCGTGGAGTCCAAAGAGCACGCACAGCGGCTTCTGGAGGTGGAGCGTCCCGTCGCCCAACAAGCGAGAGGGCTGCGACTCGCTGCCGACCGGGTCGGTGCCACTGTCGGTGACACCGGTGCCTTCCGCAGCCCGCCCCGGGGAGCCGCTGCAGGGGAAGAGGAGCAGGGAGCCGCGGCGGTCCCCGCAGACCAGGAGCCCTCCCTGGGGCGGGAAGGTGGCGCAGGTGTGCCAGCGGTCCTTGCAGAGGGGCAGCAGGTACCGTCCCATGGGCTGCACCCGGGGCGCCTGCCCGGGGCGGTGGGTGACGTCCAGCCAGAGCATCACCCCATCGGGCCCGGAGGCCAGGAGGGCGGCGGCGGTGTCGGGGGGCAGCCCAGGGCGGGGGGCCCAGCTCAGCCCGCGCACGGCCCCCTCGAACGGCCGCAGTGTGGCAGCGGCCCTGGGGCAGCCCAGGGCGAAGATGGTGAGGCACCCATCGCCGCCGGCCACCGCGCAGAGGGCCTGGGCCTCGCCAGGCAGCGGGGTGGCCACCAGCATCCCCCGGGCCCCTCCGGCGGCGGGGGGCTCGGGGGGGGGCAGCACCGGCGCCCACCGCCCCGCCGCTGCCTCGTAGGCCGCCAGCCCGCCCGCCTCGCCCAGCGCCAGCACCCGCCGCGGCCCCGCCAGCGCCACGGCCCGCGGCCGCCCCGGGGCCCCCAGCGCCTCCGGCAGCGGGGCCGCGCCCGGGGCCTCCCGCCGGGGCCTCCAGAACCGGACCCCGCCGTCGTCGCCGCCCGTGGCGAGGCAGCCGCCAGCGGGGCGCAGGGCCAGGGCCCGCAGAGCCCCGCGGTGCCCCCGCCGCGCCCGCCGCACGGCCCCGCCGCCGTCCCACTGCAGACAGGTGCCGTCCTCGCCGGCGCTGACCGGGCAGGGCCCCCGCAGCCCCACGGCGGCCACCCGCGCCCCGTGCCCGTAGCACACCAGCAGGCACGACCCCTCCCCGCCCCGCTCCCCGCCGCTCAGCTCGCCCACGGCCCAGAGCCGCACGCTGCGGTCCTCCGAGGCCGAGGCCAGCAGCCCCCGCGGTGCCGCGTAGCACAGCGCCAGCACCGCGCCCCGGTGTCCCAGCAGCCGCCGCCGCGGGGCCTCGGCCGCCGCCGCCCGCCACACCACCACGGCCCCCGCCGCCGTCCCCGCCGCCAGCGCCAGCCGCGCCCAGCCCGTCCCCGCCAGCGCGGCGCAGCGCAGCGCCCCGGCCCCGCCGCAGCTGGCCCGCCGCAGCCAGCTCCCGCCGCCCCGCCACTCGTAGAGGGCCACGGCCCCGCCGCCCAGCGCCAGCGCCAGCCGCCCGCCCGCCGCCCACCGCGCCTCCCACACCCGCGCGCCCAGCTCCCGCGCCGCCCCGCCGCCGCACGCCGCCAACCGCGCCCCGCCGCCCCGCACCGCCAGCACCGCCAGCCAGCGCCCGCCGAAGGCCGCCACCCGCACCGCCCCGCCGCCGCTCCTCCCGCCGCCGGGCTCGGCCCGCAGCCCCTGCACACTGGCCTCACGCAGCACGCTCCGCCGGCCCGCCGCCGCCGCCGGCCCGCCGCCGCTCAGCCGGAACGCCGCCACCTCCGGGCCCGTGCCTGCGGGACACCGCGTCAGCCACCAGGCCCGGGCCCGTTCCCGCCGCCCCGGCCCGGCCCCGGGCTCACCGGCCAGCAGCACGTCCCCCGCGAACTCCAGCGCCGTCACCGGCGCCACCAGCGCCACCGACTCCATCTTGGCGCCGCCGCCGCCCCGCCCGCCGCTCATTGGCCGGGCCCTGCCGCCCCGCCCACACAGCACGCGGCGGCACCGCCTCGCTCCCCACGCTTTATTAGCTCCGCCCCCCCGCCCAGCGCGGGAAAAAGCCACGTGCGCGCCCCCTCCCCCCCCCCCCCCCCCTACAGCTCGAGGTGCACCCCGCTGTAGGCCTTGTCCACTGTCCACTCGGCCGGGGCCGCGCTGCCCGCGTAGCGCTCCATCTCCCGCTGGAACTGCAGCTGCCGCCGGCGGTCAGGATCCACGTTGATCCAGTTGTTGGCGATCCACTTGGTGCCCCGGGTGACCAGGCAGCCCCCGTGCAGGGCGAAGTCGTCCAGCTCCCCCACCCACCCTGCGGAGCAGACAGCGCTGGAGAACCGAGAAGGCTGCAAGGGGACCTCATAAATGCTTATAAATATCTGCAGGATGGGTGTCAGGAGGATGGGGCCAGACTCTTTTCAGTGGTGCCCAGTGACAGGACAAGGGGCAATGGGCACAAACTGAGGCACAGGAAGTTCCGTCTCAACATGAGGAAAAACTTCTTCCCTCTGAGGGTGACCGAGCACTGGAACAGGCTGCTCAGGGAGGTTGTGGAGTCTCCTTCTCTGGAGACATTCAAGACCCGCCTGGACAAGGTCTTGTGCACCTGCTGTAGGTGACCCTGCTTCGGCAGGAGGGTTGGACTAGATGACCCACAGAGGTCCCTTCCAACCCCGAACATTCTGTGATTCTGTGGGAGGGAGGGCACTGCCGGGACCGTGCCGGGGAATCCTGCCCATGGCGGGCTGGGCGACATCGCGCTGGAGCTGGCTCCTCCTGGCACCCCTCCATCTTAGTGCCTCCCCCCACCCCCCACCCCCACCCCAGCACCCGCGAGGAGCTCGCCGGGGCACCAGGCTCGCCTCCGTGTCTCTGCGCAGGGCAAGTGGCTCTTGCGCTCTGCGATCATGGCTGCTGCTTCTCTCAGCTCTTCCCCAAGAGGAGGCTGGCGGGAAGGGAAGGCCTGTGGAGGTCAGAGGCTCCCAGCCATGCTGGAGATGAAATTTCAGCAGCTGCAAATGATCCTCTCTTTGCAGAGGTCCCCTGGACTCCCTGCAGCAGGCTTGCAGCAGCACCCACCTTGCTCATAAAAACACAACGGGGCTCTTACAGGAGAGTGATGGCCTTGATATTATCACCCAATGGCCCAAGCGCTGGTCTGGTGACCTCCTCTCCATGGGTTTTCTAGAGATGGACACGTGGGCTGCTCCCAGAGGAGCTGGGACACTATGCTCCTTCCTCCCCCCACTGCTCCTAACCCGCTGCTGGAACGCTCTGGAGTCATACCCACCAGCAGCCTGGAGGATTCACGTCCATCCCCCAGCCCGGCTGTCAGGGAAAACCACGCTGCGCTTCATGAGAAAAACAGCCCCAAGGCCACGTACCACCAGGCCGCGGCTGAGCTACGAAGCAGGAGTCGGCCCCGAGCACGGCAGAGCCTCGCGCGGGGCGGGCCATGCCTCCCCGCGCTGCAGAGCTGATGGCCGTGCCTTTGTCTGCCTCCCCTCCCCACCCCCGTGGGCAACACCACATCAGTGAAGCGTTTCGAATTGCAGACCGAGCTCCAGCAGGAGTTTCAGCTCGCACAGCGGGACGGGAGGCCGCTGGCGATGGCTAGCGCAGCCAAGGTCTTTGTTTGCTGGCTAGTCCCGTCCCTGAACGACGTTGGGAGCCACTGACCTACTGCCTGCCAACAAAGGCCTTTCGCAGTCAGGAAGCTCCTGCCCAGCTGGTGACAAGGAGACTCCACAGTTCCCACTAGCAGGCAGCTACCACCCTTCGGCTCTCCTCCGAGCTCCCGGCTGCCGCAAGAAGACGGCTGTCACCTCCTGCAGCCCCACCCCTCCCAAGAGCCGAGCCTTGAAACGGGACCGTACCTTCTCCGTCTGACAGGTAGTTGTACCAGAAGACAGCGGTGCCTTGCTGAGGTTTCACTCGCAAATTGCCCTTGTCGCAGTTTTTCCGAGTGTCTCGCAGGTCGACGTCGTTCTGGATCAAAGACTGGCAAGAAACCACAGAGAAGGTGTCGCAAACAGGACTGGAACGAAGCGCGTGCTGGGCTGCCTCTGCTGCCAGCCGCCACCCTGCCCTTTGCCTGCACGCCCCGCAGCTCAGGGCTGTCACAACCTGCCTGGAGCAGCCAGCTTCAGTCCCCTGGAGCTCCACGACCTGTTTCCGAGCAGCCGCCCCTTCCTTAACACATTGCCCGACAGGACCACAACACAACTGCCAGGACGTGGTCTGAGGAAACCTGCCCGGACAGGAGCGAGTGGGACGCGTGTCACGGCAGCAAGGCCAGCAGGCCGCCCCTCACGCCTCCGAGCGGGGAGAGCTGCGGCTGCCACAGCCCCGTGCCTCTCCCCTTGGCCTCAGAGGGAAAAGACCGTAAGCGGAGCAGAGCTTCCCCACGCTCTGGCTAGGAAGGCTAACCTCCACCAGCCTCACACGCCGGACCCCTGCTGCAGCCACAGCAAAGAAAGACGCTCAAAGAGGGACTCAGAATCCCCAGGGGTAACACGCAGGCGAGATTCATTTACCATCTCTTCGTACGTCCTGTTGTCAGCTATAGGAAAGACTGTCTCGCCTCCGCCAGTCACGTTGTTCAGGTAGAACAGCACCGTCACGTACCTGCAAGACACAGCGGCTGTCAGGGGACGCAGCTGGACGAGCAGGAGAAGCGCAGGGCTGTCCGCACCCGCCTCTCCACCACACACAGCCGCTCCTCCCCGACATCGCCAGGCACGCCATTTACATCGTCAGCTCTTCTCCAAGGACAAGGCAACGAGGAAGATCCCCGCCCGCAGCGGTGAGGGTGTCTTTCTAGCCACTGGTGGGGATGGCCCAGCAGCTCTGCAGAACCACTCTGCCCTCCTCGCATGAGCCCACCGGATTCGCCCACCTCCCCCTTCAGACCCCATCACGCCAGCGATCTCCGGAGTCCACAACCGGAGCGCCAAGTCCCACGCAAGGTGAGGCGGGACGGCTCTCCACACCTCTTCTCCAACGCATTCCAGGCTGTGCCAAGGCAGACCTTACCGGCACGAGGTCTCAAAGGGAGCGCTTTCGTTGGCGACCAGCTTGGTGTGGCTGCAGGCAGTCTCGGGGAAGACGGGGCCGCTGTCCATGTGCGCATGGTAGTGCCCTCCTTGGTCGTACCGCACAACCTGGAGCGGCTCGCTGTGCTCCACAATCTCGGGGGGCAAGCGAGTCAGGCGCATTACCCTGGGGAAGGGGAGGGCAGAGCAGGTGAGGGGAACGCACCACCACCCCGGTCAGCCGCTACTCCCGAGTGCCGAATCAATGCAGAGAAAGACAGCCCCCTTCCCCAACAGACCGGAGAGACGGTGGGCTGCAGCAAGCATGCCAAGAGATAACAAGGTCCTTATAGATCTGTTGGACCGCCAGCATCAGCTCAGAAAGTCCTCATCAAGGTTAGTAAAAAGACCCCAAAAACCGAAGGGTGCATCTCCAGCAGGACTGCTCTCGGGAAGACTTTGCTTGTTCAGCAAGGTCCCTTCTGTGTGCGTTCCTGGAGCCTTCGTGTGCCATCTCATCGCTTCTCTGGACTCCTGCACACCACCTACAGACCTCGGGGACAGTTAGCAAAGCACAGGGCCCCTGCTGAGAGTCAAGGAGAGACTAGCTCTAAGAATATTCTTGTCACCTAACTCACCTTTCCCTGTTGCCTTTTCAGCAGCCTCCCCCCAGGGCAGAGGGGCATGGGAAGTGCTCAAGGAGACCGGAGCCCTCCTGCTCTGGGATTTTTCCGCTGCTACATCTGAGATCATCCCCAAGGCAAGCAGGTACCTCTCGAGACCTGCCAAAGAACACTCAGAGCCCTGAGAATCCAGACCGGTGCAGCCCTCGGGGCAGCTGCAAGGGGAACGCGGCACCCAGGCAGGACGGCAAAGCCCCTCCAGGCACCGCACGGTCCCAGGGAGGACTAACAGCCTCCTTCAGCGCTGCGTCTTCACGTCTGCAGAGGGCTTCTAACGGTGGCCAGCTGAAGAGCGTAAAAGCAGTGTGCTGACGCCTGTGTGTGCTGGCGAGCTGGCGTGGAGCAGGCGGCAGCCACAGTCTGCTCTAATCAAGGCAATATGCGACCCCATTCTCCCGCTGGAACGCACTGGAGAAAAGGAGTGGCCAACAGCCATTTTCAAGCCTTGGGACAGATTTTACCCACCCATGTCTTGGGCGAGGACCAGCACCTCGAGAACAAGAGTCTCCAGCCAATTATCTGAAACTCTCCACGGCTAAGCGATTTGGCCTGTGCGCCGGGTTTCAACCCTTCCCAGTACCGAACCTGAGATGAGGGGAAAGGCAAGAGGTTCTCCCGTCTGCCGTGAGCTGCCCTGCAATACGTGTGCTGGGAGGATTAAACTAACTTGGCTTACTCGAGATGAAGTCGTGCTTGTTAAAAAGTCAGCTCTGAACAGCTAAGACAGATCTCAGTGAAATGCATGAGTAACTAAAGCAAATGACAGTAACTACTGGCACGCAGACAGCATTGGAAAGGGGCAGTCTCTCCCAGTAAGCTCATTTACTAATTAGAATGAATTATTTCATATAATGCCAAGTCTTCATGGTTTTATAGGGCTGTTCCCAAAAGTGAATGGAGATGCTGAAAGGTTCGATGTTTCTTTTCCCTTTTCCACGGGACAATACAAATTCTCGTTCTAATGAAAAACTCCTCTCCCCATTTCATGCCTGCGTCCATTGCCCTCCAAAGACTTTCACCCAATTAGGAAGTGTGAATATTAGCAAGTCTGCCGCTGCCTCTCCCGGCACAGGCAGTCCTCATGCCCACACAAGCCCCACCGCCCGGCTGCCTGGCCCTTACCTTTGCCGTATGGCTCTCATGACCTGGTGTGCCCCCTCGCCCTGGTACAGCCAGGTGTGCTGGCTGTTGCGCACCAAGTCGCTCATCTTCACTTTCTGGCTTCCCATGTACTTGTGGAAATCACGGATATTCAATTGTTTGAACTCCTCCAAACTCAGCACACCTGCGGGAAGAGAGGAAAAGCTGGCTGACCCTGGTGCAGGTAACAGTCCTCGGCATCCTGTACTCGCAAGAAGCACCAGCTGCAGAAATTGCTTTCCTCAAACAAACCCCACTCCGAGTCTGCCACCGTGCCCACCGCAGGCTGCACCCCGTCCACGCAGCATTATGGACCCCGACTACACTCCCGCCTCTAGCTGAGCAGAGGGGACACAGCAACCTGCAAAAGCGAACAGTTGGCTGCCATGCAGGGTCAGAACTGGGACAGGCAAAATACCATTCTGAACTTTAAAAAGCTCCTAAAACACGCAAACCAATCCATCAAAAGACAGAAGTTACAGTTCTAACACGTGTAATGCACGGCTAGACAGCCTGTGCCACCCGATGCCTTGGGGCTTGTCACTTAGATATTTAAATAGACACCTTTAAGAGCAGAGTGGGACACCTCAGACCACATTTTCTACAAGACCTTGCAGGGTAATCTAAAAAAGCCAAACCTAGAACAAGTGGTACACTTTTGTGTATTTGCATAATTGTAAAACATGAGTGAGAAACACAACAGAGGATGATCTTGCAAAAGTAGTAATAACAGAAAAGCAAAAGGTAAAAAGTGGTTTCTACTAAAACAGGTGTTTCTTGGCTGGACTGAACTAGACTCAGCAAGGGATGGACATTTGCCTGTGTCACCTCCAGAAAAATCTTCACATTTGTCACTTCCCCTTTCTGCGGAAGAAGGAAGCCCTGAACTGGGGACCAGACCCTGGGACCAGAGCGTGCAGAGTGCTGCAGCGTGCTGCCCAGCAGCCAGCACACACCACGGGCTGCGAGCGGAGCATGCTCAGGCAGCAAGGCCAGTGCTGCTGCGGTGCCAGCTCTGCTCCCCGGGCACCAGCACCCTTGGCAGGAGGAAGGACCAGCCACCATGGCCAGCCTGGGACAGCTCCTCAGGTGCCAGCAGTCATGACCAAATTATCCACTGTTCTTCTTTCTAGTGTTTCCCTGTCCCCACTTCCCCTCACTCTATGCAGTCTTTGATGATGCAGTGCCACATCCAGGCTGCAACTTGGTCTCTTGGTGTCACGCACCAATCTAACAACAAGGGAAGCAGCTCTCTGGAAGCAAGGTCCTGCCAGGAGAACTTCAACAGGACCTTTCATTTGTTAATGTCCGGAACAGTCATACGCATACTCAGTCATGGGCTCCTACCCCTGCCAAGAATGCCACCGGCCCGGCGGAGTGGGCACAGGGTGCCCTCCGGATATTTAGGCATTCACACGCGTACTGCGTCAACTCCAAAGCAACCCCTCCTGGGCAGCTCTCAATGCCAGGTCACTGAAAGACAGCGTGCAGAGCCTGTGTGTTCACTTAATTTGATTAGGAAACAGAGAGTTGCTTAATTGAGGCCACTCTAATTAGAACAGCGGAGGTTAGAGTGCAATTCCGGACCAGCGGGAGCCCTTGGGAGAACAGGGGCAGGAGGGGCAGAAGTGGCCTCATGGCATACAGAGAGTTTGCAGTGGCAGAGAGCGGGGCCAGCAACAAAGGCCGACCAACAAGACCACCCTCACATCCACCTATTCCGCTCTCCCCTGCCAGTGATGCAGTGCTCCCAGCCTGCTGCTGAAGTCCCCTTGAAAACAGGGCAGGGAGCGGAGGGCGCACCTTAAAACCTGCAGCCCAGGTAGCAAGCGCTGTGTGATGATAGCCGGAGTGGTCTCTCGGACCACTGGAGCAGATGCACACCCTGAAGGTCCTGTTACAGCAGGGCACAAACCAAGGCAGGTCTGACAGGGGACAGGGAGTGCAGACCTGTGTTCCGGTCCCGCTTCTGCAAGATCGGAGCCCAGGTGGTGGAACCAGTCTGCTGCCAGACTGGGGATGAAGGGGCGAGAGTGCTGTGATGAGAGGTTTACACGGATTCTGCTTTTCTGCAAAGGTCTCTAAAGCAGCGTTGTTTTACTTTGTAGAACACTGCTAGGGAAACAGGCCTGGGCAGGGACACGGCTCTTGCTCTGCCCTGCTGGGCTGTGCGAGGTGAAGGGATTCCCCTGGAGTGGCTCTTACCATTCCCATCGGGATCGGCCTTGACTGCGGTGTACATCTCCCGGATGTTTTCGGGGGTCATCCACCTGCCGTTCCCCAGCCGGGTGTGAGTCAACACCTGAAATTCATAAATGGATCAACACCGGGCACTGGTTTCTTGTACTAACGAAACCCTACAGATTCCCTGCTTGAGGCCCGGCGGGCTCTCATCTGCAGAGCATCGGCCAGCCAGGCGTCAGCACGTCTCCGCAGAGAGAAGACTGCAGTGAGAATCATCTGGCAGCCACACACAGTGTGTGGCTGATGAGTGCTGTTATTTCCAGTTTAGGTCATGGCAAATGACCGCTGGGACTCAATTAACCAGTCATGAGATGGCGAGGGCACAGCTCTTTCTCTTGAAGAGAAAGTAAAGCTACTGACGATAAAAGTGAATGCTTTTACTTGTCCAAGACAAGGGCTTGGAACAAAACACTTCCTTTCCACGTGGACAGAGGGATGCAGCATGATGCAGTGTCCTGGAGAGCTCTCAGCAGGCTCCGACCTCCAGAGAAAGGAGCCTTCCCCTGGGTTGTCACTGGCACAGTTCCTCACGCTCCACAACGCGTGCTGCCTGCGGGACAGCACGTAACCCCAGCTCCACCTGAAACGGGAGCCTGGGGAGGGACATCCCTGAACTGCCAGTGCCTGCACCGATGCACCCTGCCATGCAGGGCAAGAGTGCTGCAGAGCTGTGGACAAGGTGCTCGTTGTCCCTCTCCAGGGTCATGAACAGGGGTGGCTTTGCTGATGTCTGGTCGATGGAGTGCAGTCAGTCCCCACAGGCTGCACACAGCTGTGCCTACGCTGCAAACTCACTTCCCCGGGACACCCAGCAAGAGGAAACCCACAGCACAAGGAACATTTTACCCAGCACATTCAAAACATCCATCTCCTGCCAAGGACCGCTGCTACCTCCCAAGAGCATGGCAACTGCTGCACATTTCCCTCAGAAACTTCCACGCCAAAGGCCAGCACAAGTCTTGAGACACAAAATTAAGCAAATACTGACTGGTATATACTGGGGTCTGGCTGTACCCAAGCACATGAGTAACCAGTAGACCATCCGAGGAGGGGACCTGCCAGAAGGTGCCCCAGCAAACCTCTCCCAGTCTGTCCCGCACTCTACCTCTTTGAGCTGAAGCTGCCCATCCTGATTGTGGTCCAGCAGATTGAAAATGTCCATCTGGCTGATTTCTATCATTTCCATGGCTTCCTCATAGTCATCCGTTGGTAGGATCTGGCTTTTCTGCAGCCCCTTCAGCTGTGCCAGATGGACGATGAGCTTGCACTCCTCCTCTGTTAGGAAGTCGGGAATTTCTGCAGCAAAAGTGTGAGCAGCAACAGAAACTGAGGAACTGTTATAGAGGGACCCCATACCAATGGCAGGCCACTCAGAAGACGGGGAAAAAAAAGAGGTGGAGGGGAAATTTAGAAACTGCCTAAGTTTGGAACATTGAAACGCATTTACCCTTCTACCAGAAGAGCTCTAGGAGAGCACTCACCACACATCCGAGCTGCTGGAGGTGAGTATTTTTACAACCACAGTTCCTAAGTGTTTGGATCCAGGGGTCAAGCCCTTAAACTCTCTCGCAGATACCACAGTGGACAAAGGAGCGAACAAACACGTGCATATCACCGCATATTATCACTTCAAAGGTGACATGTGGATCACAGCCTGGGAACAGCTGCTCTGCAGGAAGGCAAGCCAAACCCTCTGCGGTGGGCAGTGGTGATGGCCGGGGTTTTGGGCTCCCTTGCTCTCAATGTGGAGAGGACAGCACTTAGCACAAAACCAGACGCCTTTCAGGGGAACTTGGCACAGTGCTCTGCCATGAAACACAAACAGCACGGAAACAACTTCCAGACTCATTCCCACTCATTCCCTTGATCCCCCACTAAAAATGGTCTTCGAAGTTATCATTGCAGGGGAAGGCACCGCACAGGCAGATGCCACACTCCATAGCCAGGCAGCATCCCGGTATCACCAGCTCTCCTTCTCAGCACGACGCCAGCAGCAATCAGGCAATACCAGGATCCCACGCAAGTTTAAATGCAGGGAAATCCACTGACGACTACGAGGCTAAGAGATTTCTAGCTGTGCAGTGCACCGGGCACGTGCTTGCAAAGCGCTGGCGAGGTCCCGCTCCACTGCACAGTTATGCCACGGCCCAGCAGGTTGAGAAGATCCGTCTGGATGATGTCTGCCACTGCTACAGGGATCTTGTTACCAGCTGCTGAGACTTTCCAAGAGGGAAAGAAAAAAACACCAAGGCAGGATGGGTTTAAGTGCTCTTAGGCCCAAGGTCCTGCTCCCCAAATTGCAGCCCCCTAGAGCTCCTGCAGGTAGGTGCCGAGGACACCTTCTATTGCCACTATAGCAGCAATTCTCAAAGGGGAGAAAAAAAATTTAACTACTTCCATGGCCTTAAATCAACCCTATCAGCTCAAACTGTCAATTAGCAGTTGGCTTCTTGCTAAGTGCAGACCAGAACTAGCACTGGAGAAAATGAGATGTTCCTGGGAAGCCCCAGAAACACAATGCAGCCGGCTGTATCCGTGACACCCTCCGAGGAAACAATTTCCGCCGCAGGCAGTGCAGGGTCCTTGTGCCAGAGGCTGCTTCAGAGCCAGGGCTCCCGCTGGCCGGTTTGAACCCTGTGGCACAGCACCAGCTCCGAATGAGCCGTGCGCGCTGGCAAGCAACGCCCCCAGTACTTCCAGTTCCCCAAACCGGGCTACGATAATGATGGCTTCTGGAATCTTAATTACGTGCTGGAGGAAGGACAATCCCGCTCTTCAGGGGTAGTAACGGGATTTCGTAATGAAGGTTCTGTTAACCGGAAGGCGTGCTCTGTCACGCAGGCTGCAAGGTGAGGGGGTTTCCAGCTAAGCGCTGCCAATCCCGTCTGCAAACAACCTGACTCCACACCTGCAAATTAGTTCCTCTCTACCCTCAGCTCTCCCAAATGGTTAACTTCTGGCTGTGAGACCATCCTATCTCTCTGCCTGCTCAACAATAGATCCAGCTAAACAAATGCCTCCTAATTGACTTTGAGCAACACTTGATTGCTTTTACAAAAAACAAAAGAGAGGAAAACATTGGGGTTTATGAAATAATGACTAATCCTGGAGCAAGAGAAAGGGGATGGGTTGGAGCACTGGTGTCAAACAGAGATTCAATCTCAGCTGAAAGAGCCCCAAGACACATGGGTCAAGTCATTCATCCCTCCCCAACTGCCCTCATTTCCACACCTGCTGATCTAAGCCAAACCCCTGCTAAAATCCAAACAATCAGAGCCGCTGGCAAACAAAAATTGGAGCATTGTCTTCCCCATGAGGGCTCTGAAAGGGCCACACTTAATGAGGATGGATTGACAGAGAGGTGGCTCGTAGGCTATAAAAGAAGGCGTCCCACAGTCGGGAGCAGCTCAGTCCGGGGTGCGCCGCCCGTTTGCCCGCTCCCAGCTTGCTCCCAGCATGGTCATGGCCCACTGCAGGCACCCCTCGAGGTCGGGCGGCCCATGGCTGCTGGCTCTCCTGGCACGCCTGCTCCTCTGGGGCTCTCCAGGAGCCTGGGCAAGCTACCTGAGGAGATCCTCCAGCTGCATGCCCATTCCACAGCATATGGCCTTGTGCTACGACATCGGCTACTCTGAGATGAGGATTCCCAACCTGCTGGAGCACGAGAGCATGCCAGAAGCCATCCAGCAGTCTTCCAGCTGGCTGCCCTTGCTGGCCAGGGAGTGCCACCCAGATGCTAGGATTTTCCTCTGCTCGCTCTTCGCACCAATCTGCTTGGACAGGTAAGACGTTTTTACAAGTTATTACAGCTGTAGCAAGTTACACTCTCCAAGAGAACAACTGTATTTGCCTCCCAAGAAAAAACGTGTGAAGTCTCAGCACAGTCCCTGAGCAGCCGTGCTGACCTCTCGGCAAGGGGCAATTGGATCACCCAGCAGGGACCTTCCCTCTGGAAGCGAAACACGAGCATCTCATCTCGCAGGAGCAGAAACACTATGTTCCCTACTCTGGATTTCCCAGCTCTCTCACCCCAGGCAGTGCTTCCATCTCCCCTGGCCACCCCCCTCGCACACCGCAGCGGCTGCTGGCACCCACCAGCTTCAGCCCCCACCTCCCCTGCAGCCCCCTTCCCGGCTCCTGCCCCAACCACGCAGGGGTTTCCTCAGCCCCACAGTGCCAGCAGCAGCACAGAATCCTCAGTTTTGAGGTGAGGCCGTCAAAGAACAGAGCTGCTAAGGAAACTGGGCATCTAATGAGGCACCTGCAAAGGTTAGCAGCCTTTGCACAACTAGAGAAGATCCCTGGGAGGGGATAGGCTTCTGGCAGCAGTCTGTATCGAGCAGCCTCATCCCTCCTGTCCTCAGAAATTCATTGTTTGCTTCCTGGGCATGAAATGTTCAAATCACATCAAAGACCCCCAGATAGCTCTACTAGTGCTAGAGTGTGCAACACATCCCCGTGCGGCAGCAGCGCGGTGCCAGGGCTTGACCCTCCGCCTGCTGCCAGCAGTCCAGAGGTGCTGCAACCCCCCTCCCCTCCCCAGGCTCATCTACCCCTGCCGCAGCCTGTGCGAGGCCGTCAAGAGAAGCTGCGCGCCCGTCATGGCTTGTTACGGCTACCCCTGGCCCGAGATCCTGAACTGCAACAAGTTTCCCGCGGATCACGAACTGTGCATCACAGCAGTCTCCACGGATGAAAATTCCTCGAGCAGGAGAAGTAAGGGGCTTTTTTCTTCATCTGTTTTCCCATACGTAACACTGAAAGCTCAAAACAATGGGCCTATGCCTTGTTTCCATTCCTAATATTTCTGGATTTAAGCTATATTAATAATAAAAAAAAAATTCTAGCTTTGTTCTCTCTGGGAACTCCACCATGTCTAGAAAATTAGCATGAAGTTGCCTGCAGCTTGTTCCCCTCTCTGCTGTATTCACTAGCTCCCCGGGTGCCATCAGGCCACGTGGGGTCTGGGGCAGGGGGAAGAAATCACTGTAAAAGCCTAACGCGCCGGCACAGCTTGTGTGCAGGCTCCAGGCAGTGAGATGTGCTTCCAGCGGAGCTAGGGAGCTGCAGCCCTCGTCTTTCAGCTGTCCGGGGTTTAAATAAACATGCAAAAAGAAATGTTTTGCAAGCCTGCTCTTTAAACATTAGGAAACACCACAACGGGGCGTAAGCCTCGGCAGACATGAGTTACACAAGAAAAAATATCTTTAAGACTGAAAGACTAAATTAAACACCCAGATACTGACGAACACTGGGGGAGATTCAAAAGCAGTTAAGGGCAGAACAGACAGCTCGTTTCGGCATCGCTGGATGGAGCCTGGCCATACCAACGCCTTTACTGTTTCATCCAAACTAGGAGATCTTCATCAAGCATTTTTACTGTTGCTTTAACATGCAGCAACACACATAAGCCCAAACAAAGCACGACAAGCAGCGTCTGCCCCAGGCACGGAGAGGAGAGTTTAACATTTCCCACTCTGGCAGCCTAAGCTGTCTCTCCAGGGACTGGGTAGCTCTGCAGGAAGCACCACTCGGAAGCAGCAAGCCACCGCTCGCAGATCTCCCAGTTGCATTGTGCCTTTTCCAGTGAAGCCTGACAAGGGTGTCATAACCAAATTTCTGTTGCAGCAGTGCCCCGAGCCAGCTGCAAGGACTGCGAGCTTGAGGAGGCCAGCACTGCCAGGGAGATCCTGGAAAACCTCTGTGTCAATGATTTTGGTGAGTAACCCTCCTCCTCTTCCTCTCAGTTGCTTCTGTTCCCTCCAGCAGCCAAGCAGTGGCATGGACAGAAAATGGCTTTGCCATAACAAACTGACTTGGAGGAACCGCAGCTTTCACAGCAGGTCCCAGGGATTTTCAGGTCCCAACTTACCTGTCAGGCAGCAGGAGGGCCCAGCTCCAGGCAGCACCAAAGGTGAAGACCTGCTTTATTTCTGTGGGCTCTGATTTGGTTTTGGTCTGTGGCTGCTAAACACAAGCACTACTCTGGTTTTCCCTCGGAGACCAACATTTCAATCGATGCCCATAAAAACCTTTAGCAAACTCCACGCTAGTTATTTCAAACTTCAACACCGTTGTTCTAGTAATGCGACTCTCCCTCTCCCAGCCCAAGCAGGTGGCAGCACTGGCTCTGCTCATCTGGCAGCATTTTGAGACACTGCCCTGAATTCAGGCACACAGCCTTCATTGGAAAAAACCAAAAAAGTTAAAAATCCTGGGCAGCTGGCAGTCATGTCACCTCCTGAAATACCAGCTCAGAGATAAGTCAACTAATCTGCACGAGACCAGGACTTTGGTGCATCCACTTGCTCGTGCCCCTGCTTCCTACAGGGTTTCTGCCCACGCAGCGGTGCTGATATGCCTTCGCCGCTCCCATGAGCAAAGCGGAGTGAGAAGAACGGTGTTCAGTACTGGAAACTAACCTCAAATGAGAGCTTTTACAAGTTTGCTGCAATTATAAGAGCTTGGATGGATGCGTCACCACATTACAGAAACAGCAAGACAGCCTTGCGTTGGCTGTGTGTTTAAGGAGGTAAGAGCTATCAAAAGTAAATAGAACCTAACAGCTCTTTTTCCAACCCCCGCAGCAGTGAAAATCCGAATCCTGAGGAAGAACATGAGCACCACCATCTCGGACTTCGACCTGGACCCCTCCAGGGTGGAGGTCCTGAAGCACGGCCCGCTCCTCAGAACTGAAATCCCCAGCAGGCTCCAGCAGTGGCTGGACATCGATGCCACCTGCGTCCACAACATCATGAGAGGCACTCATGCAGGGGTCTTCGTTGTCAGCGGCGAAGTACAGAGTGACAAAGTGGTGGTGAACAAGGCCTACGCCTGGCAGAAGAAGAACAGGAACCTGCACCAGGCGGTGCGGAGGTGGAAACATCACCGCTGCCCTGAGCAGGCTGGCCGGAAGGTCTGAAAAATCTCGATTCCAATAACAAGAAACTTCTCCTTTCCCTGTGGCTAGAAAACTCCTTTCCTTGGCAGTTGGTGTTTTGGGGATGTACAGACAATATTTTTAGGCGATTCAAAGCAGTCATAGTCCACAGATACGGCCTCACTACAGATCCCTGTTAGTTACTGAGACAGAGCTGAAGGATGCAGACCTGACATCCTCCTCTCACGAGGCTCTGCAGACCCAGGACTTGCGATGGACCGCTTTCTGTAGCATCCAGTGTCACAACAAAACTGAACTGAACTCTGCAGGTGAACACAAACTAGAAGAGACCTGTAACAACTGCTGCTTCTAGTTCTCATCACCAAAGTCGACACCCATTTCAGCTTCGTCCTTTGACCCCAGGACATTGATGCTGTCCAAGTACCTGCTTGGATCATCCAGAGAAATTACTTGGAAGTCTCCCTGACTGCTAAGAGATGCTTTTTTATGTAATGGAGCAAACACTTTACTTTTGAACCGTCCGAGGTAAATTTAGGGGGAGAGAAACCCACCCAGGCAATGCCTGGTCCCTTAACAAATGAATGCTAAACTCTGCTCTGGAGCAGTCCCTCAGGCTGTCCCCTCAGCTTGCTGCACTGCGAGCTGACGAGCATCTGCACAGGTAGGAGACAGCCGTTCTTGAGCAGGAAAGGCACAGAGCACAGCCAGCCAAGGATTTCTGTGTAACAGGGAAATAATTTTTTAACATCAGAAATTAAGTTTGGATCAGAAGATTCTGGGAACTGGGGAACTACCAAACATATCACAAGAGCCTTGAGAAAGCAGAGTGGGAGCGGGACTTCAGCTGTTCAAACCTCTGCTTTGGTGTGCAACAGCTTTGCCTGGGGCTCGGAGGTGAGCCCCAACCGCAGCACAGCGTGAGATACTTGCAGCTCTGATACAGGGGAGATGTTCCACATCTGTCTGGCCTTCCCCTTGCACACACGGAAGGCAGAAAAGGTGGCAGAACTCAATCTGACCAAGTCCTCTGCAGCTCACTCTCTCACCCAAGTGAGTCGGGGCCCTGATTGCCTGCAGGGGTAAACACAGCAATAGCCCCACACCCCAGACCGCAGAGCAGGAAACAGCAAATCCCCAAATGAGAAAACAAGTTGGATTTCTACCGCCTAACAAAGCACTGTCCGTGGAAAGTTTGCTACACTGGATTAAATCTGGGACGGAAATAAGGGGAAAAACAGCTGTTGGGAGAAGCGCGTTCTGCCTTGCCCACGACGCCCGCAGTCTCGGTTGTGGCGAGAGCCCCTCGGTCTGATGGAGACACATTGCCTCCCTGTGCTCGCAAAGCACACCAGCAACCCGCCACGAGACCTCCGCTTCAGATCTAGTGCGGGCTGAGACAAGCACTCCAGACACTCACACTGTAATTCAGCTGTGCCCTGACATTTGTGCAGTGATTACCCCTACTCCCTGAGGCTCCAAAGAAAAACAGAGTGAGATTTCCTATTTTTATTCTTCCCTACTGCCTTGTATTGCGAACTGCTGCCCAATCCACAGAATCCCCTGCCAGGTGGTCCCTGCAATGGCAGGATCTTCTGAACAGACTGCATTTGGAAAACACAACAGAACACATAAAAGCTCTGAAGGTTGAAAAGGCTTTGTCTGATATTTGTTTTCCATTAATAGGATTATTTGATTACTAGTGTTTCCTAACTAAAAAGTGCACAGATGGTCTGACTTACAAGCTTTAGAAACGACGTCTCGTAGCCAGAGGGGGAAAAATAGGGCAGGGACTTTTTTCACAGCTCCATGAAATACGCTCGGGCTCAATGCAGATTGACTTACCCACTTTTAAAAAACAAACCGCAAGTTCCCCTACGGTGCCCAGTGCCATGCTCCAACGCTCAGTGCTCACATGAAATCATTAACGAGCCGTTGGCTGCTGTAGTCCCACTACAGCCTGCTCTGCTAAAAGCAAAGATCACAGACCAGCCGCTTATTTCCTCAAACTGACTCTCACACGCTGCAACGTTTCGTGTTACGTGAAATCCCCAGAAATTCAACAGTCCTCCTTTGCTAGCAGCTTCTGGGTTTGTCTAACACAACCAAGTTAAATACACACTTCCGCTAATTTAAACAACGGAGAAGCAATAAATTAGGTTTTTTAAGCCAGCTGATTTAGACGGGTACTGTTTGCATAGATAGAGAAGTCTCTGGAAATCTTTTAAAGTCGGAGCTGGCTCCTGGCAGGTTCATCCGGCAGATAAGAGCTGTCTTGCAAGTTGCAGTTTCTAAATAAGGGTCTCCCTATCGGAGGACAAAGGAGAATAGACTCGCATGGCATCTCAGATGTTGAGTGTCCGTAGGGGTCTGTAAGACCACCCTCAGGGAGCAAAGCTTCCCCCGGAACCGATGGAGGTGCCGGAGTGACAAGTTAAAAGCTGTGGGATTACTGCTGCCCTCAGGACCAGCCTGCCTTTTCCCAGCTTCAGCACCCTCCTTGCAGGCCAGAATCAGCTCCTTTAATTAAGCAGCACCGGCAGGGCAGAAAAGGTGGAAACAGGAGTTTTCCCGAGCGAAAACCAGAGTGATCACCCCAGACCACGGCTCTGGTAATGACGTCAGTTTTGTGAATGCTGCAGGGTTGGTTGGTGTGTCTGTTTACTGAATGCCAGACAGAAATCCACTTGGAAATTTGCATACCACAAGTACCACATATGTAGAAATGACAAAAGAACTTTGTATATTTCTTCCAGATACTTATTGCATTAAAGGAGTTTAATAAGAAACCTATCTGATTTATGGTCAGGCTTTCAGTGTGCATAATCTATTTGGAATCAGGAAAAAAACCATTCTTCTTATATTATTGAGAAAGCACCTAAAGGACTCTCAGTGCAGCTCTTTAAGAGACAACAGGTTTTCTCTGACTTTGCAGTAGTAGGAATTTTGTAATCATCTGTCCCCCAAAATTAATTTGTATATTCTCAGTGCCTTTCCAGAACACAGAGTTCAATTAATGAGACTTCACCAGCCACAGCAAAATTTCACAGAAAGGTAAAGAAGGTTTTAAAATATCTGAAAGACGGATGTTGCGTGGTTGTGCATCAGAGCAGCCAGAAATAAAGACAAATCTAGAACAGGATGCAAAATGGTGGGAGACATTAAGTCTATCAGTTCTGTTCTGCATTTCCTCAGCACTGAAGCACCAACACTAAATTGCTTTATCATCGTTTATTACCAAAAGTTTGGGGATCTCTCGTCGCTTCCTAACACTGGGCAGCTTCTTCGAGGTCCTCTTCAGCGATCTGCTGTCTATTCACGGGGTTTTAAAGGGAACCTGAAAAACCTGAAAGGGTTAACCTGCCCGGTCCTCCTCAGCGGGCCACCCAGGGCAAGCAAGCTCTGCGAATGCCGGGTCAAAGGGCCTCGGACGAGACCGCGCTCTCCTCAGCGCAGCCCCACGGAAAGGAGCCCAGGGAGGAGACGCGAAAACGCGAGGAGTTGTTTTGCCCCGAGCGGGTGCAGTACAGCGGCGGTGTGATACAGACACCCCCCCCCCCCCGCTGTCGGGGGTGGCGGTGGGAACCTCCCGCACCCACGGGCATCGCTCCGCCGCGCCGGCACCGGGCGAGGGCCGGGCCGCCGCCCCGCCGGTACTCACCGAAGAGGAGCGGCTTGAGGCTGAGGGTGCGCACGGCGTGGGCCCTGCCGGGCACCAGCTCCACCCGCTGCGTGTGGCCCACCTGCGGGGAGAGCGGCCGTCAGCGGCGGCCCCGGCCCCGGCCCCGGCCCCGGCCCCGGCCCGCCCGGCGCGGCCTTGCCTTGATGCCTTCCAGGCGCGGGAGGCCTCGGGCGGGCAGCGGCGGCGGCGGCGGGGGGGCGGCGGCGGGAGGGGGGGTCCCGCCGGCCTCGCCGGCGCTGAGGTGCACGAAGAGCAGCAGCCCCAGCACGTTGAGCACGTAGAGGTGGGCGAAGACCATCAGGACGAGGAAGTAGGGCCGCGAGCAGACGGGCCGCGGGCGGCCCCCCGGCGGGCCGGGCAGCGGGGGTCCCTCCGCCCGCGCCGCCGCCGCCGCCGCCATCGCGTTCCCCCCCCCCCCCCTCCCCGGGGCCGCCGGGCCTCGCGCGTCACCACGGCAACCGGCCGGCGTGCTGCGTCACCGCGCCGCCGGGCGGGGCCGCGCGCTGCCGTGCCCCCCCCCCCCCCCCCCCCCCGAAGAAGAGAGAGGAGCCCTGCGGAGTTAGAAAGTCAGGATTTATTAATTTCAAATAAAGCCAAGGCGCGGCTCCGGCGGCCGCCCCCAGGGGGGCAACAGCTCCGCGGAGCCCCCGGCCAGGGCAGCGCCGCAGCCCCCCGAGCCTCAGCCAGGCCGGGGCGAGGAAAGCGATGCCCGCCACGAGCGCCTCGTTTAAAAATAAAGTTCTATTTCCACCCCCCCGCCCCTTACCCGCTTAAAAAGTCTAAAATCGGAGACTACGGTAGAGAAACCTCCCGCCGGCCGGGCCGGGGGCCGCGCGCAGCCCCCCACGCGCAGAGCGGCCGTCACGCGGTTTGCGTCGTCCGTAGGAAACGTTTGGTTCCAGTCCGGGAAGCCTGAGGAGCAGCAGGGCTGAGGCGGCCAACGCACCAACAGCGGCGAAGCTGGAATAAAAAGGGAGTATGGGACGCAAGGATGGAGAGGGGTCAGGCTGGCGTGGGAGCTGGAGATGAGTCCAAACAGAAAAAGAAAAAACAGAGCCGACATTCCACACCTGCAGCCATAATGCACCAAGGGAAACTCGTACCTCAGAGCCAGCGGCTCCTCAGCCACCGCCTGTTCGCCTACAGCCGACTCGGCTGGGGCCGTGTGTTTATCAGAGGGGAAAAGCCTGGCCTTGTCCCCTGGCGTGGAGCAGTCCTGTTTCGCTCGCCGCCTGCCCATCGAGCGGCGTCAGCCACCTCGTGCGATGGGCCAGTGGTCCCTGTGCTCTGCAGGTGCCGTCTTGGAGCCTATGACTTTCTGTCCGACACCAACACAGCAGTCACCCTGCTGGGGCTGCAGACACAAGTCCTGCTGTTTTCCCAGAGAATACAGAAATGGGATCTGTGCGTGCAAACCAGGACTTCCACCGCCTTCAGAAAGGGTGTTTCGTTTTCTTTTAAAATAAACAGAACTGCTGACAAAGCCCCAGCTTCAGAAAATGTGAAAGAATTAGGGGGGACGCTGTGTAACATTTATTGCTGTTCCTCAGCCAGGCATCTGGGCAGTACGTTTGGCCACAGCTATACGGTCTAGCCTGCCTACAAACAAGGATTCATAGCAAAGCAGTTTGTGGGGGCATGGGAGAGCGAGGGAGGGAGAGACAAAACCCCCATTCTCATCTAGCTCAAAGCTGGACAATTGTGTAACAGAAGTGAGAGCTCTTCGGGATTAGGGAACTCCACATGCCTGTTCTGCAAAGAGATTAGGTGTTACGCTGGGTACATTTAGACAACAAGAATATCAGCTTTTATCCGAATTAGTTAAAACATTGGTTTTACGCACTGCGAACTGCTGGGTCTCAGCAAGCTTTCCCCCATGCTATCCCTTCCCCTGGGCCCAGCGTGTCCTGACTTTGACAATTATTTGGGAAGGGCAGAGGAAGGAAGAGACTGACCTCTAGAATATCATGAGGAGGGCACAAAGAGTCCGCTGCTGGGAGCAGAGCAGGCAATGAAGTCAGGAGACAGCAGCTGGAGCAAGGCCATAGCTACCCCTATGGCTCCCGCCTAGAGCAGAGCCAGAACACAACAGAACAGGAACACAAGGAGCCATGGTTACGGAGATCTCTTGTGCAGCAAGCAGTGTTGCTCCCAGAAACCAGACTCCCTGCCTGCCCCTGCCCTACTCCCCGGCTCTGGCCACCTCTCTGCAACCCTGCTCTGCCCTCAGCTGCTTCTGCTGTAACCCCGACTCCACTGCCAGCAGCTCCTCGGCAGTACGATGTCCCCCTGTTCCCTGAGGATAGATCCCACACTGTGGAAGGGAGGGAGGAAGGAACAGGACTCTCAGTTTGAAGTTTTCTGCTGTGTACAACAAGCACGGCCACAGGATTAGCTCCTATGACAGCTACTCCTCTTTTAAACTGATGCATCTCTCTTGGTAAAATCTATCTGCCCAATTATACGTGCTGCAAATACTCGGCTCACATGTCTCAGGTACACAAAAAAGGTGCCAACAGCAGAGTTAGCTTATTCTGACATGCCGGAATTTAGCATTTATCCCCCTCCAATTTAATCTTTGTCAAGCGACATTGTGTAAGAGCAACAGAATACAGAGAGGCATCAAAGGCAACACTTCCATATACAGCATGGAAGAGAATACCATGAGTTCCCCACAGAGGTGCAGATTTCCTCAGATCAGACCCCAGCTCCACCCTACTGGCTGCAAACATCATGTTCCTGGTGCGGGTGACATATGTGCCTGTGAAAGCTTAACATGTGGCCTGCTTCCTGTGGCAAACAGGCAAGCATCAGCATTGAAGTTATCTTTTTCATGTTAACCCCTACTAAGATGAACTAGGTTTTCATATTTTTATTTAAGTGTATATTTTACATTAGAAAAAAGAATGTTAATAAAAAAGCTCCACATGCTCCTAACAATCAATTTTCTGGTAAGTCCCCACCAGTATCAATACTAATATACAAATAAATTAATTTTGCTAGTTAATTTTCTGCCTGGCTTGGTGCAGGCCCTGCATAAGCAGCGCACCTGTATTCAAGTGCCTGTCCACATCGCCAACATGTGCCAGGGAGTGTGTTGTACATAATCTTCCCTCCTCATAATGTAGCTGTGTTTAGTCTCACTTTGATGAGCGGGATCAAATTTTCTCAGCCATGTTACCCAGCAGGCACAAATAATCTTTACCAGGCTGCATGGCACTGTTATAACATGGATTGTTTCACTCTGCAAAAGCCCCAAGCCTTGATTAACAACTGTACGCTACTATGCCCTCATCACTCACTTTGGCAATACAACACCCTCCCCATAAAAACAAGTAAAGCAAAAATCTACATGGAAGACTTAAAATTCATCAAATGCAGAATCTGACCTGACTCAAGGCATATCCCCCAGCGTTAACCTGGTCTCTGCCCTACAATTCCTCTGTTTGCTTTTGTTTGTGTAGCAGGATTTTGCACAGCTGATTTACAAGAAATGAGGTGTCACATGTAATCATCCTAAATCACGGCCACTGCTGGTGCTGTCAGGTCAGACACAGCAGAAGCCACTCTTAACACCACCCAGTCTCCTCACGCAATGCCAGTGCTACAATGCCCTGGTTAAAGGAGCATCGGGAAATCTAGCTGAGATATTTTGTAACCTCCTTCAGTGCCTAGGAGGATTTTTGGGTCAGAGAAAGGGAGTGGGAGAGGAGGAAAAGCCCATTAAATTTACAAGCAGATTAAGGAAAAACACTCCACTGCCAATTTATTTTTAAAAAGGGTTGTGTGTTATTCTAAGGTTTGTCTGTATAATTGTACAACCGTTGAAAATTACATAAATTGTAATTATCTAATACTATTAACAGCCATTCAGAGAAAAACTCCCTCCCCTTCTGAAACCATCAAGGGCAGGAGGGAAATGTCCCAGGAAATGCGCCAATCTGAACTATGGCCTCTAGCCTGGCAGAAACAGAAACAGAAAGATAAGAGAACAAACTGGACTAAGATGTGGTGTTTGCATGTGTCTGACTTGCAAGGGGAGGGGTGGCTTTGTCCTTGGCTGTGTTCTCCCAGAGGCAGTGCCCGCTTATCCTGGTGAAGCGGCCATCACTTCACTTGCTGCTCTCACCCCTGCGCTTTGTCACTTCCTCCTGTCTTATGTGTCATGGAAGTCTTTCAGCAGGGTCCTCCGTCTCTGCTCTGCTATGTGCATCTGATTCTCTAAGTCCTGGTAAAACAGAAGGTAGAAACTGTTAGCGTGAACTCCCCAGCGAAGAGCTCACTTTCTTTAGGGAGAGACTAAGCTCCAGCCTGAGAAGCACCAGCCTTCACACTTCACACGCGCTCTGGATCACAAGATCACAGATCCTTTTCCTTTTCATGTGGGCTCCCTCTGCAGTTACCTGGCTCCTGCTCTGTCTAAGAAGCTACCCGCTTGAGGAATCTGCTCTTCACCAGAGGGCTACACGCAGCTTCCTCCAGAGCTTTGTTGGTCCAGCATCAGTTTGTGGGATTCACTGCAGCCCTCCCTCCTCTCCCACAGGGCAGTGAGCACTCTACTTCTACAACATCTGCTGGCTTAAGGTGAGTTTCTGGATCCAGTTTCCCAGAACCCTCATTTGACTGCCTTGGTGCTACTGCAGAAGTGTTCAACCCAATAAACGTCTGGCCAGCAGGCTGAAGCAAGCAGAACACTCACCCCTCTGTCATAGCTGTCTGCTCGCTCCACCTTCCATGAGAGATTTTCAATTTCTGCTTCCAGCTGGGCCTGCTGGTATTCAAACTGCACAGAGCAAAATTAGAGACAGCAACAACAAATTAGTTTAGTGGAGCAGTTTCATACCACACACTACACTTCAGGAGCAGATAAATGTGTTCTGCCGACACCTGTGCTGGCAGAGCAGGTTTGTGCCTCCTCCTTATCCGACTTCAGCTACACAGCATCAACCCTTTCAGGAGTTTCTTGTGTGAGCACTCCCCAACCTGCATCACTCAAAATTAATCCAGTCTAAAAACACTGCAAGTGACAAATATCTCCAAATTCAGCTCATTTTGCCATAAATGGGTCACAAAATGGTCTCATGAGCAGCTCTGCAGGCAGAGCAGAGGGATTGTTAACCACTGCTGGGAGCAGTAACTTGTTCTGCTGGCACAGTCAGATCCAGAAGAGAGCATCTGTCCACAACCTCACAGAACACATATGATGCTACAGGGAGAGACTGGATAACAGGTTTTACTGGACAACTGAGTCATCTCTTCAGTGAATTTGGGGCTATTTTTGGACACGTCCAGCCTGTGGGATGCACCAAGCCAGCAAGGAACTTGCAGCAGGAATAAAAAGCAAAGCTACACCCTGATTCATGGCTGGAAAAGCTATCCTCCAGCAGCTCCTCACATGAAATATGGCCCACAGCACTGTGATAAGTCTTACCAAGGAACAAACGCACACTTCCAGCCTCAAAACATTCTGGATAAATTGCTTGTTAGTGAAAGTGCAGTGAAGTGCCCTGGGAAAATAATGTAATGTATCAGAGGACTGAGCTGCTGGTCAATTCGAACTGAAGAGGAAAGGTTCAAAACCACCTATTATTTGTCCTGTCCTTACCTCAGACTCAGGACTAATATTTCAGACAGTGCCAAGCTCTGTAATTCAGCCCAGCATGCTGCCAGCTATGCCCCAAAAAGCTATCAGCAAAAAAAAAAAAGAGCAAAACATCTTACCAGTTTCTTTCTGGGACCAGACTCCATGTAGTAGGCATACGGATATGTGTACTGCAGGGTGTAACGACACTGCCAGGGAGTGGGAGGAAGAGAGAGAAAAGAAGGACAAGACAGTCACATTTGTGTGACCACTACAGGCTAAGCAGCTATCTTCTGACAAGGACGACTGGATGCTTCATAGGGGAATTTCCTGTATCTTCCTTGGAAGAGCCTGTGCAGTTTAACTTCACAGAGGTCACTTCCAGACGATTTCCGGCTAGTTCGTGTCCTAGACCAGAGGTACTGTCCCACATACTCACAACCCCTAAATTCCCTTCCCCACTTGGTGTTGTGAATTTAGCATTCTGGTGTGTATTCTCTTCTCTGTGCCAAACAAGACACAACTACTCACCTTTGCAAGTAGTTTTGCAGCATTTTGTAGGTATTGCCAGTCTATCCATGTTCCCAAGTTGTTCATAACTCTTTCTTGGATTTTCTCCTGGATTCGTTGGTACGTCTGTGCCTCCAGCTGTAGGCTTTTATTGTGATTCTCCCACTGCAAGGGGTGTGGAGACAGGGAAAGAAAAAATGGCATAAGACCAGAGTACTGCTGCTGTAAAAGCACAAGCTCTGGCAAGCAGAAAATTGAAGTGGGGCAGGAGCCCAGCAAGGAAAGACATGCTGTGGGAAAGAACAGCAAGGCAGCACCTCCAGCAGCAAGTGGCGGAGGCTGTATACAACAGACCGACAGCAGCAAAGAGCAAGGGGCAACCCCAGCTCCTCAGAGTAGGAATGCCCCCTGGTTGCACCAGGACCTTGTGTCTAACAAGATGGAAAGTAATGGTGATTCCCCTACTTAAAGGATTTCTACATAAAGGTCAAGAGCTTAAATTAACATTTAACATGGGCCCAGTGAACTCCAACATCTATGTGCACATTGCAAACACGGCCATTTCCCAAAGGCTGTTGGTCTGGAGAGCCAGGAATGAACACCTTTATTTTACCACAAGACTTGGCTCATGGTGTGAAGAATAAATTGATTTTAATGGGGAAACCGATATGCAGCAGCATTTAACCTCTACCACGTTTCTCTTCTAGAGATGCTGCTCTAGAATTGCATTGTTTGGCCAGGTGCATCGAGCCTGCTGTGTAGACAGGGATGTTCTGACTGCAAATTTTAAAAATGTGGTTACATGGCATTTTAGGAAAACTTCGCTACAGCCAATGGAGCTTTGAACATGGCAGAGTTTATTTAGTCTTTGTCTCTTTAAAGACATACTGCAAGGAACTGAAGTTCCTCGATCCTGGAAGGAAAAGATTGGAGCAATATCTTTCTACTGGAGCAGCACTCAGCCTGCAGGAAAACATACAGTGGCACACAGATAATACTGATTTTCTCTAGCACAAGGAGCAAATATGATTTGCTTTGGGTAAGACAGTACTGGTTGGGATGGGACCCGCAGGGCAGGATTCTGAGTGAAAAACAACAGGGCCTGAAAATTCTGCACAGATTCTCTTTGGGCAGTTTCTTGCACGGAGATTGCTGGCAATGACCTTTGCACCAGGCAGGGAGCATTAAAAGGCTACAGCAGCTCTGGCCAAGGAGATGTCTCCTACCCTCTCAAAATAGAACAAGTACTTCTTAAGGGCCTCCCTGGCCTGTGCTTGCTGACTCTGGTTTACAATATCAGGATTCTCTTTGTACCGACTGCATTCGTAGTACTCGCTGCCGTGAGTCTTCCAGTCTCCCAGACACATCCAGCAGAAGTCTGCAGAAAACAGCGAAAAACTCACTGTGATGCACAGAAAAAAACCTCTGAGAAAGGAAAGCTTCAGGAGACACAGCCCATCTGTTTTCAGATATTTCTGCTAAGCCAAGAAACATTTACATTTTGTATCATCTTTCGTAACGGAACACAATACTGAGCCAAAAATACCAGCCTGTCTTAAAGATTTTCATTGTATAGCCTGCCGTGCAACTGTGGAAAGCAAATCCTGCAGTGCTCCATCCTGTACACGAAGGCCAGTGGGCAGAACCGTACTCGCGCTCTGCACAGGCTGTCACTCTGGACTAAATAAGAGGCAGGCTGCAGTCTTATTTGTGAGTTGCATCTTCCCCACCACTGGTGTACTGCCCCACGCAGACCTCTGGCTGAATAAAATATGAACAATCAAATCCAAAAGTGAACTAACTCATGCAAAAGAAAGCCTGCCCTCGATTCTTTTGAGGAGGGAACAACCCAGGTAGCTTCAGATATCAGTGGTTTATGGCACTTCAAGTTAGGAGCCACCGAACTGGGAAGAAAGTGGAGGAAAGAGAGCAATAGCAAAACCCACGTGACAGTTTCCTGATTTCAGAGCGAGGCAGTGAGTGTTCTGCTGGGAAGGAAAAAAGATGGAGATTAAGTTGCTACAATAGGAATCACTTCTGTGTTACTCACAATAAGAGACTAAAATTTGTATTTCCAGAGTTCATTAGCCTTCTCGAGTGCTAGTCACCATGGTACCTTGGCACTTGCCTGCTCACCCTTGCCACAGAGCTCCATGAAAGCATGGCCAGTGCCGCTGAGGACCCCAAAGCAAAGGAAATGAGAGAGGACAGTAATCTTTAATCATATTTGAAACAAGGTTCTGATACTACAATATTTCCTAGTGGCACACTTAACTTAGAGGGTTGAATACAAACTATCTCGCACCAAGGCAACAGAAATTAATTCTGCCATGAAAAGATAAGTGCAAGAACAGGATGTCATTTTGTGGAACCACACAATGGGCCAAAGACATTCAGGCTGCTAATTGCACAGAGGTGGACTGAGAAGTCCAACAGATAACGCTGTGCAGAACAATTCACAGCTCCTGCGGTTTCATCTGGGTTGGAGCTCATTATTTCCATCACTAAGCAGAAGGACTTCAGCTGATCTGACTAACTGGCTCAGTTCTGCCAGTATTTTCAGCTGATGACAAATAACAAATACAATTACATGGAAAGTATCTGATACTCTCATTTGAGATGGATTCCACCGTTAATATTATGGCAGAGATGGAGACTTCTCTATAGAATGGACATGTCAGGGAGAGGGAGCCAAACCAGCACCGAATCAGAACTCAGCTGAGATCAGAACCAATGGAGCAAAAAAAAAAAAAAAAAAAAAGCTATCACACACAAGTCTGTAACTAACATCCTGTTCACCTTATCCAAGGGGGAAAAAATATTTCAGTCAATGTTCACAATTTGTCTTTGTATCACAAAGAAAAAAAGAGAAGAGAACATCACCATTAAAAAACACTACAGAGGAAAATGTTTCCAGATCTACTTACCATGCTTGCATTTGGAGCATTGCTGAAAAAGAAGAGACAGGAGGCACTGGTTAGTGGAAAGCGGGGAAAAAAAATTCGGCATAGAACAGGAAGATCTGACACGTTCAGGGAATTGCTCACCATGTGATTGCAGCCTCCATTCTTTTCAATACAGATATTGCACTTGGGACACTGGGGAAACAGAAGCATTTGTTAGATCCAACTCTGTCTCTCACAGCCTTCTGGATAATGACAACACTCGTGTGA
This sequence comes from Opisthocomus hoazin, assembly GCF_030867145.1. Classification (NCBI taxonomy): domain Eukaryota; kingdom Metazoa; phylum Chordata; class Aves; order Opisthocomiformes; family Opisthocomidae; genus Opisthocomus; species Opisthocomus hoazin. Next base: position 10,735,942 of record NC_134424.1, on the reverse strand, counting down.
TTATTCCCCTCCTGCCTTTTTCTTTCTTCTTAATACACATACATGTATACGAGAATATTAACAGACATACACCCTGCCTGCCACCAATTCCTGGCAGCTCCATTTAAAAAGGAGGCAGAGAGGCAAAGCCAGGGCAGTTATACTGCAGCACTGGACTGCTTGCTCAAGAAAACAAGTTTGCTGTTTTTACTCCTTGTAAAACTGAAGGTCTCACTGATTTACTATGTAGCAGTTGCTCAGGCATAGGGACATAATTAGTTCACATATGACAGTAATTTCCACAGCTACTTAGACTACAAGATAATCAGCGCTCTATCCTGCCTTCAGCAGCCACTAACAGATGACGACCCAGCTAGCTGCAGAGAATCTGGCTGACCACAGTGAGAGCTGCACACTCCACCAGTAGTCCACCAACACCCTGGAGTGTTAAGTTCAGTTACATTTTTTAGGTTGCACAGGTACAGAGAAGGAAGTGAGCTTTGCTGCTTTTTATAAATTTTAATCACAGGCAAAAAATATGCCAGGACAACGCTAAATATAACAGAACCTTATTTCTACAGAAGAGCACAGCAGAAACAATGACACCTTCTCCAGAGAAAGAAGGGAATTTAGGATTTTGAGTCTAGCTAAGACTCGGTTTCCTAACACCACTGGAGCTTGCAGCTAATTAGTACTGTCACAATTGTCACTGGCTATGGTAGAACAAATGCCAGCTAAGAACTGTTTTGAAGTCAGGCCACAAACTTGCCCAAAACATTAAAAGTTCCAATCTGCAGGCAGCTGTATAGAAGATAAAGCTACTGCATCTGTAACTTCTAAAGACAATTCTATAGGTAGACTAGATCGCACAGTATGTAATACTATTTCTTTTTCTTGGCTCTAATCTACTAGCAGTACTTCAATGTCTAATTTACAAGCTTCCGGTACCTCATTTTGCTGTCCTTGCCAAATCAAGACTTTTTCTCCCTCACCTTCCAGTTCACAGTTCTCCACACAGTTGTTCAGGTTTAAACATCACTAGTGCCTTATTTGGCACTGACTCCACACTTACTACACTCTCTCCTTCCATTTTAAATACAGCTCCATGGATCATTTCAAAGCAGCTACAATTCTTTTGCCTGTGGGAGGGCAGCACACCCAGCTGCCGAAGACACTCATGCCAGGTCTGGAATAAGGACCATCAGGTCCTTGCTGCAGAAGGGCAGCTGACTTCCCGCACAAAGCGTTCCCAAGGCATTCAGCTGTGTTATATCACAGTCCCTAGGGAGCTGTGAGAATCTGCGGTCTGTGAAAAAGCAGCACGCAATGCTATGTAGGTACAGAATCGTCTCTTGCTTCCCAGGCAGGACTAGAGGACAAGAAGAAACATGCAGGTGCATGTCCTTACATCTTTAGTGTGAGCACTGATGTAGTTGGCTGTTTCGGAGTCATCTGCACACTTGGTGAGCCATTTCCGAATGGTAGCACAGTCTGTGGGTGCGTGGTACATCTGCCGACACTTAAAGCTTAACAGGGGAAAGAAAAGAAGAAAAAAAAAGAAAGACATATCGATTTCCAAGGAGGTGACTCAAGAGTTGAGGTTTTCCTGACGACCAGAACCTGGGAGGCCAAGCGAGGGTAAGGGACACAAATGCACTTGTGTATTACTAGAGTGCAAAGACCAAGGCTGAATTCCAATGAGCCCCCACCCTCTCATGCAGAAAGCAGTGTCTGGATGAGGGCGATATGAAACCTTCTGTGACAAATCACGTGACTGAGGGCTGACACATCCCTCCCCAGAGCCTGCCTACGTCTGCTCTAACATGACTGCAGAGGCCTGGGGCATACCAATGGCTTCACAAGTAGCCTGGCTCCAGTGGCAGATATCAGGTACCTGCACAAGCAGGACCTTACCAGCCCCAGGTGGGTAAGGGCAACTTGCATGGAGATACCAGTAAACTGAGTCTCTGAACCAGCTGTACTGTGCTCCACAGACATTCTCAACAGCATTGGTTCTGGAGACCCAGGAGCAGAAGACACTTCAGCAGCCCTGCAAGCTATCTTCTTCTCTGGTCCCATACACACTTGAGAAGTCAGACAAGGAACATCAGCTTTCCTATTCAGCAGAGATTTATTGTCACATGAGCCTCGAAACACACCAGACACTCTGGGAGTCAAATACTTGTAATACATTTTAAAACTCAATACCAGCACGTAGTGGCAAGTCCACATCCACTACCAGAATCTCTACCAGTCACTACGTCTGTACCAAAATTTGTTACCTAGGCAAATCATGAGAATGAAAGATTTGTAACCCCTTTGTCACTTAAGCTCTGCATTGCCTGGTTGTCAGAAAATCCAGCTCCCAAGGAGTTTAGGGAGCGAGGGGAGGCCTGACCACCTGCAGAAGTCAGACCCCAAGTGTCCAATTACTCAAGCTAACTCAAGTTACAAACAACTCTAGCAAAGCATTTGAGATGCTTCTATGCACTGAACCTGCTGGCAAGCAAATGGAGTAGCTCTGAGGACAGCATACACTTTCCCCGTGATCTTTAACCTTCTCTGTTTCTTACCAGAAGACCTCATTGCAACGATTGCACTGCACTCGCCGGGCTTTTGGCTCCTGTACCTGTATGACCATAGGGCAATCTGCACCAGGACACAGCTGCAGCTGGTAATGGCTCTGTGAACACACCGAGGTGGTAAGATCAGCAGTGGGTGCAGAAGAGCTTTATCCGAGTTTAATCACTCCGATCCTCAAAAACATACAAGTCTGTTATTTCTTGTTGAAAAAAAAAGAGTGAAAACTGTCACCAGGTCTTGGCTAACAGAGCAGACAAACCTCTTCCATGTTACGAAAGGAAGTATTGGTTACTTACGGCTTCACTAGGACAGGGAATTCAAATGGAGAGTTACAGACCAAGTAGGCACAGCAACACAACCATAAGACCCCACGAAGACACTGAACAAACAATTTTACCCCATTTGACCTCTTTCCCGATCCTCTCCTTATGGCCCAGAATGCATTCAGCTGCTTTCCTGTGGTGGCTGTTCCCTCCCAAAGGGTCTCTTATTCAAAAGAGGTGACACCACTCTTCCATGCTGCTTCTTGAGTGTTCCCAGTTACCAGAATACTTTCTGCACATTAACCTTAACAACTGCTGCTTTAATTTAAAAAAAACTCACATAAAATGTTATTGAGCAAGCCAATTCAGCTGGGCTACACTAAGATGAGGGACTTTTTTTTCAGAACCTAAAATCTTTATGCAAGAGCAAAAAGGACTTTAAAACTCAGATTGAAGTTTGAAGTTCTCAGCTGCAACACTCTGAGAATTCTGCTTCAGGAAAAGAGACAAGCACCAGCCAAGGAGTTACTGGGTGACCTTATAGCAGAATTTACTTTGGCAACCTGCTAGAGCGTTTTGTCAGTGAGGCTGTCCTACAGGAACAGACACATCATGTTTATCATGGACAGTTTTGCTGCAGTTACCGCATTTCTAATCAAAGATGCAAGACACTTCAAACAAAATTTCTGCAAGTCATTGGTGCATGGACCCAGTGTATTTCAAAACTGAAAGAGACAATACCTCCACATAGTCCCTGAAGAGGTAGCGCCTGTATTTGTCTTTCAGCTCTTCACTAGGCAGCAGTGGAAATACAAAGTCTTCTGGTGTCCGAAGTAGGCAGTCCTGAGCCATGCAGGAGACTCCTGAGAAGAAAAAGCAACACCTTGGCATGGTATACTAAGGAGTGAAAGCACAGAGAGCACTCAACACAGTTTCCTAGGTGCCATCTGTTGTTGTGGCAAGAGGGACACAACTGTGAAACACATCTATCCGGGCTGCTGAAAAGCTGAAGCCCAACTGTCTTCACCGAAAGATGACAGAGCACACGTGCACCCAGGACCAGTAAGTGCTTCAACCAGTATCCACAAGGTCAGATACTTAAAAGTAGAAAACTGCATGTTACTGTCATGCCAGCATGAAGGACAGGCTAAGAAAAGCCCAAAGCAACTCTGGTAACTACTGGCTTCTACCCAACACAAAGGGAGCAGATGTTTGCATCCACAAGCACTCCAGGGACAGCGCAACAATGCATCATGAAAGATGCAAACTCAAAACGCTACGGTCATGCTCTTGTGATCACAGGGGAGAAAAGCAGCAAATGGATCTATGGACTTGCACGTCTTGTTACACAGGAGTAGTGCTCTACTGGTGGTACGCCAACACTAACCAGGGATTCAGGTAAGACCACTAGTTCAAGTTTAGTTTGTCATGAATACTCATCCCATGCTCCATTTTCTCATTACTGAGATGTTTTAGACCAATTCAGCCAGTCATCATCAGAACAGCCAACATGGCAAATACAGACCCAGTATCACATCCGCCTCAAACTCACCGACTCCGACACCATCCTTGACGAGCACTGTACAATGCTGCTCCCAACAGCTGCGACAGAACTGGTGCTGACAAGCCAGAGAGAGCAAGTTCTCCTTCCGGACAAACTGCATGCACACTGCGCAGTGATGGGAGGAATGTACCATTGCCTGGGAGAGAGACAAATCAGCATTACAGTGAAAGCATCCCAGCTCTCCTAGAGCATTCTCACCTCATCCACAGGCAGCTGCATCGCCTTCATTGTGACAGTGGTTTCAGGTGAGCTCCAGGCCAGAACAGGTTCATAACCAGTGCTGGTGTGCTGGGGTGCTGCACTGCCCTGAAAGCCAGTCCTTCTCATGAACCTCTTTAAGCTCACGGAACCCAACAGATTGACAGTCACTGAACAGCTCCTGCCTCCAACCTAGCGCTACCCAGAAGTCACCTTTACATTTCTGGTTCTTACTCTCACCTTGTTTGAAAAATGAGGAAATACATCACTGTGTTTGTCCTTCCCTGAATTTACTGATATTCTTTGTTAGCTGGGTCAGACTGTTCCACAGGCCCTGGAGAGCAGCTATAGCTGGAAGCAGGCTTAGCAGTGCCCTTTTACTAGACATTTTTTTTGGGTAAGAGGAGAGGCAACTGAAGGTGCAATGTGTAGAGGGTTCATACAGAGAGGATACCACTGTCTCATATCTCTTATCTTCTGCCTATACTACATTTGGCAAAGCAGGCATCATCCCTTCAGCTGAAAAGGATTAGAGGGTTTGCTTCAAGTCAGGCATAACTCTGCTATTGCTTCACCAAACCACTGGGAAGCAGTCTGGATCTCCCCTCGGGTAGCGCAGAGCTAATCCCTAGACAACAGATCTAGACTTCAACACATCTTGGCTCACCCTTGGGACCTGAAGAACTAGGTCTAGCACAGCATCATCAAAAGCAAGGCCCTACAAAGCTGTTAGCAGGAGTTTACGTTCCTACTTCTCCTTTCATAGAGAAGTCATAGAATCACTTTTCATCTGCTCAAACCTTTGCTACTTTTCAAGAAGCTTGTGCAAGACAGTCGCTAGTTTCCATGCCCAGCTCTGCATGCCAGAGACGCAGAGGAGCAGCAGCATGACACGCAGCCACATGACCAGCAGAGCTTGTTTTATAGCATGACCGCATGAAGAAGGAAATAATGCGACCTTGTTCTAAGTGGCCTCACTTCTGGACCAGAACAAGATTCACCAAGTCTGCAACGGCGCTGATTGCCTAGAGCAACTGCTCAACTTCAACAGCACGCGTACTACCACAAACCTTCGCAAGCTGTCCCTCAGCTCTCCACTATAGCTTCTCCCTGTAGAGTCAGTTGCTCTACAGACACTCAGTACGAGCACCTGCCCCCAAAATACCATCATTCTGCACTAGGAGCTGAAGCGCAGAGCAACTTGCCTTAGCGCATACAAAAAGACTGTAATGAATTGCCTAACCAAACCAAGTTTGTCAAGACTGAAACTAACCTTTTAACTGTAAATTCTTTCTTCCCAAAATGAAATCACCATTGCAGTGGAGAGTACTTAAGTGGCAGCTGATACAAGATTCGGACAAATCTCAAAATACACGGATTAATTTGTGGGTATGTCAAATAAAGATTTTTTTTCTGGAGTCTAGGCAGATAATTTATTTTGAGCCCGTGAAGCTTACTCCTGTCAGCTGTTTTAGCATTTTCACTCTACTAGTTAGAAGTCAGCTCAGATGCCAAATCAGGCCTTTAAAATCTCCCCTCCCCCCCAACCCAAAGAGTGTTTCTCAGACGTAATATTTTACCATTCAAAACCTGACACCCGGCAATGTGTTCCTGGGTAATTGTGGATTGTACCAAGACACCCACTGTGAATGAAACCTGTAAACACGCAACAGGAAGTTTCTATTTAAAGGGAAGAAAAAAAAAAAAAGTATCTAAAGACCTGTGTAGCTCTGGCTGCAAAACACAAGCTGTTCATTCAAATATCACTACTGACTGGCTCAGCAGCAACAGCACTGGGAAATTTGGCTTAAGCATCCCTGAGCAGTGTAGTGCAGCAAACAGTCATCTCGGGAGGAAAAAATAGAAAACCCAAAGATGTCTCTTCCAGCAACAGACAAGCTCTGTTCACCCTGTGCAGCCAGAGCTTCCCTTGAGTGTCTTTTACAGAGAGACCAGAATTGGAACAGGTAGCCAAGCCCATGCACTCTGCTCCTTCCACTGCGTACCATTACTCATGCCAAAAAACAAGCTTAATTTTCCTGAGGCAAGTAATTCTTGAACACTACCTGCAACACTACAGCAAAGCTGCTGTTTAAATGTTAGACACCTCTTGAATGCATTCTTGTTTAAAACCAAACCCAGCACTGAGTTAGGGTGTTGGACCTGAGTTTGCAAAGGGTTAATATGGGACAGACTACGCCATTAGTAACGCAATCCTCCGATGAGGTGGGTCAGAAGTGTCTGCCAAGGGAACAGACCAAAATAGTTAGCATACTTACATGTTTGGATGAGGTGGGCTGAACTCGTGCTTCTACTAGCAATTGGGCAGCATTAGACTTGTGCCTGAAAAGGCAATTGAAGAATGATCAAATCAATTTCTGAATACATTTTGCTTTGTTAAATTGATCCTTCCTGCCTGAACAAATAATATGCTCTGTGCGAATGGTAGGGTAGGTTTCAGCAAGGAAAGTGGAAATGTGTCCTATGTGAGGCTCCTTCATATAATGAGCTGAACTCTCACCAACAAAAATTTATGAGGGTTTCTTCAAAATCAGAACCAGGAACAATATTTTTGCCAGTAATGGATTAACATTTCTCTCATACTCTTGGTGAATATTTTTCTACGACTCTCTCCCTTCCCCCAAAAAACATTTTTGAAGCAAAGATTTTTTTACCCACACTCCTAGAGCAGTCCTAAGCCACTGCCCATTATAACACACTCCAGCAAGGCTCCTGTCTGTCTCCTATTCCTTTGTAAAATCAAGCCATCCTGGTTAGGTCTCACTTTGACTCCAGTCTATTAGCTAGTTAAGTATTTACTCTGTGACAGATTATCACCCTTCAGGCATATGAAGCTGTCTATCAGCAGCTTTAGAATTAAACATGTGCTGCTGTTTGTGATTTCCATTGCAGAGGAATGTTTATGTCTCAATGAATTCAGAAACAGCAACATCAGTGTTGTGACCGTGCTGTAAATCCTCTCTCCCCACTACCACTTTTTAGTTGTATTAGGAAGCTTTCATTTGATAATGTCTCTTTGTACCAAGACAGACATCCGAGGACCAAATCAACCTCAGAACAACTTGCGAAGTCACAGCTCTAGCAGTAAACCCTTCCCCAACTTCCTCATGTTTAAATTTCATTAGTTAACCTGTATAATTGCCCTAAGCTCTCTGCAGAAATCTCACCCTCCGCCTTCCACAGAGAAAGCTTCCACAGGATGCATGGCAACCAACGAGCCAGTTACCAAAGATGCTGCAACAAAATCCATACATGCGATGCATTTCCCATATGTTCTCTGGACGAAGCTGCTGGCTACAGGGCCAAAAATGGCATGGCAGAATGAGTCAGGCTAATGTGCTCTCTATTTTCAGACAATGTTCAGTTCTGAGCCAGTATTTTCTGGAGGGGCTGCCAAACAGCAGTGCCTCCTCACACACTTCCCGTATATATTTGGGCAGAGTCCGAACCCTCCTTTTGAAATCAGCTGGAGGACTTTGTTACAGTGACACTGACCAAGCAACAAACGGGCTGCACTTCTCTGTTCTCTCACACCATCTCCTCCTGCTCTCCAAATGTTAGCTTGGAAAAAAAAAAATCACTTATGTTCAGAAGGTGCAAAAACTTCAGTGTGAACGTACTACTAAAGAATACATCAGCATAGGTTCAGTGCTTCTTTATGATTCAGGGCTCATATGTTCAAAACAGAACATATGTTATCTTTGTTCAAAGAAATAAATATAGATGCCGTGCTCTCAATCTGTTATCTCAGAGTTTAAGCTAAATACATCTACAGGGTTCACAGCATGACAATAATTCCTCAGACTGAAAGACATTCGCCACCACTACCCTCTCTCTGTTTACAAATTTCTTACAGGCATTGCAGCCTCATCAAAACAGTGTTTTTCTTCTGTTGCCCGGAATGGACTGTGTGGCCTGCTTTCAGGTTCAAAGATGCTTGTCAAAAAGACACCTATGGACCACGCTGAGCATTCTTGCAAAGCAAGGGGGAAAATCACTGAGCAAGGAAGAGATAAGACTGTTTACACTTACCTTTCCAAAATCTCTGAGATTTGCCAGTGGAAACTAACTAATACTAGCTTTGCAACAGCATGTGATACCTGGGTGGAAAATAAAAAGGAAAAAAAAAAGTCAAGTTAGGCTTATTTTGAGGCCACACATCTGCTTAGGACTATGATCATCTTATAACACTAGTAAAATGTACAAGCTCAGTACAATATCCCAGTGATACTCAATTCCCATTAAACTACTAGACATAATGTCCACAGCCAGTGCATTTGCAATATACAGGCTGGAACGCAGCATGGATGTGCCCAAACTAACTCACACACTTAGTCACAACAGTGCAAAGAGGAAGGAATCCAGAATTCACTGGATTAGCTTAACTGCTTGTGGAAGCCCCACATCCAGCAAGGCCCAGACCAGACTGGGATCAGGGTCCTCTCTAAGTGTGCAAAGTAGGAACTGCAGGGTAGACAGATATCACTTACTGAGCTGGAGAAGCAGTAACAAGCTGCAGACACAGACTTGCTGTGACAGCAAAGGGCAGGGGGAAAAACCAAAACATTTTCCCAAGCCTTCACTGTAGAGAAGAAAGTTATACGCTGGACTGGAATAGGGAGATGGAAAGCTACTGTGACAGGGACTATTTCTATGCAGAGTTGCTTGCATTATGTGGACTCTTGGCAAGCACTAGCACAGTCTGCGCTAGCCCGAGCACCCTCTAGAATACCACAACACGACACTTAAATCATGTTGCAAGGGTAGAAGCAAACAAGTTCTCCTTCGCTTCTATGTATTAGTTTATTTCAGAAGAAACCACACTGGTCTGCTAGGCTTATACCCACCAAGAGCACAGGCATCTGTTGAACCTTCAACCTGCCTCTTGACCCCTTCATGCCTTTTTCAGCCCATGGAGTTCAAACGAAGCAGGTCTCCTGCAAACAGGACACCTCTTCCAGGGGGACTTGGAAGGCTCATGACCCCTGCCTCCTCACTCCCCTCTGTGCTAGGAAACACCTGGGCCAGCACACTCTGCATTCAAACCCCCTCTGATGTTAGAGCGCTCTACCTCCCACACTCCAAGACAAGCTATCACGATGGCACCTCTCTCTCAGAAAACACAACTCCTTCCATCCTAGCTGCATGAAGAGCACCTTTTTTTGCCCAGAGAAGCTGTCAGTCCCAATCATCAGCTGAAAAGCCATAAGCCTTCTTGAATCCCGCTACAGGTCAATCACAGGATCTGATGGACTGGTAATACAGATACACAGCAACCTCAACAGAACCCTGGAAGGGAAAAAAGCAACGGTCGCTCCTTCCGAGGCTCTGCACACCTCAGGGCAGCATATTCACTACTCTTCTAAATCTACCCCACTGAAGAGGTGCAATTTCACAACACAACACAACTGACCTATTCCTGCCACATGATACTGCCCTGATCCTGCACTGGCATTTGTTAGCGCTGCACGGTTGATTCAGCGAGCTAAACCAGTGTAGCACCAACTCACGATACGCCCAGGGTTTTTAAATGGCGCTTATCCACCTCTGCTTTCTGATTTGCCCACTTCGCTGGCCACTAAGAAATCCCAGTAATAAAAGAATAATTCTCAATGTTCAAATAACCTTTTTTCTAGAAGAACTGAAGCATTAGCCAGTACAGTGTAAGATGTGGTACATCACCTTCCTCGACTTCACCAGCGATGCAACCCTCAGAAAACAAAGGCTGCCCGGGCAGTGCTGCCCTCCCTCCCAGCACAGAAGCTGCGATTAGACGGAGTGGGGCACGCAGGGCTGCTGCTGGCACAACATACAGTCTGCTCCAGTTTGTACAGATGAAGTGCCACCGCCAGCCTGGGATGGGTTGTTATCTTAAGCCCCCAGCTTGGCAGACCCAGCCAGACACCTTTGACTTGCTTGTACAAGGAAGCCATCTGCATTTTGCATTTGTAAAATAAACCAGCATCAGGAATGTGATCTCTACAAGATTGGCTTCCTGCAAATATAAACCACATGCTAACGAATCATTCTCTAATAGCAATGAAATTATTTCTCAGTAGCAGTAAGGAAGAACTACTATCCTGACAAAAAAACCAAGCCACCAGACTTAAGTGGGAACTGCAACATATGAAAAAGAGTATTTTTCAGCTGGATTTTCAGAGCCTGAGGTGTAGCACCTGTTGCAGCATCATGACTACAAGAAGCTACTTGTTCCCAGAGGAGAACCAAGTACATTCAAGAATTAAGATGTATAGAAATACAAATACTAGCATACACATTTATGAAATATAACAAACTACCCTAACAGAACCAAATGCTTTTGAGTCAAATTGCTTGTCAGGCAAAATGTGGAATTAATGCTCCAGAAAGATGCCAGATTAACAGATCTAGCAGAATAATAAAGCTTCTGTGACCATTCCTATTTTGCTCCAACTGCAAGCACTGACGGGATCAGCCGCAGTGCTAATTCTATTACTTTCATCATATAAGCACCCGAGAATAAAACATTTTCAATTCATGAAGTCAGGTTCATGACATGAGTCCACTTTCATAAAAGCCCTGAAGCAGAAAAGTTTTTAATGCTATCTGATTGGAGTGCATGCAATCTTGCAAAAAAAAAAAAGTCCCAGCTTCAGCCAGTTGCAACAACGTACCCACGGTCTGCTTGGCATGGAAGTGCTAGTTCTTACACGTTAAAGATAGATAAAATTCAAACTGTAAGAAAGAAGGATGGGAGAGGAGCAGATAACTTAGGAGGCTGGGGCCATGCCTGCTGCGTGGAGTCTCACCACATTACAACCTACGTCCTGATCACCAACAGTAAGGCAAACATGAATACCATCAGGGGTCAACACTACTGGAAAGATTCAAAACAAGCATGAGAAGAAAAACAAGTGTATAACAAAAGCCTGCTTCTACTGATGAGCAGCGCTCCCCAGCCTCTTCAATGACTGTATATTCACAATGAGTGAATGATTGTACCAAGTCAGCCAGTTCTTCCACAATAACACCCCAGAATAACAGAACTATTTCTTTGTAAGCAGGAGCCAAAACATGCTGAGCACAGAAAAACACCACTGCAATTAGAAGTTTGGTCGATAGGTACATAATTCATTACCTTACAGTGCTGGAGAAGCAAGGTACAGAAGCTGATACTGCTGGCTGAACTATTCAGTTAGTAGACACCGATCCCCCCTCCGTATGCACCCACTGCAGCCCCACAGCTTAGAAAACAAGCCTTGGTTGCTGTTCAGGCACACTGTCCAAGACAGCATCTCCTGGACAGTCAGAAGATTCACACAATGAAAGATCTCAAACTTATAAAACATTGCAGAAAGAGCTACTATCCAGTCCCCTATCCGTCTTGTTGCCACAAGAATCTCAGGTTATCCAGGAACAATAACGCTTCATCTCAGACACAAAAGAAATAAAAACACAGATGCCTCTGATAAATCATCAGCTTTGTTTAAACTTTCCTATTCTCGTTTCAGAAGACAGCGAGATAGCCCACTTGGTGTCTTGCTCGCAGCAGGCCATTTCAGTAAAATATTTCTCCAGACCACAGTGCAGAAGGGAATGCATATTCTAGATGCTGCACTTCTATCTTAGTTTTTGCCTGCAACTGATGAATTGCACCAATGCTTCTACATACCTTGACTTCTCCAGAACTCTTCTTGCTGTAATTAAATTTATTAAAGTTTAGAAGATGAAAGCTGAAAGCAATAGTCATGCTAAAATAATTCTTTTGTTCCCTCATTCTCATTCCCCCATTTCTCACCACAAGCTTAAAACTTTAATATCAAAGATCAGCTCAGTCCAAATCTGAACCTGGAAAATTTCCAGCTGAAGACCAGCCTTCTTTCTTCACGATGGGGTGGCAAACCTGCAGAGAGAGGATCTCATCCAATCTGCAATTTCCAGCTTCACCTTAAAACAGGAACCTGGTCACCTCAGAAGCCTCTTCCAAACCTCCAGCAGCTTAACTCTGACTTCCCAGTGACAGAAGGCTACTGACTGCCAGAAATGGGCACCAAACGCGAATGTTTATCACTGCACTGGAAGCGAGGCGCAGTGTCTATGCACCCAGGAAGGGTGCCAAGCGGAAGCTGCTCTGCACAAGGGAAAGACTCTACAGGAGTTGTAAAAAAAGTCTGAAAAATTTACATAGTGCTGGACAAAATCAGATACTGAAAGTAGAACAAAGAAATAATGCCATCGCATTAAACGCGCATCTACGCAGTTTCTGCAAGAGAGCACAGTATTTTTTTTTCTTACTGTTTCTATCTCCATTTATCTTCTGGGTTCTTTACTCTCAAAGATAAGCAAAATTCTCACACTTGTGAAGTGTGAGAGAGAGTCTGGCACTCTCTAGGACAAGACAATATCAAAAGAATTTGCATAGAAGCTCTGCAGGTACCTTGCTGAGTTTGGAGAGCTCTATGTCTGATCTTGTTTCCCTAGATAAGTTGTTTGAAGAGCTGAAGATTCATCTCTCTACAGCACAGAATCTTTTCAACCATGCCACTTCTGACAGTTGCTAATTCAGACAGAAATGTTTCCTAAAAGCCAAAAAAACATTGTCTTTTGTAGCGCTTACATTCTACAGAAATTGCTCATGCATATTTATGTTGCATGCATATCTCATGAGTTCATTTCACTTTTCTCAGAAGGATGGCCTATTTTTTGGAGGTGTCTTTCAATCCTCATTTTCGCAGAGATATGGTATCAGGAATTTAAAATAAGAATCATCATACGATTCTCAAAGAGATTCAATTCAGAATGAGTTGGGGGATATTACGATCTGGTTGGAGCTGACATCCCGTGGCTTTGCACCAAGCTGACAATTCCTGTTAGATCAGGGTTGCACTGAAATGTCTGGTCGAGATGAACACAAACCTGGCATAAAGAAATGCAGCTTCCATTTCTTGTGTTTCCCCTGATGAAAGATTTTTACACAAACAGATTTAAGCAAATAGGATCAATATTGAGAAGCATTTCTTTTAATCCATGAATAGTTTTTGTTATTGCTATAAGGAAGCTAAGAACTTGGGAAGATCTCAGTTTCTGTGTTGCATCAAAACTTTTAAAAACGCACTCTTAAATTTTTTACAACAGTAAAAACATAGAGAGCAAGAATTGTTGCTGTTGGTGAGCAATGATGGTCAAAATAGAGGAGACTAAATGTACTTTGCAGTAGAGAACAGTAACACCTCTGAAAGAAAACACACTTTGTATCAAATACTTTTGCTGAAGAAAAAAATACTTTCAGACATGCTTTACTTCAGGATACTGAGGTAAAGAAAGTGACCCACAAATGGGAAAAAACACTATTTTACACTCTTTGCTCATGTGGAATGTAGATCTGACTCCCTCCCTGCCCCACTGGAAAAACTATCCAACTGCCCTGTTTTTACTGAAGGATTTCTCAGAAAACTGCAGAAATATTAGGAATAAAGAAGAAACAAAAGAGCAACCAGAAAGCTTTTTTTGGACCGCATTTTCTTATTTGCTTTGATCTACACCTCTTTTAAGCAGACTTCCAATATGCAATCCCGGCAGAAAACTCCTGAGGATGCAGGGGCTTGAGCTGTGATTAACAGCACCTGCCATAAACATCCCAAGTGTTCAAAGTCTGGTGGCAAAGTCCTCCATATCTGTTACAGGTTTCTGAGCATTAGAAAGCTGTTTTCAAAACTGAACTCATATTAATTTCAGTTATCAGAAAAAAGACATAGTTACAACAAAATCAGATAACCCTGCCTTAAAGAAATATGAGAAAAAGCCCTCCATCTTTAGGTTTCACTCACAGTATTGCCTACAATTTGAATGACATTTCAGTCCCTCTCCTGATTACAGAGTGCCGGCTGCACCAGTAAAAGAAATGCAATTTAGAGTCTGTAGCTGCAGTCTCAACAACAAGGAAAGGTCTTGACAAAGAGCACTACATGAGCTCTGCTTCACCACAGGGTTTTTTATCTGCACCCCTTTACTCACCCTCTGGCATGCAGAGACCTGGTGTCAGTCCGCAAGATTAGAAGCGTATTTAGGAGACAGCGTGCAGTCTGGGAATGGCAAACACTGCTGGTGTGATACACGCCTTTAGTGAAGCCGTCAGTGCACAACCTAGTTGGCCACATCCTGAAGAAAGGGGATCTCAGGTTAAATTCTAACTCCTTCTCTGCACTTACATATTGCTTTAATCCATCTGTTCTCCTACACAAGACAGCAACAACTTCAGCTACAGCTGCCAACAAACAGGATCAGTAGGACTCAGCTAGGAAATCTCAACATACGTACTTCTCAAGCTGTTAGGCTATTCTTCCTGAGGAGATTCAGCAATAAGTAAAAGAAAAAAAGAAAAGAAAAAAGACTTAAGCAACATTGTATGCCAGAAGGCATTATTACAAAATAGCTACGAGATTCCTTCTTTGAAAGATTTAGAGCGAAAGAAAGGCAGCAAGCAAGCTGTAAGACAGCACACGGATAGAAGATTGACATGAGACTCCCCAGCTGTACTCACTGGAGTTCTTCTTTCCAACGTAACACAGTGTCTGAGCATCAGCGCCCAGTGCACGCCGCACTGCGCGCCCTGCACGCTGCCAAAGCCCCCAGCAACACACCCTGCTGCGGCACCCAGCCCCTGCCCAGGCGCCTTCCCAGCAAATCACAGGAGAAGTGGACAATTCCTTCTGGTTGATGGAAGGGAGGATGCAGAGGACACACAGGGAGAAAGCAAAGGGTAAGTAATAACCTGAATCCACACGACTGTGACCAGTGGCTCAGGACACAGGGCAGCCAGCAGGAACCGGAAAGCACTGGTGCGTGCACGCAGCCGCAGCAGCACGCACAGGCAGAGTGCAGTGCTTAGGTAACTTTGCGGTGAGTAATCCCTGTTCAGTCCCAAATAACAGAGTCCTTTACTTGACAATCCCAGCTTCTAAGGGGATTTTTCGCTTGTTATAAGGAGACGAAGAGGTGGAACATCTGCTTTGTAAAACAGCGCTTCACAAAGTAGCTCATTTCTGCTGCGCCATCCTTAACAGGCGCACCATGCAAATTTGGCGATGCACTTCAGCTGCTTCATGCCACTCCTGTGATCATGTCGTCCAGCTGTACCCTTGCAACATGAAACAGTTACTGAAAGATTGTTTCGGTATTTTTAATGACTTATGTCTTGCCTCTACCTCCCACCAAGATCATACTCATCAACAGCTGTGAACAGATTTTTTTGCTCACTGCAGAGTCATACTGGCTGTAAGATACACTTAAGGCGTGAATCACAAAGAAATGTGTGGGCTATAATCACCCCTCCACATTTGTGGCTCATTTTTCCAATCAAGTTGAGAAATTCAGCAGTCCTGGGCAACAAGGAACAAAACTGATTTCTCTCCTCAAATGACTTTATGAAGCTGTCATAAGGTTGCAAGGTCTGGGCTCTCCAGCCAGCTCTCTTATCTTGCTGACCAGAAGTCTATGAAAACTTACTACGCTAAAAAGCAAAACAAAAAACCAAACAAACCTCTAGAACCCAAAATAAAACACACACTGAAGGCAGTTACAGACTTATTCATGTCCTCTTGATGTTGAATACACTACTAAAATACAGGCATTGAGAACCTGGTAGGCAACAACACAGCTTTCGTATAGCAGAACTTCCAGGATCTTTCTGCCTGGGAACAAGCAGCAGGAAACGGACTAAGGTACGTCTCAAATGTGTGCGCTCCCTAGGGTTACAACTTCAGACTGGATACTCCACGCAACACTGGCTTGCTATTAAAACACAGAACATGGTACAGATACAGACCCGCATGTCCCGACTAATCTATGGTTTACAGGTACTTCAAAATGGCATGTTATCATCGCCGAACAGCACCACAGCGGTTCTGGGGAGAAGTCTAATTTGCCTATCAGGATCCACCATTTATCATAAATGATATTTAAATATTTACTAGCTGTTTAGTAATATATACTAATATTTACCAATGCTGGTTCTTATGGACACTAACTTTGAACATAAGACTTCCAAACTCTTCTTATGTACTTGCATTTTAATATTTCCAGGGGCTTTAATGCTTCTCCTGTACTGGAGGTACTTAGGTACAGCTAGTCTTTTATGTCTGCCATTTTATGTTGCATATAAGTTCCATGAAGTCATTGTGGCATCAAAAAGGATGACTATGCAACACTGCAGGTTTGTTCGGATAAGCACCCCATCCCACACACTTGGTTGTGGTTTGCACAGCGATACAGGGAGGCACACACACCAGTGTCTTCACATCTGGCTCTTTACAGACTTTCTGCGATTGCATTGCACAGGCATTCTGTGAGCACCAACTCCTTCGTGTAGAGCTGCTCACATGGGCTGCCAATCTCCACGCACATGACTCTGGATCTGCTAAAGATGGTATTTGCAAAGGACCGCTGCCAGCATTCACCAAGCAGCTCTACGAACTAACTGTTCTGTGTCAGCGCAATTTGAGTGCATGGAACGGTTTCAGAGGGCTGTGTTTTTATTTGCAAATACTAATTTGGTCACATTAAAAGATGAGACATCAACAAGGTGAGCAAGAATATATGAAAAACTGGTTTGTCTCAAAGATCAGTAGCGATAACATGGATTAACAGATTCAGTACTACGTCATGACACCAAATACTTTTTGCATCTACCAAGTTTTATTCTTCACAAGACGGGGCTAAAAAAAAACATATCACAAGCTGTTATTTCAAGGAGCAAGGGAAGCAAGCTTTTTGCTGTCTGGTAAATATTAGCAGATTACTCACATTAGCGAACTGAAAATTTTAAGTTCTTCAGTTTTACAGTTCCTTTGGTTTTAGTGGAAAGACCACATCAGTATCAACTGCCTGTAAAACAACACGACTAGCTTTCCTTGTTACCTTGTATGTACAGAAACACCTTGGCTTCCTCATGACTGACAATCAGCCTCTAGAAAGACCTAAAGTCAAGGTAACATTTTTTCATAAACTCTAATTGCAATTGTTTTATCTGGTGGTTTATATCACCAGTTAAAAAAATTCAGTAAAAACTAGACAAATCCATCTCATCACTGAAACAGAGAAAGCACTGCCAGTTATTTGGAACGGCACAGATATTCCAGGCTTGTACGGAGACCCTCAGCAGAGCCAGGAAGTGTCATTCACAAACAAAAACAGTATGACATCATCACACACTTAATTGATCGCCAGTGACAGGGTCAACTTTGTTTGTATAACTGTTGAATATCGTACTGTTTGTGTGCATGTACTGATACTGCTACTCCAGGACTCTATGATGATTTGACAGCATTATCTTGAAAACAAACGTATTGCTACATGATTTTAATTCATTATTTTTGAAAGAGACTGGATTTTATAATTGCATCTACTTTTAAAAAAAAGAAGTGTTGAACATTCCTTTGCTGGTCTGCAGGCAATAGATGCCCTTCTGCTTTCAAGAGTATCGTCCTTAATGAGTGCTGAGTGTTGCTCAAGTGACCTTTTGGGGAATTAAGTGATCTGCTTCAATTCACAGGCCTTTTGGTGAGAGAATCACAGTTTTGGATAACATTAGTTTGAGATTCTCTTCTGGCATGTTTCAACAGAGATAGCCTGTCCTAATTTTAGTCGAAGTATTAACTGAACCCTCCACAAGTAGACCTCCAGATTAACAGCACTAACCAAGGAGCAAACACTTCCTCTTCTTTCTCCTGGAAAGCAGGGATCCACTCACAGTTCTTACCAAAACCAAAGTGAGGAGAAACTTTCAGAGTACCACTCAGCAAGTCGCTCTAGCTTCAGTACAGTTCTGGGACAACCACTGCTGTCGTTGCAGGCCTGACACACAGCAGGATCTAGTGCTACCTTGTTTGTACTAATTTTGCTATTCAGAATTCCCACTTGATAGAAAGCAAGTCAGAAGAATTCAAGGTACAAGTTTCCTATGTCAGTAAGGGATAGAAGGGCATACATCTACCTATATGCTGGGTTTCATGCTTTTACCAGACTTCAGATTTTAACCAATTTTTGTATCTGCCCCAGTTAAAGACAAAGACAAGTGTTTTGTTGAAGAGGCTGTCTCTTCTGATGTTGCATTCAAACTTTTAAACACATGCAGGGTGCTCACACCTGACCTGAAGTTGGCCACCCACTGCAAGGTTTGTTCAGCTGTCTGTTTAGCTTCAGTAGGAGCAAGAACAAGGTCAGCTGTATCTCATGAGGAATGAGAAAAGGCAGCCAAGAGGGTTTCCAGGGAAGATCGCCCTTTACCTCAATGCTTTTAAGAAAATGGGAATTGAACAATCAGCCTGAAATAGATGAATAAAACAGTTTTTTAAAAAAATGTTGAGGGTTAACCGGCAGAGCAAATCAAATACTATTTGTTTAGATTGTTATTAGTTAGTAACAGTACAGATTGCAAGTACGAATATGTAAAGCTCTGCATACCTTTTTCCAGTCCTAAAAGTTTGTCGACAATATGCCACCGAGAAAAACCATGCTCGATATAAACCCCTCCCAGTCTGACAGAAAGCAAATCACCTAATTACAATATACAGCAGCAGAACATTCAAACGTGGCCTTGAGCCAATTTACTGCATTCATTTTTTCTATGCTTTAGGGAATTGTATTAGTCTATTCACTTCATGTGATAGCAAATTGCTTGGATACCATGTCATGCACTGCCTTCAACATTGTACCTGCTGAAGACAGTCTTTAATTTACCTTCTTCTCTCCCTGTCAGAGGTAACCACTCTGCCTTAAATACAAGCTAATGCTGAAAAGCACTACATAACCACTAGCTATCACAGCAGAAAGAAGATGAAATCAACAAAATGAACTAGCACACTCCAAAAGAACAATCACCATCCCAAGACATTACGAAAGGTAGCCTTCAAAAGAAAATAAAAGTTTTTAGAGCTCAAGCTAATTAGAGGAAAGAAGATCACACAGTTCTTACAAAAGTCTGTCCCTGTTTATTCATATCCATTGAGTCAATGGAAAATAATGATAACAAATACTTCAACATGTTCTATTCAATTTCCTTATTCTTCATGCTTGCTAATGCAACGCAAATTCTTTCCACTCCAGTTTGTCTCAGAAAACTAACAAAATGACAAGTTTCCTTGGGGGAAGAGAGGGGAAGGAAGAAACAGGGTTGCTGAAGTATTGTAAGCAAGGATACCAGGAAACAAAAAGCACATGCTGCAGATACACAACAGATTTCCAAGAAAAGTGCAATTCTTGCACCACCGTTGCTAGTGAAGAGCGAGTTAATGCGGCACTTCAGGAGCTAAAGACTTAGCGTGTGACTTACAAGATCAGTTTTTCAGGTTTCTACACAGATTTATTTTTATCTTCTCATGCATAACCCAAAATGTGTAGCACTTCACTTTTAAGCAAATATGCAGGCATATTTTTGATATAAAAGGAATCTAAAATGTTCTCTTCCTTGGGTCATATTTGGGGCCAGATTCCAGCTAGCAGGTTGGTATTATCTGGTCAGCTATAACATTTGCTCAATGAGATCTTCAGAATTCTTGGAAAACTTATTTTAACTTTGGAAGCCTGATTTTAAAGACTATATGAAGTATTGCTTTTTTTAATTTAATTCAAGAGAACAATATGGGAGGGGTCACCTTTTTGAAGGGTGCTCCATTTGAAAGCAAACAATAAGGAGCAGAAAAGCCATTCTAAATCTTTACTTAATCGCTAAGAACCAAGAGCAATTGGCAGCTGGATCGAAAGTGCTGACGAACTATTCTCATTTGCTCTTTTCTTTCGCCTCCCTTTTCTTACAATCTGTAGGGAACAGCAGTCATTCAGAGCTGATTGAAGAAATCACAGACACAAGTTTGACAGTCAAGAAAGAGTAAAACTTCATTTTCTGAGATGGTGAATGAGGGGAACAAGCACAATAGACGGCAAAATCAGCTCGAGATGCAGCAGAAAGTATGGGTGCACTTTACAGCCTACTGCTTATAGGGTTTATAGATACACTGTTCCTATAGGACACACTGATGTTCAAACAAGGATCAAGAGAGCCTCCTCATGTTTTTTGTTTTAAACTAGGTTCAATTCAGACCAAATGAATAGGAATCAAAACATATCCAACATGTTTTTTCATATGCTGTGATCACCTGTCCTGCTTTCAGGGGTTGTTCCAGAGAAGAACAAGCACTAGGAGACCTGCTACAAAGCAGATGCATTGGTAATTTCACCCAGTGTCAACACCTAGAGCTTAGGAAACTGTTTATCTCTGACTTGCACTGGGACCAAAACACACTGGCAAGGCAGTAAGTTTTTATTACTAGTCTGAACTACAGTAATCAGTTGCACACACAGAAAGAAAACTTCACAGAAGTCTTATTGAGCATAATACCATGGAGCTGACTTGGAGTGCGACTCTTCTGTGATGAATTAGTCACTATAAGAGCTGGCAAGTTCATTGTAATTTAATTGCTGTCACTGCGGCAGTAGGGTTAATACCCGGCGTGACAGCTGATCTGTCTTTTTGAAAGTCTATGATTATTCTCTCAGAACCAACAAAGAAAGGTGTTTTTGTTAGAATTACAGAGTTTTAGCATGTCTTCCTATCTGTCAGTTATCTTCTCAAACACGGGTGTACCAATCTGCACCATTTATGATTTGGTTTGGTTTTTTTCTATATATCTTCTTTGCATTGTGCTAACGCAAAGAGTTATAACTCAGGAATTTTTGTCATGAAGCTCAGCTCTGTGACAAAAAAGTAATTTTACGAACCAACATTCAGAAAGGAAGATTTTTCAGGCCCCGGAACCAGTATGCAACAATTTTAAGGGTCTGAGTCAGTTCTGAACCAGGGACCTTCAATAATGTTCCTCCAACCCCCTGTAACAGTAATATCACCACACCTTTTATTTCAAACTGTATGCTCAGTGTTTGCCTTTTTAATCACAGACTTACTTTACACCTGTGTTAGTGCAGAAACCTTTCCTCACCTTTAACGTGGCAGCCAAGCTGGCCATGTGTTCATTCAGAGTGCTCTCGGACTCCTTGTAAGTCAGGCAGGTGAACTGATATTCCTCTGGATCAAAGGCATCTGCTCCCTGCTGCTCCACGTCGTTAGCTACCCCATCATAATAATCCTCAATATCCCCAGGATCCTCATCCTCTTCCTCCTCCTCGCAATTAGGGTCATAATCCTCTTCATTGCTGTCAGAGCCCTGGCTGTTCATGTCCACGGACATCTTAATGCCCTGTGCAGACCAGGAAAGCAATTGCAGCTCCTTTTTCTCCTCCAAACTTTATCGTTCTTTCGATTTCATCTGAGCTCTGTCTCCTAAGGGGGGAAAAACAATTTTTTCTGTTGCCTAAGAAATTGTAAGAGAGGCCACATCAACATCATACAGGTGATCAAACAGCCAGGAGTGGACCGACCCAAAGGCCCAGCTAAAGAAGATTCTGCTGTGCAGATGCCTGGTTTGGATCCACTGTGACTCTTGCACCTGCAAAGCCAAGTCTGCTCTTACAGGCGAGGTCCAAAACCTGGGAGACTGGCTTACTACACTGCACCCTAGCCCCCAGACTTTTGACATTTGGAAAGTGGCTCCATAACCTTCGCTACAGACCTTTTCAGAGATACAATTAGATTTATGACATGAAGTTTTTACCAACAGCCTGAAGTGCTGCAGAAAAGCATCATATCCTTTTCAACAACAGGAATAAAAAACACAAACCCCTTAACTATGACCACAGTAGCTAGAAAGGCAACCTGTGATACCCTGCACAAGTCCAGATGGCTTCAGAACCACAGCTGTTAAGTGAGACTTTGGAAAATAGGACACGCAAACAGATCTCTCACATACACCCAATTTAACCATCTTCAACACAGTCTCAAACGAAATGGTGAAACTAGTTAATCCCTTCAGGTAGGTTCTACTGGATGTGATGTGGCTTGGGCCTTACATCTGAGGGAAGAAATAAAAGAAAATCTCTCATTTTATTACCTTCTCAATATACACTTATGACCTTCCAAATGTGGAAATTTATGCTCAAGTTTGACAGCCTCTATTCAAGAAGAATCAGAATGCCAATTTTTTTTTTATTTTAGATTCTCACTGGTATTGGAAAAATCACATATTTGACTTTACTTATCAGAACTACAAGCCTTCTGCTTGTGCAACTAAACCAGCATGAATTCGAGTTCCAAGAGGTTCAGCAGTAGAGCACTTGTCAACCTTGAATTATGGGCATCTCATATTTAGTCACAAATTTCCATTTAACCGAATAATTTAGTTTCAAGAGATACTATATTAAATACAAGAGACTTAAAACAATGCTGTGACTAAATTTTACATGTAAAAATACATACATAAAATCAAAGCTACGTTTTCCACAAGCAGCATATATGCAGTGTCTTACTCATGTCTGCATTTTGCATTACTATGTTGTTAGTTGTGTTACTCAAATATATTCCCACAGTATCACAATCTGTAGCTGCTGGGGAAACCATAATCAAGCTTTGAGAATCCTGACTTCAGAGCACAGGAAATGTCAACCATAAATTTTCATTACTCTTCCTCAAGTTGTTTGTTTGCTGTTTCCAACAACCCAACCAGGCAGCACAGAATAAGCAGGAAGAGATGTGATGTACAATTAATGTGAGGGGCTGCAGCGATTTCAGCAGATACAAACCTCCAGGGAGAGAGGATGAAGGCTAGGAGCTAATTATATTATCCCCTGAATTCTGGTCTCCATTTGTTTCATTTGCCTCTTGATTTCTTAGCTACCTACAACATCAATAGCACACACATTTCACAGCACTGCTTCCCATAAAACTTCAGTGGAGCAGAGGCACCGTCTCTCCATATTGGGAGACGATAGATGTGAAATTTGATTTGACAGAGAAGGCAAACCTCTGCTGTCCCTCCCTCCCTCCCTCCCTCTACCCTGCTTAGAGTTAATGATTCAGTTCTTGACTTGATCTGCATCGACATCGACCTTTTGATTAAAGAAGAAATGGATCTTTACCTGTTAAATCTTATGTTAAAGGAATAACTTATTTGAGAATCTAAACCCACTACAGAATTCCTACAGAGGTATCAATAGCCCAGTGTGCAACAGCTTTGTTCAGCAACCTCAGAGCATCACAAAGCCCGAACAAGTTTCACCAACCAGGAAACTTCCCAAACTCACTCGGATCGTCCCACACTGTAGACACAGAAAAACCCCCAAACACTGGGTCCATTTGCCATCTCAACACAGGGAGTCCTGTCCAAGCAATGAGAGGTTTTTAGATATCTAAGCAGAATAATGGGCCTACCTGGCACCTCAGCAGTTACACAGCAGTCGCTTGGGGGGAGGCTCAGAGAGCGCAGAGCCGATTCTCTGTGCCACTAACACGCTTCTTGGAACAAACAGAGGATCCACTTGCATGGGCAAATGGGATATATCAAGCAGAAAACACTCTGCAGACTGGATGACTTCTGTGTCTCCTGTCACAACGTTCTGGGAACGAGCACACTTCCAGCCCAACTGAATGTCAGATGGTCACGCCTGAAGAGAGAGGAGGGCTAAGGCACAAGGTCTGCGGACAAAGCAAAGCAGGGTACTAGGAGAATGACGAACAGAGCTCACCTCACCCAACACCCAGCCTACTGCCCTCATTCATGACCAAATCACAAGCTCTCTGAATACAAACTAGGAAGACACAGCTAATAGTTGATAGCACTAGTTTTTAAGACAATGAAGATGTTAAGCTCAAAAACGAGGGTCAAAACCACAAAGAGCATTTAGATTAAATAACTACCACAATCCAAAAAAATCAGATTACAGAATTTTAAACCATATTTAGTTTGCTTTCCGACCCAAGGGAGGATGAGGTCCTTCTTTACCACCTTCATCCATGATACTCTCATCTTCGCCAACACTGATACAATTTAATCCCCTCTCTTCCGCCAGTCTCCTTGCAGGAGCTTGTAAACACACCCACCCCTATGCTCGGCCGCAAGTCAGCTCCAGTGGAGATGCCCTCGAGTCCTGCTTGGCAACACAATTCTTCTCAACAAGGTCTCTTGAAACAAAATGCTTTCAAATATGCCACCGTCAGTCTCTCTCTGACCTCACCACCACTAGGCACAGTGCATTATGCGATCCCACCTCATATCTCATCGCACTCCATCACTCTTTTCTGATTTCTTGCCCTCTGTGGGATTTCTCTAATAAGTCTTTTGCAGGACACTCCTTATCTGTTTCTGTTGATATTTCACGGCCATTTGAGACAGATTGCTCTTCGTTCACGTCTTTATGGATAATTCCAAAACAGAGAAAGTGCAACTCAAGTCTGCCTCCTGAACTACTTACCCACGCAAACTTCAAACGTGCTGATGCTCTCTCTTTTCTCTTCAACCATCTACAACCCCAACTCCACACCGCTCATCAACGTTAACCGCGTCTGTGTCCGTGTCACTCCAACACGTAATCCGTGGATCACCCTCAACCGCTTCTTCACACACGCAGTGTGCACACCTTGCCGCTTCCTTCTCCACTGGGTTTTTGATCGGATTTTTTCACCCCAAGAGCGAGAAACTAGAACAACCTCCCCCCGCCATCCTTTTCGCCACAGATGACTCTGCAGAGACCTCCCTGCAGCCGTATCACACATCCCCCGTGAATCTGCATGCTCTCCTCCCACTTCCCAGGCTTTGTTCAGCCTGCCAGGGCCGCCTTGGCCTTCCCCGCTCACCTAACCCTCTCCACCCCTGGCCTTTCCCAGCTACCAGCACTTTTAACAAGTTCTTTCACCCTACCCTTTCGGTTCCTACAGCAGCCGCCCCCCCGCCGCAGCTCCGGGCTCGGGCAGAACGCCGCCCCGTCCCTTTAAACTATCCCAGGTCCTTTTGCGCTCCGTGCGGGACCAAACCCCGCTCTTGCCCCGCAGGGCCGGACCGCCGCGTGCTGGCGGGAGGAAGGCGCAGGAACACCGGGGGAGAGGCGGCAGCCGCGGAGGAAGAGCCCGAGCAGCGGCGGGGCGAGGGGGGAGCCCCGGCCCGGGCGGCCGCCCCCCCACCCCCGGGCAGTCCGGCCTCGGTGCCGGCTCCGGGGCGGGGCTCTGCCGCCCGCCGAACCGAGCGCGAGTTACCGAAAAGCGGCACCGCGTCCCTCACGCCGGGCTCGGCCCGCCCCCGGCCCCCGCCGTGCCGCCCGGGCCCCCGCCGCCTCCCGCTAAGGGACAGAGGCCCGGCAGGAGGCGGTGGCGGAGCTCACCGGGCGCCCCCGGCTTCCCCCGGGCCCGGTTGCCCCCCCGGGAGCCCCCCGCCGCCTCCCCCCGCACTCACCGGGCGCCGCGGAGCGCGGCCGGGCGGGGGAGGCAGGGAGCGGCGCCCCGGGCTCCTCCTGCCGGGCCGCCACTGCCTGCACGCCGGAAGCACCGGCCTCCGCCTGGCGTCACTTCCGCCGGGAGGGGCCGCAGCCGCCGCCGGGCCGGGCGGCACCGGGCCGCACCACTGCGTTGGGCCGGGAGGGGGGAGCAACCGAACCACTGCCGGGGGGGAGGGTCGGGCCGGCGGTGCGGGTCCGCCCCACGGTACCGGCTCAGCGCCCTCCGGAGCTGCCGGCGGCCCGGCCTCGGCCGGTGCCAGCGCTCGATGACAGCGCCCGGCACCGCGGCGGGGGAAGGGCCCGCCGCCGCCACCGCCGCTCTCCCGGCCTGCCCCGCGCTCAACCCCCCCAGCATCCCGGCGTGCCGCGCGGCCCGGCACTGGGGTAAAGGTCGCGGGGCGGAGGGGGCTGCACTGGCTCGGCTGGGACGCAGCGCTCCGGCCCCGTTCTTCACCCGCCGCCGCCATGGCAGAGCAGCCGCAGCCCATCAGCCCCGTGAAGAACTTCTTCGCTGGCGGCTTCGGCGGCGTCTGCCTGGTGTTCGTGGGGCACCCGCTGGACACCATCAAGGTGAGGCGCGCGGCGGGGGCGGCCGGGGCGCGGTGCCGCGGGGGCGGGAGCCAGCGGCCGGGGACGGACTACGCTTCCCGGCGGGCACTACGCGTCCCGGCGTGCCCCGCGGGTAGACAACGCTTCCTGGCGTGCCCCGCGGGGCCGGCCGTGCGGCGCGGCGCCCCCTGGCGGCGCGGAGGCCGCCCGGTCCCGTCCAGCGGCCGGTTTCTGTCAGAAGGAAAACGGCGCCGGTGCTCCACGCGCTGGGGGGGCCGAGGGGCTCGAGCCCCGCGCTGGGCCGGGGGTGGGGGGGCCGGGAGAGACCCGCTGTGGGGAGCGGAATGGGATCCGGAGGGAGGGGACACCCGCGCGCTGGGTGTGAGGTGGGGTTGTTCTCCTGACGTCGCCCCAGCAATTAATTAGTTGCATACATTAACTATTAAATATGTTAAAATTCCATCTCTCCTTTTCTGCAAGGGCTGAAGTGATGTTAATCTCTACCAGGATCGTAAAGTCCGGTCACAAAACTGACCCCATAGTAGGGAGACAGAGGTGTTCTCTGAATGAAAGCTTAGATAGCCATATTTCATAAAATAACTCTTTCCTATCCCTTCTTCTCAGGTCAGGCTGCAAACCCAGCCCAAGCCGCAGCCGGGTCAGCCTCCGCTCTATTCTGGGACCTTTGACTGCTTCAGAAAGACTCTGGTTGGAGAGGTACTGTGTTAGCGTGTCGCCGGCGGCGCCTGCCAAAAATGTCAGTTGTTCCTGTACGTCGCAGGAAAGGAATCGCGGGGGAATGTCGTCCCCTGGAGACTGTACCGTTCTTTGGCCATCGGTTGAATTGATTCTAACTAAAATTTTTAAGCAATTGCAAAACTTGGAGAATATTTAGCATCCACGTGCTCCAGGTGCCCATCTCTTTGTTTTGCGAAGAAATGCTTTTGGTTGAAGATGGCATAATAATAACGCCTGAAGTTAAAGGCTGGAGTGAATATTGGCAGCAGTTTGCTGGCTTTGTGGTTGTAGTCAGTGGAATCTTGCTGTCTTTGGTATTTGGAGTTGTCTCTGGAAGTCCTAAAATAGGCAATGACGTTTGTTGATACAAGCAGTACTTCTGCTTTCTTCTATAATGAGAGGGCGGAGGAGTATTAGTTTGAGTTAATAGATTTTTTTTCCGTTATTATTTTGAGAACAGAGGGTCAACTGTAGTAGTTTCGTTCAGTCTTCTTCAGAGGCTGACAGCAGTTTTCGCTCCTGAATCAGCCATATCATGTGATTGCACTGTAGTCTATTTTGGTTTCAGAAAGGCACGTAGCCTTGGTTTGAAGACTTTTAAGTGACAGAGAATCCAGTTTTCTGCTTCGTAAGTTTTCCCAGCAGCTATTTACCATTTGGAAACAATGGCTGTAAAGCCCAACTCTTTGTTTACTAGTCTGATGTCTGATTTCTAACCACTGGATCTTGTTAGGTAACTCTCTGTGAAATGAAAGATCTGTCTCATATCTGAAATCTACTTTCATGGTGGTATTAACAGGTTGTTATATAACCAAAGTAAATCTTGCTTTCCTAGTCTCTCCCACAAAGTGCTGCAATGCTTTGCTAGCTCTGAATCCCCTGTGGTTTTTAACACGCCTGCTGAAGCACGCACGTCAGAGCTGAACCGTAATAATAGCCTTGTGATGTGAAGTTCAAAAGTAATGCTGCCTCTCTCCTCCTACTCAATACTCATCAGTTCCTATAAGGAAAACTATTAAAACCTCCCTGCCAAGGCCTTTTGTTTCCCACTGCTCACGGGAAGAACGAGCAGGGGTGGCTGATCTTTGTCAGCCGGATACAATTTCATTAGAGTCAGTTGTGCCTGTAAGCGTACAGACACGTACTGGGGTACACTGATTTATGTGAGGGGGAAATGAAGGGGCGGATGGACCAGCAAATATTTGATTTGTGCATCTAGCCTTTGTCTAGAAAGAGAACTCTTTTTTTTATTAGAGAAAGTTCAGTTCAAAGGCAAGATAAATAAAATAAATGCAACTGCTGGGGTCTGTATTAGAATTTTTCATGTCTGTAGTCTGATGAAGGGAAATGTCAGGAATGTAAAGTTACATAGTGATAAAGTTTTGACTTAGGGAAGGAAAGAAAAAATATTTTTTCTCGAGGTCATTCCAGGTTGAGTTCGTGTGGGGAGTGAAGTAGTTCAGGTTAGCCTTCCTGGTTCTTCGTATTCTGAAGAGTGAACTCCATTCAGCGTTCTCAGGCTCAGTGTCAGGATTTTGCACTACTGCGTTTGATGATCTATTAATAAAACACCTGTGCATTTCTGTGTGTATCTGAGAGAAGACTTTTGACATAGTCTATTAGGACTATTATTTAGGTGGCTTTTAACTTAGCTTCCTCATACCTGAGATGTAAGGATGAACAGTATTGGAACAGAAGGGTATAAGCGGTGCCAGTGTTTTCTAGGAAGAATAGCTTTCCTCTGCAACAGGTCCTGAGCCTCAGCTAAACACATATAATTGCAAATGAGCAATAGACCCTGTTGTTCCTCTCATTGATTTGACTGGCTGACTGATACTATCACAGAATCACAGAATGTTCGGGGTTGGAAGGGACCTCTGTGGGTCATCTAGTCCAACCCCCTGCCGAAGCAGGGTCACCTACAGCAGGCTGCACAGCACCTTGTCCAGGCAGGTCTTGAATATCTCCAGAGAAGGAGACTCCACAACCTCCCTGGGCAGCCTGTGCCAGTGCTCCGTCACCCTCAGAGGGAAGAAGTTCTTCCTCATGTTCAGGCTGGAACTTCCTGTGCTTCAGTTTGTACCCGTTGCCCCTTGTCCTGTCGTTGGGCACTACTGAAAAGAGTCTGGCCCCGTCCTCCTGACACCCACCCTTCAGATATTTATAGGCATTTATAAGGTCCCCTCGCAGCCTTCTCTTCCTCAGGCTAAACAAGCCCAGCTCCCTCAGCCTCTCCTTGTAGGAGAGATGCTCCAGTCCCCTCATCATCCTTGTAGCCCTCCGGTGGACTGTCTCCAGTAGCTCCTCATCTTTCTTGCACTGGGGAGCCCAGAACTGGACACAGTACTCCAGATGAGGCCTTACTAGGGCAGAGTAGAGGGGAAGGAGAACCTCCCTCGACCTACTGGCCACACTCTGCTTAACTCATCCCAGGATCCCATTGGCCTCCTTGGCAGCCAGGGCACACTGCTGGCTCATGGTCAATTTGTCATTCACCAGCACTCCCAGGTCCCTCTCCATAGAGCTGCTCTCCAGCAGGTCCACCCCGAGCCTGTGCTGGTGCATCGGGTTGTTCCTCCCCAGGTGCAGGACCCTGCACTTGTCCTTGTTGAATTTCATCAGGTTCCTCTCTGCCCAGCTCTCCAGCCTGTCCGGGTCACGCTGAATGGCAGCACAACCTGCCGGTGTATCCACCGCTCCTCCCAGTTTGGTGTCATCAGCAAACCTGCTGAGGGTACTATCCTGTATTGTCGCCTTTCGCTTCTCAATGAGTTGAAATGTGTGCGAAGTCTATGCAAAACCAAGTAACTGTTGTGGTAACGTTTCTTGCAGGGAGTCCGAGGCTTATACAGAGGAATGGCAGCTCCTATTATCGGAGTGACACCCATGTTTGCTGTGTGCTTCTTTGGATTTGGCTTGGGAAAAAGACTCCAACAGAGAAAACCTGATGACGTTTTGACGTGAGTTTCTGAGTTAATCAGACAGTTGGGAAAGGCACCCTAAGGCTCTTGCAGCCTGCTGTATTGTCACACATTGAATTGTGGTGTAAATTTCTTTCTTCTTCTAGATTCTAAATATAGTTCTAACAAATAAAACACTGGTGTGTGTTAATGGTTCTGAAAGTGTGGGACTGATAGCACAGGCTAAAAAAAGACAGCATGTGGGCAGGTGCTATGCAATTCCCCTTCTACGCAAGAAAGAGCCATTAAGGAACAATTCCGTTTTAGAGGAGTACAGTGCGAGTTATATAATGATTGCCGGCCAACAGCCTTGCTATTAACAGAAACTATGGGAGAAGTAAATTCATGGTCAAGCTGTCCTGACAACGCTCACAGTCCTGATTCTCTTTTCCCTGTTAGTTGTGACTCTTGCTGTGTCCTTATATTAAGTTACAATAATAGCCGTAGAAACATTCTATTATTAATTCTGGAAAAGCAGTGTTTATGAGCAGCCTTCCTCTCAGGCATGTCTAACCTTCTGGAAAAGAGATGGAAAGCTAAAAAAACTTTGTGTGGCTTTCTACAAGCTAACTTATGCATGAAGAAAGCCCCCCACCCATGAAGTGCAGCCTTAACTTCTTTGTGGAGTTGTGATTTATAGCTCTCCAGGAACAGAACTGTAGCTTAGCAACATTTTATTCTATTATTTGTGCAATACGTAGGAGCCCTGTCAGCATGCAGGAGTTCATTGTGTTGAGCCGAGCGTGGAGGGGTGGGGAGGTGCGGTTTTTGATGGAGCCTTGCCGGCGCAGGGGCCATTGTACAGCAGTAGCCGCAGCAGTGAGACGGAGCAAGCTCCCTCTGCTTGGGCAGGCGCAGGGGCACTGCTAGCTTACCCTCTGTTTTACCACAGTAGTGTCCTCCTGCAGACAAGGCTGAAGGGTAAGACCAGGGGAACAGTAAGGAGTGGACAATGCATGGAAACAATGGGTTGTGGGCTTATTTCCAGCAGCCTAATTACCCCAGTGCCTTGTGTTTTATACACGTCGTACCAAAGGGAAGGTTTAAGGAGCAAGCTGGAGAAGGGCAGCGTAGTTTTTTGAGTCTTTATGTAGAAGTCCTCTCGAGCGGAGTAGTGGGGGAGAAAGAACAAATAGGTGGTGGAACTGTCATTGTGCCCAACTGTGCTGTACTGTGGGTGCAGACCTGACGCAGTAAGATACAGTGTGCTTGGGTGGTGAGGCCCAAAAATAAAGGTCAGACTCAGCACCATTGTTATGGGTCTAGAGGCAGGCATGATGGCAGTGGTTCCCCATGCTGATTTTGAAGGGAAGTTTTAGAAGTAAGGAGATGGAGAGAAACTTGAGGAGCCTGTTCTGTCTTTTCTGGGGCTGAGTAATCCCAAGGTGAGCTACAAAACTCAAAGCTTAGATTCAGCAGGAGGTGCATGTGGAGTAGTGAGGGAGGTCTGAATGGTCTGGAAAATTTAAAGGGAGTTTAAGAGTAAAGAAAGGTGTGTAAGAATTGGAAAACCTGAATAGAATGCCATCTCTTAGGCAAGTGGAGAGAAGCAGGAGGTGTGGAGTTCAGTTAAATTAAGATCTTAGGTCATATTTCTAGGGAAGGTAGCAGGAGGTTGGACGTAAAGATACATTTATGATGGAGAAACTCAGCCTGTTTAAGAGACTTTGGTCACAGAGAGTTTGGACCATGCAAGCAGATGCAGAGTGTGTGGGATGATGGCAGGTTGGCAGGACAGACTCAATGGTGGCAGAGGCTGAAGGAGTGAGGGGCTGAGAGGTGACAGAAAGGAGACTCCTGGCTGCACAAGCAGGAATACGTGTGGAAGCTGGGATTGCTGGGAAGAGTGTGGGAGACTGGAGGAGAAAGAGGCTGTTGGGATAAAAATGAATGGGGAGTGCTATAGCAAAAAATGTGAGTACAAGGAATATTAGCTCTTCACAATGGATGTGAAGAGCAGAGTTTATGATTGCTGTGGGAACCAGCATTTTGAATCCTAGAGGTCCTAAATGTTTAGCTCTAATTGTGCATTGATGAGGCACTTTTGCACTGATCAAAAGCAGTAAATGCAGTTCTAGTTCCACTGCCAACCTCGTGTGGAACAGCATAATCTAGTCATACTGGGCTCTTTCTGCCCTGTGTTTCCTACGTACTGTGTTGTGTCAGGGTCTCTTCTGTTTCCTCGGGGCAGATATCCTCAGCTGTTTGCTGCTGGCATGTTGTCGGGAGTGTTCACAACAGCAATCATGGCTCCAGGAGAGAGAATCAAGTGCCTTTTACAGGTAAGGCATTGGGTGCTGGTGATGGGAATTTAATTTTAGAGGTCTTGTCTTTCCATACCAGGAACTTCTTTGGTTAGTGTATTTACTCGGTTCTGTTTTTTGACAGGACTGAGGCAACTGTCATTTAATGCAACTGTGTCATGAAGAAGCATTATACAAACTCCCCCTGACAGTATAAGTAAATACGGCATTCATTGCTTTGCTCATTTTGCAGAGCACAAGCCTTACACTATGTGGCATTATATGAGGCATTGGTGGATGCCTCGCTCCACTTCGAAGCATGGAAAAGTCCACTTCTTCAGAATGATGCTTTTTTCTAAAAAATATGCAAACCTACTAGATCATAAGACTTTCTAGTGTAAAGATTGTCTGTTACCGTGACAGGTTCCCAGTACATAACTGAGGAATGCATTTCAAAATATATGAAATAGTTTTCTAATGTTTGGGTGACTGTTAGCTCTACACCTCCTCCAGAGTTTTTAGAGTATTGTTGGAAAATGCAAACCCGAACAAATTAAAATATTGTCTTTAGCAGAGACGGGAAGGTTTGCTTATTTCAGAGTATGCTGACCTCTGTTAGTATGGTGATGGGTGGTCACATATTAGTTCTGGCAGACATGATATTATCATGGAAGCTTTTATACACGTGCAAATTGTTTGAATTTCACTAAACTATTTGAAGACTACTTTTTTGTCAGTGCAAGTGTAGAATGACCTAACTGACTTTGGTTGTTTCAAACTTACACTCAGGATAAAGTAAGGGAGAATCTAGCCTCTGCATGGAACAGTAAACATTATCCTCAGCTTGAATGAGAGAGAGCTGTTCGAGGAAACGACGCAGAGGTTTCATATGCAGGAGCGCCTGTGGAATGAGTGTGCGCCTTTTCCTCTCTGGAAACATGCACATGGCTTTCTAACTGTTGGCTGAATGATTGTTCCCCAGCCAGAAACCTTCACTAGTCAGAAACTATCACTTTAATCCTTCAGATCCAAGCAGCTACAGGTGAAACTAAATACAGTGGCTCTTTGGACTGTGCAAAACAGCTGTACCGCGAGGCCGGGATTCGTGGTGTGTACAAGGGGACAGTGCTCACCCTCATGAGAGGTAATGGTGGAGACGTGCTGATGCTTCTTCTGTGTGGGATACTTTAAGATGAGAAGCCTGACATGGTATCCGATCTTGCTGTCCCTTTAGCCAATTGGAGATGCTGTGTCACCCTCTTTTCTTTTTTTTGCAGTCTGCAGAGCTACTCCAATGCCTCAAAGGGACTGAGAAATAAACATGAGCTTCTCAGTGAGTGAGGAGGAGATTAGATGACAAGGATCAGAGGGATATAGGAAGTAATTAAGATCTGAGGAGGCAAGAGGGATGAGAGACTTCAGGAGAGGAGCAGAGAGAACAAAGAGAAAAGAAAAATACAGAAGTGGGCGCTTTTTTTCCCCTTTTTTTTTTTTTTTCCTCCTGCTTTGGGAGATGGTTTGAGACTGTCTGTGACTGTTGCACTCTCACAACAACAAAGTAATTGTGCCAGACACTGAATCCTTTACATGTTTCAGTACTTTCTTTTTTGAGAAGTGTTAGATTGTTCACTGTACTGGGGCAGTGTTTTCCAAGGAAAAGCTGAAATTTCTGTGTTTTGATACCTCATTTTAGGAATTTGTTCTATCCTCTGCTTCTCATAAAAGTGTAGCAGCCAGCAATGTAACTCTGTCAGCGACCCTAGCTAGAGACTGATTGTCCAGTTTAGGCATGAACTAAGGTTGGGCTGTGGGAGTACCTTAAAAAAACCTAAACCAAAACCCCTCAGCTACAAAAAAACCCCAAAGCAGAATCATTAGAACAAATAGTGTGCAAAAATCTTGAAGTTCCTAAACTGCTCTGGGCTGCTCTGCAGCAGTTAAGAACCATTAGAACTCATCAATAGCTTAATGGCCAGCAGGCAGGTTACAGCCTGATTTGAAAGGCTGCTGACAGAGTGCTCGAAAGAAAGATATTTTCTCAGTTCTTGCCTTTAGCACCTGCTGTCCCTGGGAAAGTTCAGGCTCCTCTGTCTAAAGCAACAGAAGATTTTATTTTGTTTGTAGAGGAGGTTCGGAAAAGGAATCTGGATGTACTTAGTGGTGATGCTGAGCTGGCATGGGGCTGCTGTGCCTCTAGGCTTCATTTTGTTTCCCACTACTCACAGTCTTTGTTGTTTACCCGCTAGATGTCCCAGCCAGCGGAATGTACTTCATGACGTACGAATGGCTGAAGAACATTCTGACCCCTGAGGGAAAGAGGTTAGTGAAATCTCAGTCATCATTTTCTGTGCTTCCCAGACACTGATGGTTAATCTCCCCAGTTACAAACAGATTTAGGGCAGTATCATCAAAATAAATTTAAAGAGAAGTTGCTTGTCTTGTGAGTTGAGTTGTTTTGGTCTGGGGTTAACTGACAGTTAGGATAGTATTCTGAGTTTCTCTCAGATTCTAGCCTTGGATCTTATTAGCCAAGTAAGGAATACTTAAAATAGGTCTCTTCACTTTCACCCCTGTGTGTGCACAAAGAGCTGGGGGGGGTTGTTGTTTTTTTTTGTTGTGGTGTTTGTTGTTTTTTTTTCCCCCCACAGCATCTGTGTGTGTGCGCTGCTGAATGAAAAGATTTGAACCTCTAGGGTGGAGTTAGTACTTTTAGCCTACAGGGCTCTGATTGTTGGAAATCTTGTTCAGATACTGCACTCTGTCTGTCTACAGCATTGTGCTGCCTTCTGGCTGTCAGCCAGGCTGACTCATTGGTTGTCACCTTAGTCAGAACAGATTAATTTTAACTTTTTTTTGTCTTTTCCTTTTTTTTGTATTCTTTTTTCTTGTTCCTCCCACCCCACCCCAATCCTGCCACAGTGTGAGTGACCTCAGTGTGCCTCGGATCCTCTTTGCCGGAGGCCTGGCTGGGATCTTCAACTGGGCAGTTGCCATTCCACCAGACGTGCTGAAGTCCCGTTTCCAGACTGGTGAGTTGCATACCAGCTTGTCACGGCCATGCTCAGTGCAGTGCTCCTGGGAATGGGCTGGGCAGCGACGCAAGATGCCATCTGAGCACGGCATCCGGGAGGTAGCGTGTCTTGAGCACCGCTTGAGAGAAGTACATGAAAAACCCAAGTGTGTTCCTAGCTTTTCAGTTGCTTTCCTCGCAGATTTTTGGCAAATCAGGCTGCACTTCTCTGTTTCTGCCTCTCTGCTAACATAGTGATCCTGATTCGAGATACCTGTTTTGAAACCTAAGCGTAGAAGTCACGATAATAGAACCGCCTGTCATGGCTGGTTTATTACAGATGTCATTCTTTGACAGGTTTTATTGTTCCACTTCAGATATAGTTGTGTAAATTGTAGCCTGTGCTGTCTGAAAGCCGTAGTGACTGGGCTTGCCTTGGCGAGAGCATTTCTGTTAGACTAGCAGATCTGCTTTGAAGTATCTGTGGCCTAGGTATAGTGAGCATGGCCCCAGGCCCTGAGCTTCAGTGAAGTGACGGGTTTTTCCTTGGTTTCTCTGGGAGTTCTAGTCAACGAATATTTTTGTTAAGGGTCCTCATATTCTCTGTCTGTGGACTCAGCTCTCCACAGGATGGGCAGTAACCATTTTTCTTCAGTCGTGGATCATGATGATCTAGTGCAGGAAACTTTCCTTTTCTCTGAAAAATGGCTGCTGTGGTTGTTTGATGTCATACCAAGGGCTGAGTGGGAAACTGTGCATCTTTGTTCCACTCAGCCAATCCCCAGTGCTGCTGTGGGTTAATGGTGGTTCTGTTTAACTGGGCTGGTTTGTGGAGTACTTGTTCAGAGGGCTGGCAGAGGCGTGTCAGGAGAAGGAAGAATTTATTCTTTGAATAAAATAACTTTTTAAAAACACCTCAGCAAATCTGTGTAACATCAGCATTAAAACAGTCTGTGCTTTTCACCTGAGGTTTGTTACTATTCTTGGCTGTGGCATGTGATAGGATGATTTTCTGTTTCTTATAAACAAAACTTCATCAATTTTTATATCTGACCTTCGTGTTTGCTAATTGCAGCTCTTGGGAGAGCTGTGATCAACGGCACAAGTAACAGCTCTGACCTCCAAACCTGACAAAAGTTCTTCTCCTTTCTTCCCTGCCTCCAATGACTTAATTAGGTAAATTCTTTGTGGTGATGGTGAGCACTTGCCTTCTATTTACTGAGTCTTTAGTAAGGTGTCTTTTTTGTTTGCTTGCTTTTGACTGAAATAGGTGATTTTCCCAAGCAGATGTTGTCACAACATAGCTTCAGCAATGCTTGGGTTCTAGTGTCACCTAGATGGTACAACAATATGGATCTGTTGAAAATGCTGGGCTGTTACATATGCCACATACTTGAGTATTTGCGACTGCCACACAACTTAGCAGACGTGTTTTGTATCCCTTTCAGCTCCTCCAGGAAAATACCCAAATGGCTTTAGAGATGTGCTGAGAGAACTCATCAGAGAGGAAGGAGTTGCATCTCTGTATAAGGGCTTCACAGCTGTAATGATCAGGGCATTTCCTGCTAACGCGGTAAGTAAATCGTGATTCCAGATGGGTTCTGGGGACCTGATCGCTCACAGTGAACATTTGCAGTCTGTAGAGGAGATGACTGGCCGCTTACTGTTGTACCATTTCAGTGAGAATCTTGTCACTGTGGGTACTTTTGGCTGTTGGTGTCCAGGTTCTAAAAACATACCTTAATCTAGGGGGAACAGCAAGTAAACCTTCCTTCGAAACTTTGCATGAAAGCCCTGTGTTGACTCATTCTGATAGTATTTCTTGTCTGATTGTACATCCACCAGTAGAAGACAGAAATGGGTGGAAAACTTTGGACTGGCTTTCCCTTCAGTAAATAATGAGCCTAATGGAGTAGCAGTTCTGCCTTTGTGTAGAGGGATTTAGTAGCGTTCTTGCCTCTGGTCCAAGCCTTTTTTTTGTTCTCTTCCTCCTTCCGCATCAGCCATAACAGCTGTTTATAGTACTGCATTTCAAAAGCCTCATGTTGAATAGGTTTTTAGAGTCCTTATTTGTTCTGTATGTTCTCTTTCTTCCAGGCATGTTTTCTTGGTTTTGAAGTTGCTATGAAGTTTCTTAACTGGCTTGCACCAGGTCTATGAAGACTAGGAAGTCTTTGGAAGTTAGAGAGAATGAAGAGAGTGCAAGTCTGCCTCAAAGGAATAAATGAACAATCACTTCAAGTTTCAGAAATGATTGCTTGCCTAATACCTTTTTGCCTTCCTCACATTCTTCAGGTGGTGCTATGTGCTATTCAGAAATGTAAGCTGTAGCTCTGACACAGAGTTGGTGAGGAGTTCGAGGTGATACTCCAATCTTCTGAGCCAATGTACCGCAACAGTAATGCTGCTAACAGACAGCTGTCACTATTACACACGCTACCTTAAGTACTTCCTCATGGAAGAAGGAGACACTTCTTAAAATGTAATTCTTTGTTTACTGAAGAAACATGTAGCTGTTAATGCTGAAAAACTTCCTTAAATTAATTGTTTGGAAGTGCATACTTAACTCTCAGGGCACAAGTTAGCGGCTGCACATACTAGTATCTACAAGCAATGTCAGATAGCATTCTTGTCTCTTGTAGTTTTTTAGTTGTGGCTATTTCTATGTTGACAGTGGTTTTAATCTTGTATGTATATAATGCAGCAAATGCAGAACTAAGCAGGGGAGGCCAGAGCTATGTTTGGGAGGTATTACCGATACCGTATCTCATCTTGCACACTGATCTTTTCTGTGGAACTAGGAGGGAAGATGAATTATGCTTAACATTTGTACTCAGCTTTACTGAGGCAGTCAGTGAGGAAATGTGTTTGATTAACCTGAACTTTTCTCTGAAATCCCTTTCTGTCCCACTGAAGATATCCCAAATGCAATTTCAAAAGTACAGCATGGTTCATAGCAACCCACGATATATTTGATTGATCAAATGCTATGTTCTGGGATTCAGTCCCTGACCTGAGAAAATTTAACAGCACTTCAAGAACGCGGTTTCTCTGACACAAGGGGGATACATGAAGGGGACACTGGCTCTGCAGTCTTGGTTAACTTTTTTCTTGCTCTTGTTCCTTGGTTTTCTTTTAATTGTGTTTTCATTTAAGAAATGACTAATGCTAAGAAGCAAAAAGCAGCTTTAATTTCTTTTGGTTTTGATGCTGTGTTATTGGAACTCAATAAAGCTAGCTGCTGCTTGGCTAGAATGTCTGCTTTGGTTCATTTACTTTTTGCATGGTCATGCTTGGTTAGTTTTGCAAAAGTTTTCCAATTCTTAATTCTGAGATGTGATTGGGAAATAAGTTGTGCCATGCTGTCTTTAATTGCTAGCCCTGTGCCTTCTGGCTTTTGGATTTCTGACCTGAGCCGTGGGAAGGAGTGTTCTGCACCTCCTACCTTTGACATACAAGTCCTATTAGGTGCTGTGTTGCGGATGCAATATAAAGCCAGACACTAAATAGGAAAGTATTGAGGAAAGTATTTTATATTTTCCAGGGAGAGGCCTGGACACAGATACAGGGGAACTTAGGGAAAGCATCTGTCCTGATGGCCCACACTTGGTTTGGCGTGGTCTGCTGGCCTCTGCCGTAAGGACACAGTCGTCACCTTGGCTCTCCACAATCAGGGTCAGCCCTGAAAACTTTCCACCCAGTGCTGCTGCAGAGACCTTGAATCCCACTTTCCTTCCCAGTTCTTCCAAAGGAGCAGACGGGAATCTGCCTTCCCCAGAGTTCACCTCTTGTCTTTTACGGGCTGGGGGTGTGAAACCAACAGGGTAGCCCCTGGCATGGGAAAATCTGTTCCTTGGAGCTACCTCCCCATTCCTGCTGCTGTCTCGCCCACCATGGCCCTTCCTCATTTCTCACTGCTTGGGGACCTGCTGCTGCTCCTGCTTCTCAAAACCACTGCAGCTATGGATGAACGAAATACTTAAAGTATGAATGCTGAGTTAATACTAGTTCTGAGAAGTGTTGATTAAGTAACCTCTCAAATGGTTTTAAACACCATTCTAGGTTTGCTGAGTTTCAAGAGGACCAGGTCTGCTTTCATGGCTCTGTGCCTCCTGACCACCAAATGCTATCCCATGCTGCTTTGATTCCCTAGCTGCTCTGGCCACCTTTCTGACTTCTGTGCTTGGGCTGTGATGCCTAGAAGCAACTCTCAGCTTTAAGAAGTGTTATAAAGCTGAACTCTTTCCTTACGTTTTACTTCTGTGTTCCAGAAATATGGACATTTCTTGGGAGGGACAGACACGCAGAGACTCTGCACCTCCTCTCTTACAATTCCAGACACCGCTGCTTAGTGCTGCCTGTTCCAGCTGCCCTGTCGTACAACATGTGCTGTTGAGCTCTTCGTCTCACAGGGAGGTAGGAAGCACTGAAGCATGATCGTTCAAATTGGTTTGTGGTGCCGTTGCCCAGCAGATGGCTGTCTGGGGCCGCCGGCGAGATGGACAAACCTGCAGGTCCAGAGGCAAGGTCAGCGGCAAGGAAGCCAGCACTGCAGCTGCTGTGTCCACTCGTGGAGCTGCGACTTTCCGATTCGGCCTGCAAAAGCTCTACCTCTCTGTCAGGGCAGACGGGCAGCTGGAAGGCAGGAGCCTCTTCTGCACAGCTGTCCTGCTGAGGAAGGCAGTGATCCTCCGGACTTGGTGATAACCAGTGCTGAGGTGGAACGGGGGGCTGGTTAGGAGCCATGCAGCATAGCTAGCGCTCCCTCCCATCCCAGTCCTGTTAGTCTGGAGTGCTGCAGCTGTGGAAAACACGTAATTCCGGGAAATCCAACCAAGGGCTAGTAACGTCCTGGATTCAGTTGCTGGGGTTAAGAGCACAGCTTTTCCATTAGCGCACCCAGGAGCCTTCTCTGTGTGTGCTGGCCCCTTGCTTGCTGCTCCAGCACTTACCTTGGCCGTGCTGTCACCAGCTCAGGCTCGCCTGCCCGTGGCCTTAAGCGCTGTCTGCTCTGAAGGACTGAGGCATTCCCTCTAATGCTTCAGTTGTTGCTAGTAAATGCAAACTATCTCCCTTCTGCCAAACTGTCTGTTTTAATGCTTTATTTTTTTTAAAAGCATTTCGGATCCTTTTTTCCAATTTCAGTTATATTCTCCCTAGTGTGAAGTTTTTGCAGAGCTTTGTATTTTGCATGATAAAATCCTGGCTGTTTAACATGCTTGATTTTGTTTGGTGCTTTTAGATAAGTAAAATATAGAAGAAGGCAATCAGGAGTGAGGGGCTGCTTTCCAACAGCAGTGGTGGGAGAAGAGGAGCTTCAGGATGGCTGAGCAGACACATCTGCTTGCTTGTTCAAAAACTGAAACCCAGGCACCCTGAAAATGTTTAAAAAGCTGCTTGTGTCTCTCAAGACTGCTATACAAAATTTGCCAAATCCTTGCCTTCTGGTGTGTGCAGCCTCAGAAGGAGAGAGGGATTTTAACACAGGTACAATTTCCTGAACACTGGGGACCCTCTTGCTTTCAGAAGTCCAGATCTGCATTCAAACATTATTTTCTAATTACCCAGCTTCTGGTGGGAATCGAGGTAGCATATATCCAGGTTAATGGTACACAGCAGCAGCTGGTTAGCTGGGTCTCCGTACCAGCAAAGGATACTGATGGCGTTTGTCTTTATGCTGCTTGTGCTGATAATACACATTTCTTCTATATCAAAATCAGCATGGAGTTCCACAAAATTCTTGTGCTGTACATCTTCCTGGCCCATCCTGCTTTGGTGCAAGTGATTTTTCTGGTGGTGATTCAAGGTGCCTGGAAGTATTCCAGAAGTAATCCATGATACATAAATCTTCCATGCTTGCATTTCTCTGCCCATTGTGGGCGAGTGGCTTTTGTGTACACTCAGTGTTGCTATATTGACAGAAAGGTCCTTGGAATATCCCTGATAAGTCAGCCTTGATCAAATTTGACTACTTAAAGGAAGCTGTCTGTGGGCGGATTACTACAGACTCTCCGGTTAGGAAGGGACATTGCATGGTAGATCTTACAAATGGTGAGTACTGTGAAGAGGGTGCCTTTACTCATATTTCTCACAGCACAAGACTTACAGTGTGTCCAGTGAGGTTATCAAGCAATATTTAAAATATGAATACTTTTTATATATCATGTGCAACTAAGCTAGATGGGTCGTTGCTACAGAATGCAAAGCGCTTTAAAAAAAATCATGGAAGAACAGTTCATCAACAACTACTGAAAACTGATACGGCTACAAAGTCTTGCACAAGGAGTTCCTGGACTGCAAGTTGATAGGAACTGGGAGAGTGTGCTAGGGAAGTCACACCGCGTGCTTTATATCTACTGTTCTTTCCCTAAGCATCTGCTGCTAGCCACTGTCAGGCAGAAGAGTAGACAGACTTCCGATCTGATCTTTGATAGTTTGGCTGCTGTTCTTCTTATGATATGATGGGCAAAACCCTGAGCAGTTCTGTGGGATCTGCGCACAGGAGGATGGGCTGGCCATGTACCTTCTCAGTAACCACATAGACAAGGACACCGCACCAGTTATGGATTTGCATGTGCCCTGTTGGTCTCTAAAGGTTCGGTTTCCCATTTTCACATTGTTCTTAGTATCTGCTGCCTCCTAGGTAACAGGACTCCTATGTCAATAGTCTGTTTCTGCAGCTGAGGGACCAGCCTTGTGCACAGCCTGAGGAAAGCGGCTTTCACCACTAGACCGACAGAGGAGTTGAGGTTGGAAGGCATCTCTGCAAGTGGTCCGGTAGAGCCCCCCTGCTCAAAGTAGGGTCCACTAGAGCAGGTTGCCCAGGACCGTGTCCAGTCTGGTTCTTAATATCTCCAGGGATAGAAACTCCACAGCCTTGCGGGGCAACCTGCGCCGGTGTGCATCCACCTTCACGTCAAAACAAGCTCTCTCTTATGTTAAAGTAGAATTTCCTATATTTCAGTTTGTGCCCATTGCCTGTCACTGGACACCACCGAGATGCGTCTGGCTCCACCTCCTTCTAAAATCCCTCCTGTCAGGTGTCCATACACATTGGTAGATCCTCCTGGAGCCTGCTTTTGTCTAGGCTGAACAGTTACAACTCTCTCGGCCTCTACTTGTATTGCAGATGCTCCAGTCCCTTCATCATCTTTGTGGTGCTTTGCTGGACTGCTCTGGTATGTCCATGTCTCTCCTGTTCTGGCCCAGGACTGGACCCAGCACTCCAGATGTGGCCTCAGCAGGGCTGAGTGGAAAGAAGGATCACCTCCCGTGGCCTGCTGGCTATGCTCTTCCTAGAGCAGCCCAGCAGGCTGGTGGCTGCCTTTGCTGTGTTGGTGGCCCATACTCTGCCTTTTCTCTACCAGGACCCTCATGGCCTTTGCTGCATGGCTTCCCAGCTGGTCGGCCCCTCCAGCGTCAACTCGTGCATCAGGTTATTCCTCCCCAGGAGCAGGATTTTGTACTTCCCTTGGCAAACTTCATGTGATTCCTGTGGTCCAGCTCTCCAGCCTGTCAAGGGCTCTCTGAATGGTGGCACAACCCTCTGGGGTACCAACCAGTCCTGGCTTGGCATCATCTGCAAACTTGCTGAGGGTACACTTTGTCCCATCCTCCAGGTCATTAATGAAGATGTTACCCAGTAGTGGCCCAAGCACTCGCCCTAAGGTGAGTCCACCCTAGCGACTGGCCTCATCATGAGGCACCGGGACTTCATGCCAACCCTTGGAGCCTGGCCACTCGGCCACTTCTCAGTCCACTGATCTAATCTGTACTTCATCAATTAGTCCAGGGGGATGTCATGGGAGACAGCATCAAAAGCCTTGCCAAAACCAAGATAAACAACCTCCACTGCTCTCCCCCCTTCCGCTGAGCCAGTCATCTCACCACCGATGACTTTCCTGCTGGTTTCAGGGGCCTCGGATTGCTGAGGCTGCTCCTGCCAGCAGCCGTAGAAGAAATCCCACAATAAACTGGTGGCTCGCATTTCGGAGCTGTCGCACAGCAAGTGATCTTTGACCACGACCAGACCCATCCCTTCCGGCGGCTTGCAGGCCTTGCGCAGGAACACACCTCACACACGCAGCGTGGGATGGTTCTCAAGACATCTCCCTTCCAACCATGGCGCGTGACTGCGCTGCTTGCTTGTACAGGCCACGGACGAGAATGCCTGCTGAGTCAGCAGCACACAGCCACGTGCTGCGGCCCTGTCCCCGTCCGCAAACAGGCGCAGCCGCCCCTGCAGCTGCTGGCTGGGGACTTTTGCTCCTGACGCAGAGGATGGCAGGGAGATGCTTGCCTTGCGGCCGGGGGTTCCCGCAGGAGAGGCTGTAGGGATTGCTGGGATTCCTGCCCCTGCCCCGCTCTCCGGGAGGCATTTTGGGTGAAGCGACTGTGGGCAGCCGTGCTCATTCACAGTGGCGCCTGCTCAACGGCTGCGGACGTGGCTCTGTCCGATCCTGGTTTACGCCACGCTTTGTCCTTCTGCCCGGTAGACCCTGCCCTGAGAAAGCCGCCCAGTGAAGGAGAGAGAACGGGCTGCCTGATGCTGGATGCTTGAAATGGAAAACTATTTCTAATTTAGGGAGATTTGTGTATAAAACTGAGGACATTTTCCACTACCTCAATGTGTTAGAATAGTTCTGCAAGTGTATCTCAAACCTGGTAAAAATGTAAACCTCAAGCAGAGGGTGAGCAGGATTTTTTACTAAGTCGTCTCTGAATTCACACACTTTTGTTTATGCTCA
The DNA here is from genome assembly GCF_030867145.1 of Opisthocomus hoazin. Classification (NCBI taxonomy): domain Eukaryota; kingdom Metazoa; phylum Chordata; class Aves; order Opisthocomiformes; family Opisthocomidae; genus Opisthocomus; species Opisthocomus hoazin. Next base: position 10,691,736 of record NC_134424.1, on the reverse strand, counting down.
GAGGGTTCAGTTTAAGCAGTTTATAATGCACAGGTTCTCCCTAGGCTTACTGGAAGCCTGGCTGTAAAGATCAATATCAAAGTTACAGCAACAGGCTGTAGATAAGCTCCACTTCCCTTTGCAGGTGACAGTCTGCATGTAGATATGCTGAAGTACGCGCTGCTGCTGCTAACCCTCAGCACTGCCGAGCAGAAGCCTATGATGTTAATCCATGCAGCGATCTGACTTCCCTTCTTTGCCAGAGACCTGAGCTCGGGCTTCTCCAGCAGCGCTGCCGTGGCTCCGGGTCTGGGAGAAGTTGCACACGAGCTCTGGATACCAAAGTCAGCTTTGAGCTGCCTGGCTGTGGATTCCCCGGGGCTGAAAGCATATCCTAGCAGCAACATTTCTTCTTGGTACTATTTCCTAATACTGTTTCCTAATAGTTATTTATTGCTGGCAGCTGTTTGCTCTTTCCTCTCTCCACTCATACCATCAAAAAATTCTAAACTGCGATTTAGCCTTGAATATTTGTCCCAGGAGACTGAAGGCAAGGACATAAATTCTCTGTCCCTTCCCAGCTTTAGTCCCTATGCAGATTTCAGCAGAACCAGCTGAAATGCTGAAAAGGTGTAAAATTACAGCACAGGCTAAGCCCATGTGATTCAGAAAAGCTCCCGACTGCCTGCATAGACAAATCCTAAAAAAATACTTCCCTATGAAACATAATCCTCCCACTCATCCCCCCCCTCCGTCCCCGCTCACCCGTGACTCCCTATCAATCACTGCCAGGCAATTATCTGCTTCGTTTAGTGCCTCCTGGCCGGAGCCAAAGTTCAGGAACTGGCAGTTGATGGCAGGAGATCACTCGGCAGAGGGAACTCGCTGTTCTCCCAGCCCGGCCACCCGTTTCCCAGCAGTGGCAGGCGTGCTTAGCTGCAAGGCACGGCGAGCTTCTGCAGGGTGCAGAGGCTTCTCCTGGAGAGGAGCGTGAAGCTGCACCGGGCAGGAGCTTGGAGCAGGATCTCCTCCTGCTCTGCCAGCACCCCGGGAAGCAGGCTTGCATCTGTTGCCCTGTGACGGGGAAGGTGCGGGGGCAGAGAGCCCCGGGCAGCCCTCCCGGCCTCTGTCCTTGCCCACTGCCCTGGTGGCTCCAGGTGGGGCAAGCTGGGCTGCCCCACATCCACCCTGCCTCCGTTACGCAAAAGCTGCATCGGGATGGAAAAGTTCAGTTTCTCCCGAGCTAGGGAGGTGCCTGAAGGTCGTTCTGCTTCTGCCAGAGGCACCACGGATGAGGCATGGTGACGCGGTGCCGGTGAGAAATCGGGTGCTGGTGAGAAACATTTGTCTCTCCCGAGATGAGCAATTCCTTGTGACATGGCTGAGTTCACTCGTGTGCTGATGATAAACTGATGGGTTTTCCCCATTTTCCTCCCTACGGGTCCAGCTAAGGGGATGAAGTACCCTTCTGTCCCGCACACCGATTGTCCCAAAGGCATGGATCACTCCTGGCTTTTGCAGATCAAAGTCTGTTCTTCCAGGACAACCCGTCTACCTGCATTTTCCAGCAGTACAGTCTGAAGATGTTTCTTTATGAAATCTGCAAATAAAAGGAAAATTTTTCTTTTTGTTTCCTAGTCAACTAGAATTGATTACAGCTAAGGTTACTCTTTCTGGAAAACATAAAAGCAAGCTATGAACCGCCTTAATTAGCCCAAGGATCTCTCAGCCCGAAGCTCAGCCCGAAGCTCGGCCCCCAGCGAGGAGAACCCAAGGCACAAAGCACCTCCCCAGGGTGCCGCCCCAGCACTGCCACCCATGGCCATGCACTGAGATTTACTGGGCTGGAGACTGAGCTGTGGGCTCAGTTTTCTGTATAATCACCTTTTGGATACCTTCCTGCTTTTGGCCTCTACAATACCCAGTGGCAGCGAGTGGCACTGTTTAATTACATGCTGCTGTGTCTAAGATTGGCCAAACGGTGATCTCACTGGTGTCGCTTAAACCTCATCTTGTGAGAAATAATAACAAGTTGTTTCCCCTTTATCTGTTCTGAAATACTTGGTGACTTTCTGGGCCCTTCTCCTCTGAGTCCTTTTCCAAGCTGATGATTTATTTAACCTCTCCTAGTACAAAACCATGATCCTCCTTTCCCCCTTTTTTGTATTTCTTTTAGTTTTGCATACCATTTTTGATGAAAATTGTAATCTAGGTCATAGTTTCAATACAGTCATATTGATATTTTCTATTTTATTATCTATTATTTTCCCCTGGGCACTGGCACAATTGGTTAATTAAAATTGCTATTGATTTCTAAATATATTGAAAAGTTTCTTTACTGAGTAGTTGGCTAATATTCTGTCTTCTACAGATTCTTCTATAATTAAAACCCTCTGGTCCATCATTTCTGGTAAATTTGAATTACCTGGGAAAAAACTCCCAACCTTTTACTAAATTCACAGAGCATTCTTTGCTGAAGGTGCTGTATACATTGGGAAAGAATGGGATTTTTAATTTAATCCATGCAACCTAGCAACATTTACACCATCAATAAACAGCTACTGTTTTTCTGAGCAAAAGATTGCCCAGCCCTGTCTTTATCCTGACTCCGTTGGCAGTGATGGTAATATTGACAATGCCCAGCCTACTGCATCATCTTCTTACTTCACGTCACTTTTATTCACAATTCAGCTCACCTGCTAAAGCTTTGCTCAGAATAATGATAAGATCTTGAAGTGAGGTGTCCATGGAAGATGCTCATTTGAGTTTTATGGTTAGTTTTAATTGTTAAAGGAGTTGCTTACCATAGTAGTCGTATGGCTGTTCTAGAGTCTCTGAAATGTGCTTGCTAGGAAACTTGAAATCTGTTAAAAGTTTGCTTACAAATATTTTCTGAAGGAAGATCTTTGGCAGCTGTGTGTCACTTCTGAAATTTGCCACAATTCAACTTCAAAGGGGAGGATCTTCCCAAAATCGCTGGTTTCCTGGGATGTTTGTGTTCAGCAATGTGAGGGCTAACTGCAGTGCCAACCTCACCTGGGTGACTGTGGTGATGAAAATGGGAAATCCACCTTCATTACGTGCACAGACGCTTTCAACTGGACATCAAGAATAACTCTGAGACTCATAAACTCGTAGATCCACAGAACACATGGCCGAAGAGTCGTCACCTAGTGACCCCCAGCCCCAAGACAGCTTTGCCAAGCTCTGCCTGAATCATTTAACGACGGAGAGGACAAGGGGGAAGGTTCACCCAGAGGGGATGCTGCCTGCAAGCTCTGCCCCAGCCCTGCAGAGCCTTTTCTCTATCAAATGACAACAGAAACCTCTCACGGCGATGTGTTGCGGCACCATGAGCAGCTGCAAGTCCTGCACAGGTCCCACCTGGCATCCGCCCAGCCTCTGCAGAGCCATTCTGATCATGGTTTCTTTAAACCCAGTGAACAGATTACAGCCTGTGGGGATGGAGGTGTGAACACCTCAGGATTCAGCAGTGACATCCGGCTGCGGCATAACACTGCACTTTCTAAGACACCGTAGAGGGCTACAGGAGAATGGGGAGGTTTACATATTTCAGGGAAAAAAGACTCTTTTTCAGGTGGAAGCTTGTTGCACACTGGATGCAAACCCAAATGCCTCTCAAAGAATTTTAAATAGTTGGCAGAATCCAGCTGGGAAGGCATAATCTCTTGCGCTCTTGCTAGGTTTAGCATTTGGTTTTTTTTCTTATTTGTCTCTGGGATGTCTTCTTTTGTTCTTCTTCATATATTTAATTAAAGTAACAGTTGATAAAGAGTTACATGTAGGGTTTTTTTTGTTTTATTTCAGAATATCTCAAGTATAAAGACTTTTTAAAATAAGAAAAAAACTACAAGTAGTGCACTTTTTTGCTACAATACATAACTATCTTACTGAAAACACTGGAGCTCCTGAACTCCTAGGTATTAACACCAATGGTCCTTACCACTTGATTTTCCTTTTCAAAAGATATCATATTTTTCTGTCATATGCCATGAAATTCAACTTAAATTAGTTCTAAATATACCTTTTTAAATTTCTGATGTTAAGAATTTACTATTTAATGTTTTACTTATTCTTGATGACTCTTTTTTTTTGCAAGGCCTTCTTTACCTGAATATTATTTAAGTGACTTCTTTTTATAAAGAAATATATATATATAAAGAAGTTTCCATTTGCTGAAAGCATGGAGCAGTCTTCTTTAATTTCTCTAACTTGTTCCAGTGACCAGCATGTTCATTGTCAAAAGAATGTTCCCTGAGACTGCATCTGGCAATCAAAATACTGCTTCTAAGGTTTGGTCATGATTTTCCTCCTGCTCCAGTAGCTCTTCCCTAATCACTTTCAATATGAATTTAGAGATGAATAAGAAATCTGTTATTCTATATATGTCATGAGTAAAACCTAATCTCATTTCCCTGAGGGCAGTTATTCTCAGCAGTCTGGGAGCCTGAATTCCTGATGCAGTGAGTGCTTGCTGCCTTTTTTATTTCACCTTCTTTATTGGGTCTTTTCCTGTAAAAATATATCCCAGTCAAAATTCCAACAAGAATTTGACCTTTCCCAAAGTACTGGCCTATTTTCAAGTGCATTTTAAACTATTTGCTTCTGACTGTGAGCAGAATCTGAACCCTGTGATAGGGATAAGTGGGCAAGCGTGTCCTTTAACACGAGATACCATCACCTCTTGTTCTTATATTCAGCTTCAGTCTGAAAAGACGCTAACAAAAAGCAGACAGCTTCCCTTTGCTCGAGCTGCAGAAAACAGCTGCTGGAGCAGATCCTTCGTGTCTCGCACTTGATCAATTACTTTCCTCAAGCAAGATAACAGAAGTGTATTTTCAGTTTTGTCATTCTTGCCTTCATTGTTTAGTTCTTTGATCTTCAAATATCTCAGTTTAAAGGCAACTGATAAAAGTTTAAAAAAAAACTTCAGATGTGCTGCTTCTGACGAAGATGACCCTGGCGAGGCAGGGGACTGCCTTGTCCCTGGGGCGGGGGGCCGAGGGGGACCGCAGCAGCCGAGGAGGACGGCGGGAGCTGCGGGATGCTGAGCAGCAGAGCCCGGTCCAGCTCCTGCTGTGTCACTGCTACACCCGGCCATGGGCCCCGCCGAGCCCAGCCAGACCCTGACCCCGGCCAGGCTCTTGGCTTGTGTTGGCTGCCATCCCCGGCACCTCCCGGCTCCTCTTCCCCAGGGCAGCCACCCGCCCTCGCTGCTCCCGGACACACTCCTGCTTTGGGCACCGGGCACCGGTCCCTGTTTTACTGATCACTGAAGCTCTTCAGGAGGATCCTTTCCATTTTATTAACCCTCATCTTTGCCGAGCTCATTATCTCTATATTTTTCTGCAACGGGAATAAGCCCTTCCCATCTAAACCAACCTTTCCACAGCTTGCTTTCTAAGCACCAGCACTGTCACTGTGCCACGGTTCGTACTCGTTAACTCCCAAGAAAACCTCTCATATAACCTTTTAGTTATTCCTCATGTATTCATATCCTCTGCTTTAGCTGTACTTTTGCTACTGCAAGAACATTTTCCATTCTTCTGTCCTTTTTTCCCCTTCATTTTCCACCCCTATTGAGTTTCCCATTTGCCATGGCTTTTTTTCAGCAGACAATTATTGGCTTCTCTGTCTGGACTATTCTGCTGTGTGTCTGAGAGCTGGATTTTGAGCTCAAACAACTGGAATATATTTTCCCCTTGTTTAAAGCTTCTCTGTAGGTAAAAACAATTTTGCCAACTGAAAGAAGATTTAAATCAGCATTATTTCTGTACCAGATTTCTCTCCTTTTGGGCACTGCTTGGATTTCAACAGCATTTCTTTTATAGTTCAGCAGCAAGGTCTTGAGAAAATGGCAGCTCATTGCTTTTGAGATAAACTCTTATCTTTTTTATAATTTAATATCCCCGCCACTAAGTGGAAAATTTCCCCGTCACTCTCTGTGCCTGTTTCGTAGCCTAGGAAGCAGCAATAACACTTACCCTGCCAGCTCCTAGGACAGCTCAGATTAAACAACTTTGTAATTAAAATGTTTACATATTACAGCCTTTTTCCTCCTTCCTCGTTTAGGGCAATTTCATCAGCCAACTCTCTTCTCATTGATTGGTTTTTCTGTCGCTCTCCAGCACTGCCACATTGCTCAGGCTCACGAGGTTTCTCCTTGATCTGGTCAAACACCATCCCTCACCCTCAGCATATCCTGAACTCCCTCCCGCGGCGCCCGCCCGAGCCCTCGTCCCGGCAGTCGGGTGGGTCGGCTCACCCTTCTTTGCCCCTTCCAGCCTTTCCTTGTCTTTGCTGTTATGGTGCCGTTTCAGCCCAAGGCCAACCGAAATGGCAAGCTTGAAACCCTTTTCAATAAGGCATTTTCAATTTTAAAAAATCTTTGGCAGCAAATCTTTCATAACTGTACTGAGCTTTAAAGGGGTGGATACATTTAGAGTGCAAATGAAGTGCTTTTACCTTGTGAAAACAGAAAACAAACACCTAAAATAGCTAAATAGAAAAACCTAAAGTCTGTTCCTGAGAGAAGCCCCATTTTGATGCTGCATCCTCAAATCTAGTAACCGCATAAGGGTGTTTTCAGATGAGGAGAAACCAGCCAGCCATTGAGGGGAAAAGCGAAGCAAGCACGGTCTGCCTGGGCTGTCAAATGTACAAAGCAAACCAAGAGGAAACACCGTGCTTGCAGCTTTGGTCAGGTTTTGGTACTCGCAGCACTGCTTGTAACGGCCGTGTTCCTTCACATGGGAGGTGGCTCAGCGGAAAGCTGCTGTCAAACAGAAACTGCAGAGCCATCGGGGCAGAATCGCTTCTGATCTGCTCTGGGATGCACTCTGCTGTCAGAAAACGCTACTCTCCCACTTGCCTTTATCCCAAAGAGTTCAGAGACAGGGAGGAGACTGAGGGAGACAGGCCATAATTACGTTCTTCTTTCTTGTATCATTAAATATGAACAAAGGAACAACTGCAACACATATTCCCTGCACTGAGATCCTCCTGCCAATGCACAGACAGAGCGGAACTTCGCCAGCAATCTTCCCGTTTCATCGGCAAATCTGTGCTCTGCACATGAAAGACTGCTCAGGATGACAAGAGAAATAAACTTCAGAGAATGTGAAGAAGGACAGGATTGAGCTCAGCCAGACAGGGGGTTTGATTAATAATTTAAAATAATACTTTGAACACTAAATGGTCTTTCAGGTTTCTCTAAGCCGTAGTAATCTGGGCTGAATCTTTTTCGACAGGTTTGTATTAGCTGTGACTCAGAAAAACCAGTTACCTTTAAAAGATGTGAAGAAAGAGAGGAAACAGGGTTTCTTCTGCATGCTGCCTCTACTTTCTTGCTGACTGCAAATTAAACCTCACGGAACTGACATCGCTGCTGTGTGTTTGAAAGGGAACCTGCCCTCGCACAACTGCAGAGAAGTGGAGCATCAATGTGGGGACTGAGCGGCTGTGAGGTGACACCAGAGTCACAGATGTGTGGGGTGGGCATGCATTCCTGGCTGTTTTTCAGTTTCTCAGTGTGCTGAAGTGAACAAAAGACAAGCCCCTTCCCCAAGGCAGTCTGAATTTAAGAATAAGGTGAAACATGGCAGACAAATTCCTCCAACAAGAGGGAGCACGTGGTGCCATGCTGGTCTCCGTGCCCCAAGCCCCCTTTGCAGATGTTTCTGGAGATCACTGCCCAGCTGTGGTGGGGAGATGTGGAAAACCCCCGACATGTCTGTTTGAAACGGTGACAGAGGACAACGCTGGCAGAAGGACTGCTGACAGACTCAACTGAAGACAGGTTGTAAAGGATGCTGATGGAGAAGATAAGAAATGTGTTTGGTGCAGGGGAGGAGAAGGGAGACCGAGAAGTTCATAGCAAAGTAGAGTGGTGGAAATGAGGAGCCAGGAAAGTGGCAGAGTTTATTCTGGACATGAGTGAAACAAGACTGCATCCACGGAAGTCAGAAAAAAGAGCTGGTGTGGTTGAGTCACAGAATAAAGGAGGGACTGGATATGTGATTCAGCTGGGACAGGATAAGGGAAGTTGGATCTTTCCTAGACGTGAAAGAAAAATGTGACTCCCAAGGCTACTGATGCAATCACCAGAGTCATTGAGAAAAAAACAGCAAGAGGTCAGGGAAAGCAGCATCCTTTCAAGGATGCTAAATGATGCAAAACTGCACACTCTGAGAAACATTTCTCACAGTTCAGGAATCCTTTGTAAGCACAATTAACCATGGCTTTGACTGTGAGAAGAAAGACAGCTAATGTCTTGCGGAAAATGCACAAAGAATGGCTCAGAGAGCGTAAGGCCAATATCAGAAATACAAGGATAAATCAAGTAATAGGGCTGTAGCTGTAAGTACAGGCAATGTTTACTTAAAACCAGATATGTTAACATCATCAAGACGTAGCACTGCAGCATATGGTAATGTCTCCAGAGGCAAAAAGTAACTCTAGATCCCCTGAAGCAGGCTCTGCTCTTCGGCAAGATTCAGTGTAACGCTTAAATAAGCCCCAAACCTTTCTAGCACACAAAAACAGGACACAAAGGTTTGTGTTCAAGAGATGCTATTTATTCAAGGGCTAATTAGTGGTCAAGAGGCTTCTTAATCCAACAGTGTAAAGGGAGAAAAGATTCCTACCACAAGAACGGACAAATGACAAGGAAATTACCTGCCTTCTCATGTAAACTCTTCTGTCCTTTACCATCTTCCTGCTTCTCAAATTGTTCTTCAGTTGCTGTGGATAACTGATGTCCCTCCATCAAACTTTGAACCTCCTCATCTCACTCGCAGTTACACAGATGGCTCTAGTGAAGTCCACAGACCGCGTTTGGTGCTGATCTCCATGAACGCAGTTGTGACAAAGGGTTGACGCGCTCTTGAAAACTAGCCAGCGTTTTCCCACCAGTTGGGTCTGGGTGCCGGACTGCCTGCAGGCACACATGTGGGAGGCTCCGTGCCTCACAGTATTAACGCCGGCATTTGCCTGTGCAAATTGGTCTTTAATCCCCTGCCTACATGACGCTGTGTACTGTGTGTGACACAGCATCACGCAGCACTGGACTATCCTAAAATGAACGTACAAGATTACCTCCATTGTTGAACAAGAGACAATTATTTCTGATGTTCAACATGTTTGCAGGTCCTGATGATACAAACCAAGAACAGTGGCCTCAACACTTGCTCCCTTCAGCTAATCCCTTCCTGCTGACATTGTCTTTCCTGCTGTCCTATTTTAGCACACTAACTGGTAAGCTCCTTTTGGCAGTGACCTTCTCTCACTACCTGCGAAGCACCACGCACAGTGGCCACCCTCTCCTAATCCAGACCCAGGAGGTGAGTGTGTGGTCCTACACTCACCAGGTCATCTACCTCTGCTTGTTCATGTCGCCTGAAGGCCAGGGCTGCTTTGCTTTTTGGGGGGCAGCTGCTCTGAGACAATATCTGATTTACTGGCGTCCGCCCGCCCGATGTCGCCGAGGCAACGCGGTCCCTGGGGAAGTGGGATGTGTTGCTGTAGCAACGCGATGCTCTCGGCTGCAGCCGCTGCCTCCCATTGACACCATGGAGGGAGAATTTGGGGTTGCTGGAAGCACCCAGTCCTACCGGGGGTGAAAAGTCGAGGTGGCCAAAGGATTGTGGCAAGGACAGATACAATCGTGTATTTGTAATCTAATTATAAAGCAGTTGCACATTTAAGGCTTTGGATGCTGCTGCAGCATCTTTGCCAGTGCCCGTGCTAATGCACCGCTCTGAATGAAATTATTTGTGTCACATTCCTCTATGGCTCATGATCACATGTTTTGCTTTATATTAAATTATGAATAATCTAAGCAGGATACATTTTAATGATGCTCTCACTCCTATTCTGGATGTATTGATTCAGCAGGTTCTTTCAATACAGACTCTCTGACAGTTGGGCTAATGTAACGAGTATTTTAAAATAACAGAACATTGGAAGGAGAAAGAGGGAAAATATTTGACTGTTCATAGAAGCTGATGACAGCTCCTTTTCCAGAAATTGTGGAAAATACTGTATCACCCCTCTCTGACCTTCACGGGAAAAGTTCAGGGCTGTTCTAGCTCTTTTTCAGCAGAAGTTTCCTATTGCTCCAAGGCAAAGATTTATTATTCGCACATTAGTAGTTTCCACCAGCCAGCAAGGACAGGACCCCACTATGTCAGATGTCCTCAAACCAAAAGAGAGCTCTTCTAGAGCTTGTGAGATATTGAGGAACGGCTGCAAAGGGATGGATCAGAAAAGCATATTCAAGAAACAGTGGAGGCCACAAGCCCCTTGGAGCCGCAGAGTCAGTCCTGGACAGAAGCTGTGCCCACAGTGCATCCTTGGACCTGTCATGCTCTTCTTCTGAGGCTGTAACACACAAATATTAGGGCAACAAATCTTGTTAAGCTTCCATAACATAATTTATTTGAAATAATTGCCTTTGAAAACAGATCCTAACAATGGAAATGCTCAAAATACGAACCTACAGGGAGTTTTCAGAGTAGAGAAGGAGTTCTCCACATTGGTCTAGGACCAAGCCTGGTGGGGCTGTGGTTCTAGCGTAGCTCCTGTGTGCACTAGCCCACCATAAGCACTTCAGGCTGACTGGAGGAGCAGGAGGAAGTACTGCAAAGGTGGAGTTGATTACAGAGCAAAGTGTATAGTAACGACATGATTAATTGCTCGCTGCCACTATTCAAGATTTTGCAAAAGCAAAATAGCAAGTCCTTTTGTAAAAACTTGGAATTTCTACAGTATAAATAAATATGAAAATAACTCGTTGTCATTGTAAAGATAGATAAAGACAGTTCTTTATTAAAGAGCTTTTAGTGATATAATGGAGTGTAATGAAGAGGTTTCTATGATTGAAAAAGACTCTTGTTTAATTAAAGAAAATTAGAATAATGCCTCACTATGAAGTGCAATGCGTCATAAAATCTGCATTGAATATTTATTGGTTCACAATTGCTTGTATGCTCTAAGGAAAGAGATAGAGGTTGAAAGTATTTTGCAGCTATTTGCAGGATAACTTATAACAGGATAATATTTTTGAACTGCAACGCATTGAAAAAGTTTTGGAAGCCATTTGGAACAGACATCTAGCGATGTCACCGATACCGCAAAATGTTACGTGTGGGGAGCTTCCTGTGTTTTCTCACCTACTGGCTGACCTGGTATTATCAACAAGAGATCTTAATAACTACGCAAGGAAAAAGTCTTTAAAGATCCAGAGATAAATACTGCCAGGACAGCTGTAGGAATCTAAAGATCTTTCTGTACGGACACTAGATGTCAATGGAGAGACACTTCCAACCAGCTGCAACAAAAGGCTGTGCCACTGCACTCTCTAAAACCAGATTCTTCTTTTCCTCTTTTTCTAATACAACTCTTTTGGGCTGATAGCCTCGGGAATTACAGCCACAAAAAAACCTCAGGAGAGGCACTGTACACGGAACACCCCTCCAATTAGTTTCTGAGGCGGACACAAAGTAAATCATGTTGAAGGCAGCAAGTGTTTTTCAGCCTTACAAACCAATCTTTTTTTTTCTGAGACTGACAATGAGGGATCGAAACACGGTGAGGTGGCCTGATAATCCTCTGTCTTGGGTGCCAAGACCACCTGCTTCCCTGACTGCAGACATCCAAACTGCAGTCAAACATCAAATACTTTTATAAAACTTAAGAACCTAAACAGAGTTGGAAAAAATAGCCTAGAAGTAAGAAGTGTCATGTCCCCATTATCCTCCCCTGAGATATATAATCCTCTGTCAACATTTTTATAGTGTATGCTAAAGCACAGCATGTGAAGAATGACAGGAAAATGCAATTGGAACTGCTTACTGATTTCCTCTGAAAAACTGAAAACTGGTTAACTGAACGGCATGCTGTGCTTTAAGTTTAATTAAAAAAAGTACTACCAGCTGTAATAGAGCTCATAAAAGGGTTTTCAGAGTGAAATATAAAATGTTGGGGATTTGGTGGGTAAAGCTCATTTATCACTGTTGTAATTTACATTTAATACTGCAATTTTAGTACTTGGAATTAGTCAACACACTGTGCTGAGCTGGTAAAAGTAACCCCTCACGTACCGTTCATTGCAGTACGGCCCCGGTTCGTGTACGGCAGAGGCAGGGACACAAACACTGGGAGCAGCGAAATGCGTTAAGGGCTTGCTTCTTGCAGTTACCGTAAAACAAGGCCAACGAGCAAAGACGCCGTGACTCCGGACACGGCAGGGGATCAAGCGCTGCGGGAGGAGGGAGAGGGACAGGCTCAGCCTGGAAGGAGGCTTGAGGAGCCCAACGCGGGGAGGTGAGCAAGGTGGGGCGAGGGACAGGTTATGGATTTGGGGTAAACCTCAGAGGTGAAGTTTTGGGAATGGCAATGGCTATTTGACAAGAAGCTAGTGAAGATACATGACGAACGGGAAAACGCCAAGGTGTGAGAAATGGTTAACTACAGCCCGTGGACAAAGGTGACGACGGCAGATGTGAAAACAGGAGCTGCAGCAACAGTGGTGGAGTGATACATGTCTGAAGCGCCCCGCGGGACGGGCAGCGGCAGGTCGGGACCGCATTACGGAAATGCCGACAACCTGAACTGCGTCAGGTGGAAATGTGAGAAGACAGGGAGGGAAGGGACAAGTATGTACGTACAGTAGAAGACAATCCCAGGTTTGCAAGCAAAGCCTCAAGGAAGAAATGAATTTCAGAGCTCTTTGTGGGACACACCCCTTAACTTCAACAAACTTCTGTTTGAACAGGTTCTGTTGGACAACGCAGAAATTGATACTTCGGATTCAGATTAGTCTTTGAACAATGCACAGGCAGGTTAATTTTATGTCTTCTCTTAGAACAAAACAATATAAAACCCTTCTACCTTTATTTAGTAGCAATGCCTGTGTACTGTGACGCCAGCGTAGCCATTCCAGCAGAGTCAGTGAGGCTATCTGGCAAGCGACCGGCTACCACAGGACATGCACAGAGGTCTATTCCCACCAGCTCCATCTGCCCAGAGTTCACACCAACCTCACCGGAGAAGTTCTTCATGTCATGGTTTCGGTGCTGGGGACAGAAACTAAAGTACAACCAAAGCGGGTACTGTTTTCTCTTTGTAATCAAGAGACCCAGGTGATTAGCTAAGTTCCTGTTTGAGTAACCCCTGCTTACACATCAGAGTGCCGTTGCTTAGGGCTTCTCTGACGTGGAAACCATAAACTTTACATCTGCTATGTCGTGTTGCTCAGGGCGGTTTAAACAAAATTGTCATCCCATGTCTTACGTCACTTGCTTATCTAGATTCACACATGTGCCATTTTACGTTGTAAGTATGACACCAATGATATTCAGAGATATTTCTTTTTACATCTAGGTAATGGCTAGGACAACTGTTTTATAAAATCAGGTCTTTTAAATTGATGTTTTGTACTGTCTGAAAAATTGTAGTTGTTACCAATAGTCAGTGTTTTCTGTGTTCATAAACTAAATTATGCCAATGAAAATCTGGATGTTTATATAGATGTCTCTCCTAACTCAATACTTCAAGATTTATCAACAAATGCAGCAAAGTTATCTCCCCAAGAATTACCTGAAATATGTTTTATGGACTAAAGGTAGTGGCAAAGTAACATATTTTAGCTATATATTTATATATATTTTTATATATGTATTCAAAAAGCTGATTTTTTTCTCCTGTCTTTGCACTAGTGATAGGCAATCCTGCATTATTTATTGAAATACACTGTACTCAAGCTACTCACTCTAAAAGCTAACAAGAAAAATATATCCTGAATCTTGCTTACTGCCACAAGCAAACTGGCTGGTTAAAGTAGCAAAGCTTCGCTGTCTGAGGTTTAGTACTTCCCTAAGAAGAAAACCAAACAGAGGCAGGAGAAGCAGTTTTACCTGGTGCACTGGGCTGAGGGATCTGCATCCTGGCAGCGAACTCCAGGTTCACTCTCTCTTTTGTTAGTATTACTTCCCCTGCTAAAATGAAAACTCAGAAGTTTTGTGTACATCATGCACAGTTATACGATCTACACGCACATTGACAGCGGCAGGACCAAGCAGTAGGTAGAAAAACAAAGCCTGAACGTTAATATAGAAAATTTCAAATATGAAACTCAGCATGTTTTCTACAAGGAGGGTGGTCAGCCACTGGAGAAACAGACCAGTGAAAATGGGAATGTTTCCATCTTTTTAGATCTTAAAGTGAAGACTGGATACCTTCAGTTCGTTATGATGTGTCAGCCAAAAAACCCCAAGGAAATGTGTCAGAGAACAACAGACAGCTTCATTTTTCTGCTGTGTAAAACCGCGGTTAGCCCACATTTTGCGATGTGGAGATCAGATCTGAATGCAGCGCTCACAAAAGGCACAGTAAAGTTGAGCAGGTACAGAAAAATGTGTTTAATGCAATCCTGGGGATGAAGCAGCTGCCTTTGGAGCAGAGACTGGTAAGACGACGAGGCCTTAATTTTTAGAAGGCTGAAGCAAGATAAGATAAAGGTTTACAAAACCACAAAGTAGCAAATAAAACACACGCGGAACCATCATTCACCAAATCTTGCAATTCCGGGAGCAGCGGGCACGTGGTAGATCAGGAAAGAATGCTTCAAAACTGAGGAAAGAGAAGTCTGCTTTACCTAACAGGTATCTAACTTCTGGAACTTGCCACCGTGAGACACCGTGGAAGTGCGCTACGCTTGACTTGCAGGTTCAAAACAAGACAAGAGAGTCATAAACAGCAGCCCTCGAACTGGAAATGTAAGGAAATAGCCAGGGATGTGTCCTCTGTGATCCCTAATAGAACACCTGGAGATGCCAGAGGACTACACGGGGACCAGGCTGCAGAGTGGAGCCAGGCTTATGTCCCCCCCTCGAGCAGAATCCCCTCCTGCCCTGCCTGAGGAAGGAGACAGGGAGAAACCCTGGTCACTGGCTTTAGCGCAGAGGGGGACGCGGAAGACCTGACGTCCTCAGGTTTACAATGCTTTGCATACGGTTATCAAACGGTTCTGTTTGTCCTCAACTCCACAGCTCCATGATGCTGGATGGAGGACGTAAAAAGTCCGCAGTGAACTAAAGCAATTACCAGCAGGAAGCGCAGGAAAATGGCTGGAACTGACAAATAATTCAAAACTAAAGCAACCATTGAATTTTAAAGCCACTGCTGAATCTACTCCTCATCAGCTCATGCTACTGGTGCCAAAAGCGCCTTGCACCACTGACCTCCGCAACTCAGTCGGGCAAGGGCAGGGTTTCACTTTGTTTGCGGAAGGCCCTGAGCCCGGCTGGTACGCAGGGCTGCTCCGGGACCTGTGCTCGCCAGTGCGTCGCCTGCAACAACACGCAAAAGCCATACTCGTGGCTATTAACCGAACTTCCCTTAAACAAGAGATGTGTTTTCTAACACCAACCAGGAGAATATTTAGCGTTTTCTTGCATTGTCCTTGTACTGAATTACTCGCAGCGAATTTGAACGCAAGTGTAATTAATCCAAGATGTACGTATGTTTATATAGTGTCTGAGCTCTGGCTGGTGCTGACAGGTTTACGAGAGTAAATTATTACTTGCTATAACAGGATTTATTTTACTTTTTAAAGAGCCAGTTTGGAGATTTAATCTGATTATTTTTTCCCAGTGCAAGACTACACAGACTGTTTTGCTTGCAGCTTTGCTGCTCCTGCTCGTAGGACAAGCGTTGAAGAGCTCCATCAGAGTTTCACCAAGGGTGCCTCGAAGTCGCGTAGCGCTGGGTGGGACAGGCAGAGTGCAGGGAAGAGACCTCAACATTTGGGAGCACAGACACATGATAAATATGGGAACAGCTTATAAATTGTTAGGAGAAAACATGATTCTGAAACAGATATATATTTTGATAGGAGTACTCTGGGCACCAGCTTCATCAGCTACATGAGTCTTCTCTAATTCCATACTGGGTGCTGCATCTGCCATGGGGCCAGCGGAAAGAGTGCACTGGCCATGCTGTGTGAATTAAAAACGTTTTTATAGAGGGGATCAAATTAAGGCTGCAAGTGCATTTCCCAATTTCTTTTCTACCATTCTTTAAATGTGGATGCCTCTGATAGTAATAATTAAAAAGTTCTGCAAATTCAGGGTGAAAGAAAGTGTATGATGAGCTATACTTCTGCACAGCAGGCAGTACTGCAATTAACTTGATCACAGGCAAGTCTCTTGCACATCTATGCCGTCAATTCTGATGCTCACAAACTGAAGAGGTATGTAAAGAAATGGGATCAGCTGTGGAGTAAACCAGCTTGAAAATGTGCTTGATGTGACCTTGGACGCTTTTCATTTTGTCCGTCCGACCTTCAGGAAGAGGCTAAACAGACCGCTGCTGTTTACTTTCCTCTGAAGCTGATTAGTTGTGTGTGGACATGTAAATATCAGAAGGCTAACACAATGTAGCTCTTCAGAGACTTAACAATATTTACTGGTAACACATTTTTTCATATAAATAACCAGATTTATATCCACAGGCACAAATGAGAGAAAATTATCAACAAACGTTAAAAGCTAATAGAAGAGCTGACTCGTGCCAAGAGCAGGCGGTTGTCAGGTGGCTGGCTGTTGTGCAAGAGAGCGGGGAAGAAAAATCACTGCATTCCCTGGAATTAGACTTTCTCTTTCTTCCTTTTATCCTACTTGCCAATGCTTTTTATTCTTCACAGTATTTTTGCACTTTTACCACATCTTTAAAATTTCATTTTTACCCTTTCGCTGCCAGTAATATCTTCAGCACCCACCAGAAACCTTAATCCTGCTGGGGACTGGCCACATGCGGCTTTCTCGCTGATCAGCACCGTTTCCCCGTACCAGGTCTATCAGCAGTTAGGGTGCACACATCGAGCCGTGAAATGTGCTCTTGCATTTGTGACCATCAGAAAGACAGCACGGTAGGGGTGGTAAATGAAAAACCAGTATCAACTGTCTTCCAAGAAAAAGCAGACAGCAACTGTTGTGCCTGCTGTAGAAAAGGATAAAAATGAAGAGAAACGGCTTTGTACCAAACCTCCAGATAAACTGATGAGATGTGGCAAATCTACCTCCGGTGCCTGGTTTGTTCATTTTGGGTCGTTCTAATTTGTTCTTTGCGTGGATATAAGATGTAATCTTACTCCGGATAAAAACACAGGCACTGTATTACGGAGAATGGCGCTTACCAGGGAGGCTGGGTGCTGCAGTCCGTGCCACAAGCCTTCCCGCTGGCTGAGAACGACGTCAGGAAAAGCACCGAGCGGGGCTTAGTGCTCCGTGCAACGGCGATGAACAGACCATCTCTGTAGGGAGTGCGGTGAGAACCGCGAGGGGACCCTTCGGCACACGCACACACAACCATAGCACACAATCAACGGCCTCAGCCAGCTCCGGGCTCCTAAGTGAAATTTTGTATTTTGAGTACAAGTTGGTTTCTGCCCTTTTATTGTTGAAACAAAAGAAGAATGAAATAAAAATATGTACACTGGCAACATGCAGCGGCCTCACTAGGCCAACATCCCTGCTCCGCTCGACTCGCGATGGACACAGGCCTGTTTGTTTTCTTCCAAGTCCGGCTTTCCAGCAACGTCAAACCTTCAGGCCGATGGCTCTGGCCGCGCAGCCGGTCACCGACCCCTGGGATCTGCCGGACCCCCCCGGGACACGGGAACGGGGAACGGCACTACAGGTGTCGGCCTTGTGCAACGAACAGGAGCAGAAACCTGAATACAACACACCCGAGGACATGCGAGCGGGTGTCTCCAAAGCTCACGGGTACAAGCAGCTATGAGATGTTTCGTTTTTCTGAAATTCTCCGTCCGTAACGCTCTTGGGCGTGCAGCGTGAGGCGGATCAGGACCGCTGCCACCCTGTCACAGCCGGCGACACGATGGCTTCGCACGGGTGCGAGGACCCGCATGCTGCTTCTCCCGTGCTCACTGGTTTTAAGAAGACTGATTTAACGACTTCGTTCTGAGGAGAATCCAGGCGGGCAGAGGGCCCAAATCTATCCCCAGCCAAGGGCAGGATCAAGATCTCGGTCAGGCCCGACCGCGACCGCAGCCAGCCTCGGTCTCCGGCCGCCGGGCGAGCTCTGAAGGCCCGCGCAGGCACCGCAGGGCGCGAGGAGGAGGAACGGGCGCAGGGGTCACAGACGCCGAGCACACCCAGACACCACCGGCGGCAGCGCCCGCCGCCCCAGCCCGCTCCTAGCCCCCCCTCCCGGTTCTGCGGCCGCACGCCCGGGGCTCCCCCCCGAGCCCCGCCGCCCTCGTGCCCCGCTGCCCCGCTCCCGCCGCACCTCGCGGTGACGCACGCACTCCCCCCTCCCCTCCCCAGCTCGGCGCGTGCGCGAAGGTTGGCCCCGCGCCCGCTCCCGCGCCTGCGCAGCCGGGGCCGCTCCCGGGGCGGCCGGTGTGACCGGAGCGGCGGGAGTCAGTCGGCGCCTGCGGAGGGGAGGCCCCGAGCCCGCCACCGCCACGGCCGGCCGCGGAGGGAGGGAGGCGGCGGTCGCCTCCTCCTTCTCCTCGGTGCCCGGCGCCATGAGCATCGAGATCCCGCCGGGCCTCACTGAGCTGCTGCAGGGCTACACGGTGGAGGTCCTGCGGCACCGGCCGTCCGACCTGCTCGGCTTCGCCGCCGACTACTTCGCCCGCCTGCGGGATGCCCGCGACCAGGAGGCGGCCGGCGGCGGCCGCAGGGTGGTCAGCTTCGACGGGGAGCCCATGCAGACCGAGTCCAACGGCGAGGAGGAGCCCGACCGCGGCGACGAGGACTCCGACTCCGACTTCGAGCGTGAGTGGCGGCGGCGGCGTGGGGGGGCGGGAAGGCTGCGAGGGGCTGCCGGTGGCGGCGGGGTCGGGCCCGGGAGCGGCGGGGTCCTGCCCCGGGGGCGGGGAGCGGCCTGGGAGGCCGACCGGGCTCCTCCGCCGCGGGATGGGCGGGATGGGGGAGCGGGTCCGGCCGCGCCGGGGGAAGCGGAGCGCGGGCAGCGGGGCCCGCCGGCTCCGGTCAGGGCTGTTGCCCCGGCGGGGTGTCGGGAGGCGGCTGTGCGGAGCTGCCGCGCAGCGGGGCCGGCATCGCGCCGGGGCGGGCGGGCTTACCGGCGCGTGGTGCCGGGCTCCGCCGGCTTAGCGTCACCTGGCTGCCTTCAGATCGCTGTGGGCAAGCGTTTTGTCATTGACGCTGCGGGTGTTCACTGCCACTGTTGTGTGTTTGAAGCGGTTACTGCAAAGCACCGGAATAACTTTTTAATGCGTTGCTAAATAGCAAAAATTCAAACCCACCTGTCCACTCCCGCCGACGCTGTGGCTTCCTGACGTACCGGAGACCCTGACCTGGTCCGGGCGGCGAGACGCCGCTTGCCATGCTTCCGCTGTTGTTCTGACAGAACACGCGGCGCTGCGCAGCGCGCGGCGTTCGCAGTCTGGGCTGTAACCGGGCTCCAGTGCAAAAAGTTGTCTAAAATGTTTGCGAATGGTACTGCTTGGCGCACCCAGAAGTTGGGACCTGGCATTACTGGATACTCTCTGGTTGTTAGAATGTGGCTTGAGGGGAGAGGGAAAGGCGAGAAAAGGCGTGCCTGCCCTGGACTTCCAGTGCCCGCCTTTGGAGGTCTGGTGCCCTTGACCTATAACGTGAGCAAAGGTTTCTGCCTTTTGTTGATAGAGGATCCTCTGTTAGGCCGGTTACTAGAAGTCAGCTTGTGGATGCAGGGTGTTCTTACATCCGTGCTCTGGTTAACAGTTTTAAAGAAACAAGAAGAAATTAAACTGTGGAACAAATAATTGGTTTTATTAAGGAAGCATGGAGAGACCAGCTGTTTTTGCAGCTGGGACCTTTAGAAAAGAAAAAACAGCTTCTGCCCTTGAAAATGTATGGCCTAAGCAGGACGTGAAATATGTGAGAGCACAAGAATAAAATGTACAGTCAGAATGAATTAGAAAACATTTTTCAATCACTGTCTAGATTTGAATGTTTATTTTTTCTAATGACAGAGGGGTCCTATATAGGGCATGAATAAGAAGGGAGGAAAGGTGAAGGGTAAACAGGCGGACACTGGTAGTGACTGGATTGAAGTTAAGGGGATGTGCAAGTGTGAGCACAGATTTATGGTAATAATTAGAAGTGATTTTGTTTGTCCTGCAACCCAAGTCAGCAATATTTTCAAGCGTATCTAAATATGAAAGAAGTTATAGTTTCTTGTAAAATGTATTGTTTTAAAATAAAAGTTAAAATAAAAGTTTTAAAAATGATTGCAATAAATAATTGGATGCAATTTTTTTAAAATGTGCGTTATCTCTGTATATAGCATTTTCCTTTTTTAAAAAAACCCAACCAAACAAAAAAACATAAACACCCCCACTCCAACTGAGCTTTTAATGTCATTGAAAGCAACTTTTCTATTTCTTGATCAGTTTATCTTGTTCTAGAGTTTGAAAGACTTCTGGGGAAGTAAGTGTAAAATTTTCCTGGTGAATGTTGGCAACTGCAGCTGAAAGGATCCTCTAAAGTTTAAAGTTTTCAGATAAAAATCTAAAAACTTCATGGTGGCAAACATCTTTTCAAATACAGCTTTATGTGGTGAGGCTGTCCAAAGCAGAAGTGTGGTTCCTTTGCACTGAGTTTCTGCTCATCATCTTTCTGTCTTAGTCAGAGAGCAAATGAAATTAACAAGGCTGCCCAGTGTCACTTGAGCTAGTCAGAACCCTCGAGGCAACTGGCACTGCCAGTAGTGCTGTCCTGCTGCTTATCTGAAAACCCGTGCTAGTCCCTCCTTACAGTTTCAAAGACCTGGGGGAGGGACAGTGCTGTGTTCTGTTTAGCAGCAGGCGAGGGTCTCTGTGTAGGGTCAGGGAAACGATACTTACGTCGTCTAACAGTGTGGGTGACAGTCAGCCATGGCTGTGTGTTTCTTAGATTTCTGTTGTAACTGTTGTCATAGAAGGCTTTATTAACAAGAACATGAAGTTGGAGGTTCTGGTATCTCTGTCTTCTGTGAATATTATAGATAGGAAAATACTTCTGCCTAGTTGTGGAAGACCAGATTCTGTGTGGCTATAGACTGCTTAGCATTTAGAGGACACTTAAAGAAAACACACAAAACAAGAGCGTCTCAGATAATCTCATTGAGCAGACCCTAGTACTGTTTATTAAGATTGCATTTTTTCATCTTGGACAACTTAGGAAAGACTTCACTTAATTTCAGTGTGTTTTCCTAGGTTAACATTTTGTTACCTTTGAGTTGCAAAGACAGGTCAAATGGATGTTTTAAAAAAATGTTCCATGACTGTTTTTTAAATATAAAGATGAAATAGAGCAATTGTTTTTGTTGAGTATTATGTTAAGAAAATTTAAAGCTAGTTTAAGTAATAACCTGATTGTATATGTTGGGAGTATGAAAGATGTCTGCACAAATAGCGTGCTTGTCTTCATGTGTCTACTTCTGGCACAATATTGAATTTGTGTATCTCACTAGGCTGCAACTGTGTGCTGCAAGTTAGAGAAGACTTCAGATAAGTTAGCTGGGTGTTTTGTATGCTTTGAGTGCATATGGTAACAGAAGTGAGAAATAAAATGAGAATGAGCTCTTGGCATTTGGTGTAAACCACGTGGCGAATGTCCTCGTGTACTCATAGTGACACCAGTGGTTCCTTTTGTGCCATAATGGCACTGCACCAACGTGGTGAGAGTCACTGAAATGAACTAGACTACAAAAAAGACTTCTGTAGTCTTGCGATGCTTAAGAAATTAATGTTTATTCTCTGAACCTCCTGGAGTTTCATCGCTCATTTGAATTGGTTTTGTATATGCAATCAAAGGACGTCAGGATGTGGCTGTTCAGCTCAGTGGAGTGTAAGGAATGTGTGGAAAGAAAATGATGATAATGGGGTGGGGAGTGGGGGAACCTCCAGAAACATTTATCCATTGGGCTGTGGCAGAGAATACTTACAGATGAAGCTTTCCTCAGAGCATTTATTTGATTGGTATGACTGCAAAATTGACAAGTTGATAGAGTTGGGAAAAGATGCAAAGTGACAACTTCAAAAATCCAGCAGAGGACGTAACCAAGGATGGATGTGTATTCTTAAAATGTGTCCTTGACCGTGACACTTGTGATTTAACAAGGAAGCTCTGAATGGATGTGTTAAGGCTGTGAAATTAAAGCCACAGAAATGGTCTGTCCACTGTTTGAGATTGAGTCATGGCTGTAGGAAGCTCCGTGGTGAGGAGCACGTCTGAAGGAAGGCAGGCAGCTTTCCTTCCCTGTCAGTTGAAGCAAGTGCACAGAGGTACAAGGTGCTGCACTGTTAACTTTCCATTTTATGTCTCCTTGTTTTAATAGTAATCAGTTAATTAAAAAAACACCCGTGTTTATTTTTGGAGATATTGACTAGAACTAACAGTGGAACTAAAATAGTTTTGGGATTATGTACCAACTTGAACAACTCAGGTGTTCTAACTAATGACAAGTATTTTAGTGCAAATGGAATTTCTCCTTCCCAGGGTTTCACCCTGGTATTGAAGGGAAGATTGTATACTTCTCAGCCACTCCCTGAGCGAAAGAGAACTCATTCTTAATGTATTGCTTTTGAAATAATCCTCTTCAGTATGCTTTATTGTTATGAAGGAAAACGGTGCATGTGAATCTAAATGAACAGGTGAAAAGATTCTCTTCAGTTCTGCACTGAGCTTCTCAATTAAAATTTAAGGATTTGCTAAATCTTATCTTTGAAACATCAGTAGGTTATCTGAGCAGAAGGGATGCAGAAGGGAGTAGGGAAATGCACTTTTACATCATTAGATCTTGGACGTGATGCAGAATAAGAGTTCAGTCCACGTTTAAAATATTTATCTTTTTAATTGTTAACAAAATTTCTTAATATTAAATTAAACCGTTTCAAATTACTTCTTATTCTTAAGCATCATTTGCTTATGCTTTCTTATTCTGTACTTGGCTGATTGTCCTGTGAATTCCTCAGGAATTGTTGTGTTACGTCAATCACAGAGCATTTATGCTCTGCCTACATCAATTTACAGGTCAGGCATAACTCCTTGCTGTTTTCTTGAAAGAATTCAAGGAAATTTATTGAATGGTGGAAGTCAGATGATGTTAAGACTTTTGAAGGATAGCGTAAGGAGTATGGTGGTTCTTCTGAAGAATACTGTTCAAGTTTTCAGATATAATTCAGATTCATGGGTTATTGCAAGTGTTCCCGTGGGATACATTAACTTTTAAAATTAAGCTACTTGTAACTTTTCAGTAGTATTTTCACCTACCTACTTCTTCCCTATTTACTGGGAGTAAAGCACAGTAGCTGTCTCCTCACTCGTTTTTTTTTTTTGTCCTTAACATTAAAAGAGCCTCTCTTTGCAGAACACACATTTTTCCAGTATTATTGCATTTTATGATGCAGATTCAGTCCACAGCTACTCTATTGAACATCTAGGTAGCACAGTGGGCACTTTTGTAATCTGGGAATTACTAGTGCTACATCTTCCCCCCCCCCCCCCCCCTTTGAAATTTATTTGACTGACTGGTGGCTTGGTAGCTTAATAGTAATTACAACGAAGGTGTTTAGTGCTCTACTTAAGTAGTCTCTAGATTTGTAGGGAGATGGAGGAAGAAGCTCTAGATTATGATCTAACTGTGTTAAGCCTTTGAGTTTAGAATGCAAAGGAAGAAATATAGATGCTTTCATTATAATATGTTTTAAAAAGGTGTGTGTGTAAGCAAGCCTAGCAACCTGAAGGTGTAGAAGCAGCTTGAGAGTTTTTATTTATTCTTTGATCTCCATCAATAACATGAAATCAATTATAAAGCAAAGTTATTAGTGATGCATCTGTGTTTTAAGAGGAATATATTTCTACATTGAATTTTCTAATTTTAGTAGGTGTTGGCAGCATAGTATCTTGAACGTGTTTAACATAAAAAATACCAAGGGAAAGACTACCATTGTGCCACTGCTGTACTTGCACATGTCTTTGCTTTTGCAGAGACAGTTCTCACTGTTTTAAATCTGAAGGATTAAATAGAGTAACTGCTGTTAGCACTAATGGAACTTCACTCCCTATATTTATCTTGTTCACGCAGGGGAACTTTGAAGATAATCTAAGTATTAAGGAAGACTGATTTCACTTCTCCTTAGTTACTTAGGCAAAATATTTGAAGCTTTTTTCTGGAGGTCTTTTTACTTCTGTATGTGCTTGTCACAAGATGTGCTTTTCAGCGTTTGTTCTGAAGATTGTACTCACTCTGTTACAAGATTAGACTAGGACTTTTTTAACCAAGTGATGTAGTTCTAAGGAAGTCACCATTTGTATCTCAGTGGAGCCTGAAGGAAGGTTTAATCAGTAATCTTCAGTACAAATGAAAATTTAGTTAAAATACAGGTGTAATACATTGTTCTTACCTGAAGATAGTAAAAGAGCTGAAAGTATGAAGATAAAAGCTGCTGGCGGGCTGAGTAACAGAGAATTGTAGATGAATTGACTGAAATTTGCAGATGTCACTGGATATTGCTATTGATTTACATCAGGAAGGAGGAACTTCTATGTTAATTTTAAGATAAGTTTCTTGCAATTTTGACATCGTATACTTGCAGAGTTATTTGTAACTTCCTGACATCAGCAGTGCTATTATTCCTATAGCATCTATTAGGCAGTTCTTACAGTCTCTGGAGAAAGATACCCGCTTATTCCAGTCTGCTCTTAGTGGCTTGACATAATTGTTCGGCTTTTCCTAAGTGATCCGTACCTCCTAAAATGTTAGGAAGTAATCAGTACTTTTTTTTTGTTTGTTTTAAATTTCTGTTAAATTCGTATTTGTGGTCTGTTGCATGCTAGTAACTTTTCACGTAACTGTTAAGCTTGGTATTTCCTGAAAGAGCTGTTGATACTAGCTGTAACTGTAAAGATAAATTAAATTCTGAACTCACTTTCTGTTCTTTTAGTATCCTGCTCTTACTTTGGGCAAATACAAACTGCATTACTCTGTGTACTGGCCTCTAAAAAGAGCGTAACTAACTATAAAGGAAATTAATAACTAACCTTTGTAAATAATTGCTGAATTCTTAAAAGCTTGTGTTCCGTGTTGAAAAAATTTTAGTGTAAGAAAAATTGTGTGAAACTTCTAAAATTGGAGTCTTCTAGCTGGTCCTAAAGTTAAGCTAAAGGAAATTATTGTATTGCAGTACTAGATATTGTACTGAATCTAGCTGCTTCTTAACTGTGCTGTTTTTTTCATTTAATAAACTAATATTAGTGTGCTGAGACGGTTCTGTCAGTGTTGCAGAGTGTCATCTTCCCCTTTTGCTAATACTGAAGTTTAGTTGCATCCTCTTACCTAAAATAGAACAATGGAGATCTTGGGGAAGAGGAGGAGACAACAGAGAACAAGCTCACTTCAAATTATTCACCAGTCACTCATTAAAAAGCGTTAATGTTTAACAAAGAGCAGTTGCTTATTATTCAAATGAAGACTGGAAGTGTAGCCAAGATGAGCTATGAATGTTTCTCACTGGCTTTAGTAACGTTTTCAACTTCATGAATGATCATTCATATTTTTTTGTGAAAGAAGAGGAAGACAATGACAAATATAACTCTAACAAACATACTGGTTCCTCTTTTAGAGCGATGTTATTCTTGTCTCTGTAACAGTCCTTTAGGTACACTGCTGCACTTGCATCTTTGTGTTCTGTGCCTGGTTTTGCATCAGTACTTCTTTGGTATGTAGCAATTGTTTGGTGTTTTTTGATATGTCAAGATTCTTTGATTTACGTAGATTTAATTTTTTTCCTGAGGCGTCATCAGTTCCACAGCAAATGATGTGTACTCTTCTGTACTCTGCATTTTTAGTATCGTTATGCATCACTGTAGTATAAAACAGAGAAGGTGAATCATGAATCATGGGAACACTGTATGGAAAAATAACTAGTGGGGAATCTGAGAAATCTGAGCGTGGACGAAACACCAAGGTATAAAAGACTTGTGCTAAGATACCAGTTCTACTAAAGGGTGTGTGCTTATGAGATCCTTTAATTAATGCAAAAGGATCCTTTTCTTTTAAAATTACGGATCTGAAAGAGGGACTATCAGATGGAAACTCCAGAAATCTGTTACACAGAGCAAGCACCTGCTTTGTGGTCGTTTGTGTTTTGTCTATGAGGTTGTGAAAATTGTGGTGATTGTGGCAGTGTTCTCTGTGTGCTTAAATGGGCAGGATTCTTAGAAGAGAGAGGAGATTTAGCAGAAAGTAAGCCTGTGTTACAGTTATCATACTGCTAGGATTTGGCCTCTGTTTCATAAATGTACAATAAATCGTGTAAAATAAAGCCCAGCATTGTATTAGTGGCAGTTTTGCTACTAGCCCTTTCCATACTGGGGCATTTCTTTTTTATGCAGAAATTGTAAATGATGAGTAGTGGCAATTCTGCTCTGGGGGTAGAGTTGGAAATTTGCTTTAGGGGGGAAGACATCTCTGGGAACAGCCTGCCTTCAAGGCATATGGGAGGGACTGCAGCTATTCCTTCTGTAGCACTGCTTTTATGATAATTTAAAAACAACCACCACCAAATTGTTTTTTATTTTTCTAAAAAATGTTAAGCCACTTTCTGTTCCCTCCTCCTGTTTCCTGTTAACTTTTGGAGGGTGGCTTGAAGAACAGCTTTGCTTCCTCAGAAACGGTATACAGCCTGCAGGAACTCGGTTTCCAACTGGCACGATGTCAGGTTGCGTTCTGAGCTCATCTTACAGAAGTCTGGAACCCTGCGCTCCTCTTTGGTTGGTGGTGAAGTCCAAACCAAGATGGTCCATGATCAGGGCCTTATCAGCAAAACTGAGCAAATTGGCACAAAATCTCTCTTTAAACTGTTGTCTGAAGAAGGATTAGGATTGCAAGTTGGAGATGAAGTGCTGGTTTTGGTAAGATGATGTTCTTCCATTGGTAACTGTTTCTCTCCTTTGAATCCCAGAGATACGCAGTGAAGGACTGCAAAGCTTGAAGTACTGCTTCTCTTGTTGCAGAGTATGCTAAAAACATGTATGGGGTTTGTGTGGGGAGTGAACTGTGTGGTTTTTAGATGAGAGCTGAGAAACTACTCTGTAGTTTTCCTATGTATTTTTGAATAAATTCCAGTGCCAAGTTTCTTGTTCTTGGTGATTGTATATTGACAGACTGCTATAAAGCAGGATGTCGCAATGGCCCTTCATTTCCATTTTCGTTCTTCCTCCCTTGGGATAGCATATTGTTTTCTGCTTCCTATTGGGAAAACTATTCCACAGAAGAGATTTTAAGAAAAGAAAAATACAAATATCTGTGTGTTTTTTCCTCCCTGTTGAGACTCCGGTAAACACTGCCTATTTTGTGGCAACCCTTGCGCTAATCCTGATAATTCAGGAAGAATTGCTTCCTCAAGGCCATGCTGTGGTGTAAGAAACTGGTCAGCCTCAGGTTGTCGTGGGTGTAGGGAGTACCTTTCTCTGAAAGATGTCTCATGGACAGCCCGGGAGTGAAAATTCAGAGATTATGGAGTTACCTCTCTTTTTTTTTTCCTTTTTCTTTGTTTTGAAAGTAACTGTTCTGAAACAGCTTTTTAACATTTAATGTTATCAATGTTTCCAATTAAAATTCATGAGTATTTGTAACACTCAAAGCTTTCTCAGGGGTAAGTTATGAAAGATGTCTCATTAAAATGGATGAACATTCAGTCTTCTGTCTTTCCCCCATCCTTCCCCAAAGGTGTCAAAGATGCCACGAGTATTCTTGTTCTAAAATGCCAGAACTTAATACTGTTTAGAGTGGTGATGTTACTTTAAATATGCCTGTTTCTGTATAAGGATTTTAATTCTAATCTTGAGTAACTTCTTGATAAAAAACCATAAACTGGGCTTCAGTTTTTCTTATATTCTGTATAATGAGTGTCTCTGTATCCCTGTGAAGTAATTTTAGTTTCTTGCCGATGAAAACATTTAATTGCACTTAAGTGTTGTGCCTTGTGTCATTTTTTTGTAGCGCTGTGAAACAATTTAACTTTGTACGATGTGTACAGTGTTTGCTAGTGTTTTTTTTAAACTTTTTGTTGCTTTTACATGGAGGTGCTGTTAACATTTCATATCTAAAAGATTTGTAAGTGTACCATTTGTTTTGAAGTAGTATGTAACAGTGGCTGCAGGGAGCTTTACACTACAAGTTTTACTACTAAAAAGTAGTTAATCTGGAAGCTGAACCATGTGGTACTTGCCCACTGCTGCAGCTCACTTTGGTCAGGGAATTTCTTTTTATTGTTACTGGCGTATTTACGTTAGGATGAATGCTAACTTGTGCCTTCTTGCAGGGACTTCAAATATTCATGAGCATTGTAGGCATGGTGCTTAGGGACACAGTTTAGTGGTGGACTTTGCAGTGTTAGATTTACGGTTGGACTCAATGATCTTAAAGGTCTTTTCCAACCTAAATGATTCTATGATTGTGTAAAAGAGGATTTTCTGTGGTCTGGGGAGAACCCCCTGATTTTTACTATTGTCCTTTCTTAGGACAAATCTGTCTTCACCCTTCCTCTTTCCCCAAAATCCTCTTCCTGTGAAAGTGCTCAGGATGCACTTACTGGAAATGTGTGTTGTCTGTCAAAATACTTTTTTTACAAGGAGATTTTAGTCTTTTTACAGCTGTATGTTTTAAGTAAGCTTTGCTGAATGTTGACTTAATATTGTTAGAAGCGTAAGTCTGAAGGAAGAAAAGCTATAAAATACGTACGTTATTGAGATGTGGTACAGAAGTTATTTTTGCTCATAATTTTGTTGTAAATCACAACCTGGAGATTGTCCAGATTAGAAGTTTTAACTGTTTTAAATTTTAAGACATACATGTTTAGAATCTACTCAAAATTTTTTTATAGTTTGTTTAGGAAAAGAAACAGTTACTAAATTATATCTGAATGGATCAACATCCACTTGTGAATTATTGATGAATATAATTGTACTGGTAATGAAGTAGTACTTCATATTGTATACACGCAGAATCACAGAATTGCCAGAGATGTTGGTAATACTTCTGCAGAATCCATGATGCTCTTCAACACCTTCTATCTCATCACTGTGTGCCACCCCTTAGTCCGCTGGCTGTCGTGCTCCCTCGGAGCTGAGGCTGTGCTGCCTGCCAAGGTGGTGTGGAAGGGCTGGATGCGATTCCTGTTTTGTTGTGTCCCTAGTAAAGCACCAGACGAGAATTAACACAAGTTGTAGAGTCATTTGTGCTCATACAGAGGATCCTAGAGATGAGGGGAAGCAAGGCAGAAAACCTGGTGTTCAGCACTGTGATTCTGAAGCTACCCCTACAGGATAAAATCCCGTAAATCCTGTGCACCTCTTCTGTCACTACTGTATATAGGACACCAGTTGTGGGTGTGTGTGGGATTTTTTGTGTTTGTTTTTGTGTTGCCCTTTTTTTTTAACTGGAAAACCAGTAACTTCAGTTGCAAGTATATCTAGAACTTTTTATAAACAACTGACCAAGGTTTTCTGGCTTTGGTTTTTAAAAAATATGATATGATGCATGATAAATTTTTTCTCCAAATGTATTTTTTTTTTTAACATATTGCATATGGGGGCACTAGTTCTTTAAACACACTTTTTTCAATTTCACAAAACAACAACACATCTTTGATCTTTTTTAAGTACCTAATTAAAAAACCTGTCAAAATCAGACTTAAAGAAGAAATGAGATGGCTCTCTGAATTGTTGGTCTTTCGAGAGAGACTGGTTTGAGAAAGGTGATTCACCAATGGTGATTACCTATACAGGATAGAGTGCTAAATCCTAGAAAGCGGTGACATAGAGGTGGTTGTAGATGGTCAACTGATAATAGGTGCCTTTTGTAATGTGGGCTAAGAGGGCTGATAAATATGCTGAGGTCTGTCCAGGATGTGGATGCTCACTGGCTTTTATGGGCATTAATAGAATAAGAACTTGTTTTGTATGTTGCAGTAGGGATCATCACTAAAAATTTTTTAAAATGCCCAAGAAAGTGCTCAGTTTGCAAATATGGAGAACGTGTCCCTAGTAAGAAATTGTAGAAACCCAGGCTACTTCTCAGCCTCTTACCTTCATCTGTTTCTCCCCTTCCCCTTTAAAAAAAAAAGCCAAATAAATTAACCCCCAAGAGCCCAAAACCTGTACAGTGGCTCCGTCAAAAATTATGGACGTGGGAAAAGGATGTCTGAAACTAGGGGGTTCCTTAACGCGTCTATCTGCAAATAAAGTTTACTTCTATTTGCCTTCTTGCCATTGGAACTTAAACTGGATGCAAGGTATGTGTTTTAATGAGCTGTTAGAGTATCGTTATGGAATTACAGAATGGTGGAGGTTGGAAGGGACTGCTGGAGATCATCTTGTCCAACCTCCTTGCTCAAGCAGTGCTGCCTAGAATGGTTGCCCAGGACCATGTCCAGATGGCCTTTAAGTATCTTGAAGGATGGAGATGCCAGAACCCCCTGGCCAACCTATGCCAGCGCTTGGTCACCCTCACAGTGAAAAAAGTGTTTCCTGATGTTCAGAGGGACCCTCCTGTGTTTCAGTGTGTGCCCACTGGCTCTTGTCCTGTCACTGGGCACCACTGAAAAGAGCCTTGCTCCATTGTCTTTGCACCCTGCCTTCAGCTATTGATAAGAGCTTCCCTGAGCCTTAGCTTCTCTAGGGTAACATTCCCAGCTCTTTCAGCACGTCCTCATACAAGAGATGCTCCAGTCCCTTCATCATCTTCGTGGCCCTTTGCTGGATTTTCTCCAGTATGTCCACGTCTCTCTTGTACTGGGTAGCGTGGAACTGGACACAGTACTCCTCAAGGTGTGGGCTTACCAGGACTGAGTAGAAGGGAAGGACCACGTCCCTCGACCTGCTGGCAGCACTGCTCCGAATGCATCCCAGGATACCATTAACCTTGGGTGTGTTGCTTGGCATGTACAAGTATAGTCATGCTCTGATTTAAATGTGGCTGTGTGAGATTAGGCACTGAATCAACTTGAAGTGATGCTTGATGCTGGTGTTTCTAATTGAAATTCCTCTTGCTCTTTTACACAGATCAAATCAGATGACAGCACAACCCATTCCAGCTTTGTCTTATGTAAAAACACGCTATGTTTCATCATCCAAATCAGTAATGACAGTAGGAATTTGTAATGAAATTAGAAGTGACCTAACCAAAGAACTGTGGGCTTTTATGTGCCTCCTGTTTTAGCTGTAGGATACTATTCTTAGATCCTACCTATGTACCTATAATTATACAATCCTGAGCTCAGGTTGGCCTGGCAAGTATAGCTGTGTAACGTCCATGCTGGGCGTATAAAACACCATGCCTGTCAGTGTTACTGGTTGTTTCTGCTGAGCTTTGGAGCTTCTCCTCTTCTGTATTTTTCTGCTAAATTCCTCTCTTATATAGAACTAGTTCAGTTGTAGTTGTTTCTTACTGTCTGTCACATGAGATACAGTACCTGACTGTGAGAGTGTCTCCAATCTGTTTCATCCGAGACTGTAAATAGCTAAGAGGCAAAGGAAAAGCTTCTTACACTGCATCTCATCCCTAACTGCCCACGTTAATTCTTCCTTTCTGTTCTAGTGCAAACTTGAGCAGACCAGCTGTATATCACAGATGAAAAGCTTAAGGCCAACCCCTTTTTCCTTTGCATTAGAACAGAGCGGAGGTGCTGCTACAGTCAGTGCTCATTGATCTTCTGGTTGTGTGCTCAGGTTTGGGACTAAAACCTTGCCCTGTCCTCTCTTTTTTTTTTTTTGTTCTTTGTTGCCCTTCTACATAATGTGTTCTAAAATGGTGGTGGATGTGCAAGTACAGGCTTGAGACTGACTGTGTATGTGTGCTCTGAGCACAAACAGTTGTGTCTTCTGCTTCGAATTCACTTACTTGTGTTGGAAGCTGTACTGAAGCTAAGCAGTATCCGTTAAGCCAATTAGTCAATCAGAGAAGGGCACTGGAGTTGGATCTCGATGACTTTCTGTGCTTATGTTGCCTTTACTTCTGTAATTATTTTTGTGGCAATGTTTCTGTATCTCAACAAGCTGTGGTTTGAAGTTTCGTGAGATTTATTGAAGTTTGTTATGATACTATGGCAAAGACAGTGGGAGACACATTCCCCAAGAAAATGTGTATTTCATGAAAAGCAAGTATTGCTGTTCTAAGAGTTCCTATGTCCCTTTTGGCTACTGGTAAGATTTAAGTAACTGGCAACATGTACAAGATCAGTTTGATGATTTAACAACTAGTTGCTTGTCTTGGACAGATAACTTTAGCTCGTTTGTATATATATGTATGCACACATGCACTTTTCTGTATGTAAATTGCAGATCACTGCCCCATTTGTCAGAAACTTAACAGAAGAGTACGAGCTGAAGATACGTAGATGATTGGGAAAATCTAATTTTATGTTACCATGGTTTGGCAAGGATTTGAAGCAAATGATGATACTATTAACTTATTGTTGTGTTTTTGTTAAAAAAAGGCAGCTATATTGTTCATTCTAGAATAATTGGTCTGACATTGTAGGAAGGAGTCTTAAATCACTGAGCACACCTGTTAACAGAATTCTTTTATTCAGGTGCTCTTACCTGCTTAGCGGTGCTTGAGTTTTAGAGTTTTATAAACGCTTTGATCTCCACTACACAATTTCAGTTGCACTTAAGTTCAGTTTTCTTTGTCCTCTTGTATATAAGTTAATTTGTTTAAATATCTGTCATAATGAAAGATGTGAGTGTTCAATTGTGTCTGTTGGCTTTCTGAAAATTATGGCTGAATATAAACCATATTTTGCGTAGAAGTAGTTCAAGGTGCTAGTAAACTATATGAGGTATGGATGGCGTTGTAAGACTGTTTCATGATAGTAAATATTTGATTTTTCAAGATACCTTATATGTCCTGATACCACATTATTTAAAGACACTATCAGTCTCAGTAGGACTTTATAATAAGCCTGCCAGGCAGCTGCCAAGTGCAGTAGCCAACATTTACATTCAGTGTTGTGTGATGGTAGCTGTGACATGATTCCAATTAAAAGCTTGGTCTGCACACTGCAGATGTCTTCTGAATATTAATGTGTACTACAGACAGAGCAGATGGAATCTCTTTAAAATACAAAGCAGTGAATGTAAAATTTAGATTGGCTTTCTGGTAGAAACTGAGAGGCAGTCAAAATTACTCTCTTTTTTTTTGTTTTTCATTGCTAAACCACAAGAATATCTGTGTATCGTCATCATCTTTCTTTACGTATAGGAAGAAATCAACTCTTCATTATGCATCCAAATAAAAATACAGCATTATGCCTTATTGAAGTTGTCTTAAATGCTGCATGTATCTAGAAAAGTATTAGGAATGCTTGCAACATTTGCTGTGCCTTAAAATGTGCCTCTGTCTAAAGGACAGGTATGAGGCAATAGATAATAGTTGAGATGTAGGATTTCTTTGAGATATTTGAGTTGTTGTTCATTGACAAAAGCTATGTAAAAGTTTTTATAGGTGTGTGTATTGGGATTTGAAGATGTTATGTGAAATGTATTAGGAGAAGTTCATCCTAGGTAGGAGGGGTAGTCTAAAACTGGGAAATGGAGAGAGTGACAGGAGCATTAGTGGTGTGCTGCAATGTAGCATGTTGCAAACCTGAAGTTAACTGTCAGAAAACAGCAGCAATCCAGCTGTGAAAGTATGTGGATTAATTATTTGAGTATTTACTCTGCTTCTATGGCAGTCCTTGAGATATGGAGTAAAGCCTTGGTAGCAGGAGTGTATTAGAAGTCTTGGGAATAACAGGGTAAGTCTGGTATTGAAACAGAAAGTAGAAGGGTTCTTACGTGAATGGGAATTGTAGCTTTCCTCTTCGCTGCTGCGGTTGTGTTGTCCTCTCAGGCAGAATGCAGGTGTGTGAGAAGGGAGCAAGGGGTTGTGTACAGGGGGAAGAGCTTACAGAAAAGGCAGTGACAGGAGGGGCAAGACAAATAAATCCAGTACGTTGTTTAACTCGCTGCTATTGTTGCCGTAGCTGTGCCATGCTTGTCTCCAACCCTTTTCATAGTTAAATTTTACAGTAGCTTATACCTGAGCTGTGTAAACATTAACACCGGTGCTAGTGATTGCATTTTCTGCTTCATCCATGTTACTTTAATGGAGATTTTTCCCCGGATCTATATTTGCATTATGTTTGGCTATTGTAGTTATGTTGCCTGGCTGGTATTTCCCTGAGTTACTGACCTAGCTGTAAAGAAGAGGTTCCTGGCTTCGGC
Source organism: Opisthocomus hoazin (assembly GCF_030867145.1). Taxonomy (NCBI): domain Eukaryota; kingdom Metazoa; phylum Chordata; class Aves; order Opisthocomiformes; family Opisthocomidae; genus Opisthocomus; species Opisthocomus hoazin. The sequence goes on along the minus strand of NC_134424.1, from coordinate 10,657,447 downwards.
AAGGGTACTTACTTCAGTGGTGTGCGTATACCTTCAGAGAAGTTGGCTGTGTGCTATTCCTGAGGATAATACTCATTTGAGAAGAGTGTTTTTCAAATCTAGACCAGGCTGAGACTGACAGCAGAACTGCCCGGGATGTGTGGGAGAGGTGGGGTCAGGGTGAGGGAGAGCTGTGGCTGGGCCTCGCTCAGCTGGCGGGGTTGGCTGGTCCCAGACCCTTGGTGTCGGGGCCATTTCCCTTGGGGAGGGCGGTGGAAATCCCTGGTGAATCTGCCTTAGCTGGCCTTCAGTGCAGAGGCCTTCAGTGAATGGTTGCCCATTAAAGTTTTCGTAATAATGTGTAATGCTTTCGGTTGTTCAGGAGAATAGTGGGACTTTAATTAGGCTTCTGAAAATGGAAAAACAAGTGATCTTGGCTGATTGGAGTGGCAGATCAGGAGGAGTGACTGAGACTATGTGGGGCATAAGATACTAAAGTGTCTTAGACTTAGTCTGTAGGAAGAGATGTATTAAAGAAGTGCAGTTGGAAATAATCAAAACGGAGTAGCCTGCTAGACGTAGTTAAATGACATTTTTGTGACTCATGTAGAAATCATCTCCAGGGTTTCCAAGTATGTTTGGTGAAACTCAGCTTTCCAAGTAAGCCGAAAGAGATATAAGTGTTGATAGTTTCTAACATACAGCAATGACTTTGCACCTTATAACCAATCAAAGGATAAAAATCTGGTCAAAATTCTTTACGGTTTGATGTTTTAAAAGATATGAAGATGTGAAGTTAAGTCTACTAAATGTCTCAGAAATCAAAGCCATAGTAAAAAAATAATTTGAAATGAAAAAGTGTTACTTTAAAAGAACTGTTCTTGTCAGAGTAAAACGTTGCTTCAGACACTTCGGAAGTTTCTACCAAAAAGATTTTAGACAAAATTTGTCTTCATTACATTTCAAAGATCTTAAATACCTTGAAGTATTAATCCCCCCCCCCATACCTATGGATTCTGGTGGGATGGCAGTCTGATAAATAAAGAGATGAAGTTTGAAAGGAGCACTGGTGAGATAGAAGGGAGGAGCCAGGAAACTTGGAAGAGGCTGTCCTTCCTTTCCCACCGCACCTAGACATAACGGGGAGTTGCCCATGTTTCTTACTGATGGGGAGATGCCTCGTGGTTCCCTAGATAGGATGCAGCTATGTTTTCCTGTATGAAGCATGTACTCTAAGAAAACTTGCAGTTGTTTCGCCTTGATATGATGTTTCTGTTGCTCTGTAATCTCATACTCATTTTGGGGCCCTTTCTGGCTTTTTCATTGTCAGAGAATCCCTATGAAAGTCACTTCCAAATATGTTCAGGATCTTTACTTTTTGTCATCTATTTGTATGCCTAACGTCTTTCTGGCTCTTAATTTTTGTGGTATTACTAATGTGACTCCTTTGCTTCCCTCTCTCTGAAATGCCTTCCTCTTTAAGCTTGCTCCTAAAGCCCAGGCAAATTTCCCCTTTTCACTGATTTTTGTCTTGCCTTGCCGTACCCTGCAGTGTCTTGCCTCTTCTGACAATGCTTTGAAGATTTGTCTGTTGCTTCTTAACTCTCCTAGCTCTTTGCAGAATCCTTCCTTTGCTGTGCAGTGTATAATTTTGTCTTTCTAATCCTTGAAAAAAATTCCCAAGTCTTTCATTTCAGTCCCTGACAATCTCCCTTGTAGTACCAGCATACAGTTATGTGTTTAGTCACTGTGAAATGTGTCCTTTCAGCTGAGATTGTACCTTAGCACTGGGAATTTGTCTGATTTCATGTCTGAAAAGCAAATGCGTGTCTTATTACTATCTCTTTGATCTTCGTAATATAGATTACCATATAAGAAATTAATGTCAAAAAAAAGTACTGTGTTGGCTAGATCTGAGACATGGCAGCAAGAAATAGGAGAGGGCTGGGCGGGTCAGGCAGTTGTGGTGTCAGATAATATGGAGTGCTGCTTGATACGTATTCATTCTCCTGTACTTAGGCTGCAGTCGGGCTGTGTTAACTCCTGAATTCAGAGACCAGGGTTCGTTGCATAACAGTGTTGTGGTCCTTTTTTGCATTGAAATAGTATCTGCAGAGAAACATAATCAAAATAGGACCATGCGTGACTGTTCAAATTCAGTTGGGGAATGAGAATATTAAAATAGTGATACATGCCTCTAATTCAAAACAAACAAAATTCATAACAGCAGTTCTTGAGTAAGATGTTACAACGAGAGGTTCCCCTGAATTTCTTTTGGAGAGTCAAGTAATGATTTATGATTTTCTTGAATTTATCAGATATTTAAAGTCCGTCCGTTCCAGAGTGCATATTAATTTTTCTTATGCCTTCAAAAAAAAAAAAGGGACAACCCAAAATAGCACAACAACTTTCATAACTTCATAGAACATCTTTTTTTAACTGATGTAGATGCCTTGCTTGTTGACTCAACTTTTTCCTTCAGTAGTAGTTACTGCATTCTTTCTATCAAAGGGTTTCCAGAAAACTCTGCAAGCAAGGATCAGGGACTCGTTTAAGATCAGGCTTCCAGACAGTGTTTTTCCATTTTGTTCAGTAATTTTTAAATTCAAATTAAAAAATCAATTAAATTGGAGACCACGATGTGTTGCAACTTTTGTTTGTATACTTTATTGTCTCTTGCCACTGATGCGAGCTATTTTTAAATACTGGGAAAGAAAAGGTATCTATGTCACTATTAGCTCTCCTGTAGCAGAGAGGAAAACAGCGTTTAGTATTAATGTAATTTTTGTTATTCTTTTCCAACTTATTAGATGTAAAAGTCTCTTACAGAAAAGTGTGTGTGTACACAGACAATCCTGGACCACGGTTTCCATTTTTCTGCCTTTTTTTTTCCTGTTCCACGCTCCCTCTCTTTGTCCTCTGAAAGCACTTGCTTCCTCCCTAGTGTTCCCTGACCTTTTGTCTTGCTGCGAATATCTGGCATGCTTCAGTTGACACCATTAGAATCTCTCTTGCCAGTCTCTAACCAGGTTCTGAGTTTCCATCCCCTTCTCGGGGGGGGAGGGGAATAGAAGGAAAAAAAATTGGCACCCATAAAACTGTTGTCCATTTCTGTCTGTTTTGCTTTTCTGAAAGACTGTTAAGTTCCAGAACTTCCTCTGAAAAAACTGTGGTAGTTTATAGCCCCACTCACGCTCCCCACCTTATCAAGCAGAGGTCTGGAAGGGGGAAGTGGAATTTGCCACTGTCCAGCAGGGACACCCTGAAGGAAATCGTGGATATGTAACTGTTACATTAGTAATAGTCACAGGGAACCCCATTATTTTATTTATCTCGTGAAAAACATGTTCAGATTTGCATTTATTAAAGTGCAATTGCATATCTGATGATAAACGTCTTGTTTCTGCTATAGCATTACTTTTTAATTACTAGAAATCCTAAAAAGTTGATACGTGAATCTTAAAATTTTCTCACAGTTGTGATGGTTCATATTCATGTAAGTCCATTAACATCTCGGTGTGTAGAGGAACAGTTTGACAGCTGGAGTCTAGCACTTCCTTATCATAACTTGATATAACATTCCATAGAGACAGTCACGCCTCAGATTTCTGCTCCTCTCTGCTGCTGGTATTTCAGCTTTAATAGTTTACAGTGTCAACTCACATGTTGTTTGGGTAATCTTAATTGACTTGTTAAATATGCACAGTTTACATTCTGTTTCTCTTTTTGTCTCTGTTCACACAGGGTGATTGCGTGCCGTGATTCAGTGGGAAAGTACTCTGGAAATCACTGATTTCTGCTAATTTGTTTTAATACAGCTGGTGTTTTATGCCTATGCTCTCTGAACTCTGAGTACTATGCTACTGAATGTATGCAACCTATTATAAACCTTAGTCCATCTTTCATCAGGAAACCTTCAAAAAATTGAGTTGATTAGTGTTACACGGAAGTTCTGTATTAAATTTTTGTATGCGCAATAGCTTGACTTAGTCTGTTGCTATAAATTATATCCAGTATCAGGAACAATCAGCACGCGGGGATTTTTTTCCCCCCAATTGTAATTAGAAAGTGTTCACAGGTCCTAGTAAAAAGAAAAGTGCTTGTGGAGAAAGAGAAATAAAGTTTTCAAGGTATCCAGTACAGAGTGGTAACATCTGGTGCTCCAAGCTGGAATGTCAGTTCTTCTTTTGTCCCTGAATATTTTCCTGTGGCCCTGAACTGATCGTTTGAGTTTTATTTATCCTTTCTGTAATAATTAAATGTTCTTAGTATATGTAAGAAGAGAATAGCAGCAGCTAGGAGAATGATTGTTGTAATTTTTCTGTTCATTTCAAGCTTTAGTGTCTTCTGTAACTGTACAATGCTTATGAGTAGTATAGAGGAATAATAGAGAAATAATATACTATTTTGGTAGTAGTGTAACTTTTAACAAGCTTGCTGGTGTTGCTTACCAGTCACTTTTGAGTACACTGACAAAGAAGGGATCCCACACACAAGAAAAGCATTCTTTTAGATTTGATTTGTAAAGTTGGAGAACGCTTTTACTGTCACTTGTTCGGCTTAAATACTTTAATTGTTGGTTTGGTTTTGAAAGCAGGGGTAAAAATAAAAGGTAGTATCTGTGTCCCTTTATATACTTTTTCACCTACGGGGCTGAGTTTTAACACCTGCATATAACCGTAGTCAAACCTCTTTTAAGTTTAGCATGGTGAGCCAAAATCCAGCATCAGATATGTCAAAGAAAATCTCAGTGCCAAAGCAAACTGAAGAATACTGGAGAAATTAATGATTTTTTCACTTTTGGAAAGTATTTACAAAATAATAATAATAATGATAAAATTATATTTGTGGTCAGTGTTTCCCAGCATTATCACATACCAGTCTCTGTTTCTGAAATTTTTATCCCTAAATTTGCAAGTAAGAAAACCAAATGAAGTGGAGCCATTAAGAGGTGTTAGGGTAGCTGCATGGCAGTAGTGCTGTTTGCTGTTTGATAGAAGGTGTATTTGTGAATTTAAGTAATGGAATGTACAGTATTGATTTATTAATGCAAATGATTCAAATATTTTTTATTAAATAAATAGAATGACATCTTTACTTTGAGGAAGGTTGTGCAGTCTTGTATTAGCAAATATGTAGGTGACTAAATATTGCAGAATTAGCTGATTGAAGGTAGCATAAAATGTTTTTGAAATTGGGAAGCTGAGCACCTTTATAGCATTGTTTGCCTTTGAGTGTTTATGATATGATGTGGTATTCTTTTATATATATATATATATATATATATATATATATATATATATGAATGAATGTGCACTGTTTGGTTTTTTTTTTCTTTTTTTCCCCAGTGCAGGAAAAGGAGAATGATGAGTGAGGTTAAGTGATACTGACATAAAGTCAATAACTACTTATTTAGTAAGCATTTGATTTAAACTGGAGGACTGACTGGTTCCAGAAATTGCAGTTGTAAATAAAAAAGAATCCTACAGCCAGAAACCTGTAGTGTTTCCAATCTGTAACAGTCCCTATTAAGTGTTCCTGTCTAGTGCTTAATTGGGTCTGTGCCTCAGGACAGTATGGAAAATACACACATGTTCAGCAGACGTTTCTGATTTTTTCTTAGAACAGTGGAGTAGGATGGCTGTCCTGAGTCAGTTCTGGCACAGCTGTGGAATGCACAACTTGATCTGCCTTTCCACTGCTGGTGTCACTTGCCTTTGGCTGCCAGGGAGGAAATTGGGCTGTTTTGGTCTCTTCTGGTACAATGGTTTAATTTACCTCAGTTTTGTTGTGTTTACCCAATTACTGGGTCTTGGCTCCCAGGAGCCAAGTAAAAGCAGGGACTGTGCCAAAGGTATGAGACGTTTTGAACTTGAATTTTGCTGTACCTGAGATTTTGACATGATGGAGTGTTTGAAATACAATCATCTTGCAGAAAAAGCTTTTAATCTTGTTAGAATTTCAGCTATTACCCTAAAACTGGCCTGAGACATGGCCCATTGGTGCACAGGAGGGAAGTTCTAAATGCGACTATAAAAAAATGAATTATTCCCTGTTTCAAAGTACTTTCTTTTTATTGTTGAAGATACCAGCTCTACTGAGTGGGTACCAGCTTGGTGTGTTGGATTCACTGTGTTCTTCTTACAGCATAGGCAGACGTGTGCTCTAATGGCTGTGCTAGTGTAAGAGATTACTATTAGTGTAGCTATCACTGTTGCTTTAAATTGGATGCCCTTTACTGTTCAGTCTAGGAAATAGGCTGGGTTAACCATAAATGTATTATTCCCTTCTGTTCCATCTAATTTTTAATAATCTGTCCACAGACTAATCTAGGTGTATGTGGGACCTTCATGAGTTGCTCTCTCAGCAGGCTGTTCTCTGTGTACTTCCAGTGACAAAACACAAGGATGCCATAGGAGTGGCTATAATGTCTGTGCAACACTGAAAATAGCCATAAACAAAGAAAGCTTTTCACTGGTAAGCCAGAACAAAGGAAAATGCTAATCTTCTGTAGTAGGAAATGTTAGATTTTATCTCTTTAGCATAAAAAGAGTCATCTTCTGACAACATCTAAAAGTGAACCTGAAATTTTATACGTGTTAAAACTGTCACTGGTGTAAGAAAAGCAAACTATCATTTTAATCTTAAAAGCTTCGTGGAGGCAGAATAATAGTGCTCTCATAACTGTCCTTAAAAGGTTATGTTTTTTTCTCTCATTTTTAACACTGTGGAAAACTTGATGCTGTTTTGATGACACTGAACTCTGCTATGGGATAAAATAATCAAGATTCTAAAAGAAGCCATAGTCTTTGAAAAGTGGATTTTTTTCCTGTGGCACCCAAAGTATGTCAGAGTTTTCTGTAGTATATTAACTTTTAATGTCTTTGAACAGAACTGCTCTTAAACATGATAAGAAATGGGTGTAGTAGTCAAAAGGTGGAGAAGAAAATCTGGGTGTTCAGGACAGTGCCTGAAATAAAATCAAGTATTTACTTATGGTGTTGATTAAAAGTATCTGAATCTGTGTTTGAGACTAGTTCATCATTTAATTGAGACTGTTCTGAACTAGAGGAGGTACTTTTACTGCAAACTTACAAAATTATGCTTTGAATTTAGTATTCCTCTTGTAATAAATCACTTTGTAGTGAGAACTGAACTAATTGGTTTTGGCCCTCTTGTTCTTCAGTATCTTAGAACTGGTAGGCATTTGTCTGTGTCTCTAGACAAGTAGTAGTGAGTTTTCCTGTTTCTTAATATCCAAATTTGCTTCGCAACTTCGAGTAGTTACTTAGTTAAAGTAGCTCTATAAACTAGAGATCAGAATGAATGTACTGTTGCTGAGCAAATGAATGTCTAGAGCAGTATTCTGTCGCCACTGGTGGCCACAGGCAGGCCCATGTGGGAACATTAAGAACAGGGAAAAATGTATAAACTTTTTCAGTTTGTGGAGTTGCATGAGTTTGTTGTTCATTTAATAAACCTGAATGGGTCTCTGTTCCAAATACCTATCTCCCTTTAAGGTGATAAAAAAAACTTCTTGCATCCATGGTGTCCTTTGACAAGGGAAATATATGCTGCGCTTACTTGCAGGAAGGGTTGCTGCTGTCAACAATTTCTTAAAGGTTTGAAAATAGTTTCCTGAATTCTCAGGTTTACCATTCAGTATTTGCAACCTCTTCAAGCTTGATGTATGAAAAACTGCGTCAATGTTATTTTTATAAGGATTATGCTGTGTTATAGAAGTCTAGGTCTCAATCTAAACTGTAAAATTCAAAATAATCATGCATTTAATCCTTAGCTTTTTATTAAGCTGAGCATTGTCTACTTGTTGATAGATTTGGCTGAAAACTCTGTGGAGTTAGCCTGATTATTTTTCCCCTCAACCTCTTCTGTCTTCTGATCTCTATCATTACAAAAGAATACATGATAACAATTTTAATCTTGTTTTTTCTGATATTATTCTCAGTTGTGTGTTTTAATATAGACACTGGCAGGTTGTAAATGCTCAAAAGAAGCTGAGTTCTTGTATATTTGCTTAAGAAAGCATTGTTCATATTCTGGTGGTGCTAAGATACTCAAAAGTTTAACTTCTAAGAAATGATGGGATTATTAAGATTTTGTTAGCGTGCGTTTAAAAAATGTGGCTCCGAGGCACATGCTTTGATGTGGTATGAAGGCTCATCTAATTGTCAGATGTTTAAAGAATGGAATAGAAAGGTCACTGGTTGTATCAGGAAAAATGCAATTATCAGTTGAGGGGAAGAGGAACGGGAAAGCATGAAGCGTTCAAAATAAAATACTTTTGTTAGTGGTGAAGGGGAGTGTGGTATTTTGGTTTTGTTCTGAGTGAAGTTTTACAGGTTGATTGTTTTTTTGGTGTTGAGACTGAAGCAACTCACAAAGACAGTAACTTGGTTACAGTGGAGGGGGGAAGAATAATCTTTACGAAAGATTTGCGTAACGTCAAAATGCACGTGAATAGTAAAAGTCAGGAAGTTCATCCCAAATTAGAGATGAAGTTTAAATACCTTGTATACCTAACAGCATGAGCAAAGAAGCAGTGAAACAATGGATCCTCCATTTCCAGATTTTTTCAATTTTAATGTGTGCCCTTATGGAAGATAGCTTTGGTAAGGGAAAGGTGACTGGAGTTAGTACAGGAGACTGCCTGAACAGTTACATAGAATCATAGCGTGCTTTGGGTTGGAAGGGACCTTGAGAGGCCATCTAGCCCAACCCCCCTGCAGTGAGCAGGGACATCTTCAACTAGACCAGGTTACTTGGAGCCTCGTCCAACCTGGTCTTGAGCGTTTCCAGGGATGGGGCCTCCACTAGTTCTCTGGGCAACCTGTTCCAGTGTTTCACCACCCTTACTGTAAAAAATTTTCTTCCTTGTATCTAGTCTAAATCTACTCTCTCTTGGTTTAAAGCCATTGCTCCTTGTCCTATCACAACAAGCCCTGCTGAAAATATTTTTCCATCTTTCCTATAAGCCCGTTCAGGTAGTGGCAGGCTGCTCTAAGGTCTCCCTGCAGCCTTCTCCTCTCCAGGCTGAACAGCCCCAGCTCTCTCAGCCTTTCCTCATAGGAGAGGTGCTCCAGCCCCCGGATCATCTTTGTGGCCTCCTCTGGACCTGCTCCACCAGGTCCGTGTCCTTCTTGTGCTGGGGGCTCAAGCACACATGGCTTGTGTTATATAGGAGTATGGAATGGTTTAGCTAGTAAGTTCCATCAGATTTTGATCCGTGTTAAGTAGGTATAGCTAACTTAAAGTGCTTTGTAATGTTTTGTAATATTGCTAATTAAAATGGGCTTGGGAATTGATGAGAAGTTAAGATTGGGTAACCTCTGTAAAGGGTATTTTTTTTTCCGAATTGGGTAAAAAAACCCCAAAACTGCCTACCCTCCATCTTAGCACGTAATGGCCTTCTGGAAAATCAAGGTTAGCCGTGAATAAACACTTAGTGGCTGGCCAGTAAATGGATGAAAGCTTTGTATTGAACCATTTGTAATTTTTTTTAAGAGATTTTTATGGGATTTGTGTAGTAAAAATGTATCTAGATTATTCGAGATTATGACTTTGCATTTGTAATAATAAACAGCATTTTAATTTTGATTTGTTTATTTTGCAGCTCCAGTTGTTAACCGATACAACAGAAGAGTATCAGGTATGATTTCCTTTTAAGAATGTAATGTTTCTGGAAAAAAGTTATGAAATGTTTATTTGACTAAAGATATTACATTAAAAATGACCACACTCTTCATCACTGCCTTATTTCTCATACTACTTGCAGTATTTTTATTTGAAATAATGAGAATTGTTTCTTAATTCACTGTAGAAACCAGTGGGCAACACACTGAAAGTAGTTTAGAAAACAGTTTTGTAGGTGATCAGACTGTTGAAGCAACTTCAGCAATCGTAATTATTCTGTCCAGAAAATCTTCCCGGAACTTCTATGCAACATAATAATTATGGCAAAGGCTTACTTTGTGCCTTGAAAGAAGTGGCAGCTTCTTTCCACTGAAACACATCTCCTAACCTTCCATGTTGCTAAGAATTTTATCTCTGGTTAGAATACAGAAATATGGGGGAGTGGGGGGTGTCCCCGCTTTGTGTTGTTTTAGTCCTTACTTCTGCAGCTGTTACTTAAAGTTGTTGAATTTGTGGCTGTTCATTTGTTCTGAAGACACAGATTATACTTTTTTGCTTGTTTGTTTTGTATCTTAATATGAAATGCTTTAATGGGTAGCTGTTGTTCCCAACAAATTCTTTTTAAAGTTGTTTTTGAACAGTATCGTGTGAACAAAATGTTGTGTGTAGATGAGAAGGCATTGTATTATGTTCTCATTTGAGGTGCGGTATGGATTGCTTTGCTTATGTTACTTTTTTATTCAAATATTTAATTGCAACATTTAGCTGGTCAAGAAAATGGTTATGGTTCTGATCTGAAAAATGTCTTTGTAAAAATGTCAGTGTGTTTAATGTTTTGTCCCTAGTTTTCAGTTCAAGTCTATTCAGTTTGTAACTTGTGTATATTATCTGATATGTTATTTGGTATGATAGTTATGGAGGTGCATTATAATATATATATGGTTTGTGAATATATATGAGAGAAAAACTTATTTAATTTTAACTACAAAATGCCTTATACCTGTGCAGTTCAGTTGCTTTACTACTAGTTGCTTGGGTATGATTAAGGGTGTGACTCTGTATTTATGCCACTACATATAAGTAATTGTGAGCATAATGAGAACTTCGTAATTCTTCAAAATTGACAGTGCTGGTAGTTCTAGTGTATGATCAGGTGAGAAATTTAGGCAAGAAAAAATATATCTTGAATGATGGGGTTTGATACTCTGATAGTAAATATTTGTGGTCATACATTGTGAAGTATCTTAATCTGGAGAGTCCCAAGACATTTTCATTTCTCTGCTAATTAAACTAGTCCTTCCTGAAACCTGCTGACGGAGTAAAATCTTACAAATGAGAAGTGAATACTTCTCAGATTTAAATTTAAATAAAGGCTGAATTGTTCCCGAAGTTAAGAAGTTGAGCCTTAATCAGAGGGTAGTTGTAATCTTCTTGACTCTTCAGTGCTGAAACACAATATTGGTGCTCTCATAGTACTGAGCTACTCTTAGTTAAAAAATAGATTCCTTAATTGAAGGGGTCTAAAGGTTAATGTGAACAACTAAACAGCAAATGTAAAATTGAATTGCTAACATGCAATTAGATTAAGGAGGACTGTTTAGATGCTTAATAACACTACTGCTCCAAGAACAGCTACAATAATTCAGAGTTTCATGTTGGAATTCTTATAGAGACAAACATTGATAGAATATGTATATTTTACTGTGTGTTAAATACTTTTCACGTTAAAAAAAAATTTTGTTTCCACTTTCTATATATACAATGTGCAAATCATAATCAGGGTAGGATTTGTTAAAATGCAAAGGAGATGTGAAGAGCACCCATGCATATACAGGGAGACCCTATTTTCCTTCTCTTGGCAAGATAAGTACAGAAACCTGCTGGTTTGGGATGTGGGGGGGGGTGGCTTGGTTGGTTGGGCTGGTTTTTGCACTCCATACCTGCTGTGTGTGTCAAGAAGTTACCCAGATAGGAACAAGACCGGCATTTGGCTGTCTAGGGAATTACAGCATTGCTCTCGTTCAGTAGGTCAAGAATGAAAGTCAGAAAAAAATAATTCTAATTAAAGGAAAAGATAATAAAGTAATTGTCTACGTTACACATTAGGACAGACTAATAATCGTTCTGGTAAACCATTCAACTAAATGTATGTTCTTGGAGACTAACAATTGTTTATAACCCTCTGTTACACATAGTAGTTACAGAATCTATTTTTAAACTGCTTTGTTAATGTCCTGAATGTTGAATTTGGAGTGTTTACTCCTGGTCACTTGTGATTAGCTGCCTAAAGATAACCATATGATCATGATTCCCTTGATGCACTAATGCAAATTCTAAGAATACATGAACCTATAGAAGAAATCTGTTGTAATGGTTACTGAACTGTCATTTAGGTGTTTGTTTTTAGTTACGAAACATCTGAACCTGGGGCTCTTGACTGTAGTGGCAAATATTGCTTTAATGATTGTAAATATTTAGCTGTCATTCTTGAAGACTTACTCAAAATATGAGTTTTCTGACCTATGGTGAGAGTTGGTCAGGAAGTTTATTTTTGTGCTTTTTGAAAACTTTGAGCAAATTGGTTTAATTCCATCTTATGAAATACATCAGTAAAAAACTGCAAGAAATCGGGATTGAAGAAAACTACTTGACAAATGGCTATTTAGTGGAAAGGTCAGGCTGACCCTGTACATTAAAACATACCTTGTTTATATTCTTTTTGTCCAGAAGAACAAATTTTATTTCTACATTTCTCAAATCATTGACCAAAAGTGATGATACTGCTTTCATATCCCATAAGTGATAGTAGTACATTCTCACATACTACTTCATCTTTCTCACCCTGTAGTGCTGGGAACATGGGGATTCATCCTGCTCACTTATGCTCCCCATTTCTGCAATGTTTGCTACTTATTCATCTCCTAGGCTGATGCGTTCCCTGAGGGGGAGGGAGTGTTGGCACTAAACTCTTCCAGGCGATTCGACAGCCATAAAGGCTCTGCAGGGAATCCCGTTTGCTTCTTGACTAGAGAAACTTGGCTTTGTGTGCTGGTCAGGGATTCAGCCAGCAAAGCAGGGGTCCGTGGCTGGGATAGCGAGAAACACCATAGACTCTGCAGGGAGGGTCATCTTGAAGAGGGGAACTTATCTAATCATGCTCACGGAATTATTTATAGAAGTGCAGAGTGGTAAAGTAGTGCTCTTGTGAAGAGAAATAGCCTTTTCCAGGAAATGCTAGGAGGGAGAAAGAGAAATGAGAGCTTGATGTTCCCCTAGAAATTCATGTAATGGCTAGATTACTTGTGTGTGGCATGTTTGGCCGTGTAACATGTTGAGGTTCCATGGCGTGCGTACAAACTGCAAGCATTGTGTTGCTCAGTTCTAATTTGTGTGCAAGCTGGTGGCTGACTTGATTGAAATGATCCTCTGTTTGCAAAATCATAAGCTATCCCTATGTAGAAACTTAAAAGAAAAAAAAACAACGCAACCCACTAATTGTAAAATCTCCTAGCTATCAGATGCCGTAGACTATGGTGCCATGGGCAGTTCAGTGCTAATTACCCAGCAGAGCAGCCTGCTTGCTGCTGCTTTAAGTGAATTAGCAACGTTGGAGCCTGCTAGGGTTACGAGGCTTGCCGACTGACTCAGTCTGCCCAGGCTTGGTTTGTATGGCCTCAGAACCATACAGATCCTTTCCTCCCCAGAGCTGGACTGTGTTGAAATTCATATTTGCTTGATTATGTTTCTTGATCTTCCTCCAAGCATAGGGGCTCCTGACAAACTTCTTGTTAGTCACTTCCTTTTCTGTAGTGAAAGAGTACAGAGAATACCAGTGAGTATCTCAGCCCTTGGTTAGTGACGACAGGGTGCAGGGAGGTGGGAGAAATCAGTGATACCTCCTTTTTCAAGTAATAATATCAGAGCTATTTCAAAACTAGAGGGAAGAGAACATTGATATTTGTCCCACTATAGCAACTGAGAAGTTACATTGAGGAGAATTTTGTTCCTGGCAGTATATGAATGAAAGTTAATTGTGGTTTTGGAATGAAGAGTGTAACGCCTACTACAGTTTCACTTGGGCATAGTTTCTCCTCTTTTAGTTTTAGCATGTTTCATAAAAGTAAAGTTTTTTGCTAGATTCCTGTATTGCCATTTCTAGACACTTGTGATTCATTCCACAGAACACCCACTCCCCAGCAGACTTGCTGACTTCTTCATGAGGTAGAAAAAAATTTATAAAATATGACATCCATACCATACACGATACTGACAGAAGGTTTTAATATGTTCTCCAATTATTGCTATTTATCTGAGTGGCGTGGTATAATTTCTCTGTTGCATATGCCTGTACTCCCTCTTCAATCTTTTATTGGCCTCTGTGGAACAGGAATGGGATTACAGTTTTCACATTCAGCAACTATATAAGAAGAATAATGGAATTATATAATCTAGGGAACTAATATATGATAGTTATTTCCCTAATATTTTTATAGCAGCAAAGTAACCTGACTGTCAGGATCTGTGACTATTTTCATGTTAATGTAAAAAGTAATCAAGTCAACAAGACTTGCTTCAGTCCCTTCAGTAGGGCGGCTTTCAGCAGGGACTCAGTGAAGGGAGAAGGATTAAATCTGCTGTCCCTGAAATCAGGTGCTGAGTCCTCTCCTAAGATAGGATTGCTGAATAAGTGTTTACAGATGTAGAGGATAATTTTGTTTAAATGGTGCTAAATCTTGTTTTCCTGTGTGTAGCAAATATGAACATTGTTGGGGACAATGACATTTAACATTGTGTCCCCAACAAATGCTGGGTTTGGAATCAGTGTTATAGATGTTTCTCTTGCTTCTCTCTAGCAATCTGATATGACAGTATTTTTTTTATCTTCATACAACATTTTAACATGCTATTTTTAGAGGGTATAGGTATAGAATTTTGTATTTGAATGATGTTTAAATCAACGTTCCCTGACAGTTTCTGGTTTTTTCTTTCCTCGTAAGATGAACTTCCATAAGAGGCCTGTGTGACTGTTGGTTCTTCAAACTCACTGGTGGTTCTCCATTTTGACAATAGGGGACTCTTCACCTTCAACTCTTCATTCTTCTGGCTTGTACCAAAGATGAGCAGTCATCTCCTAAAGTAGATATGTTGTTAAAGTCTGATATCTCTCTGGGCTTTCTAGTGAGATACAGCATTTTCCTCACACCCTGGCAAGCTGAGATGTCAGGATATGATAATATTATGCGTAGTAAAATCTTTTTAGTAGGTTTTTTAGCCTTTTAAAATGACAGCTTTAAAAAAAAAATTTCATTTTCTAAGAAAGCTTTTATATTAAGTATTGCCATCCAGCACGTTAGTATTTGGTAAGGAATACAGTTTTAGGTTCCTGTTAAATTATGACATCTAAATAGTAGCAATGAAGCAAGAAGCAACACTTTTTGGGAAGGTTGTTGTGAATATTTTCTCTTGCAGGACACTATCTACTGCTTCAGTGATAAAATCTCATCACTTCAGATCATCAAGGGAGGAAGACTGAGTGATGAACTTTCTCTGTGCCATTCTCTTTGCTTTCTATTTACCAGACTATCTGATGATCAGAGGATGACTTGAAAATCATGATCTCGTTTCTTCTCTTGCAGCTATTTAATGAATTTCTATATTGATTATTCACCATCTTACAAAACTGATGGCATAATAACTTCTGCTGAAAGGTTTTCAGGCAATGATAAGTTGTAAGAGACTGTTGATTTCAAAATTTCAGATGTTTACGAATGGCACAAACGGCTGTCCTGTTTCAACAATCTGATGCTTCTGTCATTTTTGCTAGTCCTAATGATTGCAAAACTGATATCATAACTGGAGTGAAAATAATTCATTTTGAAAAATGTTGATATGAGCAAAAGCCAAGTGTGTGGGATGACAGATGAAAGTGGTGATAAATTGTGTGGGTGCCCTCCTGTGAGAAAATGTCTGAATCATTATTTGTTAAACAAAAAAAAAAAAAGCTCATTTTCTCTGTTTGCGGTATTGGGATTATTTAAAAAATCTTGGCATGTAATTAACATTCAGTGAATAATTGAAAGTTTATTTTTGGAAGTTAACAGTTGTGACTTCACAATTACTTGGTTTCACACTATTGTGAGTAATTCTGCTTGTAATTGCTAGAGAGCATCCGTATTTAAAACTTAAGGGAGTGCAATACTTGATCGGATGAAATCTGATCCAATCTACTCAATGCAAATATAAGCGAATATAAGTGCTACGCTGGAGTAGAATTCATTCCGTTTTCCTCTTCAATTTATTCTTTCTAAATAATTTTTCATGCCTATAGTGTTACATAACGATTACAATTTGTTTATCTGAAGTCAAATATTTTAACTCAAATTAGTTCTTCTTACTAATTGGGAGATTAAGGTATGCACACATTACAGCTATGCGCCTTTATTAAGCAATTTGTGCAGTAAGGACCAGTTTTTCAAAAATATTCTGCTGGCAAAAGGTGCAGGTGATTAACTTTCGTTAATTCTTTTACATTGAAGATCTTCAAAAAACCTACATAAATGCTAGTTCATATATTTAGATACATAAATGCTTCTGAAAATACCAGTCTTCAGCTGATTTTGTAATAAAATTTTATTCTCTCACTTTCTGATGGGTTGGAATTTAGTTTTCTTTTTTGAGGTGAGATGGAAAAGAGGATAATTGCCTCCCCCCCCCCCCGTTTGTTTTGAACCCAAGCTGTTACTTGACATGTGAATTAAAGTCCAAATTGAAATATTCCCACATGGTTTGTTGTGCACGAGAAACTGAAAGCAAAGGCACTGGAGGAAATCTCAAAATGCATGCCACGATGCAAGCTAAAAAGGCAGTTTTATACATAGTGCAAAACACAATGCTGTGGTGTGTGTATATGTGGAGTGACCTCAGGAGTTAGATGTGCTTTGCGTTTTTCTTGTGAATAAATAAGGCAACACTTTAACCCTTTTTAGTATAAAGTTTTAGACAAAGTCAGAGATGTTATGCTATTATACCAATTAATACACTCGTGGCAAGTTTAGGTTGCTGTAGCTTCAGATTAAATGTGAAATTGATTGAACAGTCCATGTGGAGCAGAAAAGTTTAAATGTACCTGATGTAAATACGAAAGGATATCCTACATATTTCAGAAACTTCACTCAGTCATTTTTAACACCAGAACACCTTGGTGAGAACGTGTGTACTTCAAATGATGCAAAGCTTTAGTTAGCATGCTAAAAAACTAGCTACAGGGAATATAATGGTTTAAAGCAATCTCAGGAATTGCTGTGAGCTCTTTTATAGTGCTCTCATTTAGAGACTTAAAATCGAGGCTTGACTTTGGGAGATGGCTTCTGCATGGGTACTTGGCTGCCTGAAGCACTTACCTGATTTGGATTAGCCAGTCTGAATGTGTGTTTTTCCTATGTCTCCAAAATTTGGGATAGGAAGGACTGTAATCTTGTAAAACTCACTAATCTTCTGCAACGGAGAAACACAGAACTAAGCGGTTGGAAGCAAAGCACGCAACTTCTAACTGAGGAAGTTGTGCCTAATGTTAGTTGTTTGCCAGACTGCTTCAACTGTGCATTTCCTGTAAATGAAATCCGTTGGTTCAGTGAAGCCACTGAAGTCTCATCCTGAGATGGTGACTCATCCTGAGGGTGAGTTGCCTCAAATCAAATAGTTATCCCTTCCCCATTACTAGTGATCACCAGAGCATCTGAGTGGCTCCATAGCGGCACAGAAATGGGGGTAGCTGCTGTTTTTTGGCTTTAAGAGTTTGGACAGTAGGTTTCCACATCCCCTGCTGTGCCTGCGTGCCAGGATGGGAAGCGGGCATTTCAAAGCACAGGGACCTGGGGGGCTTCCACAGCATTACTCTGCACTCAATCATTTTGTGTCAAAACCATGCTAGTTTTATATTGTTCACAGTTGCTCCAGGTACATAGGTAATACTTGTTCCATTAGGGGTAATGTGATTTTTAATCTATTTGGATATTCTCTAGAAATCTGGAACAATCATATCTAAGTTTCTGAACTATTCATTTCAGATATGCCTTCTAACACTGACATCCTTCGATTCTCTGTCACGATAGATGTCAGAAAGATGTGGGTAATTTTCATTGCTAAATATCTGCTTTGCTCTAACACACAAGTGCTTCAGTGCACCTTTTCCAAAGATGCTGGGGTTCTTTTAAAATATGTGCCATATGGCAGGTTTAGCAATTCACATATCGTAATTGCAAGTATAAAAACAAAAAATGCCTTGGTCTGGAAACTGAAAGAGAATTGCTTATTTCTAGACTGGAAAAACCACTTTTTTATTCCTCAGCTAGATTCTCTTTCCTACCTACTGTTTGCAACTAAAACCCTGTAAGATACATGCCTTTTGTTGGAAGATACGTATTTGAGCCCTTTCTTGGAACTTGTGTTTTGGTGTAAACCGAGTGTAAAATGAACATTCTCCATGCTGTTTTTAACTGCGATCACTGTGTTTATCAGGCATGTAAACATTTTTGGTTCTTAATTTCTCATTTTATCTGCCTTGGTTATGTAACCATTTAGAAAAGAGGTAGGATTTATGTGATGGGCTAAAACAGAAGATCATTAAAGCAGAAGGCTTACTTCTACAATTGTGAAGCTGTGTGCTCTGAAATAGTAGTAGCATCATGTTTTCCGGGAGACCTTTTTTATGGATGACTATCTCATCAGTAAGGCTCTCTTAGAAGGCTTGAACAAGGTCAGCAGCATGTTTATCCATTTCGGTCTAGTGATTTCTTAACTTGCAAGAATAAGGCTTGCTTCATTTGAATTTCTCAGGCTGCACCACACGGAATAATAATGTATAACTCTAAAATACCCTGCTGCTGTTTGAGGATTTTTGTTTAAATGTAGTAAAGGGAGTTGGAACAGAAGTGGCAAATATTAAATTACCATTTAAGATCTAAGGGGTAATATTTTGGATTTCGTTGTTACCATGTCACAGCTGTGAACTCCTTGGATACTGCCACATGGAAAGCTTTCTTATTTTTAATTAGTCCTCTACCATGATGGAAAGCTTTTTGTTGTTTTTATTTTTCATGTAGACCCACCTCTTACTGCAAGGTCCAGAGCACACTAATGTCTGGTGGGATACTGGGCTCTGCTGTTACCAGTAGAGACATGGGAGCCGCAAGTGCAGGAGCCTGGTTGTGGCTTAGTTAGCAGATGACTTCTGTGAAGTCAGGTAATCTTGTCCCTTGGCTTCTCCAGCTGTACAGCAGAGAGGCTACTTGCAGAGTGCTATATTTAATCCACAGAGTGCTTTCAAAGTAAGTCTTTTGTAAAGTGTAGGATTTCAAATTATCAAAAATTACAGTCTAGGAATGGTGTAGAATTATTGGAGTGTATGCACAAATGTGCATTTAAAGGATCTAGAAGCATGTTATCCAGTTATTTTTGCCAGTGTTTTATTCTATGAAACAAAGTAGCCTCATGACTGTGTTGTTGTTGTTGTTGTTCTGCACTTGGCTTTTGTGAGGTGGGGGGCTATGACACTTTAACCACTTGTGAGCACGTGAAGTGGATGGGTAAGCGTAAAGGTATTAAGTGAAAGTTGTGCCTCTGTGTAACCATACAGTCAACCACATAAAGCAAATACAATGATAAACAGCTGTTGGTTTAATTAAAAAAAAAAAAAAAAAGGCAAATGTCATGTTCATCTGGTTACACCAAGGAGGTAGGAGAAGAGCCCAAGAGAATTCTGTCTGCAGTCGTGCATTGGCACAAGTGTTTTGTTTTAATTGCTCCTGAGTAGGAGGAGGATTTAAATAAAGATATACAGGTTGAGGATTGTATTCTGAAGCTTCCTTGCAGTTCAATAGGATGCCTCTCCCCCCCTCCAATTTGCCTCATACTCTGACAGGAAATGTCTTTCTGTAACCGGTCCCAGGAGTGGGTGCTCTCTCGCTGTGCCTGGTGCTCTGTGCCCCTGCGATGTGTGGGACAGCTTTGGCAAAGCAAGGGCCGGCGGTTACCTTGCGGTGGTTTCCGTGCTAGGTACTGTACGGTGCAGAAGGAGTTAAGCAAAACAACAAATCAAACCCTGAACAAAGCCTACCTAAAAATAATAATTAAGTAGGAATGCATTGTATTATCAGTTTAAAGTGCTTGATGTTTGTGTTTAAAATCTAGTTGAAGCAGTATTGTCTGCATGTGAAGCTTTCATTATATGTATGTAAAGATATAAATCTAAAAGAGACTGTGATTATTTGCTTTCCGCTTATTATTCTGGGTCTTTCATCATTAAAGTTCTCGTTTGCCCCTAGGGAAATGTGATTTTAAATACTTTGCCAAAACTTCCTGTAGTGGAAAAAGAAATTTAATTTGTGGTGGTATCATTTTAATGGCGTTCTGCTGTAATACATTATCTAAGTTGTTTTACTCTGTATCTAATGATAAAGCCTTTTAAATAAACACTTAAACCCAGATTTTTATCAATCTATATGAATTTAGTAAAAATATTTGAAAAAGGCATTCAGAATGTATAAAACAAATGTACATATGGAAGTAGTTGTCAACCAGTTGTCGTAATTTTAAAGGGCTTATTATATTGCCTGTACTTATGCGTCCTGGGAGAAAATGTGTCTGTGGATGTAGGGTTGGATTTCCTGCAAAGAAAAAAAACCACATTATCATAAAAGGTGGCATTTATAATTGATAATGCAGTCTGTTCTGAACTCATGACTGAAACGTAGTATGAGGCAGGAGTGTGTGACACGGGCATTACAGTTTTATCACAAGCCATTGTCACCAGAACTGTTGCATTTCTGTTTTGATAAATTGGATAGAAAACAAGCTGGAGAAGTCGGATTTAGATAATAATACTACTGGAAAGTACCTAAACATACTGAGGGAATGGGTATCAAAGGTTTCTAAAGGCAAGGATAGCAAGCTCTGTTACACATCATCCAGTTCTCTTGAACAGTTGCAATGCCCCAACCTTGCTGCCCCAACGTCGGTCCCGAGCTGTGCCCTGGGGTAGCTTGGAACTGGAGTCGGTCCCTTCGGGCTCTGCCCGTGACCTCGCTTTTCCTATGCTATGGAAGTAGCGGGCTTTGTGAAATGCCAGTAACGTCTATATCAGAGATGGTCCTTTTCAAGTTGAATTAAGGGTATGAGCAAAGCTTTGGGTAAACCACGTGAGCGTTTTCACCTTTCTTCTCCTAAATTACCTGTTGCTGTGTATGTACAACAGCACCGGGAGGCAACACTGGCGGAGCTGGGTGAGGGTGCAGGATCTGAGGGCCTCACAGGCTGATCAGTGTCTCATAGGCTGCTTCACCTGACAAAATGGTCTGTGCAGCTTTGCAGCCTGAGCAGGCTTTGGGACCTTGTGCAGAGCTGCGCCTGAACCTGTAACCCTTGCTGGAGAGAGCTGGTTTGGCACAGCCCTGCTGAGTGACTTTGTATCTTCGTAGTTAATGTGTAACGCAGAATAACTCTGCCTGTGAAGAACCGCGTTGATTTTATTTTAATTTCCTTTTAACATTAAATGAAACTTGAAGCTGTTTCCAGAACTGAAAATCTGTTTTTCCTTTGCTACCTAAATTAATTATTTCTAAATATTTCTCAACTGAAAAATCTTACACTTGATTTGACGTATATGGCTATGCAAGTAGTTGTGTGTTTGAATGCTCTGCGTTGGCATTTGACAAAGATTTGAGGGGGCCTTGCTTGCTCAAGTCCCAGTCACAGTCGTGTCTCAGTTATGCCTCTTTGAGAATTCAGAATGCAGTGACGAGGTGGTTGGTGCTGCTGTGAGTACTCCTGCAGCTGGGGATTTTCATGTGCCATGTAAAGCAAAAGAGAAAGACAAGTGTTTTAAGACCTGAGATCTGAGTTTTAGGCTGGCGCAGTTACATCCTTTTTAACTAATAATTTACACTTGATTTCAGTGAGTTCTCATTAGGGAACTGAAGGCTGAAACAGCTGATTTTTCTGGAGATGGTTTAACTGTTTTTCAGGTTTCAGTGTTGCTTTCCATTCTAACTGTCATAAATGTGAAAAATGTTCAGGTAGTGCAAATGGGTGCAAGTTCTGTTTCCCACTTGCTGGATCGAGGTATGAATCTGTCGTCTGCTTTGACATGGTGAGATCTTTAACTTGGGAAACAATGTGCGGTTTCTAAACCAAAAAGTTCTGAGCTCTCCAGCAACAGAAGTGAGAGGGAGCTTGAAGTTGTTTCCCAAGTGCAGAAAATCACGTCGAGCTGTGCCAGCAGAGACCTGTGTATAAGCTCTGTTTAAGGCTCCGAAGTTCAGCTTGGCTACATCATTTTGGAAGTGCCTGCTTTAGCAACTCAGCTGTCAAAGAGGGAATGACAAGCCACTGGAAGTGGTCACCTTTCCAGCTGGCACAGTGCTCCCAGAAGAGGCTATGCATCTGTCCCTTGAGAGACAGACTTAGAGAGTGTTTGAAGCTTTGGCAACCTCAAATGCAGAGAATGTAGCCTTGAACGTAATGCAAGATTACTGATCTAAGTAAACAACTTCAAAACTTGTTCTGCATGTACTGCGCTGGGTGAATTTTCCTTAATGGGTCTCGTCGCATCGACTGGAGATAAGGCACCCTCGGAAGTCGAGATGGGTGAATAGGATTTCGCTCTAAAGTACAGAAGGTGCTATCCAGAATCGCAAAGAGAATCTGACAGCATGTCTTTGCTACTTCTTCCAGTAACAGCAGAAATACCAACAAAGCATTCACCTTGCATAAAATGTAGAATTTTCATATCTGATAGGAAAGTTTTTTCTCCTCTTTTCTGTGTCTGAAGGTCTTCAGGCCTCAGCCTCTTGGCTACTAGTTTGAAAAAAAGTAACAGTGATGTCCCCACCACCGGGATGGTAATGCATTTCTCACGAAGGCTTAATTTGCTTACGGGAGCTAAATGTTGAACTGCTATGCAGATTTGCATAGAGTGCAAGGACTTTGATCTTGATAAAACACATGTTTTGCAGAACAGTACTATCTTGGGAGCGATTAAAATTTGCATAAACAAAGATGATGTTTGTACTGGCAAACTTTTCTTGCTACTTCTCAGTCTCTCCCCCCATCCCTTGGTCCCCCCTCAGATATCCACTGCTTATGTCATTGCTGCAGCTAGGAGGATCTTTGTTGCTTTCGGATGCTGTCACCTGCATAACAAAGCAGCGATCCAGTTGTATCATTTCTGAGCCTTCAGAAGTGGTAACAGATGTGCCTGTTCTTGAAAGCCAAAGAAGGTGCCGTGTGAGGAGAAAGCTAAACTTGCTGCAGTAGAAGCTGAAAAAGACTAAATGTAGATGGTAGGATAAAAGCCTGAATTTCTTTTTATCTTAAAACTCCTTAAAATTGAAACCTGGTTTTTATGTTCTGAAGCTATTTGAACTGTGTAGGTAGATTTGGAAGGAAGCTTGGTCTGCGTGATCTGTGCTGGTATAGCTATAGTATTGGAAATAGGTGACTGGGGCGTGTGTCATACTTGTACGTAACTTTCACTGATGCATTCATGCTTAACCTTTGCTCCAGGGCAGAGTTGTGGTGAAAATATCACATAGGAGAAGTGTGATTTCAGAAGTCACTTCAAATTCTGTCAAGATACTTATGAGCTTTATGCTTTACTTTAAGAAAAACTTCTTCCCCAGGAGGGCGGTGCAGCAGTGGAGCAGATTAGCTCAAGAGATTTGGCATCTTTGCCCAGGGAGGTTTCCAGGTCAACCTCAATCTGGCACTGCAGATAGCTCCTCTTTCAGGGGTAGGTTCGACTGGATGACCTTTGGAGAGAGATCTTTTCCAACTGTGCTCTTCCACTGAGTCTGAAAAGATGCTACCAACACGTTTCTTCAGGATAATCTTGTGAGAATAAGCTTGCCTTGGAGTAGACCGGTGTTTTATTGGGACACTGAAATAGTTAAAAAGTTAATTCAGTCATGTGTAAAATTGTGGGGCAAGTGTGTTTTCACTCCATCAAGATGAAAAATCAAATGGCTTTTCTCTGCAACTGGCTGTAGTGCAACCTGCAAATGACTAATCTTCAGGAGTCCTGAAACCAGCTTCCATAGATTTCTGATGAGGGTTGGCAGAGTTTAGGGTAGTTACAGGGGTTCTCAGAAGAACAGAGAAGCAACACTCTTTGAGCACAGATAACATGAAACGTATTGAAGACAAGACTGACACACAGATCTTAACAGGTAATATGGTCAGCAGTACAGACTTCCACAAGTAATTTACCAATTAAAAATAGTGGAAAGAAAGATTGGACATATTGTGATGTAAACCACAGGATGGTGTTGATGTAATGTTCACCTTTTCTTTGCATTAGTCATGTTTTAAAAGATTTGGAAAATGCTGTTGGTTGTTATAATATGAGTAGGCTGAAAAGCTTTCTGTGGGCTTTCCAGCATATCACAATATTAATTTAAGCTTGAGGTCAGAATTAATCATTTTTGTGTCTCTCCCCTTTTTTTAACCATCCCACCACAGATATGTTACATTAAGTGTTATAGCTCTGCCTGCAAGTAAATGAAGTCCTGTCAATCACAACTGTCAGTCAAAGTCCAAAATGTCTGCCCTATCGTTCCTACATGGAAAAAAAAGAAATCCCAGCAAGAGGTTGAAGAAAGAAAAGTAGAATGCGAAGGCTTTCTACCTGACAGCATGGGAAGAAGTATTTTTGCCACATTTTTGTTGTATTTCTGTGGTGCCCATTCATGGGCACTACAGAAGTGATTTCCCTGTGTGAGGGAAGGGCACTGAGTCCTAGTCTGTATCCTTAGTGGGCTTTATGAAGCTATTTTTGCCCTTAGTGGGTAAGGTGGAATAGGGGAGACTTGCATGCACAAATCCCAGCCAAAGCTGTTTGATACTAAAGTTGCAGAGAACTGTCTTATTTTGATTGCTGCGTGTTTTAAGGTAAGGTTTTGCTCTAATGCTGTAGTCTTAGCTGTGGTAATGAAACTTGTTTTCCCAAGGAAATTTTGAAGATAATTTCCTCAATTCCAAAGCATATTCTTAGCAATAGCTTCCCTGCATTTGAGGGAACAAAATCTAATTTGCAGCTTAATATTGAGAATTTAAATGGTAGAACGATAGAGTGAAGTACAGTGATCTCTGAATTCATGGATACACAGCTTGAGTGTGTTTATATGCCAGGTCCTTTCAGAAATGTGTGGAAGTGCATTTATAGTACATACTGTAGTGCATAATAAAGAATTGAACTCTATTTACTAGTAAGATATGCTGATTATAAAGAATAAAGATACTTTCTTTCTCCAGTTTCACCATACTGTTTAAACCAAGGAGCTTTTCTTCTAAGAAAATGTTCCTATTAGAAAATCCAAAGCTTTCACTATAGACTTTGATCTTTACTCTAAAATGAAAGGAGGAGGAAAGCTTTCACACCAAAATGCTAATAGTGTTCTCTTTGGTAGTGCCTTTGTATTGCATAGTGAGTGGATCTCTGCCTATCTGTCCAAGTTCTGCAGCTTTGTAGGCATCTACCTTCCCGTAATGCAGTCATCTTTGGCCTGAGTGGTTGACTATACTTTTTTCCATCTGGGGAAGAATGCTGTTTATCCTTTGCAAAGTATCTGCCCAAATGTGGGTGGACCACTCTGTTGAACTAAAAGCATGTGTGTGTTGGAGGTGCGCTGTTAATATACTGTTTCTACGTTGTTAAATGGTGCAACCCAGAAGTGACAGTGCGACAGTGGGTTTGTTGTATGAGCATTAAGTACTCTCCAGATGTCTGATGATTACGTGATTGGGTTTTTACATTGTGGTTTGATAAATGGAATGCTTGTGTTGTATTCAGTCTCTTCAACCTCTTCAGGAAAAAGGAGTTAAAATTTAAGTTGACAGGAAAGACCTGTACCTTTTAGGCGGGGGGGGGGGGAACCCCCAAAACCAAGTCTTTCCTAGCAAATTATGCTGGATGTGTGCATTTTTGTAGTCCTTTTGAAAGTGTGATGACAAGGTCAACAGTCCTGTATGCATTTTCAAATTATTTGCAAGTTTCTGAATGCTGGGCCTTCTAGATTTTTTGTTTTGTTTTGCTTATTTTTATTTACACTTTCTAAGTCCATTCAGTGGTTAGATGTCACTGCAGTGAGCTTCTGGGAATTCTGCCAAGTCTTCAGTATTGTCAGGGTGCTGGATGAAGTACAAAGAAAAATGCTTGTCTTTGTTTCCTTGCAAAATTTTAGAGGTAGCGTATAGCCTCAGGAGTAAGACCACCTTTACTAAAGTAAGAGCAGAACTATATGAAAACAGGTCGGACTCACTTTCTCGGATTATCTGTACAGCTAGTTAGAATGTAGAGTTTCCTTTAACATGCAAGAACTACAGGTGTCCATGAATTAGTAAGAAGATCTGAGCTACAGCTGTAGGCTTTTGGCAGCCAAAGATGTGTCTCTTTAATATTGTAAAACTGTGTAACAGCATAACTGTTAAGATAAGGGAATATAAGCCTTTTCTGAAATATTAAAACCAAACAAAAATGGTTTGAAATTTTAGGAGCTCGCCATTATCGTTGCCTCCCTTACAATTGATCCTGTAGTTATAATGATGTGTTTGGCAGAGCCTTGTTCCTGTGCACTGCAGTGTAGGGTTTCCGCCAATGTTCTCAGCCTTTTTTTAAAAAAAACACACTTTATGTATTTTTTAAAGTTGCTTTTATATTGCAACTTGACATTCATTCGATTCAAATGTAAGATATAGGAGCACAATGGAGGAGGGGACTAGATATTTTTTGGCATAGAATACACTGTGATCAAGCTGATTAGTCATTTCCCAGGTTAATTTCTCTGTAAATGTGATTTCCCTGTATTGGGAAAAAAACCCCAAATGTAGATACTTGATTGCAAATCTGACTTGAGGTGGAGTGAGTGCCACATGCCTGCTTGTGCTCTTTCTTTTTGTGTGTGTGTGTTTTGCTATGTACATTGCACTGCAAAGAGCAAAGCAATGTAGCTGCAGTATTTTTCCCCTGCATTTTAGAGAAGGTGTTTGTAAATGAATCTGAATGGAGATTGTTATGCTTTGATAAGAATTGAGAGGAAATCTGTTTTGCATGCTTTAGACTACTTGCTAGGCAAGATTATTTTCTGTTGTGAGTTACAGACTTTTTACATGAGAGTTTCAGAACAGCCTTGCTGTGCCTGCTCAGAGATAGGATTTAAGCGTCTGACAAGAAAACGACATAAAAACAAAAGTGATTTTGTTTTTCCTGTAGGAAAATACAGTGTAGAAGAAATGATTGATTTATTTGATGTTCTCATGTAATTAATTTTTTTTCACTTATTTCCTCTCTTCCAAGTTTGTGCTGAAGCTTTCAATCCAGATGAAGAGGAAGAAGATACAGAACAAAGGGTAAGAATGAGTGAATTGCATCATGCGTGGTTCTCACTACAGTTTGACAGGCAGATGTCTGTATGTCACCTCTTCCCTACCACTTGTGCATTTTGTTCTGGGAGGCTGTGCGGTATGCTCACATTCACAAAGTGACATTGCTCTGGCTCACAGAGCCACTTTGTCTCATGCGCATTTAGTCACTATGGTTTGAATATAGTTTTACTTCAAAGGACTCAAGAGCTGTGCTTAACTGTTTAAAATTTTATATATTTTCCTTTCTTAATTATCTTAAAGGCTTGTTGAGGTAATTCCTGGAGCGTTGATACTGTTGTAAAGAATTAGTTAAGCTGTACCACAGCTTCATGGGTGCTTAAAATTCCTCACATTTTTTACTGCCTTTCTTGTCAAAGCAGTTCTGCCTGGGTAGGAGAAATACTTTGTTGAAATATTTTGAGACTGTGGCCACCTGTTGTTCTGTTGTTTTTGAAAGTTGGGAATTTCTAGGAATTGCAAGTCCAGATACTGTAATTGTATTTCTTTAGAGATGCTTTTATGTGAGCAAATCCTGTAGCCTCGCTGGTGAGGGTCAATGTTTTCTCTTTGGACTTCTAGTGTTCCTTTTCCAGATTCCATCTCAAGGATGCTTACACTTCTGCAATGAAAATACGTCTAGTTTAATTTCTCTTAAAAAAAAAAGATACTTCATAAATTTTTTTACAAAAGTTTTCAGAATTAGCCTGCAACAAGCACATATATGAACATTTTTATGGCACAGCGAGTGTTGGTTCCTTTAACCTGTTGAGATGTTTATAATTGGACAGAAGTAACAAAAAAAATCTCTCAAACAGCGAAGCTTTTTTATTTAAGTAATTTTGTTGAAAAAACCCACAAATGCTTCTTGGGTAACTTCTGTTATTAGGTGGGCTCAGATACATATGTATCGTAAAACTTATAAACTAGCTGTATGCCAACGATAAGTATATTGGGACTAATACAGCCAAGAGTTTAGATAGAGAACTTTTTCCGCTGTTCTGAATCCTCACTCCTTGCCTGTATCTGTGGTTAGAAAGGAAGGGAAAGGAAGAGGCATCCTCATCTTTCTTGTCTTTCTTGGCTGTTATATTGCATGTGTTTATTGTCAGCATAATATAGTTCTTATGTATCTTTTTATTCTGTCTTGCATTGTATGTTTACATATAAATACTGTTTATGCAAACGACAAAAAAAGAACTGTATACTTTGACACTCTTCAGCTGTGTTCTGCTTTTTCACTCTGCAATGAAGGTTGTGTCTGTATATTTCTTTGTTGTTGTGACAGTTTTGTTTTACTTTGTTTTAAAGGTAGTTCATCCAAAAACTGATGAACAGCGATGCAGACTGCAGGAAGCATGTAAAGATATCCTGCTCTTCAAAAACCTAGATCAGGTAAGATCATTTTAAGGAAATCTTAACTGGAGTTGATGTTTGTGGGTACAGGTAACAGCATGAGCTAACAGTCCAGACACTTGTTTGCATTGTGATAGTTCATGAATTATTAATTATACACAGACTGGCTTGGGACATGTGTTTGGAGAC
Source organism: Opisthocomus hoazin (assembly GCF_030867145.1). Lineage (NCBI taxonomy): Eukaryota > Metazoa > Chordata > Aves > Opisthocomiformes > Opisthocomidae > Opisthocomus > Opisthocomus hoazin. Next base: position 10,628,860 of record NC_134424.1, on the reverse strand, counting down.
CAACAATCAATGAACAATATAAACAAGCAAGTCAAATTGTCAGTTACCATGATTGTCAGATCCCTCTCCCTGCAAATTCAATTTTTTTTTTCTGTTAGAGAAAAGTTTGGTGTTTTTAAAAATTCCTTTGCTTATGTTTCAATATTTGCTGTTGGGTACCATTGCACCTGATTTCCTTTCCCCTAGGAAACAGTTCATAATTTTATGGGTAATTTAAAAAGGAAATTGCTTACACAGTTGTAATACTGAACAGTATCCACCTTTACATGATTTCAGATTGCTGCACCTTTTTCTTAAATGCCAATGTGTTAGTAGATTTTCAGTGAATGAATGTGGAGTAATGTTTTTAGGTCATTCTTATACTCGTCTTTTATTGCTGAACTTGGTTATTAATTACTCACTACTTCAGCATTGAGTTTTAATGATGAGTGTCTCCATTGCTCCATATCTTAATTGATATGATTTTTTTTTTTAACGAGGATCGTAGGATAGTTCGGGAACAGACCTTTGGAGATCCTGTAATCCAGCCTCTGAGAGGCCATAGAATAAATGCATCTCATCTCTGGTCTGGTGTTTCCATGAAAACAAAACTGACATCTGTGCTGCAAGATGGGGAAGAGTGAAAGCTGTAACACCAGCGATGGTCCCTGCAGCCTCCTGGTTTGAATTGTTAGCTTTGCCTGAGATGTGAAAGGACAGATGTGACAGCTTATGGGTTCAGAAACGCTGCTCAACTTTCCTTGAAAACCAGGAAGTTCTCCCAATTCTTGGAGGCTGTACAAACCCCAGGAGTCATTGAACTGCATTCTGAAATGATTGTTGAAAACTTCTGATTGCAGCAAGCTTGAGGAATTGACATTCTGTCAGAAAGCTTCCTTGAAAGCTGTGCTTTCCAAGACTGGCCTTTCACTGTTCTGGGATTCCTGTTGTCACTAAGCCTATTTACTTAAGATATTTTAAATGTTCCTTTTGCAAGTAACCTGATTATGTACGGGAAAAAAAAGAAACATATTTAAGAACTTTCAGGAGCTCAGAGGATATGTACAAAATGTGATGACCATTCGACTGAGTAGGCCAATCTTTTAGCTTCCAGCAAAATCACCCAGAAGCAAAAATTAATAACCAGTTTATATTCAAAGATGACTTTGAAAAACAAATTAGAGCTGAGAAAGCGGGCTTGGAAAAACACTGCTTCCTGAGAAAAGCTTTCTAAGCAGCTGAGGAGTAATGGAAATTATCTTAACTGCAGCTGTTAGAGCCTCGGGCTTTAAGATAGCACATGACTTGAGAGATGACTCCAGCCCATACGTTGATGATAGTATGATAATCATAGAATCATAGGTTGGAAAAGACCTCTAAGATCATGAAGTCCAGCAATCAAAGGGCACTTAGCAGAGAGGGGAGAGCTTTCCTAGTAATGGGTATAAAGGGAATACAGAACTTGCATCCTTTCACCCCTCCTCCCAGTAATTTCTTTTCAACTCCCTCTGTATAGTGTGACTGGTTTGGAAGGTTGGCTGTAGAATACCCACTGAAAGGCAGAATGCATGGCTGCTGCTTTTGTTCAGTGTGTGTTGTCCTCTAATAATTATGAGGAACTCTTCAAACTAAGGCTCAAAATATTTTCTTTTGCTTCTTAACCTCTAAAGTGTGTCATGTAAAACTGTTAAATACAAGCAAACAAAGACAACAACAACACTGCATAAAACCCCTTTAGGAGTAAATATGATTGTGTGACTCAAATATCCTGGCCAAATTCATCCCTTTTCCACTGGTTGCGTTTAGGTGAGCTGTGCTGAATTTAGGCCCCATGACTCAACAGCCCTTTTAGGTGTCTTCACTTGCATGAGTAGTTGCTGTAGTACTTGGTATCAAACACAAGGGAGCCAGTGGATCACTGCTAGCAAGGTTCATGTTGAACTTTGAACTTAAATCAATTCAGATCATCACAGAGTTTAACCCTGAGATTTTGAGCATCCCCAGTGATAGACCTGATTTATGTTTCAATATGAAGTGCTGGGGGAGTAGATAACTTCTCTCCTGTTAAAAGCTCTGTATGATGTTATCATGCATAGGCTCCACAGTGTCTTATAAATGAGTTTGTAGAATCCTGGTTACAACTGAATTTTGTACTGGGTGAGATCAATGACTGCTGTCCTTACCAGCAAGGCCCCTGAGCATGCTCAGGACTCAGATTTAAACCAAGAGGGTTTTTTACAGTTCAGAAATCTGACAAAGCTTGTCCTTTTATTGACAGAAGACCTCAGTGTTTTATTTACTTAAAATGACAAGATTTTGCCAGTTTATCCTCCAAATAAAGCATTATTGAGTTACAGGATTTTTAAAAAGCTTTTTAAAATATGCATTGCTTGTTTTCTGACAACCGTTACTTACATGCCTGCTGTGAAATATGTGGTTAAAATAAATGGCTTTTATGCAATGATTGTTTGTTTAGTTTAAATATCAGGAGAGTTTTTAAAGGCAAGAAAACAGGATTCTAGTGAAAAGATATGCAATATTTTCAATTTAGTGGTGCCTACAGATGCTGCAATGATTATTCCCAGCTAAGGAGCACAGTAAATATTTCGAGTGTATCTAGCAGCATAAAGACTAGCTTGCATGTTCATGCAGTATATTTTTAGAAACTCAGCTGTGATCTACATCTTCAACTTTGGACATCTGGTCACTGAAAATGCAATGAAAGTCTGTTGTTGTTGGACTTTGGAATAACAAAGATGGTAAAGCAGCTCAGCATTGAGGCAAGACATTTATATGGCATCATCTCTTTTGGCTTTCACAGCTTCCCTGGCTGTGCTGCCTACAAAAAAAATTTAGTCATGGCTAAAGCTCTTATCAAAGAAACCTAGGTCAAGTCTGGTGTGCAGACCAGCATTATCCCATTTTCTGTATGTGCTTGCCCATCTGTACCTATCTGATCTCGCCTTGCGCTGCAATTGCAGGTTCTCTAAGACACTGACTATTTAGGGAAATAACTCTGTATAGAATCTTGTTCGGTACAGTCCTGATCATGAGTGGGGCTCCTAGATAATGACAGTATGAATAAATTACTAATAATTTGTCATGCAGTTTCTAGACATACATACATACAATGAAATATAGGTACTGTTGACAGAAATCAATATGTATCCATTGCAGTGAAGCTGTGTCAGATTATATCAAGTGAGAGCTTGCTCTACATGTGCACTTTGGCACTGAAACGATATGCATAAGTTAACCCATTTGGACATAAATTTGAGATAATAACTCTCTGTAATGGAAGTATCTATGTTTGCATTATTGAACTTATATTAATAAGCTGGAAACAAACAATGTGCTAGTGGAAATCAGCATTTAATATCAGTATTACCTGTATTTGCATACAGTAGAAATAATGCAATGCGTGTTGCACTTCACTATCCAGATGAAGTCAAATGAACTCGCCCTTGTCCAGCAATAACGCTAAGGTGTATTTTCTGAGAGGTTTTTTTTTCTTTTTTTTTTTTTTTCTTCCCTGTTTGTTTTATAGGAGCAGCTGTCTCAGGTCCTTGATGCCATGTTTGAGAGGAAGGTGAAACCTCAGGAACATGTGATTGACCAAGGTGATGATGGAGACAACTTCTATGTCATTGAGCGGTAAGCAGCTGTGCCTTAGAAATGCAGAGTATGTTTCTTTTCAGTTTTAGAAATGGCAGGGAATGCTTACTGCAGGACGGTTTCTGAAGAGAACTTACTTTTTCAAATCATTGCCTCTTCCTTTGATCTTTTCATTTTCCCCGTTAGGCCCTTACTAACTTCTGGATCATTTGCCCGGGGGCAATCAAATTTGACAGCGGTGGACATTTCAAACCTGCTGGGTTTTAATGCATTCTGTGTGACTGTATAAAAACTCAAATACCACTTTCTTTGAGGGAAGGGCTGCAGCATAAGCTTGCCTATGATTTGTTCAGTTCAGCTTTTGTGCCTATCAGCATATGCATAGCTTAAACCCAGCCATATTACACGCTGTCTCTAGACCAGGATGTGTTTTTTGTGAAGAAAGGAGGGGGAAAAGCAGCAACAGAAACCACATGGTAAGGGGAGGTATAGGAGGTTATTTTGGGGAAGGAGAATACAGGAAATAAAAATCCATGGTAGTGGCTGTCTTGGAACAACCTGGACTTTGTCCAGTTAGTTTTGATCACTGGTTTCATAGAAACTTGTGGTTACTTCACTTCTGTTGCCATGTGATTGGTATTCGCAGAGTTTAAGGTGCCATTTTGCCATTTCTTGCATCAAGCAAATTCACATGATAATTTTGTGGATCATATATATGTGCAACAGGCATGTAATAGATACGTGTGTACATGCACATTCTGGGTATCTTTTATGCTTTTGGAAGAAATTCTGGATAGTGATACTTTTAATCATTGTATTTGAAGAAGAATTAAGGACACATTTATCTCCTCCTATAAAACTGTAATACTAAACAGAATATTGCTGATTGAATTATAAATGTCTGTTGGAACACGATCTTAGCAAACTACTTTTTTGACGCACTGTTATCTTCCTTATCACTGAAATAATGGCACCATTAACATTGTAGTAAATGCTTTCAAAGCAGTTCTTCAAGACAACATGTTGCCTTTTAACTTGTCATTTATGCTGTGTTTATGGAATTTGCCAAAGAATTTCTAGGTTAGAAATTGTTCATTTTAAATGATCCTTGTTTGTTTTAAGGACATTCCTCTTTCTGACTAATGAAATTGCAGAACATAAGGCTACCTCAAATAAATTCTTACCTTATGCCCGTTCCTGTGTCCTCTACCATATCATCCCATTAGCCTAAACCAGTGCTCCATTTCTGCACTCAGTTGTCTCCCTCAGCCACTCTGCCTCAGACTAATCCCATGTCTTTGGCTAGGTAGGACAGCTCACTTCTCTTGCCATGTTCGCTGGGGAGGTCAGGCTGTCCCAGATACGCGTAAGGTACTGCAGATCACAGCTCACGGGAGTCACAGCCACCAGCTCTGCAAAGATGAGATGTCTGCAGAGCAGTGATTCCTAATCTTGAGGAAACTTAAATTCAGTTTGGGAGCCTCTCAAAAATGTTAGATACCATCAGCCTATTTTAATTTGTTTCTTTGTAAGGCTCTTAACCTGTTGGTTACTAAAAAACTTTTCCTGTTATGAGTTTTAACCAAAACACAGAAGTGAAATGGAACCTTTGATACTCAGGTAAATGTTTTATGGTCTCTGTTCTACAGATGTAATACTATTCCACAATGATTTTTTTTATATCAGGAGATAGTGGGGACAGAAGATTTTGGGTTTTTAAGTTTTTGTTTTGTTTTGCTCTCAAGGTATAACACACCAGTAACATAAATATGTTGCCAAAAGTACGTGGCAGAAAGGCTATACAGTGAGGAGATTAAACTCTGTGTTGTCTAGTGATAGAGTATACCAGCCTTTGCTGTAAACACTGACATGGCTGCAACTCTTATGTTGGCTATTCCGTTATTACAAAGAATTCTACGGTTATGAATTTTCTGTCCCTCTCTCCCCCTTTCCAATCCTTCTCCCTTCCAGTTGTCCTTCACCTCCTACCCCCTCGTTTTTTTCGTGCAAAAGAATAGAAGGATAGTGGTGCTTATGGAAAGCTACAATATTTCCACTTGCCTGCAAGTGCAAATTCAGAGGACTTTGGCACTTTCTTTGGTGTCGGTAGGCATGTCTTGTTACTCGTAAGATAAGTCATTAATGCCTAAATATCCCTGAGGATTAGTTTCTTCCTGTCTGAATGAACAGTGACTTTATTTCCAAAGTCTTATGGCTGTGATACTTCCTCACCAGATCACTGTTGTCGAATGTCTTTTACCATGCAGAGAAGGACAGCAGGCAGCATGCAGCAGCTGTTTAGTGCTTACTGCATGGAAGGGGAAGCTAGGATGAGTGTGTTGCATGGCTAAACATTAGTATGCTCATCACTGCTGAGGAGGCACCTGATGAGTCTCTGCTGATTGAGCAGTCATCAGTCAGGAGGGACAGCACTGGCCTCTGTTGCCTCTTGGAACAGACTGATCCACAATCTTGCTGAGTTGCCCTCTTCTGCTTTTCTGCCTTTTTTTCCTTGGGGTTTTATATTTTTTCATGTCAGTATTTTTCTTTTGAGTCCTTGAGCTCCTAATGATTACCATCTCAGCAATTACACTTTGGTATGTGTTTTCACTCTTCTTATCTTGCAGGGATTTAGCTCACGGACTGTCTCACAGCTCAGCAACAGTTTTCTCAATGAAGCTGAGCCAAAATCCCCCAGTGGTGCCTCACCAATTTTGGGCCACAGCTAGCTGAATGCTTGGCTGAAGGTTACGTGGCTATAGTTATTTGGAAATAAATGGGACTAGTAAGTGACTTTCAGGCTGAGGGATGGAAAGAAGTTGTTGCATTTGCTTAAGGTGCTCGCAGATGGCTCTTCTAGATCAAAAAAACTTCTGAAGATTGTTGCCTCTGGTGCCTGTCAGAGAATCATTAAATAGATACTGGACTTTATAAGAGTTAATGAAACTTTCCTTCAACGCTAATCTTTATTTAGTTTACTGTTAGCATGCTGTTGGTTTCTTTCTCTGTCTCCTAGGTGTGAGTAAGCAGTAGAGTGTAAAAAGTGTCTGGGAAGGATGTTATGCAGTCTAGGATGCGCCTAGCTTCCTCATTTAGCTTCCTGGGTGACAGACTAAATTTCTAGAACTTCTGAATCTTCTGGATCTTCACATCTCAATCTGGTCCAGCTACTATTGATCCAGTAGCCAGACTTTTCTCTGGGTCTGAAAGGCTTTAACACAGTAGACCCTCAAGTCGTTGTGTGAAGCTTCCTCTCTTTGGTGAATTTTAATTGTTTGTTTGATGCATGTAATGCCCACTTTGTGGAGTCTCCTACAAATGAAGCTGGCATAAAGCTGTCTGTTTTTTAGATGCAGCAGTGTTCAAAGATAACTAACAAACCCAGGGCTGTCCATCAGTGTCGTGGTGTAACCTGGCAGCCAGCAACTAGGACCACGCAGGTGCTCACTCGCTTGTCCCCCAGTGGGGTGGGGAGGAGAATGGACAAAAAATAAAACTCATGGGTTGAGATCAAGACCATTTAATAGGTAAAGCAAAAGCTGTGTGCACAATCAAAGCAAAACAAGGAATTAATTCACTCCTTCCCATTGCAGGCAGGTGTCCAGCCATCTCCAGGAAAGCAGGGCTCCATCATGTGTAATAGTTATGTGGGAAGACAAACCCCATCACTTCGAATGTCCCCCATGTCCTCCTCCTTCCCGCAGCTTATATGCTGAGCGTGATGTCGTATGACGTGGGGTATCCTTTTGGCCAGTTTGGGTCAGCTGTCTCAGCTGTGTCCCCTCCCAGCTTCCTGTGCACCTGGCAGCATTGAGAAGCTGAAAAGTCCTTGACTGCCTAGCAACAACTAAAAACATCAGTGTGTTACCAACATTATTTTCATCCCAAATCCAAAACACAGCACTACACCAGCTACCAGAAAGAAAATTAACTCTATCCCAGCTGAAACCACCATGAGAAGTTGAACCTACTGCCATTTCTGGTGATTCTTGGTTTTTTACATGCCTAGTGATGTTCTGGGAGATAATACCATTCCTCCTGACAAAGATGTAAACTTCTGCAGAAAATTGTATGCATGTTCAGCTGCTTAAACCCAGGAAGGTGTTCCAGACCTGCTTCTCTCCAGGGTGTGATATATTTTGTGAAGTCTCTTAGGCCGGTGGCTGGTCCCTGAATGATCTGTAGTGCTATAGCCAAGAATTAATCAAGTCTAATCAAGCTGTGTTTTTAAATTATTTTTTTTAAAGCCTCAAGCATAAGACAGTCCTGAGGGTGTTACAGACACTTGTTTGACTTCTAAAGGGCTGCCTTTCTGTGCGCAGCCTTGTTTCTTCATATGCAGTTGCTGTGGTGCAGTTTGATCCAGATTTGTGTCTTGAGCTTTGACTCAGTGGACCTGTACCTGCATCTTCATGAGAGACTGGTCAGCTTGCACTGCAAAGCTCACTCAGTATATTAGGTATGTAAAGAAAGGCCCTTTCTGTGATATCTGTGCTTCTGCGGCATCCCTGTTGCCTGTACAAGAGCTGGATAGTTCGAATCTAACATGGGCATACGCTGATACAAACTACAGTTGCATCGTGGGGTTAGGATACAGACATACCCTTACGGTGGAGTTGAGACAAAACCGCAGGAACAGATGAGCAGTTGGACTGAGTTTATCCCAAAGGTACTGCAGCAATGCTGTCACTGAGAAAATGGGTCTGGGTGGATCCAAGTCACTCTGAAGAGGCCTCGCTGGCCAACAGGCACACTGTGAAAAGACAAATAACTGTTAAAGACTATGAAACTACCTATCACCCTGGCAATAACACTTACGATAACAATGTCAAAATACTGTGCAGAGGTAAGCAACTAGATCCTGCCCAGACCTATGGGAGTGAAATACTTTATTAAGAGAAAATTATTGTAAAAATAGTGTAGATAGAAGCAGCTTAGAATCAGACAACTGGAAAGCTTGATAAAACATGTTCCATCTCACCCAGCAAGAAGAGGACTATTTGTATAACAGCAAAAAGCTGTTTTTATGATCTGTACTGGAATGTTGTCTAATAAAAGGCATTTATTCCATTGTTTTCCAGGGGACTGTATGATATTGTTGTAGCAAAAGACAACCAGTCACGCTGTGTGGGCCGCTACGATAATCACGGCAGTTTTGGGGAACTGGCATTGATGTACAATACTCCTCGAGCTGCCACCATTGTTGCCACAACTGAAGGAGCCCTTTGGGGACTGGTAAGGAAAAGAAGTTGCTCTCATCTGCGTAATACTTTAAATACTAACTCACCATGTCCAGTGTTTCTCTTAGTATGACTCCTTGCTCTAATAGCTATGTTTATCATGATCTGTTATCTCACCTCCTGGTATGAGAGCTCCATTGTGCAAATCTTTTTGGCCACCTTTCTAGAACAACTTGTCCGTAAAAACTGTATCACTAGTTTTATCTGTCCCTTTATTATTTTGCGTTTGCTGTAATCGTGGCTTTTGTTAGGGGGGAAAAAAACCCTGGTTTTGTTTTTGTCCTGCAGAGGACAGGGAGGCATTAATGCATGTATTTTATGGGAGGGGGAAACGTATCTAAATCATGTTCTTTGTTTTCAACTCACCCTCCTACCATTTTATCTGCTTTAAGGGGGGTGGGAAGGTGTTAAATATCTTCTTGAGGATGTCAGTAATTTGAAGAGCTAGGAAAACTGCCCAAAGCTTCGCCTTCCTTCAAAATAAACTGTCATGATGTTTCTGGTCCCTTTGTGTTACCCTGGAAGAGATCTCGGGTCAGCATGACCTATGAGATACCAAGCTAAACGATGGTGTTCCTTTGTCTCTCTCTCAGCAGTGTTGAATGTGAAGCTGTAGACATTAGTTTCCTTTTTTAGTTCTTTTCTCTGTATTATTTGGATAGGGTGATTTTCGCAGTGCCCTCTTACTCATCTGTGAGGGCTCACATAATAAGAGGATTGTGCGATCAACAAAGCCTTTGAAGCCAGAAGTGTTGTGTGCTTTCTGTGTGCGCTGGGCTCCTCGGCAACTATCGCTGGGAGTTGACCACGTGTTGTGACCTTGATTATAGGACTGATACGCAGCTACACACCGCGTGCTTACGCAAGCTCTGCGCTTGCTGAGGGAACTGACTTCTGACTTCCCTTTTCTTTGTGAGCTGAAAGAAAAGATTTTGGTAAATCAACCAGGGAGTAATGTCAGAATCTGATTTCTTGAACAAGACAGAACAAAACAGCTACTTACAAACTGAGCTAATTCATAAAAGGAAGAAAATGAGAAGATGATTCTTTGTTCCAGTTTGCCTTTGAAAAGAACTGCACAACTTGTGTTAATTTTGGGTTTGTTTTTTCTGTGATTACATACACTTAATTAGCAAAGTATAGTTGAAGGGGGACCTCTTGCGAGTTATCTATCCTGTGGATATTTTTTAACTAAGGCTGCATTTTCCTGCCTAAGACTTTGGTTGTTTCTTCTGGTTATTCTGTCATTGCCATGTTTTATCGTACTATTTTGTGCCTGATGTAATTTAAATGTATTTTTCTTAGTCTGCAGAAGTCATTGCTAAAAGCTCATGGGTTATCTGCCATTTAGGAAATGTGGATTACTCCTGCTGCATTGCAGACTTAGGCCAACGAGAGCCTGGAAGGCTCAGGCACAAAGCAGTTACCAAACAGGAGTCTCTTCTGGAGCAGAGAAGTGTCCTCAGCCTTTGCTGCTGAACGTGCCTGGGGAAGACCTCCCGATCACACACGCCGCCTTCACTGCTCTGCCTTTTTTGTTCAAATACTGCTGCCTCTCCTCCCTCACTGACACTCTCACACAAATGAAATCTGCATATTTTTATGCTTTCACAATTCCCCTGATCATTTCTGCACCTTTCTGCTTCTCCAAACATACGTTTGAAGAGACTTCTACCACTGAAGAATTTCTTTAAAAGAAATAAAAAATCCCTCATGCTTTATCATCTCTTACTCTCCTCTGGAGAACGATAACACTGTTCTTCCCTTCGTATTTTACCTCCTTCAGCTTTCACACTCCACCAGCGTCACCTGTATCAGACCTCGTTTCACGTGTGTTCAGCCTGCGTCCCATCGGACTGCTCGCTTGCCTGAGCCTACCTCTGCGCCTCAGAGCGGGGCTGCTGCGCTGTCGGCTGAGGTTTGCAGGAAATGCGATCCAGAGGAATGGCTCTCTGGACTTTGGATGTTCCTGCTAACTGTGCTATATGTAAACTTTTTTTTTTTTTTTTTGGTACCATTTTCCTGACCAAATTTCTGCTCCTTTCCTCTGACTTTTTGTCTTTGATTTTTACGCTCACGGCCTCACCGTGTGTAAGGTGAACTCTGCAGCCCTCACCGCGTTCATAATTCGGTGCTGATCCGAACGGGGCCCGCGGCCATGGCTGCGGTGCAGACACTGACAGAAATCCCTGGCGGGCCGGGGCCGGGACCCGGGCCCTTCCCCTTCCCCTGGCCGGGCCGCGCCGTGCCCCTCGGCTCCCAAACATGCGGGGCGGCGGGCGCGCAGTGCCGCCCAGCGGCGGGAGGCTGCCGCGGGGGCGCGGGGCGCGGGCCCGGGGAGGCGGCGGGCGGCTGCCTCCGGACCCGAGAGGGCGGGGGGTCCGCCAGGCCTGCTGCGGCTCGGTGCCCGCTTCTCAGCTGTCTGAGACCGGCACAGGTGAAATGTGCGGCTGCAGCAGAGCAGAGTCCAGTCCGACTTAACCCTCCAGTCGCCCTTACAAATAAACGTTGGAATCCCACTTTCCAGAGGCTTCCGCGGGAAGAGCGCAACTTCTTCACTGTACGCGGAAGCGTGAAAGGTGTATTAACAAACAGCCAAACCCCAGAGCCCCAGCCCTGAAACGCAGTGCAAGGTAGGCTAAAAGTGGAGCTCTTGAACGCCTGTCTGAGAAGGACCAGGTCTCCCAGCTCCCTGCTTTTCAGTTTGTTGTTGCAGCAAGCGCTCTCGCAAGAGCTGTCAGATCACCCTTGTGATGGATACGGTATCGTTTCTACAGCTGGCTCCTCAGCCCGGCGTCCTTTGCAAATACCGGTTCACGCTTGTCAGTTCTTTAAACAGGGAGCATTCTAGTCGGGAGGAATAATGTACTTCTCTGTGCTGTTTCTTGCAGGATCGAGTGACATTCAGAAGAATTATATTGAAAAACAACGCAAAGAAGAGGAAGACTTATGAATTATTTATTGAGTCTGTGCCTCTTCTTAAATCCTTGGAGGTAAAGCCACTTGGAGACGTCGGCATGAAATTCTTGCATTAGCATGAGCTCCGCAGTCAGTGTTTCAGCTGTATCAGAAATCTATCTCATTTTTGCTTAGAACAAAATTTTAAGAGCTGCTTTGATATCACGTTTACTGTACAACTTAATTTGCATTGTTGAAGTTGTACACTGTTTTGTTCGTATTCTTTGTTCACTATAAGTGGTTTGCTGATTTTTTTATCTCAATCCGTGTAAATATTTTTAAAAAATCACAAAAACACCACAAAAAAAAAAAAATCTACAAATCTGTCAGAGAACAGGTATTACAGTGAAAATTGGACCTCAAGGCTGTGGTTCCTTTGAAGGTGTGATATTAAAGTAATGATAAAATGAGTGGGATATTTGGCCTTTATCAGCCATGAATGGTTTTAAATTTGAGACAAAGACGTGGCCGTAGTAGGTCTTGCTTTAACGTATTCAGGAGGTAAGCTAAGAGTAGGCTAAGGGGAAGCACTACTAACTGGGAACAAAGTGACCAGGCAGATGTCATGTTGATGTGTGTGGTGCATGACTTAAGCAGCAATGTATGAATTCTCACTCCTAAGCTATTGATTCAGCCTGTATCTTCAGAGGGCTTCTGGAGTCCTACCAAACTGCTTTGAAATCAGTATGTCTCTGTCTTTGCCTTACAGCATAACTTAGATTTTCTTTGTTTTCTCATCATAACAATATTTTTCAGCATTAATCTTTAGTATTTGAGAAGAGCTTTTAATCCTTTGGAGAGAAGATTCCAAAATGACCAAGTGTCATTAGGTGTGGATAGCAACCTCTAATATATATTATTTGGACGTATGTTGGTGGCTGCGGAATGGGTGAATTGTGCAATACCTTCTCCTTGAGTGCCTGGCTTAAACTAGTTCCATCAGTGTGACTTTTTTTGAGCACAAAAATGACTCATAAATATTTAAAGATACAGAAAAATAACTCATTAGCACTGGATGGCTCTTTGCGTGACATACTGCAATTGAATCATGCATGGATCAGAATTAATTTTTTCAAACCTGGGCTAGATTGAGGTGCATTTGTGGAATGAGTGGATTACAACTGAATCACCTGTTGAGATACTAATTTTAACTGTAGGATTTTCTTCCTTTCTTAGTATGTTTTTTACACTGCTCTGAACCAATAAAATTGTTTTGTGGTTCTAGATGGGCACTGGGAAACATTGTAGATAAATTTAACTGTTCTTTCTCCCTTCCTGTTTGTGAAGACTCAGGCGTGTTCCATTGCATGTCAGATGAGTACCTCTTGCCCTTGCTGCTGGGCATGCTGGCGCGGTGCCTGCTTACAATTTAGGGATGATGTCCTTTTCATATTTCATATCCCCTTCCTCTCTCCATTCTAGGAGTGAGTTCTGGAACACGAACACCACCCCCCCCCCCCATTCAAGTATATGGTGATTAAAATATTTTGAAGATGAGTTGTTACTTACTGAAGTTTGTTCTTAGGAAGTTTATGACATTTTTCTGAGCGTTTTCTTAAAATTTCAACTGAATCTTAGAGGAAGTGATTTTTTTTTTTCCCCGGTTTGCTCTAAACCAGCCACATCAGTTATTTGTTAACTGTGGGGTAAGACAAGCATGTGGATGGGACACCAGACAATTTCCTTTCCCTGTTGATTTTGGTAGTCTTGAAAGCTGTGGTGCAGTACGACAGTGTCGTATTTTTCAGTACACAGATACTGCTGTTTGTGTGTCTAGTGAATGCCTCTTCAGGGCTACAAAGTTTACTAGAGGTGTGCTATAATAGATGGTTATGTTTACTTTTCCTCTTTGTTCCAGGCATCAGAGCGAATGAAGATAGTGGATGTTATAGGGGAAAAAGTGTATCAAGATGGGGAACGTATCATTTCTCAGGTACTTGAAGTCTAAATTTCTCTTTATCATTCTCATTTCTCTGCTTCTTTTTTCCTGTTTGGAATTGACTTACAGAATCGTGTTACTTGGACCAGTTTGGCATCACTTACTCTTCTAATGCATCCAGTTTGTTTGACCACTTCTTGAATGTTTGGGGAACAGCCAGTATGTCTTTTGCGACAAGTTTATTCTGTTACTTTAGCTTCAGAATTTTTCTTCTCTCATCTGTTTGTTTTTTTTACAAATGCCCTTTGCAAGGTTTCAACAGGAGTATGCCTTAAGAAGCTGAAATGAAATGCCTGGCTATGCAGTTTTCCATGACAGCCCCCAGCTAGACTTTTCGTAGGCACCTATGGCCAGATTAAACAAGGAGTCACAAACACGTAGTAAAGGCATTTCTAATTCCTAGGTCTGACTAAACAACAAAAACAAAAACAATTCAGCGGGAGTATGAATTTGGATGAAACTAAATGAAGTCATTGGGAATATGGTACTAGTTGGACCCCACTCAGTTAACTGTTCTAAGAAACTCTCAAGGTTAATTAAAACCACTGTTTTTCCTAATGCCTTTAAAAAGAGTATTTCAGTGGTGGAGAAGTCTGACTTCAATCGACAGCCTTTGGTTGCTGGTGTGTGTTTTGTCTGCTGTAATAGATCAAGGACAGGGTGGTGGAATGTGAAGCTGGACAAACTCAAGCTAAAGCTGTGGGATTTTTTTGGCTGTGACACAAATAAGTTTTTGGAACACTGTTACTGATGAAACAGTGGAATTTTGCATCAAGTTTAGCTTGGGGTTGCTTTGTTGCAAAAAGTGCTCTGGTTCAAGTTAATGCAGGAAGTTAATGCAAGAAAGTCCGTGGCTTAGCTGAAATTGCAGGCTTTTGATCACAACCATCGTTTTGTTTTACAAACAGAATATGACTCCTTGATAATGTCTTGAATAATTCATCTTAATTACCTTGAATGTCGGATAACTCTGAATGCAGGAAACCTTAGTTTGATGATAACCAAATATTGCCAAGTAACTTCTCTCTAAAAATAGCGTCAATTTTGTAAGCTGAAAATCTCCTTGCTTAAGACCCTGAGAAAACTGAACTGTCAGCAAAATCAAAGCTTATAAATCAATCTCAAAGCTGGGAACCCACACAATCAGTGATCCAATTACACAGTTGGTTTTAATCTTTTGTAATATCTGAATTAAGGACAAGGATATAATTACCCTTAGAAGAAGGATTAATAGTCTGGATAGGTCTGGGTGATGGTAATGCACTGCTGAAGATGATGAAATTTTATTCTTGGAAAAGATGTGATAGCTTTTAACATTACAACAGTTGTATCAATACCACAAACCCCTTTTCTCTTGTGGATAATTTTAAATGTTAATTATCCTTCTGGAATTTGACCCTTCAGTTAAGGGCAGTGTGCTTTAAAAACTTGGAAATTGTTAGTGCCTGCCGGTGTTACAAGGATGTCTCCCACTCAGTTTGTTTTCATTCTTTTAAAAAAATAAATAAATACTCTTTCAGTACTTAGTCTTTCAGAAATATGCCAAGTGTATAATTTCATGTTTTGATAGATAGCAACAGTGAATGAAAAGCTTTGTGCTGGATGGCTTACAACCATCCCCAGGAAGCTTAGCTAAGGGCCTAATTTCTTTTGTAACTCCATGTTTGAATCTTGCATCATCTGCTCCCAGTCCATGTTTCATACTCAAGTTGTAATCATCTCTCTCCATCATTCCCATCATGCTCATAGTCTCCTTGCCCACTTCATTTAATGTCGGATTTATCTCTCTCCTCACATTGTTTCACAGGTTTTTTTGCTAGGGTGCTCCCATTCCCATACCAGTTCCTTATCCAGCCCCTGTCTCCGTGAAGCCTTTAGGCCCTTTGCTTCTGATGCATAGCAAGAGGCATGTGCCAGCTCTCCACTCTTGACTTCCAGTCCTATACCAAGCCCACAGGGGTTGGTACAGAGAGGGAAAGTTCTCTCTGTCACAGCTGAAACTTTCAAAATAAAGTCCTGGTGAAGCTCTCCAGAGCAGACGTAAACTACAATCTGTTGAAGGTCTGCAACCTGATGTGGTTTAGCTGGATGTGATAAAGGTTCTAGAAACTCTCTCAGAATCACAGCATGGTTGAGGTTGGAAGGGACCTCTGGAGGTCATCTTGCCCAACCCTTCTGCTCAAGCAGGGCCACCTAGACCCAGCTGCCCAGGACCATGTCCAGGCGGCTTTTGAATATCCCGAAGGATGGAGACTTCAGAACCTCTCTGGGAAACCAGTGCCTGTGCTTGGTCACCCTCACAGTGACTTTTTCATAGAAACAGCTGAATTTGACTCAGACAAAATTTTCTACTTCACACTCAGTTACTCAACAACACCTTGTGGTATCTTTCTAGAAATTGATATAAAATGGTTTATTAATTTTTATTTTCTCCCACTTGCCCTATGTGACTTATTTTCCTTTAATGGCGTGATGCTATTGAGTGCTTTATTATTCCTTACCATTCTCACTGCCTTTACACAGCCGTTGCATCATTCCTCATGTAGATGGGTTGCATTGTGGACTTGGTTTTCTGTAAACTATCCTCCCCTTACTTTCTATGTTCATGCTCCTAAAATACTGCTATTTGGATTCTGCTGATCACCCACTATTTTACCCTGGATTGACTGAGCTCCTGCTTAGTTTAATGGAATCTTCTTGCTACTGGGGTCTAGAAATGCAGTCGCTAAATTGTGTTCTGTTAAAACTTGCTCTGGAAATTCTAGGCCCTGCTTAGTTTCACTAGCTGTTGGATACTTCCATCAGGATCAGAAGATTTGCACTTAAGTGATTTTGCTAAATATTGTCAATCTCCTTTGCTTTTTGCTTTCCACCTGCCCTCTCACTGAATGATAGGTAATAACAGTTCCTTCCCTGGGGTGTTCCTTTGGTACATTACCTACCCAGTCGCCTTTTAATGTTAAGAGTTAGAGCATTTGTCAATCCAGCAGATTTCTGCACAAGGCTTAGTTCAGAGTGAATGCTTTAATACCATTTATACATACTTTTAGAGTAAACTAAACATTAATTTGTTTTACCTTTTCGTCTTCACAGGGCGATAAAGCAGATTGTTTCTACATTGTAGAATCAGGTGAAGTAAAAATCTTGATTAAAAGCAAGGTGAGTTCAAGCTGAGTGATTGGGCTTTAGGTCAGTCGCTGATTTGATTGATTAATACAAGTGGTGTGAAAAAGCCTACCCTGACTTATTTTAAGATATTATTTTATGATATTTATCGTCACTCATGTGATGTAGGTTGTAAATCCCCATACCTGTTCTGAAGTGGCCAGAATTCACTTTACTAAAGTTGGAAAGTCTTTTGCTTGTATCTGTTCCTCTGCAAATTAAGCTGATACACTCTCCCTGGCTTTAAGGGTGGAGATGAAACTTTTCTTCTAGGATTACAGAGAACTGCAACTTACAAAACCTAGGGTCTGTTATCTCTAGTGACATACTAGACATTGGCTTTTGAACAAATCTCTGTACAGTCTGAAGCAGCCGAAGGGAACAACACGTTGTGCATGATAAAACCTGTGTTAGGCTGATGAAATAGCAGTTCCCAAAGATGTAACAGTAAATATCCTCCAGTCCCAGAACTTGCGGACTGGCATACACTTTTATCAGGCTTCTAACTGAACATGCTGTTAAGGTGTTCTACGAGTACAGAGCATGACTTGGGACTCGCCAATTTAAAAGCCCTAAACCAGTGAACTGTTGCACAACTGTAAGATATGTGGGATTAACTGCCGCCTCGTACAAAGACAGAACTGTATGCAAATGATTAAAATGTACTGTTTAACAGACTATGACAAGTAAAGAAGCTAACCAAGAAGTGGAGATTGCTCGGTGTCACAGAGGACAGTATTTTGGAGAGCTTGCACTCGTTACCAACAAACCCAGAGCAGCCTCTGCCTATGCTGTTGGGGAGGTCAAATGTTTAGGTAAGCAGGTGTTCTGTGTTTCTAGTTACCCTTTTCTGGTCTTTGCTTGTTTTGTGGACCTTGCCTGAGTGAGCAGCTGTTCTAAACCTAGAAGCCTGTTGGTAGCTGGTGGTTAGACACGAGAAGGTAGGACCATGGGCTGGAGTGGGTCTCCATGCTGAAGTTTGAGAAGCACTGCTGCTTACTTCCAGCAGATTCTGTTTTTTTCTGCTTGCGCAGCAGTATTCTTTGAAGGGGTAAGTAGCATCAGCTTTGTGTCTATAGCTTGTTTGTCACACACAGCTCTCAAGTGATCTTTTAATGCCAGTGTGGTGTGTATTTGGCTGTTGTATTTATCCTTGAGGTCAGGTGTGTATTTCATTAATCTTGATTCTCCAAATAACAGTGCAGAGGGAAGTCAGAAGTAAAAGTTCTGTTTCTGCAGCTTCTGTTAAAGCCTCAGAACCAAATGGGTTGGGCTGGACATCTGTGTTCTGAGTTCAAAAAATAGATTGGCATGTGATGTCCTTTTTGACAAACAAGCTTGTTTTCACTTCTGTTCCTTTGCAGTCATGGATGTGCAAGCATTTGAGAGGTTGCTTGGACCCTGCATGGACATTATGAAGAGGAATATAACACATTACGAGGAGCAGCTGGTGGCAATGTTTGGCTCTAGCATGGACCTGTTGGATCCAGGGAATTAGGCACAGGGTACCTCAATGCCTTCATAGTTCAAGACACAGAAAAGCCTCCTATCAGCAACACAACCCACAAGGAAAATGGACACTACAGAACAGTTACTGCTGCTGTCTTCTTGGGCATTTTAGAAACCATAAACAATTCTCAGCACAGATGGATTGCTCACTCCCTGCCTCCACTTTGCTGCTGATACTTCATTATTAGACCTAGATTAAAGATGATGCTAACCCTATGTTCACTTACTTGGTTCAGAATGGCATCTGTCCAACAGTTCAAGTGCCTGATACGAAACCCAAAGTGTGCAAGATGCAGAAGCCTCCTTCCTTCTGGTGTTACTGTTGGGATAAATTTTCAGATCAGATTCTGTAGTGAGAGGTTGCCTGTTCTGCAGAGGCAACCTGTGGAATCTGAGCCTTTTACGGGCTGATTACCTTCATCTGATGCTTTCCTTACTCAATGTCAAATTTGCTTTAAATTGTAGCATCTGGGTTTGAAGTCAAAATATCAATGGAGCCAGTTACTAAGGTGGCACTGAAGTTTTCTTCCACCCGCTGAAAGCAGTGGGTACTATAGCTCTTTAAACCAAGTAAACCGAGCTGGGGACATGGGAGAGTCTGCTTATCAACAAAATGCGGAAAATGAAGCATTACTGTATTTTAAGTGTTTGCTGAGCAGCAAAGAAAATTGTTTTACTCTATGCTGCCCAAAAAAATGCAGTGGTTCAGATCAAATGGCCTGAAGGTGTCATAGTTGTCATCTCCCCAAGTTTGCTCCTTGTTACTGACACTGAGTACATTTTATTGTGGTGAGATCACAATATATGACCTTCTCTTGCTTACAGAGATCCTTTATACTGCTAGATTTGCCAGGGCGCTGTTGTTGACTGGGTCAGTTTTAAAGCTTTTTAAGGAGGTGAATGTTTTGTAGTTTAAATGAAGACTACTTCTGTACTTATTTACAGGAGCTCCCCCCAGTCCTAACGTTTCACAGTATTCTAACTTCATTAGACACTTGGATGCTTCCAAATACCGTGTTGATTTGCTAAACTTTTCAAAAGTTGGCAACATTTGACTTAGTCAGCAAAAACATTTGCTTTACAATGTAGTTGGTGTGTTTCCGGAGTCTTTTTGGTTTAGGTGATAACTAAGCTAACTATGTTTGTCTAAAATACTTGTTAAATTTGCAGCATTTATTAGGTAGATTCGACTTCTGTAGCTTTAATGATCTTAATTGGCATACTGCTGAGATTTTATGAGAGTATTATCTAAAGAAGTCAAAGGAAAGGACGAGAATGTAAAATCAAAAGATTGGGATCCCATGCGAGCAAGAACAAGCTTTTGAAGCTTTACCTTTCTCTAGACTCCCCAAAGCAAAGGCATACTGGGCAACGCCATCCTGCATCCCAGATCTGTGTGACATCACTCTGTGGTGTAAAGAGGCAGCCTGACCTTGAGCTGAAAGGGAATGAGTCTGTAAGAAGGCTCGTCCATTTAAAAGCTATCATTTGCAGTGTGCCTGATCAGTTTGGTTTGGTTTAACCAACCTGTTCTGTACAATTTTGGAGCATGAAGGTAGTGAGAGAAGCTTGTAGCAAGATACTCAATATTGCCAGGTATCCGGTTAGAACACCAGCAGTGAGCAAAGTCTGGAAAGCGTGTGAGTGGCGATACCAAGACCAGGGAGTGAAGCGAGGCGTCTGTTCATAAAGATCTGCCCGCATCACTGCATCTCAGCTCATCCCTTTTCACTATGACTGTTCATTGCAATTGTCGTGGAGAACGAGCCCAAGTTTTTTGTTGGTACTGCTCAACATTCAGTAAATCTGCCGTGGAGTCTCTGAAATTGGCAGCAGAGAGAGATCTAGTTTTTAATAAAAGAACTCAGCAGCAAAGTGGGCAAAGAGGATAGCGTCTTCAAGACTTAGAAGGAAAAGTCTCTTGTTTGTGATTCCCTGCTTGTGATTGTTGTGAAGTCAGTGAGAGGAGCTTTCAGTGGTCAAATATCCAGGCATATGGTATTTCTGTTTAATGTCATGGCACAGGATTCACAATGTAAAAGAACAAAAAAGGGCAAAAGTGCTCTCTCTTTAGAAACGAGTGCAAAACATAAAACTTTAAAACAAAACTTCAAAAACAAAGTGCAATTTTGCACAGAGGGCAAAAAACCGGAACCCCCTTAAGTGTCACTTCCATTCTTTCTTTTCCGTTGGCTGAAAGCAGAGTCTTGTTCTTGACGTGTATTTGTAAACTAGTCTTGCCAAAATGCAAATGCTTTGGGTTTTTTTTCACTCCAGATAATTGTTGTTGTTATGGTTATTGCTGATTATTTTCACTTTCTTCAAACCGTACATTTTATTTCAAGAGGCCTGCCTTGTGGATTTCCTCCTGATGGTCTGCAGCTCTACACTGCTATTTCAAGATGCAAGAGAAAGTCACTAACCTCATAGGAGAACACTCAACTCCGCTTAGCTGGCTGGAGCTAATAATGCGCTACTAATTTTCCTCTGCTCTGTGGGGCAGGAGGGGAATTAAATTCTGCATAAAGTTGCTACCTCAAGGCTCCAAGTGCTTTTAAAGGTCTTTAACTTGGGAGAATTTCATAAGTTCTTAAAATTGGTCTGTTCTTTTGAGTTAAATGTTTTTTTAATTGCGTCATTGAGGGACCCTTATTTTAATTCATTTTACATTTAGTACTTGATTCTCAAAGGATGAACAGCTGCGAAGTTTGGTTCTTGCATTATAGTGTTCAACATGAAAGAAAAATACTTGCCATATAAACATATGGTTTTAACAAGTTAAACCACTCTGGGGTTCAGCTTCACTTTTGGTTAATAAAAAACTGACATGTTGTGTCCGGCCTTCCTGTATGATCCTGTGTGTGCTCTTTATTGACTTACTGCAGCTGACACAACCTCCCTCAGTGCTTACAGCGGGAGCGGACTTCACAGCAGCTTACAAGATTGACTCGGAGTGCCTGAGTTACCGTTGCTGGTGTTGTCAGAGCCTCATGGAGAACAGCACTTGCCCTGTTGCAATAACCAAAAGAGATTTAGACATGACCCGACCACCAAGTTTTACTGTTTGGTGATAAAATTTTACTAATATCTTAAAAATAATACCAGTTTCTGTGGATATTATTGCTCCCAATAAAACTGGCTGCTCTGATATGTCTGCCAAATTATCGTAGAACTTGTTTTATTGTTTGAACGCTGTGCTAACTGGTTCTCGGTTCCTAGGAGAAACACAGTATTCGTGAAGGCCTCTTGCTGGCCTACACTTACAGCTACCGAATTTTATGTGGCAAGCTGCCTTTTTTTTTTTTAACCTAACTAACTATTTGAAAAGAAAAATACTTTGGGACATGTGAAATTGCCTGTTCGAATACTCAGTATTTGCTTTTGCTGAAGTTTTGTTTCTAAACACTTTGTATTTTATGTGCAGTTTTTAAATTAGTGTGGGAAAGTAGCTCAGATGGATTGTGGTGCTAAACATGAGAAGGCCTCTGCTGGAATACAGTACTTCAGCTTTGGACACTTTAACTCGGGGAAGATGGTGACACCTGAAGGGGCCAGAGGGCAGCAGTATGATAAGCAATTATTTAGAAAACGTAACATTTTACAGACGGATAAGGAAAAACTGGGACTTTTTTTTTTCCTCTGGAAAGGAGGACTGGGGGAAAGGGGGCAGGCAATATTCAAACGTAGGAAAGGAATGATCCCATATTGATTAGGAGAGGCCTATTAATATGGGGCATAAGCTACAGCAGGGAAGCTGTTGAGTGAACATTTAAAAGATCTGTCTGGAAGACAGCTAGAATAGACTGCTTGGGCAAGCGTGAAATCTTCCAACACTAAATTTTTTAGATTTTTTTTTTTTAGCAGTTGTAAACTAGCTCTGCTGAGTGCTTACAATATCTGTCTGAGGCAGGGGTGGATTAGGTAACCTCCTGGGGAGGCGTTTCTGAGCTATATTGCCCTTTTATTATGAATACCTCTTTAAAATCACCAAGGGCTTTAGCTGACACAAATGTGCTGTCTCCAGGTTTTGTGCCGCATCAGCAGTAGGAACATGAAAACAGATTGGTGTCTATGAAAGAAAGGAAAGGAGGCTGTCCGTGGGCTAGGGCTTGGGTCCAAAGCTTGCCAAGCACCCGGAGCAGAGAGTAAACCCCAAATCCAAACAGAGAAAACACCTTGAACTCTGAAGTTCCTTTGTGCAGACTGAGCAGCTTGATGGCAAAGGCTGATGCTGGCTTGTGAGTCGGGCCCCAGCTCAAGCACGTCGGGTGGGTGTTAGTCTATTGCAGTGTCACCCTGCTGGGGTCGACATTAATTCCTGGATAAGCAACTTCTTTAGGAAAAAAAAAATGTAAGAATCTGTAAAGTTCTTATGCTGAGGATGATGTTCCATCATTTTGGCAAAGATACTTCCATCCTTTCTGCTGTTTCTCTCCGAAGGGTATCTTTCACACCAATCTTCGGATCAGCTGCGAGGAGTCACGCTGGTACCAAAATGGTGTTACTTTATCTCCTGAACTGGATGCTGACCAGCGAGATGCAAAGACGTGCTGCCAGACTGCTTCTGTGCACACTTCACATCTGTTTCAGCGGTGCGTACTGCAGAATGGAGCCTGGGGTAACGCGCTGCCCTCGGCCTGCCTCTGGGCCAACAGCATTTGTCTGAAGGGGAAGCGAAGGAGCTCTGCTGGCCCCTCCCCAGCAGCACCTTTGTTGTGGAGCGCTCAGTACTTGTCTTTCTGAAGCTAAAAGCTAGCACGCAGCGCTCGGAAGCCCGGTCTGCTCCCACGGCTTCCCCGGGATTCCTCTCAGCCCCAGGGGCTGCTCGTCACCTTCGCCCTGGGCAGCCGGAGCTCCACTGTCCCGCAAGCCTCGGCAGCGCGCAGCCATCCTGGCCGCCGCCCGTGCCCAGCGGTGCCGCAGCGGCCGCTCTCCTCGCAGCCGTAACCGGGAACAGGCCCTTTCCCCTGCCCGGAGGACCGGCGGTACCCGGCAGCCGCCCCGGGATAACTGCGAGGCCTCGGCCTGGAGGCGTTCGCGCTGCCCGGTCGCCATGGCGACGTCGAGGCGGGGCGCGGGGGGGGGGCGACCCTGCGGGGCCGCCGTAGAGGGCGGGGCGGCCCCGCGCCGCCATTGGCTCGGCGGGGGCGCGCGGCCTGGCGGGCGGATGGCGCGAGCGGAGCCGCCGGCCGCCGCCTTCGAGCGGCGCGTGGTGCGGGGCGGCGCGGAGCACCATTACCTGCGGGTCCGCCTGTGAGGAGCGGGGGGGCGGGGGGGAGCGGGAGCGGGGCCCCGGCCGCCCCCCGGCTGATCGCTGCTCTGCTTCCCCGTAGGGAGCTGCCCGACGGCGGGGCCCGGCCGAGCGTCGCGCAGTTCAAGCAGCTGGTGGTGTCGGCCCTGAGGGAGCTGCACGGAGAGGTGGGCCGGGGCCGGGGCTGGGGCCGCGCCGCTTCCCTCGGCTGGAGGCCTCGGGCCGGCGCGGCCCTGGCTTCGGCGGCCGGTCCTCGGTCGGCTCTGCCCGCCGCATTTAGGCGGTCTGGCCGGGCTGGCGGCGGGGTGGGCGTCTGCGGGTGGCCTCGCCGGTAACCGGTACCGGCCCGCGCTGTGACTCCCTCCTGGGGAGGCTGGGCTGTGCGCTTTGTTTTAGCGCCTGCAGTCCCGCGGCTCCAGCGCATCTGGTCTTTAGCGTTTGGGGTAGCGATGCTTTTGCTGTAGCGAGGCTTTAACGGGAGAGCTGTGGGAGGGGACCAGCTTCGCGGGTGGGGAAGTCCGCGGTGCTGTTCTCGCCCTGTTGACGGTATCGCTGGGTGGCTTTAAGCAAGTCACGTTGCTGCTGCGTCCCTGTTTCTCCCGCCGTGATGTGCAACTAAAAAGTGGCTTCTGTCTAAAGAGCTTTGAGATGAGGGGTGCTGTGTAAAAACTAGTGGTGCTGTAGCTGAAACATTCATGAGAGATTTGAGCATACTGTAACACCTTTAACGATGTCGTGTACTGGCAGTGAAATCACCAGCTTATAAACCACTAGGAGAGCATAGGATAGTACTTATTAAATGACATAGTCTTTCATAGGTTGGAGCGGCTTTGCCTGTTGATGTCTTAACCTACGAGGAAAAAACTCTGTCTGCTATATTAAGAGTTATTAGCAGGTAAGGTGCAGTAGGTATGCGCTTCAGGTACAACCATGAAAATATTTTTTGTAAGGAAGCAGAACTGTTAAGCTAAGAATGGTCTTTGAAGAATTAAGCCTAACTTGCAGATATCTGCATGCAGAAAATAAATAAAAATTCAGTAAGATTTGGTAACCTGCATGCATCGGTACATTATTCCTGCTTTAAAACAGAGTGGTTTGACAGGAGCTAAGTACCATTGATATATGCAGCTTGAAATATTTTCCTATAGTAAAGATGAGAATGGTTAGATTTAAATGGTGAAGACAAATGCAGGTGATCTAGGATAAGAAGGAGCTTAAGCGCACAGCGAGAACAATAATGGGGCCAGTGAAGTGAACTCACAAAGGTTGCAGTACGTATCTCCGTATGTCGGGACAAGAGACTGCAGTCATTGCAATAACCCTGTGGGGCACTGTGCTGCTGCTAGAGCTCATTGGTGAAATTACCTGCTGTTGATTAAGGTTTTATTACCCTTTATGTAACGTGCTTTTATTTAAGATGTTTATGCTGCAGGAAAACTGAGAAAACCAAATTTTATTAATATCTTTCATTTTCTTTTTACTTAGTGGCCTTGTCAAGCTGTGGAGTGCTCTAACCTTGCTGGGCTTCTACCAGAACAGGAGGTGTGCCTTTCGAGTGCTGCAGGTAAGGCCCCGCGGGGGCTGGATGGCTCCCCCCATGTCAGCTCTCGCTCTAAGGTCTGGCTAGCTGGGCACACTGCCTCTTCGTAGGAAGATGGCCTAGATGCAAAACCGTCTTGGTTTGGGAGTGAAATGCTTCTCCATGCAGGTGTGTAGGCCTGTGTTTAAGCAATTCTCATCTTATAATGAGTCATCTAAAATGTGCCGGTAGCGGCTGTCTCATTACTTGATGGTTTAATTCCAGTGAGAAATCCCAATCTCATTAATACATCTGCAAGAAAATAATTTCTGGAAAGTTCTGTTCTTGGCCCACACCTTGGTCCGATCTTTTATTTCTCCTACCCCAAAGCTTCCTTTTCTAATACTCTCTGTCGACTGACCTTGTTTAAAAATGCCTGCCTGGACATGCACTTCCAGAGCTTATTTTTTTCCAGAGGATGCTGCTTAATAAAATCAGTACCAAGAATTCTTTGTCTCTGAAGTCATGGCTAAACAAAAATCTGCTCAGGCATAGCTCGAAACTTTTAACTTTTATGTAAAAGGGAAATTTAAGTATTTTCAACTTTGCATTCGATGGTGATTTTTAATTTTTTTTTAATGCTTTAGTTTGTATCTTGCTTTGTTTTTGTTTCTCTCCAAACTAGACATCTCCATTTCTTCTTGCATTATCTGGCAACAGTAGAGAACTAGTCTTGGACTGAATGCTGTGGCTGGTTTGGTTGTACGAAGCAGAAGTTACTTGAGATGTTGCAGCCCTTCAGGCGTGGAATTTCTGGAGGGGATTTCCAACAAAGAGCCTGGACAAAGCTAACAGTTATCAACTCCCTGCTTGGCCGTCCCCTTCTGCAGAGTTTACACATCAAAGTTGGAGACACAGCCGAACTTACCAAAGCTTTTACACAGAATGATGTTGTTACTTTTTCTGATTTAACAGGTGACACAAATCCTTTGCATTTAAATGAAGATTTTGCGAAGAAATCTAGGTTTGGGAGAACTATTGTACACGGAGTTTTGATCAATGGACTTATTTCTGCAGTGCTGGGTACTAAAATGCCCGGTCAAGGTTGTGTATTTCTTTCTCAGGAGATCCGATTTCCAGCTCCTTTGTATACTGGTGAAGAAGTCTTGGCTGCAGCAGAAGTTAAACGACTGAAGGGTTCTATTGCACACATTTCAGTATCATGTAAAGTCAAAGAGAGTGGGAAGACTGTTATGGAAGGGATGGTGAAAGTCATGGTGTCAGACAGTTAGAGCTGTCAATCCTATGCTACTTTGCTGCTCAAGTCAGAAATGTGTGCTTGGTTTTGACTCTGCCTTTTTATGCGAGATCACTTAATCCAGTAAAGTTGCCACAAAAAACCTTCAGAACGTTTCAAAGACAGTGCGCAAACTCAATCCGCATAGCAACTGTGTTAAGAAACTTTGAGCTTTTCATTGTCCCCTGCGTACTGCCAAGATGAAACCGATGGAACTGGGCACTTCCCCGTGACAGAAGCAGCACGTTTAGACAAGCCTCCGCTCTGCTACTGTGGGAAGGCTGGGGTGGTGGGGCTGGTGTTGGGGCTGTGCTTTTCAGCAAAATTGCAGTCCGTGCTAGCGGAGTTCAGTTAAGACTTGTTCCCTCTCTACGGAGTAGCTCTATGGCTCTCTGTGTGTTTAACAAGCAGAGGAGAAGTGGAGGTGTTGACAGACACGTACTGCGAGATCCCTCGCCATCTCCCTGGCAGCTCTAGCTGATGTTGGTGCAGTGTGCTCTCTTGCAGTGTTCGAACTAGTACTACAGCCATCCTCAGCTCCGCAAATGAGTAGTAGTCAGCATTCACATAAGCAATATGCTCTGCCTGATTTAGCAGGAGACGTGGCTCTCGAAATACTTTCAAATTCTTGTAGATATCTTACGAAACCTGGTTATAAACAAAAATTTACCACTAAGGATAAAATTCCTCTGAAACTTGCCCCCCGGAAGCAGAGCAAAGGAGACTTTTAAAAAGCTGCATTGTCACTGCTTCTACTTACTGCCTCCTGTTCCTGTGGGCAAGGCAAGCAGGGGCAGTTCTGTGGAGTACTAAGTGGCTTCTCTCTGCTTTTTTTGGCTGTGTGGACACGTGTTCCCCTTTGCCTGCTGGAAGTACCTTGGTTGCTGGTGAAGTAGGGTTTTGGTAAATTCATTAGTAAATCACCTGGGTTAAATTAGTTTAGTACCAACGTACGGTTATTCTACACTAAGAAACGTTTTTTCAGGAATGATGGGTGGTACAAGTATGGCTGTCTTCAGTTGGTGGCTCGTGCAATTGTTGGGCAAAACATCAGTTACCTCCCGTGTTCTCTGCAGCAGGAGCACACCCGCAAGTTTCCTTGGCTGCAAATAACCTCCGAGGTTGTTTGCTATGAGATGGGAGTTTGTCCTCAAACTGTGATGAAAGCTACTGGTACAGGTTATGCTGTCTGGGTGCGATGGCTTTTCTTAAACGTGACTGCACTGGAACGACAAACCCCAGGCGTCAAATCAAATGGGATGGGGGGGGGGTGGTGGTGTTTGGACTGTTTGAGTTTGCTGTGCACTCTGTTCTCAAGGCATGGGCTTTGGCCTGTTCACAG
This sequence comes from Opisthocomus hoazin, assembly GCF_030867145.1. Lineage (NCBI taxonomy): Eukaryota > Metazoa > Chordata > Aves > Opisthocomiformes > Opisthocomidae > Opisthocomus > Opisthocomus hoazin. The sequence goes on along the minus strand of NC_134424.1, from coordinate 10,601,046 downwards.
CGTGGGACCAAGACTTGGGGCTTCCCCTTCGCCTCCCTTCTGCCTTGGGTCGCTGCCCGATGGCTTTTGCTGCACCAAACGCTGTTTTTCACAGCAGGAGTGCTCTGTTCCTTGCTCACCTGCCTCTCTGCTGGGGAGCCATCGTGCTGGCGCCCACTAACAACGGGTATCAGGTTGGTGTCTGACCTCCTGGGTCGCGGTGGAAGGAGCATGGGGAGTTGCCATTCCACCCGAGACCAGGCTGCTGACCACAGTGCAGGGCCCGATTCCCTACCTGTGCGGAGCTGCAAGATGGGGACGATGCTGCATACAGTAACGATTTGAAACATGCGACAGACTCGAGCTCTGCAGTCGTACTGACGTCATTGTGCGATGAATTCCTGCACGAAGACAAGCAGGGATGCAGGCAGGTGCCCCACCACGGGCCATAGCTTCCCAGGCACCAAGCGTACTGGAAGGCAGCGTTCTGCAGTGGAAGCGGGGGCGTGGGACTCAGCGTGACAACTTTTAATCTGTGGTTTGGAAACAAATTTAACTGAAGTCACAGAATCACAGAATGTTCGGGGTTGGAAGGGACCTCTGTGGGTCATCTAGTCCAACCCCCCTGCCGAAGCAGGGTCACCTACAGCAGGCTGCACAGGACCTTGTCCAGGCGGGTCTTGAATATCTCCAGAGAAGGAGACTCCACAACCTCCCTGGGCAGCCTGTTCCAGGGCTCCGTCACCCTCAGAGTGAAGAAGTTCTTCCTTGTGTTCAGGCTGGAACTTCCTGTGCTTCAGTTTGTGCCCATTGCCCCTTGTCCTGTCGCTGGGCACCACTGAAAAGAGTCTGGCCCCATCCTCCTGACACCCACCCTGCAGATATTTATGAGCATTTATGAGGTCCCCTCGCAGCCTTCTCTTCTTCAGGCTGAACAAGCCCAGCTCCCTCAGCCTCTCCTCGTAGGAGAGATGTTCCAGTCCCCTCACCATCCTTGTAGCCCTCCACTGGACTCTCTCCAGCAGCTCCTCATCTTTCTTGAACTGGGGAGCCCAGTCTAGAAATTGAGTAGAAAATACCGGATGCTCTTTGGTTTGTAAATGATCGTTTAACTACAAGCCCCCTCCCTGGCAGCGTTCGAGGCCAGGCTGGACGGAGCGCTGAGCACCCCGGTCTGGTGGAAGATGTCCCTGCTCACGGCAGGGGGTGGAACCGGATGGTCTTTAAGGTCCCTACCGACCCAAACCAGTCGATGCAGAGGCGCGGGGCAGCAGGCGAGCCAGCCCCTCTCCCCCCGCGCAAAGCACCCGGCGGTCACGCGCGCCCCGCCGCCCCCCTCCCCCGTTACCGACCCCGCGGGACGGGCCCCGCCGCGCGCTGCCGGGGGCGGGCGCCGCCGCGCCAGGCCGGGTCCGCCCCGCGCGGGCGGGCGGGAGCAGCGCCCCCTGGCGAAGGGCGGTCGGCCGGTCGGCGGCGCTAAGGCCCGGCGGCGGCGTGGCGGCGCTGCCGTGTTGACAGCGGCGGCCGCGCCGGGAGCTTGCTCGGGAAGCAGGTTGGAGGCGCCGGGCTCCCGCTCCCTGCCCCGGTATGGCCTTCATGGAGAAGCCGCCGGCCGGCAAGGTGCTGCTGGACGACACGGTGCCGCTGACAGCGCAGATCGAGGCCAGCCAGAGCCTGCACTCCCACACGGTGAGCGGCGCCGGCCGGCGGGCAGGCCGGGCCGCAGGAGCGGCCGGTGCCCGGGGCGGGGGGGGGGGGGGGGGGGGGCAGGGGGAGCGAGGTGAGGTAACGGGAGGGAGCCCGGTGACGGGCGGCGCGGGGCCTGCGGCTCAGCCCGGTGGGAGCGAGGCCGAGGGCAGCGGGAGGCGGCGGGGAGGGCGCCGGGGCAAGGCCCGGGGCGGTTGCGGGGCCGGGCTGGGGCTGTGCGGGGCCCTGCGGCGCTGGCGCGGGGCCGGGGGGGGCAGCGGGGCCGAGACCCCGCGACCGCGGGGTTCCCCTCCCCGGCAGCCGGGGGCGGTGGGGCTGCGGCGGTGCCGCCGTTGCGGGGTCTCCCGCGGGGTGCTGGGCTGCTCCTCTCGGCCGGTTCTCCCCCCGCAGCCCGCCGCGGCTCCCGGTGCCGGCACCCACCGGGCTGCAGCCCACGCCCGGGCTCTGCGGGTCCGCTCCGAGGGAGGCCTGGTGCCTCCTGGCCGGACAAGTCGTCGTCATTGCTGATTTCCTCGGGGCAGAGGCGGGTTCCGGGCGCCTCCGGTAGCCCCGCCGAAGCCTGCGGGCTGGGGGGCTGCGGGGCCGCAGAGCCGAGACCGGGGGTACAGCCTCGCTGCTGCGGGGAGCAGCGGGACGAGCCCTGCTCGGGCTGCGGTGCCGCGGAGCAGCTCTCCTGGGCTGTCCGAGGCACCCGCACGCTGCCCCGGGGAGAGCTGCGCTGGCTGGGAGCGTGCAGTCGTGGTCCAGATTTCATCATCTCCCGTTTGCAGTTATTTTCCACTTTAAAAACTCGCTTTTACATATGGTGTGACCAAGCAGGGCTGTGACTCAGACGGAGAGCTGGCTGTCACTTCTGACCCTTGCTTTGGCTGCGGGCGGGGATGCGGGGCTAGAAAGGAGGCCAGAGGCGCTTCAGCGGCAGGTAGGCGTGCGGGACGCGCGTGGTGAGCAGAGCCAGCGTGTGCCTTCGGCCCCCGACGCAGCTCCCACTCCTGCGGCGCTGAGCCCCCTTCCTCGTTCCTTCCATCTGGTGGATACTCTTAACCTGCACGACAACAATTGTAGGTTCACCACAGGGTATACAACTAATCCGGAGAATGGCTTGTAAACTACTCTTCTGATAAGTAATCCGCAGTTAAGAAGTGTTTTTTGTGTGAGGAGCTCACATTAACTAACGTTCCAGCCTTCCTCTGAACAGAGGTTGCGTCTGAGAAACTGTCCGGAAGATCTTGTGAACCCAGCAGGCTACGGATCTCAGCTGTTGCAACTCCTATGATAAATAAAACCAGTGAGGTCTATCTTCTGGCAAGCCTAACGCTATTCACCTGTTTCAGTAGCCGATGGGTGCGTGTACCAAGTCCCGTGGGAAGCTGTGTAGCCTCTAACACCCCCCAGTTAGCAGTCCCGATTGCAGGTTCATTGCTAACTTGTTTCCATCGTCCCTTATTACACATTTTTGCTGGTGCAAATGAGAATAGCTTTTTGTGTTCTTTCCTTTGGTTTGGATGATTCTGGTTAAAAAAGAAAAAAGGTCACAAAATTATTTTAGAATGAGCACTTGGAAGTAGTTTTTCAATCCAGACTCTGCGTGTGTTGTCTTGTCTGGGTGAGAGTGATAGCAAATGTTGCTCCCCCACTCTGTCTTTCATCTTGGTCTTCTGCTACTAACGGATGTTCAGCAAAAATACTGATTTGTTCTGATCTCTTGTTAATAACAGAATGCTGGAGCACTGTGCCTTTTTGATGTAAAATCTGTCTCTAAGATACATCTATTAGTAATTGTTTGTTTTACTGCAGAAGCCCTGTTGATAGTTGAAAGATGGCTTGAAGTGTGTGTCGCACAGATGGTTTACATAGAGGCAGTGTGGGATAACAAAATGCAGGAAGCCAGAACAGACACTTGGTTTCTTATTTGATGTAAGTCGACTATTTTGTCATTTTGGACACTTCATCTTATGTCCCTGGTATCTGAATAACTTGTTTATTGGTGGGTGACACCGTCCCTGATATGAGCTTTCCTGGTTTAAATAAGCCACTCAAATAGATCCTTGTGTTTGAAGAGGTGTGTAAATGAAGCCCCTCTAAGAAATAAGGGTTGAAGTGCTTTTGTGGGGGGTTGAGGCTCTATTGCACTTTGTTTTATTATAGATGTAAGGAAGTAGGTTGTCATTAACTGAATGCTTCTTGCGTTTCTTCCTCATTCTACCTCAAAGCGATACCTTCAGAAGACGTAGATCTATACAGTTCTTCATCTCAATCTAATGTTTGGAGAACTAGGTCTTCACATGCTAGACTTGTTCTAAAGCTGACATACAAACGCATCCATGAATAAATTTTCTGTTGTCAGCAGTATATAGTAAGATTTTTTTAATGCTGCTTAGTTTTGCAAGAATTGCTTTAAACTTGCATTTATAATTTTTTTCCTGTAAATCGTTGCTTATAAAAGCACTCCTATGAAGATGGTTTAGGCCTGGGCTAGATGCAACTTTAACGTGGCAACTGAACTAGTAATAATGTAAACCACCTATGGGTACTGAAAATAGCCACTCTTCTGAATAGCCAGCTAAGGAAAAGGTGAAGAATTTCAGGAAAAGCTCTGTAGACATGGTGGAACACCAAGCAGAACACCAAAGCTTGTGTCAAATGAATAGTTCGCTTGTCTATTGTTCTAAGAAGCTTCTGTTAATTTAGATTTAATACAACAGACTGGGTAAGTGTAAACTTAATAGCACTGAATCAAGGGTTGTACTTGGCAGAGGCTGAGTTTCTGTTTCCTAGGAATGAGGGTGAAACTAAAAAAACAAAACTGAAAACAAAACCCGAAACTGCTGCATACTTACCTGAATTCTGCAGAAACCTAAGGGACAAAGCTGGTATTTAAAATGTTCTTTTGAGGGTTTGCACTTTTTGCTTAGTAAGAGCATGTCAACCAGCTAGTAAATGTGGGGTTTAGATTGTTAGGAAATCAACTGCAAAATTTTCTGGTACGCTTACAAGGTCTTTATTTTTTTTTCAAGTCAACACAGCTCAGAAGTTCTTACCTGAGTTAGTACATCTCATCTGGTGTGTGATCTCCATGCTTTTGCGTTGCAACAAAGAAGTTTTCTTTCTGCATATTTATTTCCAATGATAATTGAAGATGAAAATGATGCCCCTTCTTTTTCACAAAAGTTGTTGCACCGGTTAAATGTGTTGGAAGCAGTGTGAATTTTGCTGGAATATGCACTTACATACAAATGATTCTATAGTGCAGTGTTTATGGAGTCCTTTTCATTTTGAAAGCCAAATAAATTTATATTGCAGGCGAATTCCAACAGTACCTCACTTAATAGATTTGAAATTACATGAGCAAACTCTGTCAGCTTCATTTTGTCTCGTGCTATATGCTTCAGTCGCTAGCACTGCACAAGAAGAGAGAGTGAATGTATCAACTCCAGGAGGGTACTGGGCACCGTTTCATGGGCAGGGTTCAGTGCTCGCGGTAGGTATCTCTAGTAACTGTTTTGCAGAAGATGAAGTTGTTTGGTTGCCACTGAATTCCTTGATTTCAGTAGGAGTGGAACTGCATCCAGTGTATTAAGCCATTTACCAGGGTCTCATCTTGATGCCAAATGTCACACTCTGACAACAGAGGCATTTTCAGCCCTAAACCTTTAATAAATTTTGGCTATTGAACTTGCTTCATATTGCAATATTTAATCTGTATGTGCACTATTTAAAAGTGGCTTTCTTTCTAAACCTTCAAGTAGCATTCAAAAGATGCTATTTTCTTTCACAATAATCTAGACATGCTCCTTAATAAGAACTGCACATCTGTACGTACAAGTTTTAGAGCACTTTAAAGCAGTAAAAGCACTAGCAAGTTATACATATACTTCTGAACATTCCTTAAGTCTTTTTGAAAGTGATTTTCCTTTTTCATGCTTTTCATGTTGAAATCGAAGTAGTAAAACAGCCAATTTTGCTACAGTACATGGTTGTCTTAAAGGCATTTGGAAACGAACAGCCGAAATAAATCCCTCTTGTAACATACTTTCAGAGTTTTTCGTTTTCCTTAAGCAGTGATGAACGTTGACACTCATAGCTTTTAGATCAGAAAAATGTTGAAAAAGCATTCCTATTTTTGCTATATTGTTCTGTGACACAGAAATGGAGCCATAAGTTTCTAGAACCGTAGGTTTCATTTTAAAAGCTTGTAAAGGACTTTGCACATCTGCTTTGTAAGGAATTCAATCTCTACCAGGTTGCCTTCACTTTGGAAAAGAAAATCATGAAGTCACTTTTAGAGGTGGCTTTAGACAGGGAACTATTAGAGCTCACTTGTTTGAGGTTTATGGAAATGCAGTTCCTCCACTGGACTTGGTAAGTAAGCTTGTCTGCCTCCTGTCTTGTCCCCCAGCTTGAGCTCGAAAAAGATAGCTGTTTCATCACACCTAATTTTAGATATCCCAGCCTTATAGTTTCCACTGGTGAACTTACTAAATCAGTATTGTGTTTGTAGCTCCTGCAGAGATTGCAATCAAAAGATTAGTTACTGTATCATACCTTAGTAAATCCATTGCCTCGGAGATCTTGCAGTGTAATTAGAATATTTTCATTGGCTGCCAAGTATTTCCTGAAAAATACGGAGTATTTTGCTTTTCTGGTGAAGGCCATGGTGATGCAGGGTACTGAAAAGCTGTTATTTCTCTTGTCTCTCTGCAGAGCTTTTCTTGTTTGGTACATTTCATTGCATGTAAATGTGTGTCCTATTTTTTTTCCTGCAGTTGTCCTACTTCATAGCTTTCACTTGTTGAATGGTTTACTCATTACTCCAGCAGCCATACAGTGTGTGTGGAACTAATGTCCCTGGCCAAACGCGTGCATTGTTTGAAATGCAGGTAAACACTGCTGTTGCTGCTCGTACCTCAGATGGGTTTAATGGCAGGTTGTGCAAGAGCAAATAAGTACTCTGCCCTCTCGCGAAGAGGTCCCTGAGTCTGAGCAGCTTTCCTGATTTTGTTGCTGCTTTTCACATGGGAGATTTTCTAAATAAATATTTAAAAGAGCTTCTTACTAGAAATTGTTCCAATCCAACCTACTTAAGCAGGGATTGTTTTCATGCTTAATTAGGCTTTCCTCTCTTTAATGCTTCTAAAATAAAGCCCTTTCAAACTTGTAGTTGTTGTGACCTGAAGGTGACCTGGATCTTTATAATGGTGGGCTTTTTGGGCCTGTTGGATTAAACAGATGTACAGCAGAAGTCTGTGAAAAATAGACTGACTGTCCTGAGACAGAAATTTAGACACTATTTTCCTGAGAAAACAGAATGTATTACCCAGTGTTGGTGAGATTCTCTACATTTTATTATATGAATCTCTAAATTCACCACTTGTTCTTTCCTGTTTTATCTCTGCGAAAGCCTGCCTTTCCTCTTTGCTTTCTGTTTTAAAAACTAGGAAAGATGATAAACAGCAATTGTTAAACGTTTGGACATGCTTTGCTGTGTAACTTTCACCCAGGAATGTTAACAAAATTATCTGAGCAGCGCTGAGCTGCTGGTGCTGATGTGCTGGAATATCAGGAATAGCAGGGAATAATCTTGTTGAGTTTGGGGGGGAAAACACCTAAATGTTGTCTCTGCATGGGTAAATTCAGAATAACGTTAATCCCAGGCAGTGATTGTAAAACTGTGATTGGCAAAGGACTGGAGGAATGCAGCATGGTTGTCACCAATCCGTGTGGATGTTTGGAGAAGACTCTTTTTCAGAAACTGCCCAGCGCTCTGTAGTGGTAGGAAGAAGATTTTAGGAAATGACAGTGTGCAGTGGGGTCATACAGCTTTCCCTGCTCCTGACCTCCACCCAGCACTGGTTTCCGCTTTCTTGGCTAATCGGAGCAGCCAGGAAATGATCCCATAGGTAAAACCGCTTCGCTTGGCATCTTTAAAAATGTGTATTGACCTGCCGCTGGGATATGGAGGCTGTGGGAGGATCTGGCTTGGCGGCATTGTCAGGAGGAGCCGCGGGCGTACAAACCTTACCTGTGTGGGAGTCGGGAGGGACTCGGGGAGGTTGTCTTGGGGAACGGTTTTATGGGCTGTCTTGTTGGTGGCTCCTGTGTAGTTGCTGCCAGTGAGCTTACTGCCCACAGGCAAAATCAGTAGCATGACGTTGTCTCTCTTCTGCAAGCCAAGACCTTTCTTTGCCAACCAGCAGCTGTTAGGGCTCCTTTGAAGTTGTTTGGTAAACTGAGTCATAGGAAAGATTTTGAGCCATTCGTGTAGGAGTGAAAGACGCCATGGGAATTTCTGCGTGCATGTAGCTAACCTAGACCTTGCCTAGCCTGGTTGTTGATCCCTAAACTTGTCAGCAGGAGTGAACTCTGGTAGTTCCTAGCCCTTTCTGAAGCCTTTTCCATCGTATTTTCCTGTGTTAGATGATGCAGCTGAACAGAAATGATTTTGAGCGTGCCTGTCTGTTTTCCTTACACTTTCATTTATTTCCTATGGGCACAGTCTCAGTCCTGCTATCAAATTAGGGTATTTCAGTAGAAAATTGTCGTAATTCAGATTTTTTTCCTAAAGAAAACAAAATTTGGCTGAGTAATAAAGGGTTTGGTGCATTTAGGCTTTTTCCTTGCAGAACTGAAAGCTCTTCTTTGGTCCTATGGGAAGCATATATCAGTGGTGCTAATTATAATCCCAAGACAAGCTTCTTGCCATGCAAAGGCAATAGGAAGTATCAACTTCTCGCTGAAACTCGGCATACTGTGGTCTGCTGATGGTGTGTAGCCATGGCAGATACTGGGAATGGGATTGCATTTCTGATCGTGGCTATTCTACTGTAGCTATTCCTTGACTTTCAGTCTCCTTAGCAACTTTGGGAAAAACCCCAGAAGCCCATTTAGGCTTTTTCATTAGCTGTGTTGACAAGGTAGTGCTGAGGTAGCCAATTCTTTATGGTCAGTGCTGACAGAGAGCGTGGTGGGAGCTTACCATTTCCACACTGGCAGAACTAACGACTGTGTCTGGAGAGCGATGCTTTCTTGTTTCAGGTTGCGAACCCCGTGATGTAAACAGGGGGCTCTATTAGTGCTTTAGGGTGCCAGAGCAGAACTCAATGGAAAGATGCTTGAGTCTGCATGGAAAAAATAGTTGTGGCCCAAATCTAGTTCTGTAATATAATCTGGTTATGAGAATGAGCCCTAAATTGTTTATCACTAGGCTGTCCAGAAGAGACAACCGTCGTATTGATCGGTGTGGTTGTATGCAATAAGATGCTTTGATGGTTGTCTAATGAATTTGTGTGTTCTGCCTGCCCGAGAGCGTTTTCTTGGGGTACAACAGAAAAGATTAATCGCTGGATAAAGAGTAAGTGCTACAAGGGATTGAGCAATCTCTCTGCTTCTTTCAAAATCCTAGAAAAGATGAATGACTGAACATGGTGAATCATCACTGACGGGTTTTTTCAGAGAAACAGCGAGCGTTCCTTGGAGACTTGCTGAATAAGCAGTTGCTGTGATTTTTCGGCTGTGCATGAAGTAGCCTCTTCCTACTTCCCAAAATGCAGCAAGGATCACAAAAGAGGAAAAGCCACGGTGGTGGCGAATCTGGGTTTCCAGGTGTCCCTTTAATCCGTTGCTATCACACAGTTTCCGAACGTAATTACACTGGTTGAACTGCAGTCAGCTCTGTGGATTTTTGTTACTATTTATGAGGATTTGGGCTTCTTGTTTTGCAGGAAAATACCTTAATTATAATTTCAAATGGGTAAGAGAAGAGAATATGGAGAGACCATGTCAGGCTGACTTTCTGACGAGAGACACTTTAATTCCAATACGAGAGTTGCGTGTTTTAGTTTGTGACATCTTGCATTTTTATCTTTTCCAACTAAGCTGCTGGGACATGAAGTGTTTTAAATCACTTTGGTTTTCATGCTTACTAGTCTTGAATTTTTTCGCAAGGCTAGATGGTTCAAAATGGCTACATATATTTGGTAGCTGTTGATGATAAAGGGTATTTTATGTGAATTTCAGAAAATGAAATACCGTGTTTGCCTGAGCAGCATTGTACTTTGGAAGGAAGCTTCAGTAAATAAATTCTGGATTAGTTAAGGTTGAACACACAAGGTAATGCCATCTGAGAATTGTTGTCTTTCCCTATTCTTGATTTACACGACTTACTTTTCATGGTGGTAAATGTTAAATGAGAGTTTAATTCTGCGGACGGATTCTCTGATGTCCCTCACTTTGTTTCCATCCAATAGTATATTTATGTTTTTCGGTGTACAGGCTTTTAATTTCATTTTATTTGAAAGAGGAGAATTAGTTCTGTGTGGTTCTGAAGGCAGCTTCCAAAACCAGAAGACGCTTCACAGTAAACCAGAAGACGCTTCACAGTGCCTGAAAGAAGTTACTAATAAATGCCTGTAGTGGATTTTTTACTGTGAAGCCGAATTTATAATGCTCTATGGCTCAAACACTCAATTAATTGAGGTATCTAGTTGGTATGCAGGTACATGCCAGATAGAGTTATTGTTACAGAATAGACGAATTTGATGTATAAACTCAAGGTGCTCGAAATGTCTTTGTTTATTTGTTATTTTATTATTGTCTATTCATGCAGCATTAATTTTAGTATCTGAAAAAATTGTACATAATGCTCTGATCTGTCCTTTTTGTTTGTGTAAGGCTCCTATTGATGTAAGCAGATCAGCAAAATTAGGTGGCATTTAAAATTGAAAAATTATTCGATACTTTACATAAAATACATTTGAAAGTTTGTACCGGGGTGAATGAAGTCATCTGAGCTGAATAACAAATGATTTATCATGTGGTGCGTGCTGCACTGCAGGCAGTAGCTGGATGCGTACTCATACGTCGCTTGGCACGAGTGCAGAGAGCCTTTTGCATGTTCCAGCTTAGAAATACTGTGAGCCATGGCTTGGATTTGTATTTGTTTTAGAATTTCGAGTTTTCACTTTGAATTTTGTTGCTGCAGGTGTGTGGTGTGGCTGCGCGTGTTCAGCGAGGAAGCCGGGGGGATTTGGTGGAGCTCTGGGTGCCGCGGTGGGTCCTGCCAGCCCTGGCCAAGGCCAGCAGAGCAGAGCGATGGGCATAAAGGGCGCTGGGGACATCGGCCTCTCCTGCGACAGCAGGCTGATACCGGTGCAAGGGAAGTGTACCAGCGTAGGAACCGGTGTGGCTGCTTCCCCCTCTCCAGCTCTCCTCAGCATCGAGAGTTGTGTTTTCTCAGGGAGCACCTTACCTTTTTGGGTCTCCATTTTCATGTTTTTCAATGTAAATTATGTGGCCGTGGGATTATCTGTGTAATCAGACTTGAAAAAGAGCTGCATTTATAGAGCTTTCAGCATATGCAAATCATAAAGGAAGTATCTGGTACTGCACGTAGCCTAGATTAATTTTATTCCTTGCTAATTAAACAATATATAAAATTGAGATTATAGGCTTTCTAGGTAAAGGACTTGTTTATGATCTTTGAAGTGTCAGAAGTGGTTTTAGAGCTGTTTTCAAACTTAAACAGAATAGGGGTAAACAAAATCACAGCTTTGTTGAAGTATGTCTGAGTAGGTGTACAAAATACTTGGTATCTGTTCTTGAGGTAATGAGATAAATCTCAAATAATAATATTGTTGTATTGACCAGGTATTGGGCTACAAAACATACAGTGGAGCTTGACATTAAGAGACCAAAAAGAATTGTGCTTTATGAATGTAATTGTGGTGGGAGAATTATTAATTCTTAAAATCTAAAAGTGGTTCACTGAGATTTAGATATGTCTGCATAGTTAATATATAATTAACATTAAACATGCATTAGAAATGAAGAATTATCATAATGGCAAACTGATAGGTTCAAGTTACTCAAGCACACCCCAAAACTTTTGTGGTAACCTTTCTCATATAAAAATAATCCGAGGCTGGGCTGCTGTGGGTGTGGACTGGCGTTTTGTTCTGCTGTGGTGGAGGCAGTGATTCCTGGGGGCTGCTTGTTAGATATTGGAGGTGAGGAGAGATTTGTTCAGCTGTTGATGGTAGAGGTGTGTGGTGACTGTGCTCTTACTCTCTTTTTCCTTAACTAGATTGAACTGTTCGAGTGCTTCACGGGTCTGCAAGCTCTAGGGCCTGTCTTTGTCTTCTACTGCGCGAATCAGAGAAAGAGCTGCTAGTGACGGGTCTGAGCAAACCAGCTCTGGCCTTCACCTAGGCACTTAAAACCTTGATCTGAATGTTTCCTCACTGGGTAGTGGTAATATTTGGAGAAGTACGTAAAAACTTTCTTCAGCTCACTGCTTCTCATTTCTAATAACTTTTTTCTTTTCTTTTTTTTTTTTTTTTTTTTTTTTATTAGGAATACATAATCCGTGTTCAGAGAGGAGTTTCAGCAGAAAACAGTTGGCAGGTAATTTCTTAAACTGTGGTTCATGTAACCAGGGTGCCTTTTAAGGAAGAATTTGGTAATTGTCTCTTCCTAGCTTTTTACGTTTGAGCTGAGGAGGGAAATGTTGGTTTGGAATTGAGAACATGAAGTGCTCAAATACTTTTGGTCAAAAACTAAGAGAAAAACAGTATTGCTGCCAGCTACAGAAGGCATGTTGTCTGCTGCTATTGTGAATATTCCAGGAAAACAGGAAAAATGCGTGTCGTGTTACTAGTGTGTGTTGGTACGACCATAATTTTTAACTCTCACATGCCAGTTTGTCTTCCCTAGTGCTGAAATCACAGCCTTGCCGATACAGGACCATCAAAACCTAGAAGTAATGAAGATGATTGTGAAAAGTTGTTGCATCTAACGTGGCAAAATCACATTGTTTGCTGACAATTTTGCTCACAAATGTTCTTTTAAGCTGTTTTAGGATAATGTCTGAAATGCGTTTTTATGCGGGGCAAGAGGTGATTGAAAACATTTCTTTGCTCTCTGGCAGTGTGATGTAAATCCAGCAGTTATGCATTAGTACAAAAATGGGTAAAAGAAGAAGGACATTGTAAATGGGAATTACTTTTTGCTGATGCAATTTGAAGAGTAAAATGCTAATGGGAAAAGTAATATGTTCCCTGAACTTTGTCTTTATATTTGTATTTTGCAGATTGTGAGGCGATACAGTGACTTTGACTTGCTTAATAATAGCTTGCAGGTAACTTTTACCCTTGATAAATAAATACAAAATGTCAGTTAGAAGGATATATTTCAAATGGCTTGTGATATTTTTATATATTGCAGTGAAGGAAAAATACAAATTCACATTGCTGTAAAGAGAAACTGTGATTTCAAATGTAACTTGAATGTATGCTTTTTTCACTCATATTTTCTCTTGTAAAATTTTAATCAACAGGACCAATTTATGTAGAAATGGAGGAAATTGGCAGATACTGAATCTTTCCCTTTAGTACTGTGTCTTGTTCCGGTTTTATGTGTTATCATTTGTTCCTCCTTTGATTCGAAGAAAGCCAAGGCACGTACCAACCTTATAAATTCAGCATTGAAGTGCTATGTGTCTCATTATTTGTGTTCGTCCAAAAGCACTACCAGATGCTGCTTATCATGTGATGGTTTTCTGTATCCCTGGAAAGTGTTGCTTAGTTAAACACTGGACTTACTGTGTGTTTTCTTTTGCTTTTTAGGACAATTATTTCTTTTTAGTTTGTGTGGGAAAAAGCAGGGTAGATAAGTGTGTTTGGGAAAAGGGGGGAAGCAGCAGTGACTAGCATCTACAGGAGTGAAAATTGTTACCTGAGATTTCCATAGTACTGTGCAAGCAAGATAGAAAGTGAACACTTCGCGATTTGAGGACAGATTTTTGTGACTGTGAAACTTTTTTCCCTTGTTAAATGTGTGAATTCAGGAGCTGAATACTGCTTCCACTTCCTCTCCTTCCCCTCCCATCAAATCAGCCAGCTGCTTGATGAACCTCAGTGAGCACAAACATGTCAGGATGTTGAATTGTGCGCTCTGGTGGTCTGCTATAACTGATTCCTATGCTAGAAGGTGGATGAAGGAGCAAATTAGTCATAATTCAAGAGATGCAGCATGGTTGCGTTGTGGAATTACTTTACTGAATGTGCAGTAGCATGCAGGAACTTTTATCATGACCTAGAAACCTTGTGTGGTGTGCTGAATAAACGCAATAGAAAGATGTCACCTGCTCCAGAGAAGTCCGAGGTTTAAGATTAGATAAGCACCCGTGGGAACACAAGGAGATCAGATCGTACTAGTTGTTGTAGTATGTAGTGGTCATTGTAGTCTTAACCGTAGTCAAATTTTGATAAAGATCATAGAGGAAGAATTTGGAGAAAGTTTTAAAAAGAAGAAAGAAGTCACTTTTGTAGCCACCTGTAACAAGCTCCTCTTAACCGTGGGGAATAGAATGTGAAAAAGCTTGTTTGCCTTCTCATTTAACTTTCAAATGGGGCAGCTTTAGTAGAAAAGGCAATGGACATTTAAGACTTAAAAGTCAGAAATGGCAGGTACTGAGAGGTTAGACCTAGGTGGAAGGTCTAGAAAGTGGAGGGAAATAGGTTGTGTACAATGTGGTACAGAAGGAAAAGGCCTTCGTGTCTGAGGCAGAGCTGAACGATAGAAGTGGAGGGTTCAGGAATTGTCTGACAGCAGCTTGGAGAGTGGGACAGGGAGGAATTTGAAACAAGACAGAGATTTTGCAGATACAAGATACCAAGATCTGGGACAAAAACGTCATCTGCTTGGATGGCTAGAAATGATCAAACAGAATCATCAATGCCTACCTCTGATTTGGATAGAAGGATAGGCAGAGGGCGGCTAAATTAACAGGCAGTGTTCATTAGCACTTGGTCTCCTTCAGTAGAAACTGCTGCTCACCCCTTGATGTTCAGACTGCTCTTCTGCTTTGCATGGTCTGGAAAAGCAAAGCTGTATCTCCGCTTGGAGACAGCCTTTTCTGGCTAGTAGAGAGCCACCCTAAGAGGTGTAATTCTTCGGTCTGTGCCCAGCAGAAGGACAGGAATGGAGTTTTAAGTCTTTATCAAAGATACACAGCTCTGCTTTTGACTGACACCACTGCCTCTTCAGCCTAGTTCTGTGTGCCAGGGCTTGAGAGACAGCAGACAGCAGCTGGTAAGAACCGTGTTAAAATTGCTCTTTTCTCCCACTGTTTTGGAGTTTTTTAGAAATTGCGCTTTGTGATGCCGGAGCTGAAGTTTTCTGATCCATTGAGACAAGCAACAGTCTTCAGTTCCTTCCATCCAGAACTCTAAGCAACAATATTTCATCACAATATTCTGGTCCCGTGATTTGTTTTTAAACTCTTTAAAATTTCATCTTGTGTATATTGAAATTAGAGTAAACAAACTAACAAACAAAACTCCAAACAAAACAAACCACCAAAACAGTATAAAGCAATGAGCAATAAGAAAATACCAAATCCTAATCTCCTTCCTTCAAAACTAAAAAGTTACTGGAAAAACTGCTGGATTTTCTTTTGGGTGTAGAGCCCCACGCTCTTCCAGTTCTTGTGGCGTACTTGACCTGTTTGTAGGTTGGGGTGGTTGTGTTTGAACACATAGCTGCAGCTGAGTTGGAATGCAACTTTTCTGCTGTTAATCTGGTGCTACCTGTGCAATAATAGTAAGAACTGAGAATTTCCAAACTGTTTAGGCTAGAGGGTGCAGTCCTACCAAACACCTTGGAAAGAATGAGACGTGTATGGCTGTGACCCTGATCTGCATCCGACAGTTTCAGGCCGGATTCCCTGAACTCTGAGCTGTGTACTGGCCTGAAAAGCTCCTTCCAGCATGTCCTGCATTTCTTCTTCTTCACTCACTTGACAGAGATGTGTGGCTGCTCTTCTGGTTTGTTAAGGGAACTACTGGTACAGCAAGATACCTGGCTTTTGTGAAGCGTTTTATTGCAGCTTTTGAACAGACATTCCTGAATGGGCTGTGATTTGAAGATAAGAATGTTAATTCCCAGGTTCTTCTGCGATGAAGCCCGTCCTGGCTCCAGTGCTGAGCTAGGGCCACTGAGAAGTACTGCTGGTGTTTGAAAGCAGGTGAGGTCTTTGCAAGGTCAGGACCTGGGTGAGGTGTTCTGTGGGAGACAGTGTTCTCACTGTGCCCTGTGTTTTGGCAGATAGCTACAAATAGCTGGGGGTGAATGTTACTTTCTGCTGAAAAATAGCAGATGTGTGGTTTATTGAAATGAATTTTAAAACAAATAATAGTGGTTTGAAAACGTCTGAACTACAGTCCTTTTCTCTCCGATGGTAGCTAGCTGTCAGGTCAACAAGGTAAAGTTGATTGTGATTTGACATACCTTTCACGTGAGTCATACCAGAAATGGATTTAGGTTTTGTTCAGAAACTTGGTTTTGCATTGAAGTAAGAGTGGTCTGCCAAATGAAAGTTTTGTATGCCTCTGGTGTTACAGCCAGTAATTCACCAAATTAGTTTTAAGTGGTATATTGTTGCCTTGGGGTTTATTCCTGGATATATATTTTTTTCCCTCCTTGTGTGTAAAAGATCGTTAAAAAATGCTTAGTGGATGAGATGATTTTTATTAACATCTGCTGTAATTCAGGCATAGTTACAGCTCTTTTTCAGCCCATGGTTTGCAGTCAGAAACAAGAGAAGTAAGAGAAGTGCTAAGGTTAGGGGGGAGACAACTCCTGTGTTCAAATGAAGAAGAAAAGGGAGAGGAATTGCTACTTCTGCCCCAGTTTGTTGAACTAATCCTTTACTATTTCCGCTAGTTAAAATGAGAGTTGTTCAAACACCAAAAGTCACTGTCTTCTCCCTGGTGAACTGTTTGCTTTAGAAATGAGGTTATTGCATCTGGTGTAATTTGATTCCTGCAATACACATTTCTTACAGCTAACTCCCATGGAGATTCAGCATACCCAAGGCAGGTGCTTTGATCTGCAGGACAACGATGTGTTAACAACATGAAAAATTTATTCTGGCAATTCACATGACCTAATTGAATATAAACACTGTGTACAACCTAGTTTTGTTTTCTAAAGATGATCTCTCTGATCTGACTTACGTAAGGCTTTGAATTTCTGTACATTTTTTTATTGTCCTATTTCGAAGTATTTCTCTGATTTTATCTGAAGTTTTGGATCACTTATGTCAACACAGAACAACTACTGTACATCCACTGGTAGATTGAGCGATTTCTGTGTTGAAAGATATGTAGCTGTTTAAAAAGTGTACAGCAGCAAATTCAGAGCAAATGGAAAAGTTGCACCATATTTGAAATTGCAGAACCAAAATACTGACAGTAAGGGCTTTACCTATAAAGGCAGCAGAAGCAAAGGAAAGTTATTAATCTGCACTTCATGAAATAAGAAAGCATAAATCTTATTTAGAGAAAACGGTAAGGTGTGCGTTGTTTTTGTGCTGTGGTGGAGGTATGTCATGGAAAGGATTTGGCTAAAAACTGTAGTCGTTTAGTATCTGAAATTTTGTGTAGTGATTTTATATGCGTGACTTGCTAGCAAAACCTTATCTGCTGGCGTTTTCAGTGTTGTACCACTTACTAATCTCTTCACAGTGGGATGTGAGCTGTCATCTGACTAGCTTACCCTGATAACAGTAATAAAAATAAAAGCGTGTATATAGACAGGACAAAAAGAGTCATCCAGTAGTTAGCTTGCTGCTGGGAGTCTTTTGCTTTCTGGGTTGCAAGTTTATATCCCTGAGGCATTTTAAGAGCAAGGTTAGTAATTTTTCCTCTCTTTTTAAGATCTCAGCTCTAAGTCTACCTCTTCCTCCAAAAAAATTGATTGGAAATATGGAGCGTGAATTCATAGCTGAAAGACAGAAGGGACTCCAGGCCTATCTCGATGTAATTACAACCCATCACATACTGTCTAACTGTGAACTGGTAAAAAAATTCTTGGACCCAAACAGCTATTCTGTGAACTACACTGGTAAGTGAGGAATTGCAAAACTGCATTACAGTTTCCCTTTAGCATGTGTCCGTATCTTCCGTTGATGCTGGCAAGGACCTGCACTGAAGCATGGGGGGTGGATGGGAGGAGCAACCTTCAAAATGATCATACTCTGCATGTGATTGTTTATGATAATATTTCTCCAGCTCTGTGCATGAATCGTGCTGCGATTGTCCAATCTAAATATTGGAATTATTTTACGGAGGAGTGATGAGGGTCAAGATCTATATAAGCAGAACTTGGTGGGGGGAAGTTGGTGGGAGCAACATCTGCTTTTTCAGAGTTCACGACAAATGGGAAGGGTTGGTGTTTGGAAATTATTTGTCTACCGGAGTGTAAGGTGAAGTGAAGTTTGTCAGCTCTGTGTTCTGTTAAAACAGCTGGGCTTCTGAACGCTGAATCTTGTATTTGTCATGGTTCTGAGGTTTTTCAAATCAACAGGAACAGTTGTGGTCAGCTTGTCTAGCTCCCACTATCACTTTGGGTTGTGAGACTTCCTCGAGCTAATTGTTTGAGCTAGGTTGAGTACTTTTTTAAGGCTTGAAGTAGTCACACACCTTCTCCCCTCAAATACTGGAGAATCACTACATCCCTTAAAATTATATCCTAGTGATCAGTTCTCTTCACAATGAAATGTTTCTTCTTTGAAGTTGTCCGACTTCAGCTTCAGCCACTGGAAATTGTTAAATATTTGTCTGATAGTCTGAAAAAAACTTCCTCTTAGTGATGAAAGCCACCCCACAGATTTAGTTCATGGGTAGACTGACTTTCTGCAAAATGCAAAGCTTGTTTTCATAGAAGCAGAGCCTACTGAAGCAGGAACTTACTGCTTCCTTTTCACTTATCTGTTGCTCTCCATTTATGTAGCATTCTTCTGTCTTCAGCCTTGAAGTGCAAAGAACATTTCCCGGATGTTTATGATAAGCTGTGGAGGAGTTGTAAATTATTAGTAACTCTTCAAGGATGCTGTTTGTCTGTCTAAAGCTGAGCAGCCAATTTAAATCCTCAAGGAGACACTGTGACTTCTGTTTTAATCTTGATGAAAGTGCTCAAAATTGTTTTTTCAGCAAGTTGCTGGGAAGTTAGTAGCAATCAAGTCATTACCTATGGTCTGTGGAGACACCATCAGTTTGTCATTTCTTAAATACTGGAGCAGTGAGCTGAGATTTATTGCACTGTTCCCTCTCTTTTTCTTAACCTATTTTTAGAGAGAGAAGCTACAGTGCAGAAAGATCAATGCATCCTTACCTTTTTGCTGTGTTTCTCTGTCAAGACAAGCCATGTTAGAGAAAACTCCTTGTTACAGAAAACTTGTTGGCATGATTGCGTTTCTCCCCCTGCTTTCACCTCTTCTCACTGAGATCTCCCCTCAAATCGCTTCATGAATAAAGTGTGTAGTGTGTTCAGTAGTGTTCCCAGCTGTGGGAGAATTCAGTATCCAGAAGGGTGACCTTCCCCGCTCTTCCCAAAATGTGTGTATGATCATGATAGCAAAACACCTTTGCCTCCACGGAAAAGGACAGAATAGCACATGGTGAAACAGAACTGATTGGTTTACATGTAGTAATAACAGTGTAGATGAGTGTTAAAGAGTTGTAAAAGCACTTTTACAGGGATAGCAGAAACATTTCGTGATCTAATGTGGTGTGGGAAATCTTCACTGTGAGCATTGGATTTGGACTTGGGAATGTAGATCTAGTACAGATAGAATGGAAATTCAGTAAGCTCCGTTTTTTGAAGGCAGTGCTTTCTGTTTTCTTTGTGGATTTGAGTTCTCAGTTTAAAAATGCAAACGCCCTTTAACTGTGTTTTTATCTGATTTCCTTTTAAAGTGATTTTGCTGACTTTCAGTCTGAATTCCTACAGGCTTCCTTCTGGCATTGAACCCTACCTAATGTGTGGATAATCATCCTAAATAGTCTCTTAAAACCTTTTTTTTTTCTTTTCTAGAAATTGCCTTACAGCATGTTTCAATGTTCTTCCGATCAGAGCCAAAGTGGGAAGTAGTAGAACCATTAAAAGATATAGGTAAGAAGAGCATGTATACATGAAAATGTGTCTGATTTTTTTTTTTCCAACTGTATGAGTTGTCCTGAGATGACTATCTTTGCTTACAGACCTTGTCCTGCCTGTAAGCCATGTGATTTAGTAGTGTTTTAATTAAAGCTGTTGATGATTCTTCTTTTGTAGGTTGGCGAATACGTAAGAAATATTTCTTAATGAAGATTAAGAATCAACCAAAGGAACGGCTAATGTTAAGCTGGGTATATATACTTTCATCTCATTCTCAAGTATTTCTTAATGAACTTGGCTTATTTAGTTTATAATGACTAGTATGTGTGAGTGATAGAGAGATAGACTTAAGAGCTCAGGCTGCAGAGGAACCTTGAAAGCCCTTGGGTGAATGAGTGGTGTGGGAACTTCTTATGTTTCTTTCCTCTGGTGGCAAATCCAGTTTGCAAGTTTCTGTGCTGGTCATTTGTTCCCCTTCCTGCACCTCTGTTTCTTTGGTTGTAATGGTGTAGCTGTTGATCGTAGTATAAATTTGCTCACTGAAGATAACAAGGTGATCCTTTTTAAAGTGGTGGGTTTGCTTACTTGGATCTTCAGTTTTACTGACAAACTAAATAGGTGGAAGAGACATGAATTGCTCCTTTAAGGCAGACATGTATTGACACCAAATAGTTTGTTGTTACTGAACACTTGCTTGTGTTCCTGTGCTGAAATGTGCTGCCCTCTTAATTATCAGTATAGCTGTTCGTGAGACTTCACTGGAAAGCGGATATCACTAAAGCTTGCAGTAGGAGGGAAGGGTTTTTTTTTGCTGGGGAGGAAGAAGGAGGAGGTTTAAGCCTTATCAGTTCACAATGCACGCAGTCCCCCAGTTTGGGGTTGGCAGAGTTCATTCAGTGGTAGTAATGCATGTCAGATATGGGGGAGGAAGGAGGCAATAATATTTACTCTCAGACACTTTGTATTGTGAAACCATGACCGTTTCAAGTTTCATTCTGTGTGATTTCCTTGCTTGCTCTTCAAAATATACCTTCAAGCAGCTGTCTTAATTTGCGAGAGCAGAACGTAGATCACATTTTCTTTATGGAATGCAGCATCTATTACCGTGCCATTCTTTTCCTATTTATTTCCAGGCTGATCTTGGCCCTGATAAATACTTGTCTGACAAAGACTTCCAGTATGCTGTGAAACTTCTTTCTTCCTGTTCTGTGAGTATTGCTTGAAGACTTTTAAATTGTGCCAGCACGATAGTGCTTGTCAAGGATTGATCTTGCAAAAGCACATGTAACCTAGTAGATATACTTTGTAATTTTAGAGTTGCTTTCATTTAAAGATGTGCAAACCTTTTAATTACATTTCCCACACAATGTCAGGTAACACGTTCTCAGCACAAATAATAGTCCTGCAGGATTATTACAGGAGA